>NW_027181683.1:3752500-5002500 GCF_028537555.1 Battus philenor | reverse complement strand
AGGATCGGCTTTGAGAGTTTTTTGTATAAAAATTGTATTGGTTGATATTGCTGTGTAGATGTGCTCTAGAGCGTTTCTTCGAAGATCACACGACAGGCATCTTGTGGTCGATGCCGCACGCGGTGGCGGTGTGGCGATACCCGGGTGCGCCACAGTTCTACATGATGGAGCCGCACGCTTGCGGCGCCACTGGCCTGAGAGTGGACGCGCAGGTTTGTAGAAAGGGAATGACTAAACATACCCCGAGGTCGAGAGTACTAATGGAATCGTTACACGTATCTACATAAGTGATTTCGTAGAGGATGAATCGGCCCCGCAACGACTCCCATCACTATCTGTGCTGACAAGAACTTAAAAGTCTACGTGAAAACAAATACTGGAAACAGTGATAATTATAAAGGATGTAATACACGCGGTGGATCAAACGTGACTTAGGGATGGGGGATTATAATACCTATCTTATTTAGGTAAACAGCGATTCCTCCGGAGCTAAGTTAGAACCAATTAAATCTTCATCTGATGTCCCTAAAGTTAAAAACTTGTTATTCTCAGATAAAATGTCGGAAGTTTATATATACGATCTTTAATAAACCTTACTCGAAACTAAATGTTTGAAAATTTACGCTATCTGTTAATTAGCTTATGCATTCATTTCTAGCAATCTGACGACTTTTGTTATACTGTAGGACTTAGAACAAAATTTACTTTGACATCTTTGAATTGATGTTAATGATAAACCTTATAAAATCTTTTTATACGATAATGGCTTGTAGCTTCTATGAATTGGTAAACAATGTTTTACCTGCAATGAATAAGTATTTTTGTTCTAGGATGACGGAGCTGCGTGTGTATTGACTTTTACATCTCCGAAGCTGATGGCGTTTGCGTAAGACGAATACGTTCTTAGTTTTTATTTGATTATAATAAAGATGTTTATATTTATGCTCCACAGAGTTGGTTTATTTAAAAAAATAATAAATCCTAATATATCACTTTTTTAAGACTAACGATTTTAAGGGATATTTAAATTTGTGCATTCCGAATGATCTAGATATTACATTAATTTTTTTTCGTGTAAACTACTACCAGACCTGTCATTAGTTTTAGGGTGACGTTGATTTATGGGAAAACTACATGTCTTTAGATACATGGATTTGGTAAGTATTACCTTTAAATAATATCAATCCAATCGGCGTTTTTGTTATAATTAGATACCTTCAAAACGTCCCTACCGTGGAGCGACCGAAACACGATTTCCAGCTGTACGCCATGGCTGTAACTGTGCAACCGATCAAGAAATTGGGAGGCGTAGATCCGCCTCTAGTCAGAGCACCGCCAGGCGTGAATCTTATACCCGCAACTAGTAAGGTAAGGCAGATAAGTATTATTACTTTTGAAGTGGGGTGAGGTGGTGGTCATGCGGAAAAAGACAAGGAAAAATTATGAAGCAGATCGGAGCGGTCGACGGACCTAAGTTCTATGTTATTATTTTTGAAATACACTCGAAGAGCACGAGAACGCGAAACATGGAACTACATGTACAAGAAATATCACATAGTCATGATGTTTATTTTTTAAGGAGTGACTGAAGAAGTATAAATCATGTAACAAGCATTATCATCCTCAGCGTCACTTCAGCCGGAGGAAGCTCTTTGCTGTAAATAGGCCTCCCTATAGATTTTCTTTAGGACTGATTAGAGCGGTAGGCAATCATAGTCTTCCGATGACCTTAACAAGTTTGTTAAGACGTCCTACGATGCGCTTGCTAGTCCGTGGTCTACTGTTTCCTATTAAATCTTAAAGCCCTAATGGTAATATGAACTGCGTATGAATATGTAGTTAAAAAAAGTGTTATAACATAAGGTAAATAAGATCTAAAAGACTTGTATAGCTTAGCTGTTACATTTGCACGCTTTTAATTGTATTTCCTCTTTTTATAAATTTTATGGCATTGATGCATTATATATATTATTATTATTTTTTATAGGTCGGTATTGATGGCAGCGCGCGTCGTGCATCAGAGAAGGACCGCAAACATCCTCCGGGCAGCGTCACCTGCCTGGACGCACAGCGCGCCGCCGACACGAGGGACAAGGAAGAAGGCAAACTTAAAGGTCAATTGTCCATTTAATTGTTTTCGTAGAGAAACCTATTTGAAAATATTTCGAAAATCTGGTATCAAAATGTATCGAAAACCATTTTGAATGGAATTAAATATTATTCCAAATAGTTAAGTGCAAAGAAAAGTTTCAGCGATTTTAGGTCCTTATCTTTTTTTCAACTCTTTAATGTGATCCTGGATCCCTAGTTGGGTTTACCTATGTAAACCCCCCTGTTAAGTAAGTGATACTGAAGATCGTTTAAAACACCTCATCGACGGTCATCATTTTGAGTTTTGCGGTGGTTTTTCTAATTAGTACGGAATTTACATTTGTTGCGGGCACTTTTAAATAGCAACACATTAATGCTTACATACAAATGTACTAAAATTTTTAACAGGCGTTATTCCACTATCCACCTACAGCATCTAGCAACACAGATTTTTTAACCGGGCTTACCGGGGTACACTGCTGCCCGAGGAAGCCAAACCTTGATTTGATTGGTTGCGGCAAGATACAAATAATACTAATGCGAGTATTTGTTACCATCGTAGGGCAACGCAATTCAAACGGATGGCTAGTGCTGAACGACGGCACGCAGTTCTTGTCAGCGCAGCACTCCATGTCCTGTCGGAAGTTCTCGGCTGCCTCCCGGGGCAAACAGGTACGTCTGTTATCTTAAATATGCACAAGGGTGAGTAACATTTAAAGCTGGATATATTACTACTGGTGTATGACAAATATTACATTTGAGGTTTTCTAGCTGTACTTTTCATCAGTATTTTTCAGTAGTTGCAATGGCCTAAAACTTACTGCTACTAATACCTAGAGCTACTAGATTGTCATATAACATATTTTAAATTCCCGAGTTATGTGAAGGGTATCGAACTGTTGATAGATAGGGTTAGACAGTTTCCAATGTATTGTGTAGGCGCTCGCGTGCTCGGTGATGGCGGTGGCGATGTCCCGCGTGGAAGACGTGTGTCGCTGGTGCACTTCCACCCTCGACCAGGTATTGGAGAGCGGTGACCAGCTCTACCAGGACAGCTATCTGCACTACCACCCCAAGCAGAGCTTCCTCACCATCGAACAGGTACCCGTTTCTCCTTTGTTAATTTTGAACTCTGCATAAAGCGTTCGCAAATTATTAATGAACGTTTATTTATTAACACGTTACAATGAGTAATCTATGTACTTCCCTGGGGTGAATCGGTGGGCTGCATCGGGGTACTGTATTGGGTGCTGAAAATAAAGTAATTAAGAAACAAATTAGTACTTCAAATGAAAGCTGTAATAATTTCTTTATTCTTGCTGCCACGCTAGATTTCGTTCGTGCCGTAAAAAGATATTGGCCTGTCGCAGTCCAACAGTAAATAACGTATTTTTGAATCATCACTTTATTTATTGGTTTAATGCCATAGTAAACGATGACAAAAAGTTTTCTGTTATTATTACTTAAATATTAACAACATTATTTAATTATGAATATAGATAATTGTCGCGGACTCGGATTTGCACGATTACGAAAAATATTTTTTAAAAGATGTTTCAAAAAAAAAACAATCATTTTAACGTAAGTCTGATTTAATTTAATTTAAGAAAAAAGGATTAATCATAAAAATATTTGTAATCACTTATAAACTAAATTTTAAAGTATTTTAAAGATTAACTTTGATTGTGGTTTGGTTTGGTGTTATGTAAAGATTAACTTTGGTGTTAAAACTCATAACTATTTAGATTCTTCGTAAGTTCTACACGCCGGGTAACTGCGTGTGCCGCGTGGTGGTATACAAGGCGCGTCAGCAGGGCTCCGTTGATACAGACTTAGAGACCCAGGTAATTAAAATTATGTTACGAGCTTGCTTAGTTGTTGATGTTTAATTACATTTTCAAGTACACAAAGATTGTATTTGCGAGGTTTAGTTTGAGAGCGGCCTCAAATTCGTTTAAATTTCTGACAGCAATACACAAATTGTATACAATTTGGGGTCGTGTGTTATTGCTAACCTGTCGAACTGGCTTAAGGTAAAAAAATGCAAATTTTTATAATTCATGTGTTTTTTAGTTATTATTATTTAGGAGTGTATTTGTAATATTTTCTTAATGTTAAAGTTCTTTCAACTTTATCAGATTTTTATAATACGAGAAGATATGACGATGATTCATCTTTTAGTAACTGCCATATTCTATAAACCGACAGCAATGCGGTGCGACCAGGTTTAAAATATTATTTGGTATGTACAATAGATGAGGCACACCAGCGTTGGTAATTGTCTCATCGCTATTACCGTCCAATTTACGTATGTGCAGAAAGACTAGCAATAAATAGCCCTGTAGTTAATGATGACTTGACAAGTTGCGGGCTCGATTCCTGGCAGGCACATACTTTCCAAGAATTTATAACACCGATACAGCTTAAAAATGGTGATAAGCAAAAAATTTAGCAGATATTGCTAGGCCCATGTCAAAATTCGTAGGCCTATTACAACAACGTGACCACGAAACGGCCAGAGCAGCATTAGATGTCCACCTAATAGGTGAACAAAATACGACTTTAATTACATCGGAAGACGGCGTGCATCCAGCCGTTTCAGAAATTTCTTATGGGAAATCTTTGGGTGCGGTCTATGTCCAACATTGGATGATTTACGACAACAATGATGATGATGACGAAATAGAAGATAATCAATATACGTTATCTGCTGTTTCATTGAAAGTCTTCATGGAAATGTGATTGAATTTGTATATAACATGTAAAACGTGCAGGTGACGGAGTTCTTCCGCGAGGAGCGATCGGGCGTGTTCGTGGCCGGCGACGGGGACTTCGCTGTCGCGCTATTTAGGACGCCGCGCGGTAATTATTTCGCTAATAAAATAAACCATGAAAAATTACAAAATTGATATCTATTTTTATGTTTTGTACTTGTGGATAGGATTTTGATTTTACATTTTTTAATGTTAAAAAAATATTGTTTCTGTTTTCTAAATACTTATATAATATGGATTTAATTATTACTTCTTTTGTACGGTTATTTGTGATTTTTAATATTTTTTTTAGTTATTTAATATTACACGATTTTAGGTATATAGCGGGATATACTCAAATTTATCATATGTCGAAAGTATTTCTTACTCGGTTTTTTCACATTTTTGTAAGGAACCGCGTAAAAAAGTTTGTTGTACGAACACGAGTTAAATATAAAACACGAGTCTCTCTTCGTTTATTGGTGACTGATAATTCTCGATTAAAGTCATCCACTTATTAGGTTTCGATAATGCATGTAAGAAGAAACATCGTTGGCTGTGTTATTCATTCATAGAGGGTGGCGTAATTTCGTTATTGTTTATGGTAAGATCGTCTTGTTGCTAAATAATGTCGCATCGACGACGATAGTTGTTTCGCCGATCGATGTGGGTCGAAATTGAAAAATCGAATCAGATGAAAAGTCCAATATCAAAAGATTTATCCGAAACTCTTTGATCAGCCAAAATATAAAAATACTTAATACACTAATATTAGTGATGTTGGAAAAGCTGACATGACACTTTTTTAAAACATACAGCTCTGAGGCTATTCCCCTGTTACACATTTGACAATTCAACTGATCAATAGAAGCTTGACATTGTAATTGAGAAGTTCATTATCATCGTAATCCTTTCAGCGGCTACTCTACTGCTGGACTTATACTAGCCTCCCTCACAGATTTCCTGTAGCACCGGCTGGGAGCGATCTGCATCCAGCGTAAGACATTTAGAAATGAACGGATTGTAGACTATATGGATTGTCTGTAGCAAATGGGACTTAACTCTAAATCTTTGACGCGTGTGTTAACGTGAACACAGTATATGAAACTGCTTTATGTATGCAGGTTACTATATGTTCGACCCGGCCGACCGCGATCGCTATGGGCGCGCTGTTGCACCGCCATGCGTCGGTCGCGCCAGGGCTTGCTTCTCCCAGTACCCTAACGTGAGCATGGTCACACCATGGTGTGGTCATTTACAAATATTATTATAGCATTTACAGATTTAATTAGTAACGCTTTTCAGTTTGTAACAAACTTTGAATATGTTAAAGAGGTCGTAAAAAATGTTTATTTCTTGTCATTATCAATTTTATTTAGATAAGCGTATTATAGGAACCTTCGCGTGTATATTAAGTTAAAAGTTGCCATTATGAATTCGTAATTTATTCGTCAATATAAAATTAGACATTTGTATTTTTCTAACATTCTTCTCTTGACGTACACGAGTGATCACCGTAAATAGTTTATAGCTAATCATAATATGAATAAATGAATATACGGTGTCTTAATACCTCGGCGAAGTAGAGATAAAACTGGGAAATCTTAAACAACGTCGGTCACGATTCTTACCAACGATGGTCCCAATGACAAGAAGACAGAATTTTTTTTAGAGGGGAGTGTCGAGTTGAGTGTATGCTGTCAAACAAGTGTTTTTAGGCTGAAGACCCTTTAGGTATTAAAATAGACAGTAAAAGCGTTAATTAGCACATTCCATTGTAAAATTTCATACAAAAACTTAAATCGACCAAGTCCCGTTATATACGCGACACTTTATTCCACTACTACTACTACACTCTAATTGGCGCTACAAGCATTCTATCGTAATAATGTACAACAACACAGTTTTATAGGCGCCCTCGCCTCCGCTTTTATTACGTTACAAATTTTTTTTGGCAACTTTCTGGGCCACTCGTCACCCTTTGGTTATTCCCACAAGTGATTCCTTCAAAACAAAATGTTAGAAAGGAATTTCTGTACGTATTGGCGCCACGGTTACTCAACGTAACCCGAATCCGAATCTAGTCATTATAAAAAACAGTGAATTAAAGTGTGATACTAAAAGAATCCGCCGAACGAAAAGAGGGCATGTGTGTAAGGATTGTGAATGAAAGAAAAGAGTATACATAAAATGTAAACAATGATAGAAGATGATGCAAAAGAATTTGTGAATGATCATCCTAAAAAAAACGCATATAAAGAAAATAATTTAAAATAGGAGTCCCTCTGATTTAAGATAGGGCGACGATAATAAAAAATCTAGTCATCATATTTAACTGCTTATTAAATAAAAATGTTATTAATATCGTTATAGGTATGTATGTGTATATGTACTATAGTATATATATGTATATTAAGTAATGTAGGTTCATAATTGAGTCTCCTTAATCCAGTGATTTAAACTGCAACATAAGAAAACGTAATTCCCAAAAATAATATGTTGTAGTTAAAGTAATGAGTGTTTACAGGTCAAGACACTGGTCAACAAGCTCCATGCGAATATACCGCCCGTCGTCAAAGAGGCGGATAAAAACGATGATGAAAGTACTAAAAGCGAGGGCAGAAAAGTTTCTATTGCAGTAAGTACTCTATATTAATAACCAAATCAATAATTTGATCACATTAGCCAAATGATGAACAAGAACTATTATTATTTTTAAATCCATAGATTTTTCGGTCGCTCTCGTGTTCTATGGAAAGCGTATAAGGGGGGATACACAAACCAGAACATTGACACCAAGAACTTTTAATTATAGCACTAAAGAAACGTTACACAATCATTATCATAATTTCAGCTAGTAGATGTCAAATGCTTCATGTCCTCCGCCATTGCAATAGGACTAGTTAAAAGCAGCCCGCACTTTCTGGAAAGATTTTCTACACTGTGCTTGCTGGACCATGATCTTCAGAACTTCGTGGCGCTCATCATAGCTCACCACGCTATTGGGCTTAAATACTACTCCAACTTGCCAATCCGCTGAACTATGTAAATGACCTTCTTTTCTTTACGGGTCTCCCTTATTTCTGATTCGATTTCGTAGAGAAATCCCTTGCAGAGGGGTCTATCCATGAGTCTTTTGGAACTAGTTTTTAACGACGTAACACCCATCACGTAACACCCGTTGATCTAACCTTTGTCACAGGGCAATGAGGGATATTGAACTAATGGAGGTAAACATTGTAAATTTTGATAATTTTGGACAAATCTGAAAGTTACAATAAAGTTGTTCTATAGAACAAAAAGAATCCAGCACTGTACTAGCCTAGCAGCTTATCATTTTATCGAGATCAATACGATGTTTAATTTTGTTTTATCCTAACAGAAAGAAGACTTGGCCGCAGCGGAGAACAAGTCGGAGGTAAGAAGTTTTGTGTTAATATTTAAATCTGTAATAGTTCATTGGCAGAAAAAAGCTGTTTTGTTTCCTTTCTTAAATAGCGTTACAATGTTTTATTTCTGAGTCGCAAGGCTACTTTTAGAGATAGAAAAATTACACTAAATATAGATCAAATAGGATTCTTCGGTCTTTTTCTTGATGTTGACATTACACATATTAGTCTTCATAGTCTATATTGCTAGCCAACACGGACACAACACTTTATTATTTTAGATAAAAAATCTACGTAAAAGTTTCGTGAAGTAAAAGTTATGACAGCACATAATTATCATTACATGCATGAAAGCATAGATTGTATGTGCGTAAGAATGATAATAATTTCAACGAAAATCAAAGGAGAATAAAACAAGATAAAGACAAGCTGACACCTTCCTCAAGGATCTATAAAACTAGTAGCTACATTACAGGTTTTAACAATAATATCTTATGTAATGCAATTCAATTACCACATAATTTAAAAAGATTCCTACTATAGTGTCAAAAATTGTCCAATGATTTTTCAGCTTAGTCAGAAGTTGCTCATACCAATGTTTTAGGACATGACTACAAAATAAAAGTCTACCGAGTTTATTATTTAGACAATTCAAATTCGAGACCGGGGGACGCCATCAGTGATGTAACCGCTGTAATTGCGTCGAAAATGTAAAAAGGCGCGCTGTATATATATGTAATATACGCAACTTAGATCAATCTTGGCTATCATTTTCCTGGCCATCAAGATGGAACTGATACATGCTGGAGTGGTAATTCATCTCCACTCACAAAAGCATCATATATATTATGAGTTAATAAAACTCACTATATCCAGTAAATAGAGTCGTCAGTAACAAGCACGGTCCTACCGCAGGTACGTTTTACGGAGCCGGCTTCGTTCGCCATCTACGGTATGGATGTCACAAGCCTACGAAGAATCAATCAGTACGAGAAATAGAAACATTTTGCTTTTGAAGTCCCGCGTTGTAGCTGTATCAACATGTTTCATTGGTTATTCTATTCAAATTACTGTCGGTTTGCCTCTGTTCCTCAATAATGTCGGGTATGAGATAAAAATAAAAAATAAATTTTGTAAATTGTATGTATTGTAAAACAAAGTAACTCAATAATGTTTGGTCTTGGAAATTAGTTTTGTAATGAAACAAATATTTAAATCATCAGTCTTTTTATTTAACCGAACTGCTAAGAATTATTTTTATAAATTGTTATACAAAGAATATTGACGTACTTCGTCGTCGTTTTAGACCATGACGCCCCCTGCAATGCTTACCTTCCTCAAAGATGGGGATAAACCATAATCACCACTCTTAGCGATCGATGTTTGGTATGGTACACACTGAACGCTGCTGCCCATCTGATAATTTTTGATGTCACTGATTGTCTTGTGGGACTAATGAAGAAAGTGTGAATTATACAAGGTTGTATCCTGGCAATCAAACCCGCGACTTGCGACTGTAAGTCGTTCCTCTGCTGCTTACAATACATATGTTTTTTAAATTATTTAAAATGGCTAAAAATTATACAGTGCGCAAGGGGTAAAAATGTATCGTATAAAACAAAAGCTGATAATCATTGATCATTTCAGCCGTAAGACTCCTGGACAAAAGCTTATTTTTTGCAGATTATTTATCGTTGTTTAATTAAAAGATTCTTTTTTTTGGATCTTCTAATATAAATAATCGAAGAAAACAAGAAAAATTTTAAATAGACGATAGGAAAAAATGTGATAAAATGTAACTCAAAATGTGATATAAAATGTGATAAAAATGTAAACGTAAAGAAAATAAAGATAAAATGTGTGATGTAATGAGGGAGGAATGAAAGGTCACAGAGTAAAAGGGAAAGATAGCAGAAATTTGGCATGAAAGAATAGATTGAAAGAATATGTGAAAAACGAAAGGAGAATTTGGAAATAATAAATAATTATCTGAAAAAATAAATTGCCCGTAAAGTCCGTGTCCCACCAAAGATAGGGGTACGAGAGGCCCCCAATAGCGGGGGCCATAAAAAAAATATAAATCTTGTTAGATGTAATTAAACCACTGAATGTGGTGTTAAACTCAAAAACAGCTCTACTGATGCAGTATTTTTTTCATATTTACTTAATGGTACCAGGAAGGTTTTTATAGAAAGAGATTTTGCAGAAATGTAGCAACGACACCTATATTTTTTATAACAAACCACAAAAGTTTTTAAGTTTTTTATTCTTGTGGCTTTGGCCCCTGTCAAAAACTTTACGTCAGTCAATTCCTAAAAAGGCGCATAAGGTAATAAAAACGAAGTGTCGTCGTATAAAGTCTTATAATAAAAGTATAACCACATTACTAGCCTTGCAGTTTAAGAAATAGATTTTTTTGAAAATTTACTTGTTTCATAAAGTTATTTTTACAGGATTACTATAAGTTTTGATGGAGTCTATCGGGTAGGTAGGTTAGATTATGTACAGAAGCAATGGTAATAACTCCCGGATCTGACGCAATTTGTAAGGATGGGGTGCAATACATATTTAATGTTCCCGCAACAGGTCTCAAGCCATTCATTGCGAGTACTGTGTCCAGGCTATCTGGGTCATCCATTTTCCTTGTAGGTTGTTACGTAAAACATGTAGCTAATATTGCTATAAAACGTATCCCCTGTCAATAAGTCCAGTAAACAACTTCGCACGTCGTAAATCTTTTCATACTGGAGCTGTAGTTGAAACGAAATAAAATACAGACGGCATTTGCAGCGTTATAGAATGTATCGAAGTTACTGTACATATAAACGATAAACTCTTTTGAATGTTTTGATAGAAAAATATACATGAACGTCATAAAGTTATAACCTTTATGACGTTCATGTATATTTTGTTCCCTTCTAGATCATTAATGCGTGTAACAAGATGTTCACGTTATAGTAAGATTTTTTTTCTCTGATATACATAAGCTCTGTTAGACAACTTTTGCTCAGAGATTCTAATATTGCGCAATATTTTATAAATAAATTAATTCATAGTAAGTGCATGTCTAGTGCTATGCCCGAGATCTCTCTACAAGATATAATCAAGGATGAGGAGGTCTGTAGACGAACGAGTAAGCCATATAGCAGGCAGAACAGGTGGCTGCAGGATCGTTAGAGTTCTGGACTGGAAACCACAGACCCGTAGGTACTGAGTAGTACCACCACAAATTGAACAGACCTTATTAAGAGCTTCGTAAGACACTGAATGCCTGCCGCTTCCAACCGGTTCTTATGGAAATCAATAGGAAGTCATATGTCCAGTAGTGTACATCTTACGGCTGAAATATAATATTAATGATTAACAGTATATCAGTAAAACACTCTTTTCGAGCAATCATCTACTTAGATGTTATCGCCACAGTACTGACTTAACTCACTTCTCCTTTGCAATACAATCTGTTCTTTTCGATATTAGAATGATCAGGTATCGTTGCGCATTTAAAGTCAAGGTTTGAAAGTTGTTGTTTGTCAATCTGATGGAATCATCACGATAGTTGGATTTTATTTTTTATTATATGTGTATAGCATATGTAAATATATAAATATATATGTTATGGTATACTTATAAATACATATTATTAAGTAACATTCATTAATATAATTCACTAATGGTTAAGAAATATATCCAGAGCCCTTGCATGCCTTGAAACCTAAACCTACTTGTTTGTGTTTGCCAAATCGTTAAGGAACTCAAGGAAGCTTTAGGAACTCCTCAAATTGTGCTTGGACAATAGGCGAACATGTATGCAGGTATGGGGCAGAAAAGCTAAGCTTAAAGAAGTCGATGTAGATTGTAAAAAAGTTTTTGAGATATAGGAAGTAAACGCTTTATTCTGTGGACTGCATTCCGAACCCTTCATTCTACACAATTTCAAAATCAAAACCAGACTTTTCATCTAAAGCTGACGTAACTTCGACCAACTGGTGGTAGCTGGATAAGTCAGAGCAAACTTCCGAAAAGTTGTAGTCCCACTACGTCGTACCAAATCTGCTTGACTCTTAACACTAAAGTACTGAGCTCCACGATGGCAAGGATAGGAACTATTGGAACAGCGTGATCAAATCAAATATAACTCCGTGTTCAAGAAATCACGTGAGTGAGCGTGAGCAAGAAGAAAACGATGCGAGTAGTCATTAATGTTTTGATTTAATTATTTTAGATATTATTTGACTTTTCATGTTTTTGTTATTCGTTAAACAACGAATTTATTAAGGACCCACTTCGTCAAAATGTTAGTAGATTCTCTTTTTAAATTTATAAAAGCGGAAAAGAGTTTTTTTTTTGTCCTCAATCGACTTTTAAATTAATAACTCTGAATTGATCTCAAAAGTGTAACCGATTCAATTTGTATTTTTGATTATTAGGACCCCTATAGGTTGTCAATATAAAAAAAATCCTTTTATGTATATAAAGTTTAACATTATACAAAAAATATAAAACAATATGCAAAAAACATAAAATATTCTATTAATCATATCACGAACGACAGGCGTGAAGATACCTAAATAGAAGGCATCTAAAATATCAATGACATTATTTCACAGTGTCGCACGCGTAGGGGTGGCCTACGATACACCAACGGCCCGTAAAGTTACAACTTTATTGATCCATCGGGATGATACTGCGACGGGTTATTTAAACGTTATAATAACAAACGAGTTTGCGAAAATAAAGTGGATAAAATACACTTAGTGGTTCCCTACTCCGTTATGGATATAACTTATAAATATATCCCATAATTTAATTCTTATGGTTGCTTCATTCAAAACAACCAAGCGCGGGTTGATAACGTATCGCCGCCGTAAGATTTTTTTTACAATGACAAAACAAAATTCAGAGTATAAAGTACGTTGGAAATTTTAATACTATCGAAAAAAATACAATCATGTTCAAAAGTAATGCAAAGACATATAGTTTTAAAATAGAGCCATCATACTGTTTTATTTAGAGGCAACCATAACACAAGAGATGAACGTTTTTCTCTTTGTCGTTACTAAGATATAAATAAGTTTAAGTTAGAGATACTTGAGGAAACGAATAATATTTTTGTAACGCATGAGCGGCTATCAGCTGACTACTGTACTTGTTTTATAGTATTTCATAAACGGAAACGTTTTTAAAAAAAATTCTTAATACTTTTTACGTAAATAACGTATTACGTACTAACGTAAACGTTACATTATAGTGTATAAACGTATATGGTTAAATTAATATTGGTAGTTTTTAATTACGCTAACTTATTATGATGTAACTTGATATCATCATTACTGTCACCTGTAGAACGCCCACAGCTGGACATGGACCTCCTTCAGAGAGTACCAAAAGAACCGGTTAGAAACGGCCCGCATCTAGCGTCTTCCAACAACCTTAACAAGGTCGCCTGCCCACCTTATGGGGGACGTCTTTAATCATTTAATCTATAGTTAAAATATTGTTTTTCTTCATAAATATCCTAAGCTTCAGCTAAGATTGGCGTTCGTTATTCAAACGTCAAAAGTCACACAACTAGTGGGTCGCAAATCTGTTTGACCCAAAAAATAATAATAACAAATAATAATAAAACTCTTTAGTAGGTACACCGTGAAGACAAAAAATAGAATGCAGATTTGCCACTAACATGACTTATTACATGTCAGGTCAAATCTGGCAAAAGTGGCAAGATTTTCAACTGTTAATCGCTGTTAAATAATAATGAGGAAACCAAAAAATATTTTCTTCGTTATAATCACTTGAACATCATATTGTAATAAAAGATGTTTTCAATAATCCGTACCCAAATGTCAGCGCAAAGTTATTTTCCCATGACCCTGGTTAAGCGTCGGACGCCGAATCAATATGCTGCAGCCGAATTCTTCCCATTAAGTTTTGCGGCAATAATTTAAAATCTCACTTTTAAACCACATATCCTTTTCTTACACCGGTCGCCGGATTATTCCTTGCTCTCTCTAGACGAGTCTTTAACAGGATCGTGTGACGTCAGAGTCCCCTTTAAATGAAATCAAAGACAAATCCTTGAACTGTCAAAGCCGCTTAGCGACTAACATTTCAGATGTGTACGAGTTGTCTCGCAAATTGCCGGTAAAAACGAGTAGAGCTGGACTCTGTTGGTACATAATAATTAGAAGAAACATTTCCACGGGAGCAAAGCGGACATAAATATTTTTAATTTTTGTTAGAGAACCTTATCTTTTATTGAAGTCTAAATGCGTATGTTTATTACTATCGATTATCAAATAAGTTTAGTAAACAATTGAAAGAAGTAAACCCAATTTAAAAAAAAGTTTAAAACTTAAGTATAAGGCATGTTTGCAATAAAAATTAAAGCCATTTTTACCAATACTTGTCTTTACATTCGTGTGGAAATGTCTGGTATGTGCATATACTCTAACAACAAATACTCGAAGTATGCAATGGTATTATGTATTATAGCTCCATAAAAAGCTAATCATTTTTAGCCAACGGATAACTTACATTAAGTAATAAATAGTTCAATTCAGTCGTAGGATGTCCACCGTTGAACATGATATCTCCCATAGATTTCCGATACGACCGATTGAAAGTGATATGGATCCAGCACCTCTAAGCGACTATACACCTTAGGGTTAGCGTTATACACTGCGCTTGACTTGCGTGGTTACCACTCCAAAAATTTAAGATCCCAGAGGTCAAATAATAGTTACATGCAATCTATAAAGAAAACTTTAAATTAGTCTGAAACATAAAATAAGAAATACTCGCCATGAATAAATCTGACAATCGGAGATTTCTAGGATTTATTTGACGTAGTTAAAACGGAAATTACAAATACTCAATTATAGTATAAGAAGGATATATGTTTCAAATAAAACCAAAGACTGCTCATAAAACACGAGTTATTTACGGCTTTAGCAAGTCATTATAGCTCTCTGTCTAAATTACAGATACGACTTATGCATGCTATAGTACAATATAATCGTATATTTTTATACCATTGTGTTTAAACAGGTTTCCGTAGTTTTGAATACAGAGTTCAAATAATTTATAGTTGCAAAGGATTAATATATCAAAGTTGAAAAGCTCGACTATGATTTATTACACTTTTAACGTTTTGGAGATTTTGTGAATTTATAGTAAATAACGTTTTATTTTAAAGTTTGTTTTTACTTTTTGAAAGTCAATTAAAAACATTGATATTTTAGATTTTCTTCAGTTAAAGTCTTATGTGATTAACATAGTTATATATGCTTTATGTCTTTGTTGATGTTATATGTGTATGTTGCAAAAAAAAATATTTCTTTCTGAAATGAAATCTTACCACAACGGTGAACGAAATGTTACAGTGTACATAGCATAGTAGTGTTTATTTTAAGTCCGGTCATCATGGCGATTTTTGGAGAGGCCTATGTCTTGCAGTGGGCGTCTATCGGCTGATGTGAAGATGATGATGGTGCAGTATAGGTGCAGTATACTATAGATATGTTGGTGTGTAAATTTAAATCTAATAAAAATTCAATCTTATCGCTTATTGCATAAGATATAACGGCCAAAGGGGATCTTTCCGATAGAGGCTTTGATTTAATTTTCGTAAACGAGGTTGATCATGGCCAGCAAGGTGTCTATTATTCAGACAACCCAAAAAATTAGAAAAAAATACTCAAATTTAAAAATTAAGGAGACCTTTCTACTCGGGAGTAATACGAACGGGATCCGCCATTTTGATTCCCGAATTTTTAATTACGTAGTTTTTGCGCGCACTCGGCTCTCATTGGTTAGCCCGCGCTGGCTTCCGTCGGCCGACATGTTTGTTTTTGCTGTGACACACGCGACGCACTTCCTACGAAACGAATTAAACTAAATAAATTTAATTTGAAATGTTTCAATTTTACTCAGCGCTCGGGTGGTTGGGAACTGTTGTGTCATTACGAGATACTGATCTGCCGACATTTTTATTATTAAACGATAGGTGTCTGTGCAATTTGACGCTGTGATCCGCTTACCTAAATTTCATAACCGCGATACGCTAAGACAAAAGGATTTCCAATTTACTTTCACTTTCTTGTTTGATTGACGTGACATATCGTTTGAATAGACGTAAGAATTAATGATATGCGGTTACTTTCATTAATTATATCAAGTCTATTTATTTCCTTAAATATTTATAAGCAATAAATAGTACAAGCACAAATGTTGCTACACAAACTTCACAACATAGCTATAGTGCCTACCCTAAAATAAAAGCTATAAAATACATTACTTTTAAAAGTCATTCAAGGGTTGTTTTTAAGTTAGCGCAGAATGCAATGTAAATGCCAATAGTGCTTATGATTTTTTATTGTATTTTCATATTTTATTTATCTATTTATATTTCATACACCTTGTGTAATGGCGGACTTTATACCTTATGGGCATTAGAAAACCTGGAGTAGTATAAATATATCAAGTGATTATTAGTAATTGGAAAATACATACGTAATTATTAATATATAGTATTTCATATGTACTATATTGGTGTTTGTATCATGATATCTATATATTTGCCTACTTGTTATATTTACACTACTTCAGGTGTGTTAGCCAACTGCAAAGCATAGGCCTACCTCAAGATATCTATGGCGCGATATGTAATCGTCACGCTTGGCAGGTGGGTTTGCGATCGCATCTTCTGGAACTTTTTTGTGAGCAATTGGCAATATGTATACAAAATGAATACACAGAGAGTGATTTGTATAGGATTGTATACCGAGAATCAAACCCGCGACCTACGATCGCAATTCGTAGCCTTCTATCGCTGGGCTACCTCTGTTCTATAATTCATGTAGGGTCAAGATATTTACATCAAATTTTTTGCCGAAAAGTCTCGAAACTTCTATTCAAACAAATAACGACTTAATGACTTGTATTGAAGGTTATACTAAAGTTAGACGCTTTGGTAGAATAAAAGGAGTCGGATGTGAGAGTAGGACAAGGTACGAGTTTATATTTTCTTAACTTTATCGTGAACTTTAAATAAAGAAATTATTAAATCAATAAACACTTACTATTTCTAGAGACGACTTTATTATTTTATTAAAACTAGTCGATACATTCATTATATATTATATATATCATTTATATATTTAAGTACTTCATGATATTAATGCTTTGTATTGTTCAATAACAGATATATCACTCTGTAAAAATCATTTTTATTTGATAATAAAGAAATATAATATCACATTATTAACGTGTTTATGTTTAAAGATATTTCAAAAACAAATCTCAAGTGAACAAAAGAGACTGAATATACTGGGTACTTGTCTGACAAATGCGTTGGTTTATTAGCGAACTATTTGAAATAGGCTATTAACGTTTATAGTCAAATATATTCATTAAACGGCTGTGCTCGACGACTGTTTCCGATTTTCTCGTGGCTCGTTCGTCACACGTCGCGAGAAGGAAATTAAACGAAGGACATTAAATGAACTTAGTTATGTGCTAAAACCGGTATTATTTGTTAATTCTTGTCGAATATTTTTTTTATTAAATTTATCAAATAATTGAAAGCTTTGAAACAGATTATGGTATATTGGCTTCAAAATATACAATAAAAACAAAAGCTATATGTACCTGAGGCAAACCAAAAATTCTGAAACGATGTCTTATACTTCGAGCCTCACCGGCAAGTTCACAGTGGCTTAACGAGAAATAGAGCACGAGATTTTTCTTTAATATTGAATCAGGAGATCTGTGGAATAAAGAAAGTGCTCGTCATGGTCTAACAGGGCGGCTAGCGGCTTGGGCCTTAAGGTTTTGAAAAAGAGACCACAGACCGGAAAGTGCAGGTTAGGACGCCCACTCGCGTGGTGGACAAATTACCATGGACAAATGCTGGCCGCTGTTCACCGGTTCTACCAATAATCGTGATTATGAAGAAAGCCCATAAGCACCAATAGACATCATACGTCTGAAATAATGATGTTAAGTCATTTTAAAATTAATACTTATCAAGTTTCGATTTTATAGTCTTTTACAATAATATAATATATAGATTCCAAAATATAGATCAGGAGTACAAAAATTAATAGTTGCAATATTAACGTTTTTATAAAAAAATATTCAGACATCGGAAGATTCTAAACGATAATCAGTAAAACCGCACATCACTAATCTCCGTGACGAAATGGCGCGCGGCTTAGGATCCTGCGTCCATTGTGTCCATGGAAATAAAAGCTTAGCTGCAAGAAACGGCTGTAAGAATGGAACGGGCTAGCGTTGTGTATATAGCCAGTGTCGGCTTACCTAATTATTGCATTTGATGAGTATTCCATAACGAACAATTATACTTCACAAGTATGCACTTCTTAGTCAAAAATAGATATTTAAATCTGCTCTGAAATGCTCTGTGTTATTAATAATTTATATTACATTGTCATTTAGCCACGATCCGAAATCATTTAATCCTTCATAAAGTACGGTATTTCTAATTTTATCATTATCATCATTTTAGCCGCAGGACATTAACTACTAGTCATTGATTTAGTCGTTTGTGTGGAGTTCATACGCTGCGCTTGTCCGTTCTTTCAATTTACAAGGTCTAATTGGTCGGTTTTGTAGAAGATTAACTGGATATACAAATACGAGCGTCATTGTTCACAGCCTTATAAACATGCACCGCTTAATTTAGAAATCCCAGCTACAGCAAATACAAAAAATCGTTAGGTTACCTCATTTTACGCCTTTACTGTGAAAACACTGGAGACATTTTTTACTGATTTGAAACAGTAAAAATGTAACCATAACCGCAACGTTTTTTTTTCTCTTTTGTAGTAATTAGCGTCCCTTTATTCACATAGCTATGTACAAGCTATTTATAATCCTAAGTATAGCGTTAAAAACAACGTAGATAATATATTAAAATGTGTTACAAATATACCAAATGCCTTCTATAATTCTTTAGTAGAGAATGAATGCAAAATTAAAAGTCAAACGTAAGAAAACAAATACTTTTATTAAAAAAATATTAGTTGTCACAAACAGATAACGACGCGATATATATTATAAAGCAAGCCATACTTGAACAAAGAAAAAAAACAAATCTAATTAGTAAATCTAATATATATCTTGTCTTAGTCTTATCGCCTTGATTCATCAAACACACGTAGAAAAAGGTCATTTCTTAATTTCGACATTTGAAAGTAATTTTTTTATAAAGATGTTTACATGTTCCCTTTCGAATTATGAACATTCTTTAGCGTGATAAAAACCACGTTGACCTACAAAAATCTTCTTTCTGTTTACTAAACTGACAAAATTTAGGTGATAATATTATATTCACTGTGATATTTTAATTAATTATTTATATTTTATTATTTTTGGTTTTATTACATACTAACACTAAATTTTCTGTGATTTTTCTGAGAAAAGAAATATATAATTTGAGCTATTCCCATTTTAATTTCTTTAAAAATCTCCTTTGTGCCTAAACAAATATGAAAATGCTGTCGTTATGTACTGGCGATTAATTTTTATTTATGTAGAAGATTAACACGGATGAAGAATAGAAAGTTACATTGTGGAATACTTCATTATTTTATATATAACCTTACATAGCTTTATGGAAAATGGTAATGCTTGCGCATTACTCTTATATATAGGCACCAATTTGCGTAACGTCTATTTGTCACACCTATCTCACTTAGAATATTTTAATAAAATATCAATTGAACATTAATTACTCTGGTATGAAATACGAGTGTACTGTATAAAAGCACTGATTACAGTTAGGTTAGTACTGGATCACACTGCTTCCCAAGCGACATTTGCAATTTGCTATGGGTATAAGGGCATTGGACGCAAAAGGTTCCAAAATCTCTTTTAAGGTAGTGTATGTATGTGTATGTGGGTTACCTGCAGAGCTTCGATTCGGGCCTCATTTTACCTCATTTTTTGCCTTTTCACGGTATCGGGAAGGCGCTGAGCTCTTAGGTCGCTTAGGTTGGCGCTCCATGAAATGACACAGCTTGATCTGGCACACTATAGGTAAACACGCTTCTAAGCTTTGATACTTGGTATCATGATACAGCTCACCCAAGTAGTAAAAATTAAAGTAGATTTATGATCAATTTTTTATTATTATATTATGCAACAGTGTTTACATAATTACTGCTAAGAATAGGTCACCCAAAAAGATATCTATAGGGGAAAATATCATAATCGCCACGCATGGCTGGCGGGCTGGCGGTCGTATTGTGGTATAATGGCAGGCAGAGACTGTTCCTGCCCATCCTCTGGAAACCTATTTGTGAGCAGTGGCAATCCTGTATATTTAATGCAAAAAGTCTGAAGTATATATTTATTAATATTAAAATTTAACATGTTGAATTATATAAGATTGTATCTCAAGAATCGAATCCATGACTTCCGATCGCAAGTCTATGTTCTCCACCGCCGGCGTACCATTGATCACTACTCATTTATAAATATATTAATTTATTCCATTACAAAATCTAGCTTCATTGTGATGACGTACTGGTTAAATAATGTTACAATAGCTTCAAGGCGTACTTAACTAAGAAGATATAAACTTAGTCAAATTTGTTTTCGAGATCAAATTAGCAAAAGTCCTTTATACTGTAATAAGAGATATTTATTTCTAAGCTGTGTTCTTCTTGTTCTTTTCATACTCTACAAGTCATGGGCCTACTCCAACGGTCGCCAAATTTACCATTCTTGCGCTGTCCGCATCAAGCGATCCACTTAGTAAGGATCCTATCCATGACGCGTCTAAACTTGATATTACTGACAAAAAACCTTGAGCTTGTACACAGATTTTTTGCAAGTCTATGTTGAACTTTTTAAATTTATTATATGAGGCCTTTACGACTTAAGTTAGTACCAAAATAGATAAATTAATAAACTCTTACCGAAAGCATTACCAGGGCAATAAGTACATAACAGTACGTAGCAGTTACATATAGAAGATTATGAATCAGCTACAATAGATATAGCCGCATAAAAGGTATCAAAGAAAAAAAACCAAAAGGTATCCTTTACAACCATATGACGTTGATTTATTATACAATTTATTTATCTGTGGAATCTTACCGTGCTGAATTCTTTCATTTATCTGCCAGCTAAAAGGGGCATCGGCCTACTGTTCCGACGTGAAATGGGACGGCGGAATGACACAAAATCCATTGACTTTTTGATCAATGAACACACAAAAAAGCAAGGACCTCGCCGAATTGCGCTTATTCATCACAGGTACGCGCATTACACGATGTGACCATTATGTGAAAAAGTTCCGCTCTCTATTATCCTTCAAATGAAAGAGTTCGCGCATTCACAAATAGACGAACGCGGAATAACAATATATTTTTTACTTAACTTCGTCACTGCTTACCATTACAATTGCAAATAAAGTTAGATTTCAACATTTTTTCATAAAAGTATTACCGCATTTGTGGAGCCAAGCCTTAACCTCAGTCTATTAATGTGTCTTCAAAATAGTTTTGACACTACGCTTCCGAATAAAAAATTAAAAAGAATCATGATCGTCATCATCATCATAATGATTTCAGCTGCAGCATATCCACTGTATATAGAATATATTAAAAATCAGTACATTATTTTGTATTTACAGATAATTTTGCCTTTGGTGAAAAGTAGGTGAGTGATGTATTGGCGTTGAGATTATTGTCGAATCCTTACTATTACTGTACCTTGAAGTACCTACATCTTCCATGGAAGAATAGTACGCATTATTTGTTAGTAAATACATCCCATATTAGGTTAATAAATATATTTCATTAAGTTTTATATTTTTCATTCTATGATATCAGTGTTTCTAAAGTACATACAATATCCAAATTCATAATAAGAACATTTTGTTAAAGTTTTAAAAACCAGCATTCGCAGAACCAATAGTTAAACATATTTGCCGCGGTAATCTAGTTTTCTATATGACTGGGTTCACTTTAGTAATCATAGATAAAAAAGACGTTTAAAATATAACTGAATATAATGAATACTTTATAAAAAAATAAGTAAGAAACATAGAAGATACATATGAGAACTTAAATATCTCCTTAATAATATATTACGCTTTACGATTACTGCAACAGCAATATCTTGTTTACCGTCTTGGATTTTTAATATGGTATACTTGCTAATGGTTAAAAGTAAATTTGTTAAAGCTTTTAAATATAAACATGCAATAATGTTTCAATATTTATTATCAGCTACAGGAGCATGCAGATCTGACAGACAGTTTTGGACCTGGGTATGTAATCCTACTAGTAATTTTAAATACCCTAGTTGTATTTGTATATTATCAGAGCTCTAGTTAATTTGTAGAACGATAACCTTAACTAAATGTGGGCAATGTGTTATTACGTTACATACGTAATCATCAGTGATGACAGTGAAATGTGGTCGCTCATTTTGGCCTAACTAGCAAACTCACATCGCTCAACGAGCGAGGGGCTATGCTCGGTATTTATCTACGAGTTTGAATTAGGAATGAGGAGATTCATAGATGAACGATGACCTGGCCTAGCGGATTAGCAAGTTGTAGTGGTAGTAGGCAAATTACATAATGCGTAATAGATAGCTACTGTGGTCTTAAGATTCTGCAGCGGAGAGCGTGGCTCAATAATCTTAGTGTAGAATATCCACTCACAAGGTGGATAGACGACCTAGGTGATCGGAAGACATTGGATGCAGGTCACTTCAAACAGATCTCCTTAGAAATCTAAAGGTAAGGCTTCTATAGAACTGTCGACGTTCTGCAGCTGACATGATGATAATATTAAATGATTTATTACATAGGTTATTAACCCGGATGTTAAAATATCTATTTAAACATTTTTATGCACATAAGCTCTAATGAAAAGGCATCGCTGGAACGCCAAAAAACTCTTTTGTAACTATGTTTATCAATAGGATACAAAAGTTGCAAATGTTATTTTATACGTAGAGACTCGAAAAGTAATATAAATACACTGCAAAGTATACATTAAGAATAAAAAATCAGGCGATGTATATTAAGGTTTTGGTTTGTAAACGCATTCTAATATATGGTCAACGATACGATGTTTTTAAAAATAAGCAAATATTTATTTATGTATATTATAGTCAACTTAGAATTAACAGTGACCACTTGTGTACGTCTTGAAAGTAATGAAAGTAGAGTTCAATTTGATAGAAGTTAGAATCATTGAGCTCTATGTTGTCATTCTATAACGATAAGAGCCCGCAACAAACTGTGACGTGTTTTTTTAGAGTCGCTTTCAGGAGTAATAGTGTTGGCAATAGTACCAACAAAAAATGTTTTAGTTTAGATTTTATCTATGGTTTGGCAAATCGGTAAAATATGTTTTTATCTGTGCTCTCTCTGCTCCCTAGCCCTACCGAGCACACGTGTTTTCCCTTCCTTGTAAAATTAATTCTTAATAAATTAATTCATTCTCTGGACCAAGGCCTTCTAATCAAATACAGTCCACTAAAGTCAATCCCAATCTTATACAAATAGTACATAGATCAATCTATTCCCAAGCTTTTTTGTAACTTACAAAATCCTTTACACATTGAAAGGAATTTTGGCCAAATCTTTATTTGAAAACTTCTTAAATTTATTACAAGATACTTTAAATGTACATTTAAAAAGACTACATGGATGTGCATTGTAACACCATACAAAGAGTAACTCTTTAGGAGGGACCTAAAGAGTTATTCTTTTTACAACGCCTAGAGAAAGATGTAATAAGCCTGTCTTTATTCCTTGTGCTAATCTTACGCAAATCACCTTAAAAATAATTACGATGTGTAAATTAAACAAATATTTTTTTAATTTTTATTACATATTAAATTAGGTTTTAATTTAATCATTATGAGACCAACAAAATTGTAATGTAAAGAACAGTACGACTAATTGAAGCCGCTGCTTTGCTTTGTTTTTTAATTCGTTTTTCAAGATGGCTGCCTCATTTGCGGTGTATTGTTGCGCGGGAACTTGGTCTTCGGTCACGTCACTTACGAACGAAACGGACAAAGATATCATTTTTAATTAATTTATTTTTTACGTTTTTATTTAAGTACTATAAATATTTTATTTAAATTTATTAATATTACTGAACTATAGAAATTAATATCGCTGATATTATTAAATCAAATAAAACGGATTATAATTGTGAAGTTAATCCACAACAGTAACATAGATGAATAAATCAATACATGTGGTAAATGTCGAAATTGTAGTTGTTTTTTATTTTTGGTATCAACATATCAAATGTAACTTCTTAACTAGCTGTTCAGAATCTTAACATTAAAAGAAAACAGTTAAAAAAATAAATTAGGTTTTAAATTAGTTGACACGTTTTTTTTAATTCGCATGCAATGACACGTTATGTTTTTTTTTTCTGGTCGATATATGTCCGTTTTACTCTTGTGTCGAAGTTCAAACAAGCATATTTGCTTAGGACTGCGTCCCCTCATAATTATGATATTGTTACCCCACCGGTAGGCTGTCATGCGGGCGAGCATAGAATGCTTCCCACTTCGACTCGTTTACCTTACTCGACCATATAAGTTTTTTGGTATAAAGACCTCAATAAATGCAGGTGAAGATGACGCGTATTAATGATCATTTATGATTTACGATTTTAAATATCCTGTAAACATTCATGGAAATAGGTCTTCAAATCAAACACTAATAGAGCTAGCTTCACATTTTTAATTCAGGCTACCAAAACGATAATGAACTTTGGTACCTATCGTCGTCGTTTCAGTTTACTGGGACCCACAGCTGGACATAGGAATCCCATACAATTAATGCACAAAGCGTGAATTATATAAAACTGTATTCCGGGTATCGAACCCGCGACTTACTATTGCAAATCTCAACCTTCCACCGCCGAATTACCATTGCTCAATTTCTATTATCTAATACCTATATAGCTAAGACAATTATTAAGTACAAATGTATTGATGTTGTAGCTACGTTTTATTGTGAAAACCAGATGCCCTAATACAGTATAGTTTTAGTTAATTAGTTAAGTTTAGTAATCAAAATACATGATTATTACATCCGCCATAGGCCGTTCCCTATAGATTTCAAAAATACCGGTTTAAAGGGGCCTGATACTACCGTGTTCCAATAATCTTAATAAGGTCGTTTCTGTGTGACGTTCTGTAATTATCAAAAAATTAGATGAAGGTATATGGGTGAAGAAAATTATGAGTTACTGGAAGGAAAAGTAAGCTATAATTTAGCTGACACTTAAAATTAATGAGCTGTTTGATGACAGTCCTAGATATGCACAGAATAACACAATTAATTAGTATTTACTACCGTGATTAAGGCCTGGTCCCCATTGCTGGTTGCAGACAATTAAATGACACATGAGCACCTCGTATATGAACTAAATTAAACCGATTATATAAATAAATTCAACCCTAAGAGAGGTCTTTTCGCGGCTAATAAACGTCATCTTGATTTTTTATGAATTATTGCTTCATTTATGTTTAGTTTTCTTTATACGATCTTATATATTAAAATAACAATAAGTGACATTTGTATATAATCACGAAAGAATTTATTTAAAAGGAAAGACACAAGGTTACAGAGTGACAATTAAAAGCAAATCAAAATCAATACTAAGAATATAATAATTACGCGGGAAAACGAAAAGACGCAGTAATTTTCCCAAAATGGCCGTTCAAAAAAACGTCTCTCCATATCGCTGTAATATTGTAGTTAAAATACAGTTTTATAAATACATTTCAATTTGTACCTTGGGTTGCAAGAGGCAAGGTTCGTGTTCGAATTTAGGATGAGATTTGGCATCTACAAAATGTCACAGCGGCCCGCAATTAAAAAAATTAAAAGCAAAAAGTGAAAATTAAAAGAAAGACGCGGACGAATGCATAAAATGCTTTTGAGTTGTATTAAGGCGTGTTTAACATGTGTCGCATTGCATGATTAAGCACACACGCGTACTCTGTAATGTTAATTACGTCTGTGTATGTGTTTGTGTTGATATAGATTAAAAATAGACAGAAATGGTATAGAAAATATACATGTCAAACAGCAGTAATATTCTAGTTAACATAATACATAAAAGTCTTAGGTAATTTTATAGTGCCTACATGATTCATACAATAAATTTCATGCTGGTAAGTCACATAACTCATAACATCTTATAATAATGTGTTGCTTTATTACGAAAAATTGTACCCAGAAACCTACTTATACATATCGGTAATATAGAGAGTAAAAGGGTTAGAGGACGGTTACTTAGTCGCTGAGCTGACGCAGTAATAAAAGCTTGCACTGTGAACGGCTCCTTACAACTTTCACGAAATAGAAATTCCTGGATAAAAATGAAAGCAGAGAGATGTTTACTGACGACTCTAAGTCATGTGGAAGTGACTAAGACGACTTACATGAGAAGATTTTATGTCTCATTCGCAGTGATTTTGGAAGTTACGCCGTTCATACACGAGGATTGGTGTGCTTCTTGTATATGTCGACGTAAGTATAAATGCGGCTATTATATTACCCAATATACAACAGTACAGGAGAACTGTGAGCTAACTTATAGATATAATTACATAAATAGTTCGAGTCATGAACGATTTTCACTACTTAACTACTAAACATTCTTTTAAATTGAATTTAACAATGTTATTTTAAAAATTTCAAAGATATTTATAAAAATATAGTGATCAGTCTGAATTCAAACTCTGAATGTTTAGTCTTTGACATGACACAAGCGGACATAGCCCGCGAGCCCGACTTCGTCCGCATCTGTGCTTCGCCGACTGAATGCTCTGGTATGTGGGTTAATAATAATAATACATATATCTGTTCCACCGGTGACTTTGCTCATCATATTTGGCATTTTAATTGTTAGAGTAATTGTGTGTGATAGAAATACTCGGATAAAGAGGTTCCATTTCTGTTGGCTGCCCTTACGAGGACTATTAAAGAACAATTATGAGTATAAAATTTTATAAACAGTCAATTTAATCTTTAAATGCCGTAATCAAGTTATAAATAGAAACGGTTCTTGGTGAACTATGCAACAGCATTTGTTAGTAGCTAAGTGTATGTATCCTGAATTATAATATTATTTTTAAATTGATATATAATTTTTTTTTATTTATAAATTTTAATTAGAATTTGATATATAAATTTTATTTCGTGAAGGCAAATGTATTTATTTTTGAGACCATTTTTCTGCCAGGCACTTTTTAAGGTTTTATCCAAAGTTATGTTCTGTACATTACCCAGTGTTATCGCCAATAGTTAAAATTTAATTTATTAATAAATATATTTTATTATTTAATGAATATTTATATATTACACATCAAACTTTGAAAAGAGACAGTCAGCTAATTTCGGCTTCGTTGAGGGCTATCTCTGTCCAACCTATGTGACTTTTTGTCAGTCGTAGTATTCCATGCGACAGAGATAACGCTTTACGTAGCCGAAATTAGCCGACTGTCTCTTTCCAAAGGTCGATGTGCAATATTTATCGCCGGGTACTGTACTGTTTCGAAGATGTTTTTGCTGTTATCCCTAAGGCTTTGTTACAGCTTCGTCCGATATGACTTCACGGAGCGGAAGGGTTTGTGAACTATACTCCAAAGTTATATTAAAACTATATATATTATAATACATTGTATACATTGATTTAATTGTTACAAATAAAACTAATATCATGTCAATGTTTATCTAGCTAATATCAAATAGAATTTATTGTTAATTTATTCAAGCACGCGATAGTAATTTACAATTTGTTTTATTAAAACTAAGTACCAGGTGAGAAATCTAGCGGGCAATTATGAAAGTTGACGCAGCGGCCTTAAAGATGTTCGTTACAGATATAAAGGAGTCCAATGTCACGTATGAGTAAGTCAACATTATAAGGCGGTGGTGTTATTGGATATGAACAAAAAAGTTTTTTCGTTTTTCAAAATAGTTAAATTATGTAAATTTGAACGCACCAATTTGTGCTACCAATGCTGAATTAAAGCACCAAAACGTGGTCTCACTTTTGGGACTCCTTGGCCAGCTAATAATCTCTCATCGAACCGAACAGATTGGCAAGATGAAATGGCAGTGGGCAGTTCATGTAGCGCACGGAACAGATGATCGCTTGGGTCATAATATTCTGTGATGTTGTAAACAGTAGTCTACTACTGGCTTCAGTAGCGTAGAATGTCCATTTACGTGGAGAACAGATTAACTTATCGAAAGATGCTGGGTGAGACCGCTTCCAGACGGTGTTTTTGGAAATCTTTGGCGGAGGTCTATGGCCAGCGGTGGACCTCCTATGACTATGATAATGATGATAGCTATCACGTTTTTATATGTGTTAGGAGATAGTAAGTAATATGTAATTAATTAAAATGATCGCAACATAACATCAACATGTAGCAATTCTTTGGTTTAACAAATATATATAATAATTATCAACTATATACTAGTCCATTACAATGTTTCTTGAGTCGTATGGCTTAGAGACTAAAAATTTGTTAACAATATTCATTTTTTTTTAATTTAAGGCCAGCTAAGAAAGAATTTTATGAAATTACACGCGAAATTAAGATGTTCGTTAAGAGTACATGTTTTCAAACCATCACTTTTATAGATATTTAAGATGACCGCAATATTTTTTTGGCATTTTAAATACTACGAGTTTTAATTTTTGAAACAGCACCCATAAAAGTCAGGTGTAGCGAGCGTAGGACATTTTGTTACGTATATATACATAAGAACCCTCATCCAATATTAACGAAAATTTAATTAAAATAGCCCAAAAAATTCAGTCATTTCTGAGTTTGGGCAAAACATAACATAGTTTGCTAAAAACTTTTGTTTATATAGATTCATAATTATCATCAACGTATAGGCCTATGGACGCCCTCTGCAACGCACAGGTCCCTCCCAAAGATTTCCGACGATCAGTCTTGCATTGCCTGCGTCCAGCAACTTCTGACTTTGAGTTCGACTTAATATATAGATTAGGAAAAATAAAATAATAAAACCAAAGCTAATGATGTGATAATAACTTTGAATGTCATTCCAAACAAATTGATATCTCAATTAATAATTACAGGGAAATATTTTGCCTATTTCATTAATAATGCCCCCGGGTGTTTCTTCCGAAGTCGCCTTACGGCTTTCTAAGAGATTGCTTAACATTAACCTATCAGAGTGACTTCCTCATAACTTAACGGGATTATGATAAAAAGTCTATTTGTCTTCATTCCCTCGGGCATTGGTTACTGTTCATATGAGCGCATTTATTTAAAATATATTTAAAACACCAAGACATCTTTATAGATTTTTTTAATAATTACATATCTGCATATATTATTTTACGTAGCGCTTTATGGACCAATCCATTTGCATGAGAATTTTAAATCAAATAAGTCGTTCATTTAAAACTCAGTAAAAATTCTAATGAATTGTGCAAACTATATCGTTTAATTTATGAAAAGTTTACCAAATATATATGTATTTATACTTTGATTGTACTGTATAATCATATATTGCGCTTTGAACCAAATTTTGAGTTTCTGGGCGGCTATGACCGAACTGATGGTAGCTTACTCAAGGACTACATTAACTTTTTTATCATGTTAAAATTAATAGGCGATTTAAAAATGCGTCTAAATGTCTACTTTGATGAAAATAATTTGTATTTAAATTTGAACACTGCAAAGAAAATGTTATTGTAAAAGCATGCTTATGTTGGGTATTTAGCAAACGACGCGAAGCTTTGTCTATTACACCCGAAGTGGCGACCTCCGCATCCTGTCGTATTGTGTGAACACGAAGCTTAACCTCATCTATACTAACCTATGCTGTTATACGAATCTACGCTTAGTTTGACAATAAATGTTTATAATATTTATAATCAAGGTTTTTTCTGGCACGTGTGGTCCTAATGAATTTCGGATGTGTTGTAAAATTAACTTACGTCATTTAAAAAAAATGATAAAATTATAAAAAAAAAATATGTATTTTTCTGTAATAGTTCACTCTTTATTTTGAAAGATTCTGTTAAATATTTTTAAATTTTATAAGGCAATAAATTATTTACTTCGATTTTATCTACAAAACAGTATCGTGGGTTTAGAAAAATCTTACAACTTTTGAGAATTAGAGTATAATTAACAGAAAACAAAAGTGACTAAATTAACTGTCTATAATTATCTTTGACATTTATTTCATTAATGATCTTGCTTTTGATCACATTGTTGATTTTAGGGCATCGGTATGAGTGCAATAGAAAACTAAAACCTTTTTTAACTTTTTTGTATGCTTGATCAAATCTTTCGTACTTGGAAATTTACTTCATAACTGCTAAAACTCATTTGTTTTTAGTTTTAATAGTATTTAAGTGGTGTATGTATGATGTGAATTTATATAAAATAGATTTTAAAATGAAATATTTACACTAATACTCTATAACACAACAGAAAATTATAACTTGCAAGTGAAAAAAGAAAAAAAATGTTTCTACACCCATGTAAAATACATAATTTGTATCTTTATTGCAAATCGATATGAACTTCTTTAGAAAATGAGAAGTGATAAAGTCCATTTAATACCTGTTAATCATTTTAGCTAAAAAATCTTAATTTTTTATATTCAAGTCACTGCGTTTTAATAAGATGCATTTATTCATTTCGAATTGCCTGCACAAACTTTGGCCTCTTCAAACAGAGACAATGAATATTTGACAAGGCGTTTTTCTTATATAATTACTAAGAAGTGTTAGCATTTTTTTCTTGTCTATAGTTATAAAGGTGAATTTAAAAAGGTAACAAATGAGATTACGGTCGCAATAAAACAAAAAAAAAACGGACCACCCGAGATATGTGGCGAGTGATACAGGAGATGTAGTTTTCTAAGTTAAATATAATTTAAACGTGTTTTCAAAATTTTGAAGTCATGCTAACCTCTTGGATTAAAGTCGAATTATTAATTCAGTCCTTTTACATTAACATTTTTAATAATCCACTAAAGGTTGCGTAGCTAAATTCCATTTGTTACCTTTTTTAAAAGTAATAAAGATTTAAAAAACCATTGCAGTACAATGTTTTAGCTTTTTCAGAAACATTTATACACTATGCATATGTTTTTTTAAGCCTAACCCTCCCTGCTTTTTAAATGTCATTTGCAGATTCCGCCGACAGATTTTGAAGTAGCAGGGTGCGGAGGGCGTCTAGCATAAGATCTCTTTTAAAGTAGACTCGAGTGCTTCCGGGGGAGCCCCTGCTCGGGTGGTTACGTACTACTATTTTACCAGATTGGAAGATCGCTGAACTTGAAAGATCGTTTCAGTGGACCCTGTATGTAGTTTAAATGTTATATCAGGTCCATACATTTGAGATTGCATTTTATTCATGATGGCATCAATAAATCTGGCATTTTGGTATCCAAATACAAATTTACTTGAAACAATACAGTTTTTATTTCGAAACTATATATTTAGGTCTTTTATTTTTAAGGAAATACATAATTATATAAAATGCATGTGTTTATAATGACTATCTAATAATAATTACTAGTTTCAAGACGCTGTTGTGGTCCTAAGAAGATGCTGTATGCAAGTCGTTTTTAGCTTTAAGGTGGCCTACATTCAACATTAGACGTCCTAAAATGATGACAATGAGTTTATTGCACATTTTTAAAAACAATAAGGACCTTACAAAACTACGGTAGGAGTGCATCATCCTGTACATAGCGTTAGGACGTGTTTACACTGGGGCAGCGCGACGTGCGACATTCGTCAGCAAACAGTCAGTGTACATGTCCACGAAATCACACGGCCTCTAATTTTTATTAAAAACAAAACACGGTTTGATATTTATGCGGTCACTGCACCTAAATGACATAACTAAGCGATGTCTCCTTACTCCTTTCTTACATTAACAAATTACATATATCATTTTATTAAATCAATTCTCTCGTTTATTAATTTGCCTCAACTATGTTTAGTTGATTCAGCTTTTATAACTACTTCGTTTATTGTTTGTTGTAAAATTTTATCTAATTCACTTTATTTACACTGAATCTAATACAAAAAGGATTAGAATTCGGACCATATGTAATAATACAATATTACATTGATATGCTCATCAAAACATTACGTATCATTATCATCATGAATTCAGCCGCTGGACGTCCACTGCCTCCGCCAAAAAAAAAAAACAAAAAAAAAAATTCATACAGGACCTTTGTTCATAATTTTATATAAGAACGACAACGGTTTAACATAATATATATTTTCAAAGGTTTTATATAATATTACATAAAATTAAATATGTTTGTCTATTGTAGGCGAAGCGTACACAGTCCTGGTAAAAATTAGGTTATGAGACATAAGTGTACAAAAAATATCAAACCCACTCTCTAAATAACAGAACAAGTTATTATTACACGAACTTAATTCTAAGCAAGATAAAACATCATAAAAGACCCTTGTTTACTTACAACAGACATACTTAATTATTATTGAAAGAGTTTAAGTACCATGTTTTTAAAGGAATTTTAGTCTTTAAAAACGCGGAACCCGGACATTTTTGTATTAAATCGATTATAAATATCTTATGTATGAGTTTGAAATTAGGTGATGCACGTATTTCATAATTTAACCCTTAAATGCATGAATTTTTTATTACTTCCAAATAAATTAAATTGAATTGGAAAATTTATAAAGATTATGGGAAAAATAAAGAAAAAAATCATAAAAATATAAACAATATTTTATTTCAAAAAATATTGTTGATGCATATCTACATTAAACACACCAAGTAATTTGCAAAATACACAATTATTATAAAAATTATAACATGAAAACGTTACACTTACCTTTTATCTTTTTTAAAAAAAATTTTTCGTTGTATCTTCCGACACTATTTTGCAAAAAACACTGATTGTAATAGCCGCGGGAATTTTTTTATAAACTTCCTGTCAATATTTGGTTTTTGCGTTCATAAATCAACGTGTAAATATCAAATTTATTTAAAAAGTGAAATAAATACAACTCAGGACAAAACGTAATGAGGCATAGGCTTCACCTTCATCACCATGCATTTAAGGATTAAGTCATATAACGGACTACTAGACATCAGTCTTTAACATAGATTTCCAAAAGGACCGCCTGCACCCGAAAGCATATACTCCAAAGAAATGGCGGTACTGCCGTATAGAATATTAACCATTCTCTACTTCTATGATTGCGGTAGAAGCCGGATAAGAGGAAAATATACACTGACGATGGGCAACAACAGCGAACGTAAATAGGTTTGTGAGCGTAGTTCTTTTGTTTTAAATAAAAGAGAATTAACACATATATCCTTCATAAACATTAATACCTATTAGATAATTTAATGTAAATAAACTGAATAATGTATGCCGATATGTTTTTTAAGAGATGACAATCGTGACTAAACAGACGTATTTCGATTGTGAAAGAATTTACTTTGTATAAATTCAATATTTAATATTTAGTATAAATTTAATATTTCCCAGCAAACTTACGGTTATTGTATAAGTAGTGATAAAAATGTAATAAGAAGATTGTTAATTGTAAGTGAATATTTTTAAAATAAAAAGACTGCATAAAATGCCGAAGCCATAGGAATACAGACCGCAAATACCATCCGGTCTAGACTGACACTTTACCTGTTTCAAACTGGTGTCAACTGTTTATATATCGTATATTTAACGCTGTAGATTTTTTAGTACTATCATAACACCGAAAACAAGGTGCGGCTTCAATGTATCACTTCGAAAGACTGGCCTCACCTTTAAAGACGACAAAAGCTTTTGTGTTTCGCATTCCATAATAAATAATGATTTTGTAAATCTCCTAATGATTAAATTTTAAGTGTTCGGATATTTATCTAAATAATGAATATATTACACGTTTATAAATATAGGAAACACATAATTTAGAAATTATTTATTTATTTAACTTACACCAATATTTTAACAAGTTACATGCAAATTACTAAACATAATGTAACACGGCAATAAGTACGTATATGTACCAACGTAATATTATTCTCGCAAATAACTATGTTAGTTTTTTTTTATTTGTAAATAAGCTTTTTTAATTAATATAGATATTTATATTTATTATTTACAATAAGTGTCAAGTGGTGAGTCACTAGGTGGGCTGACGACATAGGTACGGTTGCCGGAAGTCGCTGATTGGCCTATGCCTTGTAGTGGGCCTCCATCGGCTGAAAAAGAAAGAGGAAGAAAGAAGTTTAGAACTTTGCGTTTTTTTTTTTAATTAACACTTCATGAATCCGACTTGCGGGAGGAATATCGTAAAATTAGTTCTCGGCTGATCTTTATTAAGCGAAAGGAATATTTATACAGTTCCATTCTATGATTCAAGAGGTAACGTGATAAGTCTTTATATAGGTAGATATCTCATACATATATATAATAAATATATGTCAGCAGTAGCTTTTTCAATAAATGTTTAAATAAGTAAACACAACACATGACAACAATTCAAAATATAACTATTATGAGACTCGAAAAATTATTTGTATGTTTGAAAATTACGCTATACTACATAAGTAGCATTGGTATAGCAAATATTAACGATAACAATAAACCAGATTCTAAAGATTTCAACTTCAGAACAAATCCGATCAACGACGCACCTTTTGCTTTCAAATTTCGAAATATCAAACATGTTGCTCTGTGACAATGGGTACATTTTGTTAAGAACTTACTTCGGATTTCGAAGATTCCATCCATTGTTTGAGGAAGGCAGATTAGGGTTCTTACATACTAGAAAGGTAATCACAAGATATATTAAGTCCGATGTTACAATGAAATGAAATAAAACGGTTTATTTATGTAAGGTTGAATAATAATGATCTTTGAAGTTTTTGCTAAAGTACAACCAGATCAACAAATACAACAGTATCATGAAAAAACAAAAAACTCTGAAGAATTATATATTGTAAAACTTATTTTTAGGCATGGAATAAATTATTAAGCCTAATAGACTTTAAACTATTGCATTCTTAGGTTCAATATTCTACGTTAGTGTGTAAACGCCCTATTCATATTATAGTCTTATAATACCAGCATGGAAATTAAACTTTCGATTTATTAAATGTCAATTATTGAACCTGATGTTAACAGCGTTGAAAATTTCAATAATATTATAATATTCCATCCAAATTACATGTACATTTATAAAACTTACCTTAGATAAAATTTTGTAATAACATTACAAAACCCATACATAAAAAGAAGGAAAAAAAACTTTTTCTGACAGAATGAACATTCGTCACTTACGTTATTTCAATTGAATTCCGTCGCGCATAGATCGGCATTGTCTGCGTTAATCCATAGAGAGCATTTATTTGAGCTATTGAAGTAAAAGGTGCGGCGTGGAATGGTTTTTCATTTATAACCGTAACCTAATACCGAGGGGACACGTTTTCATTGAACGATTTTTTGCTCAGCGTAATTGAATTTTGGTGAAATATCGATTCGCAAGATTTATGGTTTGCAATTGTGCTTAACGTATTGTGATTTTTTAGAAAGTAAGTAGAACGGAAATGTGACATTGTGATACATATGTCATATATATTTCGAATAATAATGAATGTGCATCTTTTGATTTGTCGAACTTAATGCCATTTATATCAAAAAGTCCAAAAAAGTATATTTGATTTAGAATTATAACTACTAGTGGGAGAAATAGAAGATGAAAAAAATATGTTTATTCATGTAAAAATCACCTAAAGCCTCACCTAAAGGCTCACCTCATTCCAGTGTTAAACATCAGATTTTTTTGACGAATAGTTACTAACTTATTTGGCATTTACAGATTATGATGGTATGAGAGCACTGCACGCAGAAGACGCTTAGCCTAAACCTCGTTTTAAGCTATAAAGGTGCAGGCTACCTTACACGACTCAATTTGGGTGGATATTATTACCTCATTACAGGCCACCGAGCTTTTAGGTCTTGCGGTGGACGCTAAGGAGTGACCAGGTGCAAGGGCCGTTCTAACCAGTACCTGGGCTTGGACTACCACTACACGATTAGTATTTTCAGCTCTAAGTTGCCACAGAGGGCTGAACGCCGATTTGATCGATTACTATTGAGTATTATTACCACTCCCGAAAGGGTTGACGCTAATTTTTAGTTAGCTAAAAGATACTGCCTGTAATTCTAAATTCATTTAATTTTAAACTATCATGTCATAATTTGCATTAAAATTTAACTTAACTCCTCTGTTAATTAAAAAAGTTTTAATTGGTGTACTGTTAATAAAGTTATGACTTGTTAAGTAAGCCTGAAAGATCCACAAATACTCCCAAAAAAATTGCACCGTTTAATAAACATGTAATTTCACATGTAACCTTACTATTTATAATGCACAAGCACAATAAAAATTAAATCAGCCGCGAGAAAAGAAGCCCTCTTTAGTGTTTAATTATCAATACTTTTTGTCATCCGTAATTACGGTAAGTACCAACGGTTAAAACAGAAATTCACGCGTCGGAACTGGTCGCGGATCATTAAAATGAGATCGCATTTGTATACTTCGTGCTTCATTATTTTAATTACGAAGAAATAATTGTCATTAACTGATAGGAAATATTTTCCAAGGTAATACAGATTATTTCTAGTTATTTATGAAAAGGCGTGCATAAATTGGACGCGTTCTTTTTGCGTTAACTTTAAAGGTCGATAGCGTCTAGTTTTATTAAAATACTATTGATATATTTTAAGGAAATCAGGGTATAGTAATTATAAAGATAAGCCACGAATCGGTGCGACAGTTATTTTATTTTCTACATACATAATAATAATTATTAATTATCCATTACGATTATGATTTCCGGCACTACATAGCATAAAAGAACATATAATAAATTATTAAACGTAGGAAGTTGCTGGTCGAATTTTAAGTATAAAAGTTCCATATTAATAGTAAATAAGTTTAAGCACGAGACATCTTCTCTACTAATAGCCCTTAAGGCCAGCGATGACTCTCAATTCGGCCTTAATGGAAAGCTCAACGTCGCTCATCGTACTGTTACAGAACCAAAATTAAACCCGTTTATTTAAAAAAATCATTTAAATATAAAACACGCAGAGGATAAGGGATTTTTCTACAATTTGGACTAAGGAATGCGGAGATCCGTAGACGAACGAAAGAAACCCACATAGTTCAGCGGATATTTAGTGGAAGTGGCAATGATACAGAGCAGACCGCCTGCTTACTGGGGCCTTAGGTTTCGAGACCGGCAAATAAAAAATTTGCGTAACGACTTATACTCAAGAAGACGGACTACATAGTTCGGTCGGTGTGTAACAGTAGTAGTAGTGTATAACATCGTTTTACGTTTCATACCACAAGAGGTAAAACAAAAGTTTGCGGTAAAGGTGACATACACTATCGCAAAGTCAATAGATTATTATATATTAAAATACACGAGCTGAACTTTGTAGTTTAAGTGATATCGAACAATGTGTTCCATGATTTATATCTAAAAATATGAAAGTAATAAAAACGTACTCACATTTTATACGGGTATGTATCCTTTCGCTACAGTTTGTTACGGCCCTATTCATGCATGTTAGAGCGTATATATCTCGTTATAACTAGTTTATGGCATCCGTAAATATTGTGAGACTGTTAATAATTCTTCGTGCTAAATAAAGGATGAGCAATAATAATTGTAATATGTTGGAATAGCGTTGCAGTTGGTCAACATCATTAGTTATTTTTATTGAATAGTTTGTATAATTTTTTTAAAGAATTTCACCAATCAGCGTACTTGATACGTATTATAAAAAATTACAATGTCATTGTTAGTTTAAAAAAAATTACAAGACTTAACATGATTGCAAGAAATCAGACGTTTCGAAGGTGACGTTTATCTTCTGGGAATGGTAAGTCTTGCGTGGTTTCCAATGCACGCGAATCTACCCTGATGAGAATGTAGGCGTGGTGCGCTCTCGGGTCGTCGTGTGCGCCTCTGGGGCCATTGCAGCGTAACTTGGAACAAAGCTTACTTGTGCTATTCCTCGTTGAAGATATTGTCCGTGTTTACTTTTTAAAACCTTCATTAAATACACCTTTTATTTTTAGACAGTAGATACGTTTCTTAGAAAAGGGAAAAAAATCGTGTAAAAAAACAGGTGGGAAACAACTAGTGGGAAATATAAAGACAAGTTCAATAATTAAAATAATTGTGTGAAGATGCAGTCTAAATAATTTCTCATGAACCGCGAAAAAAACTAATCATGAGACCAATATTAAATTAGTATTTATTGAACAAAAAGTATTAATTTTTATCACAAAAAAATGAAACTGGTAAAAATTCAAACCATAACAATTACAAAACATATTAAATATTTGAAATCGGAAAAAATATCTATTTGGTAACTATTTATCGCTACTTGATAATCAGTGTTCACCTTTATTACTACTTGAGCAGTGGTAGCCAAGCTGTAAGGACTGTAACTTGCGATCATAGGTCGCCGGTTCGATTCCAGAGATATAGTCTTATATGTAATTGACACTTTGTGTATTAATTATATAGGATTGCCACTGCTTACAAACAAGTTTCCAAAACTTTGCCCAAACAAGCCAAGCGTGGTGATTGTCGTATTTTCCCATAGATATTTTTGGAGAGGCCTATGCCTTGCAGTGGGCGCCTATAGGTTGAATCTAAGAGTGTGTTCGATATTCAAGTTTCTATTTCAATTTACATTGAAAAAAGAATTAAAGAGTTACTGCTTTGTGCAAATGTATAATAAATTTTGTGAACCTACACTATTTCTATAAATTTTGTTCACGATTTAATATTTATATATGTTATATCATCGTGTAACATCTTTTTTTTTTGTTCCTGTTATAGTATTGCAATTCGCACTCATAGATTCCGGTTTAATTCCGCGACTCTCCTCATCTTATCCGACAAATGAAAAGCTGAGCATGGGCTGATCTTGAGCTATTCACCCTGCTCTGGACAGTAAGTCAATCCGTAGCGTCTTTATACGTGATGGAAAGAGTAAAGATTTTTTACTCTCATATCGCTAAAAGGACATTTTATTTATTTGTAATGTTAAAGAATAACAATCTTTTGTTGCTATTAAATTATTATTAAAAGATTTTGACCATTGTTCAAATAGGCAGGTGGTTGGCGTTATAACAACACAACAATTTCGAGACGTATCAATCGCGACTTGATTTTGTAAGGAATTTAATTGCCTCCCCTTTGTTGCCTACTTGAGAATAATTCATAAATTTTCTCCGTTTATTCAGCTGTCAAAATAAACATTTCATGTTAGTTAATTTAGTGACGTATATTAGGTAAATAATAAAAAAAGCCTTTGAAACATTATGTATTCTTTTTATTATGCCTTTCGTTTCAAATTTAATTTCTTTGAATTTTTTTAATTAATCAATTTATTTAAATATTTTATTATGCTTTTATATTCCGATTAAAAAAAGACTAATACTTATACGCAGATATTTCTTTTAATATGTGTATTATTTATAATTCATGTATTTAAACATTCTCATGTTGTATATAGAAGAATAAATATAAAGTACATGGTTAAGAGAAGAACATATGTGCATTCTTGCCTATCATAAAAACTAAATTAAATATAGAAAATAAATATAAATATTATATACTTATATAAATATAAATAAAGTTTTATTGAAAATACCTTATATACTTTTTAAAGTATTGAAAGTTATAATAATAAATTGATATTATTTCAAAATTACTACCTTCGTCACTCAAAATGCCAATAAAATCAAAAAAAGGTGTCGAAGGATTCATTTAATCAAGTCAATTCATTCATTGAACAAAATATTCGAAGTTATTTACACTTAAACTAATCGAGGTTATGATTTTGACAACACTTTAAATCGACCCGAGTCTTGTATAATTCTTTGGATAAATATTTTAGAAAAAAATTCAATACCCTTTTCAACCCGTACTCTTGCGAAATCGATTAATGTAAATTGAACTTTAAAACTTAAGGCTTTAGGTTTTTAAGTGTAATTGAAAAATAATGCTTATTATAAAGAAGCAACCCTCTTTCGAAGTACCAAAGCGATCAAAATAACTACATACACTGCTTCCCAAACTCAGCATAAATTATATAGTTGAATACGTTTAAAATTTGTGCAAAACATTATCCTCATTAGAATATCTTTTAATAACGTAATAAAATTAATTAGTTAATTACTTACATTGAGCCAAAACTGATCAACATTAATATATAAAACCAACACAAAAAAATTTTTTGAAACTGTGTTCTGGAGGAATTGTATCGTAATCACAAAATTATATTAGTGATGTCGACAAATATGGCATCGCACACTTTTTATGAACACTAATGAACCTACTTTTCGTCATATATACACATAATATGTAATAAATATATATGTGGAATAAATTTGATTTACAGGTTTTCATATCCTATAGATCGCAGGAAGTTCCTCGATATCGGTAGCGCAAGACCAGTGATCGTGGTGATCATTGAACATCATCATTGTCAAAGTTATCAGGGTAATCAAAGTCGAAATAAAATCGCATCTCAGAGCAAAGATTTGTCTTTGTAATTTAATATTAATTATATTTAAGTATACTTAAAATAATATTAAGTTAATTTGCGGGAAGTCGCTGAATGCAGGCAGCAAGGCCGGTCAATCGTGATGATCTATGAGGGAGGCCTATTTATGCCTTGCAGTGGGCACCTATCTGCTGATATGCTGTATAATGTTTTTTCAGCTAGTACTATACCTTGTGAACAGACATTTAAAGGTTTACAAGAGTAATGCGAGAATGCTATGTCTAGAATATTTTCTTTCGTTTGTTTAAAATAAGTTTGAAAATCACTGTCATCGTACACCAATGCTTATTGTCAAAAAAAAAGAAAGATTAAAAAAGAACGCGTGTGACTGGCCTTAACTAACCGAATTCAAACTCTATTGTCAAATGTCGAATAGAAAAAAAGGCATTCCTCATTCGAAAAAAAGTTTCGTCACCGGTGACGCGGCCCAACAAAGGGTTATGCTCGAACTGGGTTTTACGCAGGTCAAATTGTTGAAATTTCACAAACGTCGACTTGATTTAAGTAATCACATCATATTTATTACGTGATGTATGGGAAAAGTAGGCGTCGTTATCAAGTGTCAAAGTCAAAGGTTAAAAACGAGATGTGTTTTTTCTTTCTTATAGTTTTTTGTTTGCAGTTTCGTACAATGCCCTCAGGGAAGTCTATTTAGCGGAATGAATACGCGATCGTATGAACCTGGGAGGGTTTATTGTTACGCCCCGACCACACCCATATCGAATGTGTCAAATTAACTTAATGTGAAGGTCGATATTCCATTTCCGTTATTTTGTGTGCCACAAAAGACGAGGAAATTACGTCAGGGATTGCCAACTTATTTAAATGGATCCAGTTTTTTAAAGTCATCATTTAAGGATTATTACTGCTTGTGCCCCTCGTGAGTTTGTACGATTTTAAAATATTTGACATTGGAGCGAGTGAATCGCATTCACAGCCGTGATATTTCGTTCGGAAATGTTACAAAAAATATGTGTGAATAAGAATCACGTTTGCTAAGGGGATTCTTTAGCAATTTTGTACGGCTTGTTATGGAAAGTGTGTGGGTTTTTTACTGTTAACGAGGGATTACTAACTTTTATATAGACTACGGTCCTTCGATTAAGGTGGAGAATGTTTTTCATTCATGAACAGGTAAGCGGACTAAGAGACAGAGTGGGTGGTTGATAAAAGATACGCCATATTAATGAGAATGTTTTCTTTCTAATCTTCCACTCAAGAGAATAATGCTTATTCTACAAACACATGTACACGAACATATTCTTGGATTAAACAGCATTACATTTACTCAGTTAAGGTAGGGCTGAGATGATCCCGTGTGGAGTTGCCAGACCTTCCATCGGGCGCGTCCCCCGGGTGGCGGATGGGGGAGCGCCACCCAGATGTGGGTGGTATTGGGCATGTTCCGGCGTGGACCAAAACTGGCAGGGTTAGGGGCGTACCATCGGTTCTTCCCAGAACCGAGAAACGGCCAAGGACTGAACAGTCCGAGAGACGAGCCGCTCAGGCTTGAGGTAGCATCCCGTACCCATCTTTAAGAGATGGGACAGAGGATGTGACCAGTGCGGTGATGTGCCAGGTGCACTCGGCTTCTGCCGACACCGGACAACCCGTAATCCCAGTAGGGACCGGGGGCTCCGTACCTGTACGGAGCTGCGAGGAAGAAAACCTCTTCAAAAATAACCCTAATCCCAAGGTTGGACCGTGCCGACGGGATGAATGGCTGGAAGGGAGTTCAGTCACAAGCGCGAAGGGACCTCACCCTTAAAAGGAAAAAAAAAATAATGGACGCAGTTAAAAAAACAAATTTTCCCCAGGGTGGTACCAGCGATGCTGGAGAATCCACCCCTGGGCCTTGCCCAGGCAGCCCCGCCGTATCTGGGGGGGGCAAAAACTTGCGTCGCGGCAACGCTTCAGCGTCTGCCGCTGGGCCCTTAACATCCGGGGCCCAAAATTTTAAAGAGCCGGAGGTGCCGGGCCGTCCATCAGGCTCGGTACGTGATAAGCGCGGGCGATCTATGCGCTCCGCCGGTTTGGCGATTAGTACGGTCGGAGAAAGCGACGGCGGATCAGACGCCTCTCGCGCATCGGTCGGCCCTGGCGCGTTCTCGAGGGCCGGTAAGAGAAAGGCCAAGCCTCCGAGCCCTGGTGCTGTGGCCGCAAAATATGCGGCTTATTCTGCCCAGGAGACCGAGGGCACGGAGACGGTCGGCGGAACCGACAGTGACGAGGAGGGACTTTTCGACCCCTCTGTGCAGCCATTGCGCACTAGGTCGAAGAAAGGGCTCCCGAGTCAGGAGCAGTTGGCTCGCGAATTGCGAGCATGTGCTGATCCCCGGCAATATGCAGAGACCAACCTCCTGGCTATCGAGAAGGTGACGGACCGGTCCAGCAACCTCAAGGGCACGTACGTGCGTAGCCTGAGGCTCGCTGCGCGGAACGTCAAGGCAGCATTGGAGGAGATGTCGCGCAGGACGGCGGGCGACTCCACCGTCGAGAAGTTAGAGCAAGAAAACGCAGAATTGCGTTCTCAGCTTTCCAGCCTTTCTGCGAAAGTGGAAAGCCTCACGATGGAGCTTCGTCGCATCCGTAGTGCTACAACGGAGCAGGCCAAGGCAGCTGCCCCCGCGCCTCCGCGGGCCCGGCCAGCACCAGTGCCAAGGACGTCCGCGTCTACCGAAGAGGGGCTCATGCATCGCATTGGAGCCCTCATCGAATCGAAACTGGCTGCCTTCGAGGCCAAACTGTTCCCCGACAGGGCAATAAGGCCGCCGTTGGCCGCCAGTAGGACTGGACCGCGTCCGACTCAGTCGACCGCCCCTTCCGAGCCGATCGCACCGCCGCAGCCTCCACAAGCACCGCCGGCATCGCAGCCGCCGCGACCGCGGCGGTCTAGGCGCCCCAGGAGGAAGACTGCGCCTCCTCCTGTGCCGGAACTGCCTCCAGTGACAGCACCGCCTCCGGCAGCGTCGGCGATCACGACCCGGAACACCTGGGCTGAGGTTGCCCGAAAACCCAGGTCGGCGCCACGGCCCGTGCCTCGTCCGAGTGCTAAACCGCCTGCCGCACCCAGGAGCCGCGGGACCAAGAAGGCGAAGCGAGCTCCCACTACGGCGGCCGTGACGGTTACGCTGCCGGAAGGCTCCACCTCCACCTATGCAGAGGTAGTAAAGGCGGCGAAGGCAAGAATACGGCTGGCGGACCTCGGCATCGAGGCTCTGCGCCAAAAACGTGCCTTGACTGGAGCGCTCCTCTTGGAGATCAGTGGAGAAGACTGTGGCCGAAAGGCAGACGACCTCGCGGCGAGGATGCGTGAGGTCCTTCGCGATGTGGCGGTTAAGATCAGCCGCCCCGTCAAGACGAGCGAAATCCGCTTGAGGGACCTCGACGACGCCGTCAGTCCGGGCGAGGTCGCGGAAGCAGTGGCAGAGGCGGGCGGCTGTTCGGTGGACGACGTCAAGGTCGGGGACGTCCACCGAACAAACACGAGCATGGGCACCTGCTGGTTGCGGTGCCCGGTCAAGGTGGCCCATGCTCTGGTGACTGCGGGGCGCGTGCGTGTGGGTTGGGGTTCGGTGAGGGTGGCACCCCTGGAACCCAGACCCATGCACTGCTTCCGGTGCCTGGAGAAGGGACACGTCGGCGCCAGGTGTCCCAACTCTGTAAACCGGAGCATGCGGTGTTTCGCATGTGGCGAGTCTGGGCACAAGGCAAGAGAGTGCGTGTCATCCGCACTCAAATGCCCTCTGTGCTCAGACCTTGGGTTGCCCTCCAACCACCGGCTGGGTAAGAGGTGCGGCCCAACGCCGGGTAAAGGCAGGAGGAGTAAAAAGACTCCGCCTGCGACCACCAGCACGGCGGCCGCAGCGGCACCGACCGCAGCGCCGGGCGTAAGCTCGGACATGGAGGTCGCTTAGACCTCTATTCCCGCCCTTCAGAGTCCTCCAAGGTAACCTGAACCATTGCCGGAATGCTCAGGACTTGCTGATGCAGACCGTCGACGAGTTTCGGGTTGCCTTGTCAGTAGTAGCGGAGCCCTATAACGTGCCTGACCATCCTCGTTGGTTCGGCGACGACTCAGGGTCCGTAGCTTTCTACTGGAGGGGCGGAGAGGGTACCCCACCCTGCACCTTATTATCCAAGGGACAGGGCTATGTCGCCGTTAAATGGGGTCCCTTGGCCATGATAGGCTGCTACGTGTCTCCCAGCAGGTCTCGCGCCGACTACGAGGAGTACCTGGATAGGGTGGCGGACTGCGCTGCGGCCTGCCTCCCCTGTCCGTTGATCGTCCTTGGAGACTTTAACGCCCACAACAGGGCGTGGGGGAATACCAGGGACGATCCGAAGGGAGACACCGTCTTGGAGTGGGCGGCCGGACTGGATCTCCGACTTGTCAACAGGGGATCCGTCAGCACATGCGTGCGCTGGCAGGGGGAGTCGGTCGTGGACTTAACATGGGCGACTCCCGCTGCAATGCGTATGCTTTCGGGCTGGCGGGTTGCAGAGGAGGTGGTCACTCTTTCTGACCATCGCCACATCGTTTTCGATGTTGCGATCCGCAGGCCCGTCGCTGACTCTGGCGGCCGTGACGGCAGCACTACGCGACGCTGGTGTTTGAAGCGGCTAGACAAAGACCGGCTAGAGGCCGCCGCCTGCGTCGCCGATTGGCCGAACGCCGAAGAGGTTCTGTCCGAACCGGAGAGGGGAGCGAACTGGTTCCGGGAGATATTGACGCAAATTTGCGACGCGTCGATGCCCCGGGCCGGTCGTCCCAAGCGCAGGGGGGTGCACTGGTGGTCGGCGGAAATTGCGGAACTCCGCAAGGTCTGCTTGCTGAGCCGCCGCCGGTACACCCGAGCCCGAAGGAGGCGAAGGCAAGCTCCGGAGGAGGAGATGGCCAGACTGTACAGGGAGTACCGGGCGGCTACAAAGGCGTTGCAAAAGGCGGTAGCTGGCGCCAAGGCTCGGTGTTGGGTCGAGCTCCTGCAGGGACTCGACAGGGATCCGTGGGGGCGTCCATACCGAATAGTGCTGGGAAAACTCCGGCCATGGATGCCCCCGACGACGGAAACCTTAGAACCGGTCTTTCTGAGGAGGGTAGTAGATACTCTTTTTCCGGAAGATCGGTCAAGTCCCTCCGCGCACCCCCCGGCACAGCCGTGGGAGTGGACGGATGAGACGAGGGTAACGGCGCAGGAGCTGGATCGAGCCGTGAGCCGTCTCAGAGCGCGAAACACCGCGCCGGGGCCCGACGGAATACCGGGTCGGATCTGGGTACTTAGTCTGGCGTCTTTGGGGGGTAAGCTGGCGGAGCTTTTCACGAGCTGTCTCCGCCGAGCAACGTTCCCCACGCCTTGGAAGGAGGCACGATTGGTCCTCTTGAGGAAAGAAGGCAGGGCCGTAGAATCTCCCTCTGCGTACCGTCCCATATGCCTGCTGGACGAGTGCGGCAAGCTGTTCGAAAGGATAATTGCCGCTCGTATCGGCGAGCATCTGTCTCGCGTCGGCCCCGATCTTGCCGACAGCCAGTTTGGCTTCCGTCGAGGGCGTTCGACCGTGGACGCGATCATGCGCGTTCGGTCCTTGTCGGAGCAGGCCGTGTCGCGGGGTGGTGTAGCGTTGGCGATAAGCCTCGACATCGTCAACGCTTTCAACTCACTGCCCTGGGATGCGATAAGGGAGGGACTGATCCAGCATGAGGTCCCTCCCTGCCTGCGAGGCGTCATCGGCGATTACTTGCGAGACAGGTACATCGTGTACATGGACCAAAACGGAAGGAGTAACCGGAGGGAGATCAAGCGCGGGGTGCCGCAGGGGTCGGTCCTAGGACCACTCTTGTGGAACCTCGCGTACGATGCGGTTCTGCAAGTCAGTCTCCCCGCCGGCGTGAGCGTCGTTTGTTACGCCGACGACACGCTGGTAGTCGCCAGCGGAGACAACTTCGAGAGGACCAGGGAGCTCGCCGAGCTTGGGACGGAAGTCATCGTCGCTAAAATACGCGGGCTGGGGTTGGAAATAGCGCCAAACAAGACCGAGGCGCTATGGTTCTACCGGTTGCCTCGAACGAGGGAACCTCCCGACTCGCGCGTTCGCGTCGGTGGGCACGATGTCACGGTGGGGCGGTACATGAAGTACCTCGGCCTCACTTTGGACAGCCGCTGGGGCTTCGAAGAGCACTTCGATCGCCTCGTCCCCCGGATTGAGAGGATAGCGGGTGCCATGCATAGACTGCTGCCTAATCTCGGGGGACCCACGGAGGAAGTCCGCCGCCTCTATGCAGGGGTCGTACGGTCCGTAGCCTTGTACGGGGCGCCCGTGTGGGCAAAAAGGCTGGCGATTCGACGCTGTAGAACTAAGATCTACAGCGTCCAGCGGAGGATGGCCATACGGATCGTACGCGGATATCGCACGATATCGTTCGAGGCGGCGACAGTCCTGGCGCGCTTTCCGCCCCTGGACATTCTAGCGGAGTCGGATGCGAGGGTCTACGACCAAGTCCGCACCCTCCGCCGAGACGGCGGTGGCGAGCCGAACCGTGTGCTCGAGGCGGTCAGACGGCAGGAACGGCGCAGGGCGCTTGCGACGTGGCGCGCTAAGCTCTCGGAAGAGCGCTATGCGCGCAGACGCGTCGTTGGAGCGATCCTGCCCGTCTTCGAGGCCTGGATGCAGCGACGAGACGGAAGGCTCACCTACAGGCTTACGCAGATGATCACCGGGCATGGATGCTTTGGTGATTACCTGTGTAGGATTGGTCGCGAAGCGACGGCGAACTGCTTCCATTGCGGAGGAGCCGCCCAGGATTCCGCCTCGCACACGTTTGCGGTCTGCCCGGCGTGGCAGTCGGAGCGGCGGATTCTGGCGGACGAGATCGGACAGGACCTTTCCTTGCCAGCAATCGTGTCGGCGATGCTGAGTGGGTCATCGGCGTGGAGGGCCGTGGCCTCTTTTTGTGAGACCGTCATGGTCCAGAAGGAGGCAGCCGAACGGGATCGGCAGAGGACAGATCCCGCTCGGAGACGACGCCGTCAGCGCAGAGACGTGCCTCGCGACGGCCCTCCGAGGAATGGTGCTCCCCTACCATGAACGGGGCCTTCGGAGTCGGGGGAGTTTAGGGTGGGGGCCCTAAACTCCCATTAGCTTCGGCGACTCTGAGGCGGACGATGGTTCGACGTGGTCCCGAACCATCGTGATAGTACCACGAGGGTTTCGGGGGTAGCGTATCCACGCATACCCCGGGACGGGCTATCGAAAAATAGCAAGGCGCAAGGGAAGACCGCGTGGCGATCCCTGACCGGGAGATACCGCGGTCCCCCGTTTAGCGCAGAGGGCGACCACTTCCCCCAGAGGCAGGGCATCTTGAACACCGGAAGATTTCCCCCACCGAAACAAAAAAAAAAAAAAAAAAAAGGGCTGAGATGATGGTGAATAAAGGTCTACCATTTATAAAATTATAACTCTGCACCATTTAACTACTAAACAGACTTTTAATTGTCAATGTAAAAACAATGTCCACGAGTGTTTGGAGCGTAATTAATCAGGGGGACGAAATTTGCATTTGTGATTGTCACATAACTCCAGGGTATTTGGTCTATAGATATGCTGGTTTCCTAGATATTTTCCTTTACTGGTTATGACCAGTGTCAATGGTAAAATCTACATGAAGAATGAAAAAGCTCCGCCCTTTCCAAAGAAGTTACCAGTTTTCTGTTTACTCAAAACGTTTTTTCTTATTATGTAAACATTAATGATCATCAAAAATGTAGCCTAAATTTTACCTATATAAGTAAAAATGAAAAATTCGGTAATCTTTTAAAATATTGAGTGTATATAAATAGTAAAACCAACCATTTAATTATCCCTTATATAGCGAATGGCAGATTAAAACACTAGGAAACGGCGTGATAGTATGTAACCAAATCAAAAAATCGTGTACATATATAACAATGAAAATATAAACACATAATTACTAAAATCGTGCACTGTATTGAAGGGAAACCTTATTGTTTTTATTTAATCGTTATTATTAAGACATCAATTATATAAAAAGTGATATTCTTTATTATCTTCTACCCGACTGCCACAGACCAATAACTTTTGACAATAATAAGTTATTTAGTTTACAGTTTAGTGAACTTGTGTAAGAAAATGAGTCTCTCCTTATTATGCTTTTAATATAATAATTACTAAATCTCCCATAAGTGCGTTTTACTACCTATGACACTCGTCACACTAAGTGAATGTCCATAACGTTTGGCTACTGTTTGGCACAGAACAGCCGTTGCGATGTTTCTTTCTTGCCATTTGGAAAATGTAATACCGTATGCAAAGACTTGTTTAGAGAAATTCATAGATTCGTAGTGAATAATATTACATAATTTAAATTTAAATACTGAATAATCGGCGCCAAAAATATTACAGATAATATATAATAAATAGTAAATTTATTTTTTAACTATAATTTGTAGTTTTTTTTTTCAATTTATCGTTGATTGATTGAGATGTCCGTAGAACGAAAGTAACCGAAATAATTCAGCGGATCGGCAGACTAAAGTCCCAGTGGACAGGTCATAAAGCTCGCAAAAGAGATAGCCGCTGAGGCCTTAAGGTGGTGAAGTGGAAACCGCGGACCAATGAGCCCAGAGTAAGACGTCCTCATTTATTAAGGCAGTTGGAAAACGCTAGATGGGAGCCGGTTCCTAACGGTCCTATTGAAAATCTAAAACTAGAATTATGATATTGGTTACGACTTTTATTAAATAATAATATATATTATTAACTAATATATATTAAATTACTTACGATAGAATATTCATTATTTGTGAATACGATTATAAAAAAACAGAATTAAGAACTTTTTCCAATATTGGTTTGAGGAGTAAATGCTGTATCGTGTAGTGCGTGTAGTGCTTAAGAAGGAAGCCTTATATGTATTTAAACATTAAAAAATTAATGTATTACACATACCTCATCATAATTAAAAAAAAAATTAAAAACAATTTTTATGTGAAATGTGGATCATGAATAATATTAGAGCCGTCATTGGAATTTTTGTTTTACTGTCCCGTCCGTATATGCATGTACGTTCGTGTAAAACTGTACTCGATAGTAAAAGTAACATTAATTCAATGCGCCCGCTGCGTTTTAACTTCGTTCAAGTGATTTCTGTTATTCCTCTAACTCTAGCTAATTAATCAATATAAATAATCGATGTTTGTGAAGATCGTTCGGGTACGGCGATATGCCATACTTGATACTTGCTTTGAAGAACAAAAAAAAAATGTATACAAAATGTTAAATTTTATCATCATCATCATTATATACCTAGTACTGAATTTTATGATTACATCATTTCAGTCGAACAACTTTTTACTGCTTGAGATAAATCTCCCCTATAGATATAAATCTATAAAAGATTGATTGGAGGTGGCCTTGATCCATCGTCTTCCGACGACATTAACCTATAAAATATGGACCTACCTCAACGCCTTCCACGGCTGATCCAGATGTTGACATGTTACAGAACATTTTACACTTCTAAGTTCCAGATGAGGCCTCCATTCCCAAACTTTCCTCTTCTTTATGTCTTCTCTGTTACCTACACGAGTCACCGGCCTGCTGATATTTCAGTTTGCTGATTTTGAAAAAAAAAATAATTAGATCTCTGAAGGGAAGCCTAGAAATCTTGCGAAAACTAGATCCATAGTATATCTCATTAATAAAATAGATAGTTGTAGAAAATTAAACAGTCAACTTCTGGTCTACTTCTCAAACTATAAGAATTTTCATATAATGCCGTACTTAGTTTTCAATTTAGTCTCTAAGTAACTAATTTTCTAGTTTTATTAATAACTATAATGACAGAGACTGCCTCACATATAACAAATAAATATCAGAAGAAATCTGAATTCAAGCTTCAAGCTTTTACATTAATCGTATACAATGGATTTATTTTTGAGTTGATATTATCGTGTGTCGTTGGGTATGAGTATGAATCCATTTAATTGAACCGTGCTATAAACATTGTAATTCATGTACACTTTCTCGTAAAAATTATGAAATTTGTGTAAAGTATTTTTTTATTCCCTTGATATATAAAAGTAACCACAAGAAAAAATGTAGCATCACAGTTTCCATTTTAATTGTATTTTTATAACTAATAAATGTTAATAACATTTGTTATATTAATATTAATAAAAACAAACAAAGACGTTTGACCCAGTACGTAAAATCCATTGTTAACATAAAAGCTTTTTGAAATAAAAGTAATAATTCCCAAGAGCATTGTTTATATTACTCGATAAAAAATACGTTTAAGCGATTGATCGTAAAAACGAATGAAACAAAAAGATAAAGTAAATAAAATATCAAAACGTCTTGGGTCGCACGCCTCTGCTGTCAAGTTATTGAAGCGTATACAATTATATTCAAAAATGGCGTCGCTTTCGACGATGGCGGACATCGTTAACGTAAGTTATATATGGATATGTTTCTTTAGGCTGGTCTATAAAATGTACATATTTAATGACTCTCTTTAATTATCATATGATGTGTCGACAACTTTAAATCCTATCTAGACTAAAAGTGAATATAATGCGTGTAACTGAAAAACAATCACTAAGAATTGTTTGACGTGTTAATTGGTTCTTTACATTGGGTCAATTCAGAAGCTCGTAGTAAATTTAAAGAGACCTTGTTTTTCGAATACAACAAATGAACACCTCAAAAGTTCATTATATAATAAAAGCATAGATATTATCTTTGTGGACTGTTATAACAGAGAAAAATTAACTAAAAATAAAAAAAATCCAACTTTTATACTTAATTATTATTTTTCGTAATTTAAATAAGAACTGGCCGGCCCGGGTAAGAAGATGATGTTTCTAATACAATGTTACCCCGATTTATTTAATATAAATTTCTACAAGGTTTGAAAAATGGTGCTGTATTTGTGATCGTGATAAAAAAATTTCAAGTGTCTCGCTAAAATATTTCTAACTCTCTTATTAGGTTTTTCATTTGTTTTATCTCACTTGCAACAACACTCTTCAAACACTATTTGTGAGATTTGACAATTCGTAAACAGAGCAACCGTCTAAGCAACCCAAGAGATCCAGGCCTCGAAATCCAGGGAAATAATTTAATGGTACGAGTTCAGATTTTAGAAAGCGGTCTTGGTAACTATAAAGAGATTAAGAGTAACGCCTTCCATATTTCCACTTCAATTCAACAGGAAAACGGCCTTTATCAATTTCAAAAAAAGTTAAAAAAGATTTTATTCCAAATAAGAGATAAGAGAATACGTAAGGTAAGGCAACAGTTTGTTCATTACCAAAAATTGAGTACGCCAATTTTTGAAATTGACTTGTCATTAACATTCCAACGTTAGAGCTTTTAGGAATCATTTGATCTGGAATCTTCTTTAAAGTTCGTAAATATTATTTAATAATAAAAATTTTTGTTCGTGTGAAGCATTGAAAATTATTTATAACTGTACTATCATCTATAATATCATTGCATGCCTTAAAGAATTTATTTTAATATTCTTGCTTCCAAAAATAGATAGAATCTAAACATTTTTCTATTGGTAATAAAAGTTTCCATTCTGCTACTTTTTATTGTGCCGTTTGCTTACATAATTAGTCGTTAGTTTAACATAATCCAGCTTAACTATGCATTTACACTTAGAATAGCTCCTATTGAATTCTGTTTCACACCTATTACGTCCAGTATGGCCTAACGATTGCCATATTACTATTTATGTGAAAACAGCTAAAAACGAATTATCGGCCTAACGCACGTGATGCGTTATTTTACTTATTCTTTTTTCATGATCATCAGAGAAGAGCTGATTAACATTCTATCCTTACATTAAACTGTTGGTCATTTGACCGCCACAAGATTGACCGACAACCACGACGCCGAAACCATACTCTGTCCACTTTAAATGAACAATGATTAATGTACTCTAACATTACTTCAAGTTATTAATTTTGATATTAGATTAAATAAGGATTATTTTAATGTTTACACTGGGTGGTTGGTTATGAGTGTAAAAGGTAATATTTTAAACAAAGATGTAATTCGATCACTTCAACTTGTCAATACATTGGGCTATGACGTGTACTTTTATTTCAAAACGAGACACATTAATTATCTACGATTGCACTAGTCTACTCCAGGCTGAAATGGGGTTCCGGGGACCGTCTGGTATTGAAAAGCACTTTATTTCAAATTTCTTTCTTGAAATGAAAGCCTTTTCACGATCTTCAATTCTATTCTACAAGCGTATTAATCTTCAGATAGTTTAATTAATAATTATTACAAAAATCATATCCACTATATTCCAACGTCATCAATGCGCTCCCATACAAACAAATCACACATACATAAACGTATTTTACACATGCGTAATAGACACCGCTAAGAGCCATATTTCATCCATCTTAAAGACCTGGAAAGTAATATATTTGCAATCTGAATATCAAAATAGATAATTATATTACACACGTTTGTTCCTTCGTTCTTTATTATCTATCAAAGCGTATAATTTAATTTGCTTAAGGATTTTCTTGACGCGGTATTTCGATAGGAAGATATGCACAGTTTTTTTCATAGATTCGAGACTCGCGTAATATTGAAGATAATTTATATACAAATGTATATTTAGATATTGTGTTTCATTTCATGCCTGTCTCCTATAAATTAAAGTTAATATATTTTTTAGATCAAACCGGTTAAGTTTCAATTTATAGCGCTATAAATTATATTATATTAATGTCGCGAAAAATACTGTTTATATAAAGCGTGATAATTTTTTTTTTCATTTTCTTTATTTATAAAACCCACAGCTAGCAATCTAGTAGTAATCTAAGCTTAAAAGCTGTTATGGACGTCTGTTTTATTTAAATGTAAAAGGTCAAAGGAGCCCGTGTGTGTAAAATTTTCGTTTGTGTATGCGACTGTATGTTCTTATGTGCATGTCTTGAATTTTTGACTTAAAAACAGGCATTTAAATTACTTTTATATGCATGCGATGTGTCATATGATTTAATTTTAAGTTTTTTATGTGTTTAGTTGCACTGCACATAATATTTCGAAAAACATTGCACCTTACTGCTATTTAAGATAACATATCGCTGTACAGGTGATACGAAATGGGCGTAAAAGTTTTAAAGACTTAATATATCGCTTATTTGTCAGCGAAAAGCTGCAACTAATTACACCTACTTTCAATGACCCTGTATAAAGTGATCACTTTAAAATATGAAATATTTTTATAGTAATGCGATAGGCCAATAAATTCTGGCAGTACAGTCTGCATGAACAATAATTATATGTAATAATCCGAATTTTGAAAACATTTTTTCTGACTATATTGTCATTAAGTTACTTATTATTACCGAAATAATTGACTTTTGGATAGGGTATACCATACATTAATTAACAGCAAAAAGGTTATGGATCCGTTATTTCAAAGCTTATAGGTTTAAACTATAACTTATTTAAAGATATTAAAAGTACTAAAAGACGTTTGGAATTTTGATAGTATTGACAAATGTAAACAAAGCATCGTGATAAATCACAAATGGAATAATTTGAATGTATATAGAATGATGTTTTTGCTAACACCCATAAGTTTATTAAGTAAATGGTTTTGGTTCGTTTCGGCGTCTGACACCTTGTTTACCAAAACATTCGGCCTCCCGTCGCGGTGGCCGCCGCGGACGCCGCGAGCCGGTGGGAACAAGAGCCCGGGGAATAAATAATGATTAAATTAGTATAACTTACAGTCCAGTTCGGCATTAACAGTTGGAAGGGAGTGGCCGTTCACGAGACAACTGGAGGCGGGCTGACGGTACGACTATATCGTAATATTCGGCCCAATTTCAAATATTCCTAGACTTCTTACTCTAAAAAATTATCGATCTGTCGCAGTCCAATAGAAAAAAATAGATTAATTTTCTCAATTACAGACATTAAGTATTAACAAAACTAAATTTACTATTTCGTAAAAAAAAAATAGGTGAATTTTTGAGCCGTGTTTGAGTTTTGCGCTTAGTAACACATGTGGCGATAAATTTTTTTATAAAGATTATAGTAGTAATGTTTTATAACAGAAAGGTTACTAAAAACAATAATACCTACATTAAGTAATTATGTTGTAGATGGCATTTGGCGAATCTTTAATAAATCGTAATAGTGGTTAGAAATAATTAATAAACAAACGACTGAATCTTATTAAGTCGTAATAAAACAATGATAAGTCTACGAGCCACGGAGAGGACAGCCTATATTCGATTGTTGATGGATGTTGTTAGCCATTTTGGCTTTTACAGCTTCTTCAAATATCCGCGAACTAACAAATTAAAAAAAAAAATCTACGTCAGATGCGTCGTGCGGAGAGGACTAAGCTTGGGACTACTATACGAGATTGAAACAGGGATGAAGAGATCCGTAGACAAACGAATGTAATCGACATAAGATACAGGAAAGCGGATTAGAAAGTAAGTGGTAATGAGCAGATCAAATAGCGCGCAAGACAGATGGCTGCGTCTTAAAGTTGTGGAGACCACGCAACAGCAAGCGTAGCGTAAAATGCACACCTACAGTTTGACAGATGCCCTTGTTGAAGCCGTCGGAAAACGCTGGATAAAGGCCGCTACCGATCGGAAATCTTTGGGGGAGGCCTGTGTCCAGCTGTGGACGTTTTACGGCTAAAATGAAAATGATGATGATGAATACTATGAAAAGTTTATTTGACTTAAGTATGTTCCTGTATGTGCAGTAGTGGAATAGAGTGCGTCGACAGTAAATATCCTAATAATAAAATTCAAACTAATATTATAAGTTGTAACATACCACGTTAAATATTATAAACAGCGTTAGAAACGCGGCCTGTAGTCGTTTGAACTTTTCGTTTACTTAATTATTCATTTAATAGACCCTCAAAAGGGTCTAATACCGTTACATTTATTTGTATATTTCCGACTTGCGTAATTTAAATTCATATGAACGATGTTGGTAAATTATGCTTATGTTCCCTTGATTTTTATTATTAATGCTTAATTATGACAATATATTACTTAGACATGCTGTTTTTAAATGGTTTTTGTTTAGCGGTTATATGAGTTTGAAAAATACAATTGGTTAGCCAGTATTTAAGAATTAAAAACTATTATGTAAACATAATTAAAAGCCGGTAAAAATTTAAATGAGATAAACAACAACTTGTCTTTTTGATTACTTATAATTAGTAACTATATTCAGCTTAATAAACAGTTTAATAGAAAGTGCGTCGAGGAATATTGTTGAACAGTTCTTTTTAAGAGACAGGATTCATGTTTTAAACAAACAACAATAATAAAATTAGTCCTTTTAACAGTACTATATTGCACTCTAAAAACATAAAACAAAAATTTTAAATTAAATTATGAATATAATAAAAAGGTGTTAAAAAAATTAAAATGTCGGACAGAAAAATTGTATCAAAAATATTATTGAGCCAAAAATAATTACGGTATCTCTATGGTCCTAACATAGAAATAACGGCTTATAATTTCATTAATAACGTAAAACCTAGAAACTAACAGTAACAAAAATTTTGAATTATCTGTAATGAAATATCGTGATTATCATTATCCTGATTTAAATTATATTTGGGTCTTAAAAGGAAAAATGTTTTTCTTGAATTTCGACTTCCTGTAAAAACAATTTTAATAACAAAACTGTACTTAACCTTTTAAGAAAATGCTGTGGAAACTCATTTTTGAATTTCTTCTCACCGGCTACAATTAACAATCTATTGTCTCTTTTCTTTGCCTATAAAAATTCTATCGAAAGAATACCATATGCTTATAAAACTCAGGTTACTGTAGTATAGTAACTAGGACTTTTTTATGGGAAGCCCTTTAATTTGAAACGACAACATTGCTCATGTCCGCTATCATGCGGTATTACGCAAGTAATAATATAAAGAGCGTATATAATGTCGAATAAACGGACAGAATTTTTAATTTTAAAATCTTTGCTATTACAATGGTTCGAGTCAGTTATTCGACATCAAGTGATTATGACCTCGTCACAATTTAAGTAGAAAATGATAATTTTTCTTTTAAATTTTGTAACTAATTTTAACATTTCACAAATGCTTACACAGGTATATAAATTTTGAATAAACGCTTAAGGACGGTTATGTATGATGTGAGTTGATTTAAAAGCTTAATACCAAGACGGTCATTTCAATGTTAAATTCTAATAGTCGAAGCCTCACGGTTTTCTTTGCATGTCTATTGTAATAACAACGAAGACACTTTCGCATAGTAACGAAATTCCAAAGGTTGCTGAAGTTTACCAGCCGGTATGTTGATCGAAATAAATCATGAGCTACTGCGGAACTTTCCACGGACACAATTATGGCGCAACCCACCAAACCCTCCGCCAAAGGGTAAGCTGCGAGAAATGGAAAAGGTTTTGGTGTGACCTTCCTGTACAGGAAGCAGTCTGGTGTTCTCTCTGTTTCTGTAGCTTCGTTCTACAACATTGATTGTTAGCCTAAAAGAAAATTCAATAAATTTTTAATAAATTAAACTATCATATTACTTATTATTAAGTGTATCTTATAGGTCGCCGTCTAGATAATTACTGCGGTGGCGCCAGTAGTGCCGCCAAGCTGAAACTACATAATGTTCCGGTTATAAGGGCGACGTAGCTTGTGAAACTAGTGGCCTAACGAGATGTATTATCTTGTCTCAAGGTGACGAGCGCTAATGTGCTGATTATCTGGCTTACATAACGTGTCTTTGTTTCGGTATTTTCCACTCGGAATAATGTTATATGTGATATAGTTTATTTATCATCAGTTACAGTTACACGATTAATACCTGTTTTTGACAATGTCTCTTTAAATTGTAGAAATATTTTACTAATAATATGCTTGTAATATTTGCCAAGAGCATAAGGTCGAGGAGCAGTTGAAGGTAATGTAGTCTGTAACACCTTTGATGATGGAACTATTAAACCACCGTTACGTCCTTGTATATAAGTGTCAGCTTCACATAATGGAAGCATATAAATTAACTCAAATTTACGGGAGGAATTTCAATTTTACTTGATCTGAAGGTCCTGCTACGAGGTCTCATTGGAAATTGGACAAAGTTTTAACGGGATTTATAAAGATGACTGTTGATTTAAGTTATGGGTGAAAAGTACTGCAGGTCACATCGTTTCTAGCCTAAATGGACCTGGGATATGATCAAGTTGGACCACGAAATAGGAAGGGATCTTCACTTGAATAAAGCCTAAATCTTATATCTCACAAATTAATACTTTTTTAGGAATTTGTGAGACCTCATCTTGAATATATTAATATTTGTAACTAATTCTACATCTTCAATTAGCGTGTTTCATACTTTGACCACTACATCACTTGTTAAACCTTCGTGAGTATAATTTTGAGACCTGATGGTGGTCAATTTGGTATGGTGACCAGATTGTACAACGTTGGTATTTGGTCTAAATATTTTACTAAAGTCTATAATGTCAACTTTTATTACAATAGTTATATACAAAATCATCTTCATTTCAATCGGAGGACTTCCACTACTGGTTTTCATTAAGACTGTCAGATTTTTATTAAGACCGGTTAGAAGCACCCTGTGTACGACTTTTTAGACGACTTTAAAAAGGTCATTTATCTTCCTTGGGTGGATGTTCCACGCTATATTTGCCGGATCGTGGTGTCCACTCCCGAACCTATAATCCCTGCGGCCATCAGTTTTGCGAGCAAGGTCCTGACCACTGCCACTTCAATTTACCATTCCGCTAGGCTTTATTAGGTAACCGTTATGGTTACCTAATTAATAAATATTATTACAAAATGAGATAAAAAGAGAGAATATCACACCACTAATTTGTATACATGTTTTTAAATCGTGTTTCAAGTAATTTAAATGATAATACCGTATCCTTGAACAGAATCACTTAACTCAATAATTTTATTAATATTTTTTTTATTAAAAGTCCATTAATTAATACATTCAAATATTATTATCTAATAAAAACAACTTCATCAAAGCCACCTGTAATCTTAAGTATCTTAATAAAAAAAGAATATGATTAAATAAATAAAAATATCGTCGAGAACTCAGGCTAACTAGTTAGGTGATGTCTTGTGGAATGGCGACATCAATAAAATATTTCTTTATTTCCTTTTATTGATTTCAGAATTCTTTTACACCTCCGATATCTAATAACACAATAAATTCTCCGCGGCTAGCCGGTAGAGCCACAGACCCACCAAGTCGGTTGATAGCCGAGACGCATTGCTTTTAAACAAATGCAAATAATTTGTGTCTTAAAATGGAAGAAAGATGGCGTAATACAACACTGCAATAGATATTTTTATTACCTGTCAACATTTTTATTTTACTCTTTTTACATGTTTACAATTCAAATTTATTCGTTTTTGAAATAACAGTTAATGGCTTTGTGAAGTCGTATAAGACAGCAGTCACAAATAGCTAATTTATTTTCCAGACATCACTCTTTTAATTCACTGTGATTTATTGAATGTTTAATTGATGTTTATTTTTTTAATAAAGAAGTGCCAGAATTTTTAACTGTTTGATTGTTTATGACTAACATGTCATGATTTTATCTTAATTGTTTAACTCGACGTACAAACATACTTGAAAGGTGGTCTCTTAGTCTGGATCACTTTGGCAAGCTAAGTTACTTCACGAGCCTAAGAAGCCTTAGAAGACTATACTCGGAAGTTTTCTATGAGATATAATCCAACGGATTGGCAGGCTGCAGTAGTGGTCAGAAAAGATGAATAGATAAATGGCACAGCAGGAATAGCGTAGAACGCCTAGTGGACACGACCTGTTCAAGGTCGTCAGAATACGCAGGATGCAGGTGTCTTCCTACCGGTCCGATGAAATAACTAATGAAGAAGGTCTATATCCAACAGTGGAAGTCCTAACTGCTGATAGGATGATGATGAAACATTTATGAATCCTTTGCCATATCTATTTTGTTTAGTTTTCTCAAAACTAAATTACTGTAAAAGATAAAATTTAAACTCATGATCACTACAAGTATGCGGTATCGTATTCAAGAGACATTACTGTATTTTAAGTTTATTACAACACTTTAAATTTAAAATATTTGCGAACACCTCACAAGAACACCTTTCGTTTGCTATACATAGTAGTTTCGCCATTCTGCGCTATAACTTAAGGTGTAAATTGAAACGAAGTACGTTTTCATAGCTTGTAGTAAAACACGCGACACGGTGTATTTTTTTTTCATTTTTCACTTGCGTTGCATCGTTTTTATCGTTACCAGAGGCAATACGATCTGGTTCTATCTTGCGTGCATTCTTCTCATAAAGGCAATTAATATTGGCTTATTCTAGGACAATAAATTTTTCTCCATCATCATTTGCCTTAAACTATAGTTGAGTATGTTAATTGAATTTTCGTATTAAATTTTTGACAGGAGGAATTTGTTTCGCTGTAACGGTCTGTTGCCACGCTACTCAAACATTAGTCAATAGACTTTAAATTTTTCTCATTACTTATGGCAATAAAAAGTGTTCTTATTTCAGGCTTTTTTGATAAGATCGCAATTATTAAGCAACCCTTTATGCTCGGAAATTATCTACAAGTTTAAATAAGAAATGAGGAGACCCGAGGACGAACTAGAGGAACGGCGGGGACATAGCACCGAATAGATGAACGAATCTGGAGTGCAGACTACAGTGCGCACAGTGTGACTTGCATCCACACGGGTAGACAAACCTACAGTCATCAAAAGATCCTAGAAGCCTGTAAGGAGGCCTATGGCCATTAGTGAACGTTTTATCGCTAAAATTATGATGATGATTTGTTCAATACTTGTGTGTGACATGACACATTTTGTGAATTCTTCAGAATCACTTGAAAGTTATTATTATTAACATCACGTAAATTTGTAGAAAGATAAAGGTTAAAGAAAAAAAATAATTACAGTCAATATAAATAATTACAGTAAATATTAATAATAGGTAGGTAACAATTCAATTTAATTATCATAAAATATTTTCTAAGAGTAAATTTAAATTTTAATATTTTCTAAGAGTAAATTTTTTAAAAATCCACAGAAATTTATTGACAATTCGTTTAAAGCATTAACACAACAATGAGCAGTGGTAGCATAGCAGTAAAGACTGAGATATACGATCATACATCGCGGGTTTGATTCCCGGGTTACAAATTTATATAATTCACATTTGTGCTTTAATTATATGGAATTGTCACTACTCGCTAACAAGGTTTCAGAAGATGGATAGCATCGTCCTTTGCGTACCAAGATACCACATTGCGATGACCAACCCACCCAATTATGGTATATCCCCCCATAGATATGGTTGGACGATGACTGTGCCTTACAGTGGGCGTCAATGGTCTAAAACAAGGTTACGTCTGCATATTTATATTTATGTGTAATTTTATTTTATAATAAATCAACTATAAGTACGGTTACACTCGATTGTAAGTGTTGGAGGTATAAGAATTTATAACAATGCTGTAGCATAATATTTTATATACAAACACTGGCACAACCTCGAGTCGCCACCCCAAAATTTTTTAACCACAGTGACAGTTCTATGCATATTACACCAAAACCATACCAATCGATGGAATCTGTCTTAAAGATGTTCAAAATTGGGAGTAGCTGTAAGAAAAAAATATTATTTATTTTCTTTCATATTTCACGCATAGCATCATTCAGTTGATATGAGAATAGATAATTTAGATGGATTTATTGTGCATTTTTACATATTATATAGCACCTAAAACATACAGACACATTTGCAAGTTCATTGATTTCTATAATAAATTAAATATCCTTATTTAAATAATTCGGCAGTTATGGCGGACACTTCGCCGTCTCTGATGTGCGGGTATGTTGATTAATATGGATGCGGCAGTTGAGTATTAAATCAATCGGTACTAAAAGGTAAGACTTGAAAGCAATAATGATGAAACCTTTGATTTCATTAAATAAATGCCTAAGGATTTAGCTTAAAACATTAATGGAATATTTATATATAAAAAAAGAAATATAACACAACAAACATTTACATGCTTGTACCCATCGTCTAATTCGTTCTATTTTTCATGGTTTTCCAGGGCTTAATTTATGTTTACGTAATAATTATAGTTATTCTTTATGTAATAATAATATTGACAATAATTATAGCCATAGATAGAGGTACGGAATTTTCGCAAAAAAAAATCACCAATTTCGCATTTAAATTTTTCAAACATTGCAAATTTCGCATTAATTTCGCATTTATACTTTAAAACTTATTAAATTTGGGGTAATAGGCATTTTTCGACAAAAATTTTTCAAAATTAAAGGTGCATGCCTAGAGGTACGGAATTTTCGCAAAAAAAAATCACCAATTTCGCATTTAAATTTTTCAAAATTTTCAAATTTCGCATAAATTTCGCATTTATACTTTAAAATTATAAAATTAGGCATTTATTAAACAAAAATTTTTGTTTAGTAATTTTATTGCTAAATATGAAAGTAAAATTTAACAAAATTTTAAAGTACAAGTCTTAACATCAAACAGTTTAAAGGTTTAATTAATTAAAAGATAACATTGTAAAAAATAAAGTAAAGTAGTAAAAAAATTGTAAAAAAATTTAATAAATTCGACTTTTTAAACGACGTTTTTTGGTCTGTACCACGAGATTTTATATGCAGAAGAAGCGTTAAGCGTCCACGCTGTTAATTGCACTGTGTAATGCTGCTTCAGCAAAAAAACGAAAAGTTGCATTTGACGGCCAACAATATGTCCTGTACATTGGGGTTTTTATTTATATTAATGGACTGAATAATTAACCTATGACAGTGTGCATATTCATCAATTAGCTCATTTTGAGGAAGACCTTGGAAAAAAGAAAAATACCATACATTTCGCATTTATTCGCATTTATGAGTAATTTTCGCATTTATTCGCATCTATTTCGTAAATACGAAATTTCCGTACCCCTAGCCATAGAAATAAAAGATCACTTTGAGAATACTCAAAAATACTCATTCATAATTATATCGTGTATTTGAACTAGTAATATGCATAACAATGTCTTATATTTTTCCAATGTGCTTAAATAATTTTACGTAATTGCTGAAATGTAAGTGATTGAATGCTGCCATGTAATGTTCACTGCAGAACCTCAAGGCTCCAGCGGTAACCTGTTGTGATCGCTATGTGGTGTGCCCATTTCTACTTCAATTTTCCAATGGGAATATAGTTCTGAATCTGTATGCCCAGACTCAAAATATAAATACCAATTATTGAGTAAAATTTACTTATATCTATTTACAAAATGTATACCCTTTTCTCTTTACGAATTTAAAGAAAGCCCCTCAACCCCTTCGGGAGTGGGATTTCGTATAATCCAGTCTTATCTGACCAATACTCGGCGAAAGCAATATTTCTATTAATTTTCAAGTCAAAGCTACATTGGTAGAAATCTTTTACAGACTCTTAAAATCTATCAATATCTAACTGGTTTTTGTAATATTATTAACTAATACTAGTTCAGAAGCTAGGGCTTCACATATTTTTGTATCGTTATTTATAAAAATAAAGATTATTGTTATTATTATTTATATAGAGTCACAATCTTCTTTTAAGCGCGAAAATGATCTTAAGCGGTTATTTAACTATAAGTAAGCGTGTTTATTATCATCTCTAGACTTTACCTGGCTAGCACTGTTTCCCAAGTGACAGTAGTAGATTCTGCGGGAGAGAGGGAGTAAGGCGCAGAAGGCGCTTAGCCTAAAACTCTTAAAAGGTAGCGAAGGTTGAGGGCTCCTTAGGAAACCTCTATTCCGACGTGGTTGGTTCGTTTTTGAACGGATATCTCTAATATGCTGTAGTGTAAATACATCATTACTTAATTAATTGTGATATCAGGGTACGTGTGGTTATAATTACTTTACTGCATTTATAAAGAAATAAAACCAAGTGTTTATTTACAAAAACATTTATCAACAAAAATTTATGTCACGATACCGAAACGGGTAAAATTTTTAGAAGAAATGTCGTAATCTATAATGATAAATTTCTTAAATGTAGAAAATACACGTGGTTTTGTATTAGTTTTTAAATAATAGCAGAGAAATTTAAGCAGATGGCTTAGCAAATATTAAGTTAAATGTCTGATGAAACAGTCAATTGATATATACATAGCGAACACGTATTATTACAAGAGTTATTCCAACTACAATGGCGCCTATTACTCCAGAATATATAGCTTTTTAATTAATAATTATAGCCTTCACTATATACCTACTTACATGAACTCTGTACAATATATAACAATTTACACATACCATCAAAATTATTGTCAAAATGTTAAGTTAAGTCTAGCCCTCTTCGATCCAACTAAAATGAGGACTAACTAATGCAGAGATCCGTACACGAACAAAAGTTACTGATATAGCTGAACGGACTGGGAAGTTGAAGTAGCAGTGGCCAGGCCTCCTAGCGTGCAGAACAGATCAGGTTCTTTAGTGGAGATACCGACGTTAATGGTGACCTTAAATACGACGGACACTGGTTCTTTCCTACCGGCACTGTTTTAGAAATCTATAGGAAAGGCCTAGGTACAACCAAGAACTTTTTACCGCTTAATTGATACAGATGATGAACTAATTACCATTTACTTGACGTAAACTTAATATAATATCAGATTTGTGACATTTAAGTAATCATTTGTTGGTGAATTGATCCACAGATTTAGTACATCAAAACTTACATAATATAAAAGGAATCTCTGGAATTTAAATGCAGTTACGTATACTGTTATTGCCTATTAATTTTGATAGTATACTTTAAAAAATTGGTAAGAACATTAAATAATAAATAATAGTAATATTTTACTTGAAATAAAATAGTATATATTGAATCATTAAAATATTTCGTAACTCTGAAACCAAGCCCATTTATCAATGTTCACTCTATCCGCCATGTTGGAAGACTTATAGCGAAAACGCATCATTTTTGACTTTTGTTATTTATTGTAATATTCGCTTTAACATTATATTGTCGTAATTTTAAAAATTTAGGAACGTGTTATAATGATATTATAATTTTTATCTTATATTGAAATAATATTTCAATTATCGAATCTAGAGATAAACTTTAAATATCAAGGTCCTTATTTGTTGAAATGTCTATTAAATTTAAAATATGTTTAACTTTGTATTAATATAACGAATAGTAATAAGATATTTAAATAATAAAGGAAATCAAAAAATTAAATATAATATGGTTTTTTTAAACATTGATCGAAGAACATGTACGAAAAACGTTCATAAAAATTATAGTTATGTTTAGAAAAACAAGTTTTTTCCCGTTCGCATCTTAATTTAAGGTTACCTAGTAATTATCTAAAGTGCATGGCAAGTTGACGTATAATTCTGCCCGCCCCCTGCAAGGCAAAGGCTCCCAACGGCCACCGGATGCACGAGTGATTTGCCCCGTCCACCACCACTTTAGATAAGCAATTCTTTGGCCATACATCGGTTATCTTGGTAAACTCTGAACATTACCCTCTCCACTGCTCTCTGGGTGACCGAGAACCTTCATCACTGACAACACACATTGGTCAAAGACTTTTGTCTTCAGACATTGCGGTATTTTGGGTGAGAATATTTTTTGGAGCTTCCCGAACGTTACATATCCGAGTTGAATTCGGCGAGTGAAATACAATTATTATTATAAAATTTGATGTGTTGGTAAAAAAAAATGCGTGCAATTGAACACCTTCTTAAAGGCAGACTCTACTGCTGGGTTTAAGCCTGCCTCATTTGACACATATAATAAATATACAACAAATGAAATTTAAAAAAAGTTTTTTTTTTTTTATCTGGCTAACCTAAACTATTGTCCAGGTGACATTTGCAGGTTCTGAGTGTTCGAAAAATATTGTGTTTCAGAAATATACACTTTATAATGTGAGCAAAACAAAAGGTTTAACATTTTTTAAAAGATAGTTTAGTAACTTGCTAAATTTAATCAAGTTACCTAAAATTTATGGCAAAAAACGATACTTTTTAAACTATTTTTAAAGTTTTCATTATTAATAATATGGCCTGTATAAAAGTAGTTTAAGATTAATAGTTGATATTTTAAATAACCTAAGGATCCTGGAGTGGTACCCACAGATCAGCAAGCGCAGAGTAAGTCTTCCACCATCAAGGTAGGTAGACTACTAAAGTCATCTGAAGATACGGAATTCAAGCCGCTTCCAACAGGTCATGTCGAGTTTTATGTGGGAGTTCTATGGTCGGCATGGGACATCCTAATGGCCGAAAATATAATCATAAATGCCTGCCTGCATGGGATATTAATTTCTCAACTTTACTTTTAATTAATAAACCAACATTTTTAAGTGATACTTGCTCCTAATTAATGTCCTATGTTAACTCTGTAGATAATTACTATTTTAAACTTAAAAATGTGATATTTATCACTTAAATTTGTTTTTAAGTTACCGTTATGTAAACATCCTGTTCAACTCTTTACTTTTTGTAACATACAAAACTCATCGATAAACTTCAGTATATAATTTCAAACCAATTATCCCGGCAAGACCTGAGATTAATGTTGTAAATGCTCCCAGCTTAATCTGTAATGGTCTCGATGTAATCGCAATAGGCAATGTTGCCATAGCTGTGTGACCGCGACCGTTAGCGTCGTTTAGCGACTTATTGTGCCGCCTTGCTCTCCGATTATAGCTTTTTTCTGGGCTCCATACGGTACCTTGCCTTTATTCGGAGATAAGGTCGTCCATTACGAATCGGCGATGTAAATTTATTATCATCGATTCATACTTAACGTGCAATGTACTATGTACAACAGGATATATTGCGCCTATAATAAGATCGTTTTACAAATTAATGATTAAGTCTTTTTATCATTGCCTTTATTGATTCATTTGCTTTTTTGTTTACCTATTTCACTGGTATTGAATAAAAAGCTCGTATGGAATCACAATTATTATTTCGTCATTAAAATCATTAAATTAAAAAAAAATATCTAATTGTTTTGTCAAGTAGAAGTGTCAGTGGGGTATACTACACAGCACGTGGAACAGATGGCTGTTGGGGCATTATGATTCTGGAGAGGAGAGTACGGCAAGCACAGCGTACGACTTCTGCCCACAAGGTGTATGGAAGACCTTATTAATGTTGCAAGACGCTGGATGCAGCATCCAAAGATGATGATAATCATCTCGAATGGTACAGAAAAGCTTCTAACAGACTTGTTTATAATCCGTAATGCCAGAAGTTTTAAGCACCAAAGCGTGGATTATTTAAATACAAAATATTCTTTATTCAAATAAACTGTTACAATCACCTTCGAATCGTCATCACCTAACAATGTCGGCATTGTCTTTTCTATAGCTATTACCGGTGCGGAAGGCAGAACTGCTGAGAAGAGCCGAAAAGATACTCTACAATTGCCCTTTTCAAATATGGCTTAACAAGGAATCCACGACAATAAATAGCTTCCTGGGGGAACATCAACAACATTTAATTGCACACCAACATCAATAAAATATTCTTGAATAGAAGAATATACGTTTTTCAATAATATGCTTTTAATAGTGATTTTAAATGTCTCCAGAGGCTGATTTGAAATTGTTTAGGGAATTTTATTGTATCTATGGAACTTACCTTAACCTTAACCCTTACCTTGTGACATTAATAATTTATAAATTTTTGAAGATAAAAACTAAGAGTAATCTGCTTATTTTTTGTATTAATACCGTGTCTATCACTGTCTTTAAAATAATTTTGAAAATTTAGCGGACAAAGTATTATTATAAGTATATCGTAAGACAATTGTAAGAATACTAGCTTTATTAAAAACTACAAAACAAAAATATTAGAGAGACAGGAAAGTAATGTTGCTCCCTTAAGTTACAATACTAAATTTTATTTAAGTTTTTATTTCTAATAAACAATATTTTCACCTTCGTCATCAACATCCTTTTGCCATTTAGTATACAAGTAAAACAATGCGCAGACATTCACCGATTAGTGCCAAACACAGACTCTGTGTTTGGCACTAATCGGTGTAACATAGCTCCTGAAGATGCCCCGTGGAGGGGTGAAACACGTGTTGAGTGATTTGGTGGTGGCGGTTGTGTGATTCGCATTGTTTGCCGCATGCGCATTTATCAGCGGGCTGGCGGGCGGTGCATTTCATTGCACGACTACCACTGCATGTGCGGAAGTGGCTAAATATTGGTCCTTTTCTTACTTAGGATGGACTTCCGCGAAGTAACGCCTGATTCCATTAAATATTTAGTATACAAGTTTACAATGCCGGAGCGATAAAATTCAAACGGTTTTTTGTAAAATATGCCGAGAAAGCATTTTGGACATCATCCAAATTTTCTACTACTAAGACAATGTTGCAGTGATGGGGATAAATGGTAATCTCAGGGTGCAATGTCGGGCGAGTATGATGGATGAGGCAGTACCTCCCACCCCAATTCGTTAATATTGTCTAAGGTTCGTTTTGAACAGTGCGGTCTTGCATTGTCATGTTGAAAATTACCTCTTTTTCATATTCATACTTAACAACTCTCCGATAATTCTGTTTCTTTTTGTGTTACAGGTACAGTACAACTTCTTCCATATCCTTACTAAGCAATGGGAATACCTTCGGTACAGTTTTCTCGGTTGAGGCTTAAGCCTTGTTTTTACCGACGTTGTACTATAAAAGGTATTTTCTACATATGTCGTTTATCGACAAAACCATTATCGCTTCTTAAACGCTACCTATCACTACACTCTGTAACTAAAGATAATGTACAGTGCTTGATTATAATTAAATAAATGTAAAATTTTTGAAGTATTTACACGTTTATAAAATCATCATGTATAATGTGATAACACTGAAAAATATTACACTAATTTATTTTTGCAACAGGCTCAGGTTCAATTCTGCCAATGAACAATCTGTAGCAATGGATAGTAAACAATAATTAATTTTAATATGTAGTATTTTGGAGACGCATTTTCTTACTATATCATCATAATGTTTTTTATTAGGTCTCAAGACAAAGCTATCATTTTAGATAGGGTGTATCACAAAGACAGAATTACAATTATAAATATGATGATGATTTATTACTTTTTTGTACCTCTCCTATGACATAGAAACTTCACAAAAAAATATTATCTATTTCTTATAGATAATCTTTGTATAGAGAAAGCATCATATCTTAACTAATAAAAGTGTAGTGTTAAATGTTTGATATATTTAATAATAATTAATTAATCATCATTGTGATTGCAGCCGTAAGACCTCCACCGTTGGATATTGCCCACTCCCACTTATTAACAATAAGACCGGCAGGAAGCGGCATGCATCTAGCAACGATTTTGACGAGAACGTCTGACCATTTTGTATGCTATGTTGTTATTAGTTAATCCATATAAATAAGTCATAAATATATTAATAGCACCCATGCTTTTACTTTTGTTACATTTAAACAAAAAATTACCAATTAAATGAAACCATATTAAAGTTTTAAATATAATTAATCTAGATAAGTTAATGAATAATTGTCATCGGGTGTCGATTTGAACTTAGATGTCCAATGTTAGAAGCAAGAATGTTCTATCGTAATACGTGAATACGATCATATTGTAAACATACACGTACTTTACCTGTAGAGGTATTTCATCGATGTTTTATTAGGGTCCCGGTCGAAACTTATGATATCAGATAATAAAAGGCATTTGATTTATTTTGTTCTTATCTCCTTGTAGGAGAGACTGAAAATACATAGATTGCTTTTTAATGGGCAGGACGTTTATGGCCCTTTAATAAATCTTGTGAGGACCCGGCTTCTTACTATAACCGGAAGTTGTTCGTTAATTTGTATTTTAAAAAAGTTAATTGACTTTTTATTATGTTTGTAATCAGTAATACTAGGATGTGATAAGAAGTAATTATTTTAACACTAACTACAATTTTATATGGAGTGATTAGTAATAGGCGTAAAAGCTTTAACAGGTTGAATGTATAGCTCATTTGTCACACTTTACACCTATTTACAATCACCTTTATAAGCAGATCACTCTGGATTTTTTATTGGAATGCGACAGGGATAAAATTTCTAGCAATACAAAGTCTGCAGGGACAGATAGTAAACAGTAATAAATTTTTATATGTAGTAATCCGAATTATTTACATGTTTATTTTTACAATTTTTGTAAAGGCGGATCTTGCAGAGATTATTAATAGGCAGGCGACTAAGTGTTATATAAAAAAAAAATTATTACGTTATGTATTATTTCTAAAACCATTAATTTTTAAACGGTGTATACATTCACCATTGTAAAAGTTTACTATCTGTAATTACTCTGTTTACAATAATTGTGTCAAAATTCAATGAAAATAAAAAGAGTAGAGAGTTTGTACAAATTTGTATTTCGTGGATTCGAAATCACTTGGACTGTGTTTCCAATTTTTAAACGTTCTTTTACGATAAATAGTAGATAGTATATTTTTTCTAAATGTCATTAAAAGTGTCGATTTGTTTTTAATTCAAAGTTGTTACAATTTTTCTGTGTGGCCAGCGAGACCTTGCAAATATTGACAGAACGTGTAAGTGGTACGTACGTTATTTATACGGGGCTCGTGGTGGACACATTTGGTGTAATACGGCACTTAACTAAGGTATCGGGCACGACGGACGCGTCAAACTGTGGGACCTCCCGGCAAATGTACGCTCGCGGCAAAGATCAGCCATTAAACAGGGAGGAGGGACTGCTCTGCTTAATCATGGTGTACCGGTACTTGCAACGAAATTCTGAACGTCTGTCTGAGTCATGCCACGCTTAATATTTAGATTTTCAATATGTTTACATTAATTTGACATATTTTCAGTCTTTTAAGTAATATACTTGTAATAACAGGGTAGTCAGTCGGTATCGGTATCATCCATGATACCAGTGACCTTGGACACGAAAACATGGTCTCTCACTTTGGATTTCATTGTATAGCACACAGTTCCTAAACGAGTCATGAAGAGGGCTATTTTTTTTTAATTTTCTATGAGATCGAATCAGGAACAAGGAGTAGACGTATTCGTAGATGAACTAAAATATCCGACATAGCACAGAGGATTGGGATTGACAAGTTCTTGGTGGACAAGCCATAAAGCTCACAGAACAAATATCTTCTCTTTAAGTTCCGGTGTGGAGGCTATGAAAAGGCAGGCGAACTGTAAGATGTCCATCCACAAGATGAATTGATGACCTTGAAAAAGTCGTCAAAAAAGTTAACTTCAGACTGCTTCCAAACAGTCTTACAAGATATCTATGGCGGAGACCTATGACTAACATATGCACTCCACGGCTGATATGATGGTGAAGATGGGGTACTCAAATGGTAGTTTTAACATTATTACATTGTTATGAAGACAGAGTTGTAGCCCATTGGCAAAAGACTGAGACTTGCTATTATAGGTCGTAGGTTCGATTTCCGGGATACATCTTACATAATTCACTATTTTGTCATCATTATAAAGGATTTTCACTACTCAAAAAAAGTTTCCAGAGGCAGCAGTAACTTCTGTATCGTATCATAATACCACACTGCGATCGCCAGCCTGCATGCAGAGCTTGGCTATTGTGATATATCCCCCCATAGATTTCTTTGAGTGAAGCCTATACTTTAGATTATAGATTGCGTTTGTGGACTGAAACAATGATAAAGGCAAAGTTAAGCAGAAGAATATAAATATTATGTAAGACGAGACCTTGCGACGAGAATTTAAGCATATCTATATAGATTTTCATTTCAAAATAATCTTAAACATCGTATGTTTGTGACATAAAAATAATATCTACGTATTTAGGCAAATGGACACCGTTGTTGTTATTTTTAGAGGCACTTAAAAATGGTAAAATAATTTATATATGTAATTAATAATCTACTTTCTGCATACGCAAGAAATAATCGTAGCAACATTAAAATTTAATTTTATATTTTATATTTTTTAATTATTTATAAAAAGATGAAATATATACGCATTATACTCGTATTTTTTCTTTTATAAACATACTATGTATTTGATATTAGACTTAGTATTTTTATACTTTAAAAATAAATAACTAAGTAAATATTTTACTGAACCAAACATTTTGTCTCAGCGATCGTTATTCTTTGGCATGCTTTACTCCATTTATCGAAAGGTTTAAGATGGAGATAATGGCTATGATTCATATGAGGGCTTTTATTTTTTCCTTAAAAGTGTCCGCCATTAAGCAAAGTCCTAGCAGGACTAAAGTGACACGGATATTTAGGGTACCTTAGATAAAAGCAAAAGTTGTTTGTTTTATTGCTACGGATTATTATTTACAAAAGTTTCTCATGTCAATATTAAAATATTTCTTTAAACAACAATAATACCATTTTAAATGACAATATTCAATAATAATAATTTGGATGACATTATGAATTAATTTATAAAAATCAGTTATATGACAAATGATTAAATTTAAGGTATATTTTACTCAAATTGTCATCGTCATTTCAGTCTATAAACGCTCACTGCAAGGCATACGCCTCACCCAAAGGTATCTATTGAGAGATATACAATAATAGCCACTCTCGATAGACAGGTTGGTGATCGCAGTGTAATATAGAAAGGAAGCTGCTCGCTGGCCTCTGGAAATTTGCTTGTGCAGTGGCAATCCCATATAATTAATGCACAATGTTTGTATTACATAAGATAGTATCCCGGAAATCAAACCCGCGATCTACGATATGTTATATATCTATGAGTCTCAATTCTTACCGCTGAGCTACCACTGTCCAGTCCGAATTAAGATATGTCCGTCTATAATTAGAGACACAATGAAAAGGTAATAACAAAGTATTCATGTTAACTTAGGTGTATTATAAGTTTTCCCATTTGAGCATATTGTATATTTAGTATATAGATTTGTTTAGTTGTTCGAGTTGCTATTCAGCTAAAGATTATTTATTTTATAACATCTTATAACGACTTTTATTTATAGCGTGAAAAGAAAATATTCATAGGCCCTTCGCATTTTATAGATAATTCAAAACAATGATAAAATTATAATATTGTTGAAAGTAGTACTCGAGATCTCGCTAATTATCAAGGTCAAAAAGATTTTTGTATAAAAAAGGTAAAAATAAGAATGAATAAGTAAAATTTAAAATAATATTCATATAATTAAAGGTAATTGTTATTAAAAAATCAAAAATGACAAATCAATTGACAATTTAGTAAGATCACAGTTGATTATTTCTTAATTATTTTATTTTTACATAATTTTAAATAATAAACAGTATGGGAATGTGGTAATGTATAGTAGAGTTAAATGCAGAACCCAGTGTCGTTGTTCGTGGCGTTCGCTTCGTCATATTGGAGTGTAATCGGTCAAAAACCTCACTTAGTGCGGCCAGTTAAAGGAGTGCTCTTTTATTATTTCGTTCTTGACAAGTATGCGCTTTTATCGAGACTGTTTGTTTATCTGTCACCTTGTAACTACGGCATGTGGAACATGAGCCACTGCCCACTAATAGCTAATAGTTCTGTTGCAATGCGTTGACAAATATCTATGATGATTTTCAAAATGACTTAGTTACTAGATTAAACATATTTTTCCTTCTTTGATTATCAGACAAGTAAACGGTATTATGGGTAATATAGGTGTAAACTTTTAAAATGGTAAACGTATAGCTTATTTGTCAATAGAAAGCTTCAAAGCTTTCACACCTATTTCCAATCACCTTATGATCAGCATATGAAGTCTGTAGAGGCAAATAATAAAACATAATTAATGTTAATATTCAGCAATTTAATTTTTGAAAACGGTTTTTCTTTTTTCCTGGTTGACTATCATTAAGCTATTTATTATTTCTGAAACCATTGATTTTTGGATAGGATACATAACATATATTTAACATATAAATATATAGATAGGATATATAACAATTAACAGCAAATGATCTCTTTAAAGCTTATACACCTAAACTAAATCACATTGAACATATATTTATAATAATTAAGATCGTTGAAGTCTTTTACATGCAATTAACGGACTATTGTACAATTTAATCAGTCAATATCAGTGAATTGGCGAAAATTGTACCAAGACATCTTTATTTTCATCTATTAACTTTTTTTTTATTTTTAAGTGTTTATCACCAAATGCTAGGTGCATTGTGACTGTCACTTTCAGAAAAACATCGCAATTGTACGGATTAAGATGTACTGCGCTACGTACCTCAGTGAGTTCCCATTTTTTGCACATGCAATCTTTATCTTGCCTGTATCAAATTTAAGCCAAGCCTAAGATAACTTCTTTCTTAATATTTATCAATACCGCAATAATCCAGATTTCACACCACTAATTTAAAACAATCATCTTAAATAATGTAATTTAAAAATTAAGTTTACGTAATCTTTTCCAGTAAAATACGACTGATGTTTAAAGTTAAACAAATAATTTAAATTTGCGATAAAAGTCGCCCGATGAAAGTAGTTTTAACGTAACATATCAGGTGTGTCCGAGATAAATCGCTTTTTACAAATAAATGGTTGCGTTATCGACGCGCTCATTTTGTAATTGAGGAAGCTTATCGGTCCAATAATTACTTTTCAAATAAATCTTGCCGTGTGTTAAACATTGAATAAACATTAAAAAAACTTATTATACAGTTTTCTTAAAAAATCTATAAAAAAAATTCCGTAGTCGCATTTACCAAAAATAATAGTTTAGTTTCTGTTGCTGGCTTCATAAATTGCAAGGACCGTATTTCGTTAACTTATGAACAAATAGTTAATTTTTATATGCTCTCTCTTTCTAAAAGGCATTGATAGCAGGACCTATTTTATCTCCTTAAAAAACTTCACTGTTCCTTAGAGTCACTACCATAACTATAATGCATGTATTATAGTTGTCTTTTTAAAGGTTTGTAAAATAATAATTCTTTTAACAATCTTATAACAAGAATGTGCAGGCTTACAATGATATTATTAAAGACTTAAAGAGTATTGATATCTATAATTTTACACCCAATTTTGATGTGTTTTAAAAAAAATCTTACTTAGTTTTTGCTGTTACTCTGACTTCAATTTTTAATTCTTAAGTGTAATGTAGAATATACCGTGTTATTTTTAAAAGTTTGTTTTCGCAATGATAAGAAGCCATTCTTGACTCATCACATATTTATGGTAAAAAAAATTGTTCAACACTCTATTTAAGCCTGTTTTGAATACGCGATATATAAATAAAAATGCCAGTTACAATAGAACCAGTAAATATCTTTAACTTATTAGCTAATATTATTACGTTCATTTCAAGTAAATCTACAATACTAAGTGAACTTATACGTTGAACCTTTTAACTTTTTTCACTGTACGGTAGGCAAAAGAATATTTGTACAAAAATAAAAACAAACATGAATTGGTCGTTAACTTAATTGATCTTAACTAATCTTAACTTAATTGATGCATACTCTGCACCCGACTGATAACATTTAAGCGAAAATTAGACTCAATTTTAGTCGAAATAAAGCAAAACTACAAGGTTCGGTAAGAACAAAGTCACTTTTGGTGCTGTTTGTTTTGGTTAAATGTAAAAGATTTTTTGTGTTATGTTTTTCCTTGGATTAATCATTAATTAAAGTCACTCGAACGATAATTTTTAGTTTTAATCAAATAAAAAAGCACAAAAATGGATTTACCATAATAGGTGCATACATAACTTAAATAATTTTCTGGATATTTCTAATTGATACTTATTTCATCAGTTTGATGTTTTTATTTATTATTGTATTATATTTATAATAGGTATCAAACATTATTTATCTTAAGTATTTTTACTATATAAAATATATGAATGTTTGTATGTATGTATGTTTTGTATACGTATTTATACTTCTACTGTTTCCATACATGGTTCTCTGTAATAGATTGCTTTGTGTGATAAGACCACCTATTGTACATTTTGTTAAATTTGAAACTATTTAAAAGTATCCTAGTATGTTCAGCAAAGATTATTAAATAAATCATTATCATTTAGCAGAACATCCACCAACATAGACCTACTAAATAGAGTTTTAACAGATTAGACGCGGCCTGCATCCAGTTTCTACCGAAGATTTTAATAAGACCAGGTCATCTCTGCCTATTTTGTAAGTGGGTCTTCTACGCTACACTTACCAGTCTTTTGTCTCCACTTCAGAACCTTATGGCTCCAGCAATCGCCTGCGCACTACCAGTTCAAATTGCTATTCCGCAAGTAGTGTGTATTATATTAACTGAAGTCGTTGATTTATCTTTTATAACTATCGTATAAGACATATACAGCGATTAGTAACAAAGTTTTAACAACAACTTTATGTACAACCTGATTCTTCGTAATTTATTTTATATATATAGTGTATAAAATATTTGAACAATTACATTATTGTTATTAAGAAAATATTTGGTACCTAAAGTACCAGGCTTGTTTCCGCAACCAAGCGACACTACGCTCATTTTGTATCGGGATTACAATATTAATTCCTTACACATACCATTGCCGTTTTAAATCAAGAAAATAAAACATAGAAAATTGAAATAAATTAAATATATTTTAAACGAAATAGGCAATGTTGTTAACAATGCTCTTCTAACATTTTATACGAACTTTATGATTATGAGATTGTATTAATTTTTTAAAAGCAGTATTGGATTCTTAAATTTCGTGTTGAATTTTTTCCTTGCAATAAGAAATCCAAACTCTTCTCACACGAAGCAAAGCCTCTTCAACAATCGCCATTCGTACAGTATGGCCTTTAGTAACTTATAAACTTTATAATATAACACCAAGTATCGATTTCCAGTTACCTTGTTCTTATTTGTAAAATTAGAAATTTTCTTTCTCAATTTTAGATAGCTGAAATAATGAAAAAAAATCCTTTTCTTCGTTGAAAATCATCATCGGCGAGTCCACTTGTCCAGCCGTCGTAAGAAATGTTGCTGTCCAAATAACGTTTGCGCTGTGAAGGTGTATGTTTATCTTTTACCTTTCCCCATTCTATACGTCAAAATAAAATTAAGTAAATTTTATTATTTGTCTAATTTAAGGATTGTTTAATACGTTCTGATTGTACATGAGGACTTCTATCGCGATGTCAAATTATAGTAGCGCTTACTATTTATTTAGAAAGAAAATTAATTACGTACTTTAATGGCTAACTGATATAATGGAGTCCTCCTAAAATTTTAATTTTGCTCGTCAGCTTTTATTACATTTGTATACATATTATTTATATTTGTACTTTTATAAACATTACCTGTCAATGAAGTAATAAACTCAACTACGCACAAGAGTTACAATTTCAATTTTGACGCCACTGTTGTATCTGGAAATTCTGTTGACTTGAGAGAACAGAGCAATGAGTAGGTTTAACCTTGACCTTGTTTTAGGTAGGAAAAAGCAAGGCCTCTTTTTCGATCTCTACTTATTTCAATTAAGAGGCCTCAGGATTCAGATGTTTTCATATCATTTACTTATTTATTCTAAAGTGCTTCATAGCTTAATATTCATATACAACAAAATGTAAAGATTTATAGAAAAACGCCAATTACTAAGTGCATTTTTATTAATTCAAATTAAATTATGACAGCAGACAACCAAAGATGAAACAGAGGATAGAGTATTATTGAAGATGTGTATGGAGTGTGTATGTTGATTGTGTGTTTGCTTAATAATTTTATTGTATTTATGAGTAGTAAGTAAAGCCAGCGTTGACAATGCGTAAGTCAGCTTTCATTTATTATATTAGAGTCAAATATTAGTTTAATCGGGTTGTAGACGCGCTGTAAGGAATAATAAAAGAAATTCTTCTCTTCATACATTTTGTTACCGGTTACCGGTCTCTATTTGTCAGCTAAGAATTCAGAGAATGAAAGATCAGTTATTTTTATTTTATTTCCATGTAGGCATTTCTGTATCAACTTTTATATTATAAAACATATTCATAAATTTTAAAAGACCGTAAGAGACTGCTGGTTGTGATGGCCGATGGCGATTAAGATGTTCAATGGGACGTGCGGTAAAGACAACGGAGTAAGAAACATAGCATAGAACTTTTGCTTATAAGGAGGAAATAAGACCTTGCTAAAATAGTCGGAAGAAGCTGAAAAGAGGCCGTTTCCTAGTGGATATCTATAGTGGAATCCTATATCTAGAAATAGAGATCCTTCGGCTTAAATGGTTATGATGTTTAAATACACATAGGTTTGGATGACGAAAACAAAAAAAAAATGAAAGACTGGTCGAAAAAGTGGTAGTATAACTTTCTCAAAAAAGTCTGATGAAGAAAGAAAATTTTATGGCAAAATGTCAAGATTTGTCATCTTTGACAGCAGAAAAAGAGGGAATATGTAGTGACATATATGACTCAATAGTACTGTATGAAACCACTATGTTTTGATAACATATTCAAAAAAATTCTTTTCAAAAGTTTTTTTTGTAAAGTTCAATATGGAGGTATCTAAGGCGCAGCGAAGAGGCGGCTGCCGGAGGCGTGCCCGCACCGGGCTTCAGAATATGCAACGAGACGGTCTATTGGGTTAAGTTAAGGCATCGTTACATTGGCAACATTTTAGATTTTAGTTGAATCTAGCTGAGCCTGCCAACTTTGTTTTGCCTAGCAGTCCAAAGAGCATATTTCAGATTTTCATATTTACTCGAAATTATTAAGTGAATTTATTTACAAGGCTAATGTTTTTAATGAAAGTTTTGAATAAAAAAATTTTAATTTATGAATATCATTTTAATATTTAATATCCTATACAGTATGAAGGCAAATCTAAAAATACAAAAATTATGAAAATAGTTCCAGCCGTTCTTGAATTATAAATAGTGTAACTCATACGAGTTTGTTACATATATATACATATATTTGTATATATACATATGTGTATAAAGATAAGGGTTTGCTATTTTAGATTGCACTTAGTAAAAACAACTTATTTGAATATTTTAAAACTTTGCAAATAATTTTTATCAATTGATCATAGAAGTAGCTACTGATATATGAATTTTGTATGATTTGTTCACGTTAAGTAAGAAGTAAAATGAAATTTGAAGGTTATCTATAATTTCTCAATGCCTGTTTGTATATAATTTTAATGTCATTACTTCCTGAGAAAGAAAGAAATTTATTTAACTATGCTCCTACTTTTTCAACGACCGTAACTCAAAGCCGGCCTTCAAGAAAAAATAAATGTTTAGTTTATAATCTGATGTCAGCTTGCCCTTAAAGCATTAATAATTTATGACAGTCACAGTGCTCCTTTAAAATATAAATAACAAAGGCCGTCCATTTCTTTAAAGATCATTTATTCATTATAATTACATTTTTTACATATATTTACATATTTTCGCGTTAACGTCTACCATGGACATACGACGTAAACAAACTTCCAATGACGTAGTACATTTTCGAATGAAAAAAGAATAGATGTAGTCAAAAAGGAAAGATATAATCTTTTGTTCCATGACAGGATTGAGTATACAAGAGATTTGATTATTTATAATAAACTTGAGTAGAGAGATGATTGTTTTTGCTATTTTAATGACCTATATATACAAAATTTACAAAAATGTTGTCAAATATACATACATGTAAGACACTTAACTATATTCACATTATAATATTAAGCTATATTTAAATATCACGTCAAAATACATATACTGGCACATTATTTAATTTTATATTTTACAATAAATAAGAGTATTTGGTATCGAAAAATGCTTCATAGTCCATCTACAACTTACACTGAAATAAGTAAAATGTATTCAAAGTAGCATTTTTATAATACATCATTTCAGTGCAAGTTTTACAATAAAAAGAACTATCAATTACCGAATGTCTGCTCACACTTCTCTATTTGATTCAAAACTTTTCCTATTCTTTCGTGTAAAATTTTCGCATTTTTCTCCGGCAGTGGCGGCAGTATGTCTCTGATCACTGCGTTGTTTTTTTGGTGAAACATTTCACTTAGTTTTACACCCACTGACTGTTCGTGTAAAGCTTTCAAAGCGTCAACTGTCTTTTTTCTAAATACACACAAATTGTCTAACATCAAGCTGTGATACACATTATACTTTTTTAAAAGTCTGTACCCGTGTAGGAGACCGGACTCATTATCCAAAAACAATAGCAAACCGCTATCCATTTTTCTTGCCAAATTATGAGCCGGGCCGTCCATTATATTAATGTTCCATTGATAATTGAACAGATTGTTTACGATCCTATCCAAATTTGCAGTAAGGTAATCAAAAATAATAAGGTCAGACCATTGTGCCAACTCCACAAATAACTTAATAGTCGACTTTGTTAATTTAAGATCTATGTAATCGAACGGATCTACGGAGTCTTTCTTTTGTTGTTTTCCATTTTTTGACTTTAGCTTATTAATCATAATTTGTTTCGAAGACTCTCCGGCGTCGTATTCCTTCAAAGACATTTTTAAAACATCGTTTTTGTTTAAATGTCTATTAGATGGCTTGAATATATCCGGAATCGTAGCAGATTCAAGACTGGGTATATACTGCGTTAGAACAACAGCTCTATTAGTATTCCACTGCGCTGCAGAAATATCTCCAGCAACGTCTCTCCATAACTTGTCCTTTAAATCCACAACTTTTACTACTGAAGGTGCTAAGTTTGTTAAATTTAATAACCTTCCAACATAGAAACTAAAGATTTCGCCTTGAATTTGATCAGTATTCTGTCTATATCGAACGCATGCTTGGATTCCGTCTTTAAAAGTTATCAACCGATTTTGCATTCTGCCACAACCATTTTCCATTTTAACAACCTCACTTTGCTCTACGTATCTCTCCCAAATCTCCGCAGTATTTTCTCCGTAACCTTGAGGCATGGAATTTTCAACTTCTGGTCCCCAATAAATGTCATCGTAAAGTACTGTTTGATCATTAGGAACGTAATCAGTCTTATTATTAATAACATTAGCGATTGAATGTTTATGATGAGTATTTTTGTTATCTTTTAGAATTTCTTTCATATCATCAGTGAGGCCCTTGGGATAAATATCTTTATTATATTTCTGAGTTTCATTGTCCCCAGTGAAAGATACCGATGCGAACCTATTCAAATCCTTTTCCCTTGTGGCTTCAACGTTATTAGTTGTTTTGAAATTGTTACTGTACTTCAAAGAGTTTAAACTTCTCGAATGGACCTCACGTGAGTTATTCAATTTTATCACTTTTCTAGGACTGTACACAGGACTTAACATTTGCTTTTGAGGTGATCCCATAATGACTATACCAATTGACAAGCCTAATATAAAACTTATACAAACACTTACAAAGCAATAATTATAAAATCCATATTCTCTTTTAATAGCAATTCTCCTAGATAATTCTTCTTTGTAATGAAAATTGTTATGAAAGGAATAATTGGATTTTTTCATTTTGCTGTAATTCGAGACAATTGCTACAGTTTTTAATCTATTATCTTTTGTTAGTTCCTTTGAGTTTTTGTCAGTGTTTTCTTTTAATTCTTCTAAAGTAGGAATCCTTTTTAACTTATCACATTCTTCTGTATCAATTCTTTTTCCGTCAGTAGAGCATTTACTGTCCTCCATTTTTATCTTCTTTCTTCTCACATCTAGACAGTGCAGTGATTCATCTGAAACAAATAAATATAATAAATTAATATAAAACATTACAATTTAATTAGATTTTTACGTTTTATTAAAATTCTCACACGAGTTTCTACCAATGTTCATTTTTCTTCAGAAAATATTAAGTTTTTCTTATGAAATTATATTTATTTGGAAAGCTTTTTTAAATTTCTCTAATTTTATGAGACTATGGGCAATAATAGTACTTGTAATTATTATTTCGCTTAGCAATAAAGTACATCAGTTCATGAATTATGTAGATGTAGAATCTGAGGTAAAACATAAATGTCAAAAGAGGTAATAATAATAAATGAAAATGTGTAACCCATTCGCATATACTGGAATCTAAATTATGACAGTGTCTGTAGAAAATACCAATTTGCTTACGGAGAACATAGATGTGTAAGTGTTTAGTAATAAATATGAAATGAAAGGTTTGCAATCAACTGTGCGAGTTAATCTAACCATTTAATATGAAATGACATTCAAAGTTAATTATAATATTCTATGTTTTAATAAGTTAATGTGTCTTCCTGCAAAAGCCTTAAGCTGAAGCGTAACAACGGTAGATAAAAAAATTAGATATCGCACGAATCAAAGTAATTAAGTGATTAACACCGCATGTAAAAACACCGGACGGACGGACAGAAGTACGCGTGTCAATCAACCAAGAGATTACGGCTGCGTATTTGACATGTAACATTATTATATCGTGTTATTTAAATGAACCCGTTTACAGTGCACGATTAAAATCGTGTCGTGTACGGATCGTATGGAGACTAAAATTTTATCTTTTTATCTTATCTTAAGAGGTTGGTAGATCGATTGGACAAATCCTTGGCTCTTTAGATCATATCATTATTTGATTTGTGGTATATATTTTTCACACAGGGTCTACAATTAATAAATATTACTTGTTATGATCCACAATGAATGATAATGACGATTCGTTCCAAAGAGGACTTTTTAATTCTTTTAGTCCATATTCTCAGCAGGAACTTGGTTGTTGCGTTGACCACAACCTAACTATCTACTAAATAGTAATTCTCTGTAATCTTTATACTCGGGATTACTAACATACCAGGAGTTTCTTCCACTACTCCTGCCCCCTTCGCAAACGCTTTACAAAGTGTCAGTAATGTCAATATAAGTTGTTCCGAACAAATTTTGATTTTTAATCCGATTATGGCAGTTGCCAATCGAAGTTTATCCGTCTTAGGCACCATCGCATAGGAATGTTAAAAATTCGTTTGATAGACAATCACAAGGTTGTTTTCTTAGAGACTAACACCTCGTTACTCCACGAAGCGCCAGCCGAAGTGGACTCGGTCAGCATGGGGGCCTTTCGATCCGGTAAAATAACCCGAGTCTGAGATAGTTCTCAAATTTAGTTATGTAAAAAGCATTATCTATGACAAAAAAGTATCATAGCAATAGCGTCCCGAGAGCCGAATTACTATGGAAAGCAGAATGCTGCGATTTTCTAGTATACTAAGATTTTTTTTATTATTTTAATTATATTTCTTAACACTAGTTACACCTTTCCAGATCAATATCTACGTATACACTAAAAGCTAAAACTCGCACTACTGATCGTGACTTCATTATTAATTATTATGCAAAAATACATTTGTTGTTACATTAAATAAATTAAAAAGAAATTATAATTTACCGGTTTTTGCTTTTGTCCTATCATAGGTGAGCCATCGATAGGTGAATACACGTATGTAAATAAACCTTCATATCTCACGTGTAAGATGATAATTGTATCTATTTCTAATGTATATTGGGTTCAAATGTTTATTTCGCGTGACGTTTCGTACAAGCTGGCGTGTTTGCTTTACCATTACAAGCGCATCGGTTAGTTATGACACTTAATTTTTATATTTTCTCAGACCTCTTACGTAACTTCCTTGTAAAATATTCATTATTTATCTATACATAACAGAGTTATAGGAAATCGGTGCAAAAATTGAGCGACAAAAACGGGATGGTTTTGAAATATCTTACATTAATTTATTTTGCGACAAGCCAATACTTTCTGGCAGTAAAATGTCAGCGAGTACAGACAATAAACAATAAATAATGGTAAAATGTCATAATATTATTTTTAAAAAAGCCTTTTCTTATTACGTTATCATTACGTTAAATATTATTTCTTACAATGGTTTATTTTTTGGATCGAGTGTATATTAATTGACAATTAATGAGCCATTTCAAATCTTCCTTTATATATGCTTTATAAATCGGATTCTCTTTTTTCTACGATCGGGAAGGAATGTAAGATAATATTTATATTTTATTTTATTTTATATAATATATACGTAGTTGGAAAATCACGGCGTTACAGTCACCTATTTACGATAGCTCTGTAAGCAAGAGATATATTCGATTTATTAATAAAGATTAAGGACAAGGATGTACTGGCTCTCGCAGGCGCGCGTGGGCGGACACCGCTGAATAATATTTTCGAATAAATATATCTCGAGCATACGTAACGGTGTCAAAGAGTCCACATTTGTTTGAGGCTTTATGATGATTTTTTCCGGGCGATTTCAACTAATACTTTATCATCTATTCATATTTACACTATTTTTTTCCCATTTGATTACTGGCTAATTAATAAAATCACAATACGTATGTACGGACCTATCCAGATATCTTTATACTGACAAGGTTTAAAGGCTTGAAGTTTGCTAGGAATATTCTTTTAGCCTAGTATTAAATAACTTTTACTTGTGGAAATTTTGTTAAAAATATTGCCTTTTGTATTAGTCTACTCTATATCGTTGCTCATTCTATTTCAATGTAATGATTTAACAATATGATACTTCTCTTGTTTATTGTTTAAAATATATTTATTTATTAAAATTACTATTAAATTTTAATAATTTCTGCATACATGTTATCTTGTTATAAAGTAAAAGCAACGTTCAAAAGTTTATTAAGTCTCAAGCGTATTGTGTTCCCAGTAATAGTATTCATCAGTGTATAGTTTCTGGATTACCTAAAAACATATAATCTTGCATCTTTACACACATTTTTCTTCGTTTTTAAATTATAAAACGGTTTGGTTTTTGGACATATATATCAAAGACATAATAATTTAATCTCATCGTTAAAATTTTCTATTTTCCCAGCCGTATATTTAAAACAGATGCAGACTCCGGAGAAAGACGGTCATCGACCTTAGAGTTAAAAAAACTACAAACAATCCACGTGTTAAACAAATTGAAAATTAGGTGGTGCCGCTAGCACAACCCTCCAATTATTGTGTTAGCCGGCAATTTACTAATAATAATTCAATTAGTGGGAGAACGGTGTGCGTATGTAATTGTTTTTATGAGAGCCACGCGGTTAGATATACGCCCCTCGGGACGCGTGCCGAGGGTTTCTAGAGATGATAATACCGGACCGGTATGAACAGTAATCTTATTAAAAAAAAAATCGAACTTGAAATCGAAATCGAATCGACACATCTACAACATTTGATACGAACTGATTATTGAATTGTTATTTAAAGTTTTATAGGATATATTATATATTCATGATATAATAATTTAATGCAGGCAATTATGTTTATTCTGCAATTAAAGCCATTTGTGGTATTAAATAGATATTATCAATGTTGGAAAACAGAAAACTGGAAATGTTTTAAAATGACTTTTCTTTAATCTTCAGTATTAACATTTTTGGTACTATATCTGTATAAACAAAATTATTGACTAGACTAAATAAACTTCTGCAATTAGAATATTTGCGCATATTTTATCTAAAAACGTTAAGAGATAATTTATAGCCTATAATTTAAATAGAGTTATTGATATTTAAAGGAGGTATGCAAAGCTCTATGTAAATCCATCTAAGTCAACTAACGAACCTTTTTGTGTGCAACGGGCCTGAAGCCGGTCAACTCCAGTTTTTTTTCTTTCGACTACCTCGCTTGTAGATCGTTTTTTAAGTTAGACCGCTTGTAAGAATTTTGTAAAACACATTCTGTGTCACGGGTCGTTGGAGCTTTTATTTTTTTTTCTCTTGTTTTGTCAAGTTTCAAGCATTTCAAGTTGGGCAGTTATAGTGTACTATCGATTTGATGCGTCTAATAACATCGTACCATGTTCTGGCTTGTTCACGATGACTGATAGCCGTTTAATGCTCTACGCCTTTAATCTCTGATCGAGAAATTATACAAATTACGAAGCTCGATAAAAATTGTGATATTTTAAACTGGTTCGTTTAACGTCGTTAAATTTATTTATACCCGCTCTAACCGTTTGTTTATTATTTAAACTAATTGACTGGTGTCTTGACAGTATTATAAATCTATTTATTTAAACATTTAGGACCTTCCAAGGTTTTTATTATAAAAGCGTTGAGTTTATCTCTGTGAAATCCGCTCAAACGTTTTCAATTATTTTAAGCCATCAAATTGCCAAATTGTCTGACGAAGGCGTTAACCTTCGATTTTTCGATATTAAAATTTGCTTCAGTACATTTGCCAATTTATTTTTTCCGTAAGACCTCTAACATTCGGTGTAATTATACATTTGGGACGGTGCTACTTTTACGTAAAACCTGGTATCTTTCTTTATTAAATTATTTCATTTTCAAATTCATCAAAATTTGTTATGTTTTAACGATCTTCTTCATAAACGTAAGAAGCGTTTGCTATTTTTTGTTAATATTACTTTTTGTTGTTCACACGGATTCGAGCATCATTTTACAACCATATAACACAAAGAAGAGTAGAGTAAAAGGGCATAAAAGAAAAGAAATATAACATGATAGAGAGAAAAGAATAAAAGATAATAAGATGAATGACAAATGATTATGGAAATAAAAAACTTTGAGAAAAAATATTTGTAAAAAAAGGTCCCTGTCCTAAAAAATCAGATAGGGGTACGAGAGGCCCCCAATAGCGGGGGTCATAAAAAAAAATAAAAATAAAAAAAAAAAAAAACCACATAACACACAATATACTTAAATGTAAATTACATTTTCTACATCTTCACGAAAAATTTTTATATTAACTAGTTCTTATATTAGATTTACAAATTATGTACTTTTGTACTCTTTTTATTTAAAAAGTAGTTTTATTTGTTAGTTTGCTTGTAAGCTTTTAATTATTGTTAGTAAAGTTATTACAATAATAACAAAATGAATATTGTTGTATTATCTGTAAATATCAAAGGCAAAACAGTGATTCTCTCTATTTGTCGAAACAAAAAAAAAATTCCATAAGCAAACGGATGTGGAACAGTAACGAGATGTCCCACCCAGGCGGCGGTTTCAAAATCCGAGACGGTGACGTTTTCTTTAACATTAAGCGTTTACTATAAAAGCCCAAGTATACGTTTACAGTTAAATCTTTTATTTTCATCCGAATAGGTCAAGTAGGACGTTAACCGACTTTCTAAAGCTGTGTGCTGTTTATTTCGAAAAAATGTCATGTCATCGCGTATAATCAAATTACGTTTCGAGTCATAATATTATTAGTTTTGAATTACAATCTTATACAGATAGCCTTATTATTCCGATTTAGACGTTCCGTTACATCTTGTTTCGATGTCGTAAATCAAATAAAGATCTTGTATGTATTTTATTTAATAAAATTAAATTTGAAAAGGCTGGGCAAGGTGTATATATAAAAAGATCATCCATTTGATATATAAATTATTACAAAGTTTCACATTTCATAATTTCTAAGCAGGTGTTAAAGCTCAACAGTAACTGGCAAGCATTATACTATTTAATTGCAAATTTAGATTAGAGAATAAAAAAAGAATGCTATCTGCTAAAAGAGCTAGAGACTATAAGAACAAAGTTTCACGAAAAAAATTATTATGACGCCACATAGTCGATAGTATTTAATAATCTGGTCTATCTGTGTAATAATGTTAATAAATGAAAGAAAAATACAGTAGCGTTAGCACTAAAATTAAAGCTTTTTATACGTTTCAACATTTCGTAAAACTAGTAATTCTTTTGTGGGAAACAGTGTTATGTACTACAATACACTTCCATGTAATGTCGCTAAATAATCATGCAATAATTAAAAAGATTCATTACACAAAAGCTTGTAAAAATACTATTATAGTGTGAAGTATTTATAAGTGATAATAAAGCATAGCAATATATCGATCTGAAGTTAAAATTGTGAAATATAGTATATAATATATAGTATATAAAAATGACTAAAAAACCTGTCTGAATTTGTCGAGGTCGCGATTACCCTTGCAGCTTGAAGGATTTCATAAGGAATCTTAAACTGATTCTAGTTTCTATTAAAAGCTCATCTAGTACTTATCATGAAGTACATAAATGGTTAATGTAAATAAATAAGTAAACAAATATTTTTTGATGACGAGTGGAAAGTCTAATGAGTCTTTAAGCTGTTATGAGTACGAAATTCAAATTGTTACAAGTGAACTTTCTTCTTGTTTTCAAAGTTTTTGTAAAAGCTATGTATTTATTTAATGGAATCAGGTGTTACCTTGTGAAAGTCCATCCTAAGTAAGAAAAGAACCAATATTTAACCACTTCCGCACATGCAGTGGTAGTCGTGCAACAAAGTGCACCACCAGCCAGCCCGCTGATAAATGCGTATGCGGCAAACACAGTGATTCTCAGAGTCACTGTGTGTCACTGAGTGTCTGTCTGTGTTTGGCACTAATTGGTGTAACATAACTCCTGAAGATGCTCCGTGGAGGGGTGAATATGGGTTGAGTGATTTAGCAGTGGCAGTTATGTAATTCGCATTGTTTGCCGCATACGCATTTTTCAGAGGGCTGGCCGTAGACTTCTGCGGAAAATATGATGAAAAAGAAGTTGAATTGTAAAGAAAAGCTAGTACTAGATAATAAAAAATTTACAATATTTGCCAGCAGGGAGTTCCTCGTCAATTACTTCACAATTTTATATAAATTACTCTTTCAGTACAACCCAATCTGGTAGAGTAAATAGACATCGGTAAACATTGAGATTACTTTACTCTCACCGACTAAAGAAGCGTCATCCAGTTCGTATTAAGGACGCGGCACCGTAAAGCCGGACACCGCCGCGGGCCAGCCCTAGTATGGCACAGACAGCGTCGAGCGATACCCGAGCGCACCGTTACCGATGTTTCCGCGATCGAGACCCCCCGATTGTATCGATACCGATACAAACTATCTGTATCGAGTGATCTATTCCGATCATACTACGTTCCCAGGGTCACCATTGTTTAAAAACTGTAAGAAATCGTGAGATTCTTATAACGGTACGCGCACGAGCTCTGCTAGTATCGTAATGATCCTATGAATAATGCCACAGATTATAATATGTAATCAATTATGGCCGCCTCAATACGTATTAAAAAAAAACTATGTCGGTTAACAATGACAATGACAATGACATATTTTCCCAATATAAATAGTTTATTTCGAAAAAGACACAACAATTTGCTTTGATATTTTTATTTACATAAAATTATTAATAATTAATAATAAAATAAAACAATCCATTTATAATGTAGGGATTCGATGATAATGATAAGGAAACATTAGTTCAAAGTTACCCAAAAAGTAAAAGTGCGTCTATCGATCTACTTAGCGAGGACATCTAAGGACATGCGTGATGGTTTGTCTATAGTTATGTTGTCTGCTCTTTTCTAAGAAAAATAAGATTGATTATTATTATTATTATGATTTCAGTTCACTACTGAACATACATAGGATATAGATTTACAGTGGGACCGGTTGAAAGTGGCTTCCAACCAGTATTCGCACGATCCTAACAAGGTCGTCTGTCTACGTTTTGAGTGGACGTCATACGGTACGCTTGCCTGTCCGTGATCACCCCAGGACTTTTATAGTTGTATTTAACGAATTGAATTTTTTTATAAAAATAATGCGATATATCTTTCTACATAACTACCTTGATAGATAATACAAATTTATTATTAAAATCTTAAGTATCTGTTACGTTGAATGTCAAAAAGAAATATATATGCAATTTTAATGTATTAAAAATCATTCTTCTGTATTTTGATTCGCTTCGAAATGAAATTCACAAAGGGCATATCGAGAACATAAACGTAATTCAGTCCCAGCACCGTTTCGCTCGTAATATTTTGTCCTTTGTTTAATCTAAACGCTTTATGTGCTTAAATTTTACTTACATTTCTAGATACGCTAGGAAATCACCCTCGGGCTAGGTCCAATACTGTAAGTGATATATTCACGGCGTCGCCTCGTGTGGGTGGACACAGACAATAGGCACGCGGGTAAAGAGCGCAGTGTGGGAGACCGTATTTGAACATGCGTCAATAATAATAAAATTATTGCTTTAAACCTCTCTATAAATATCCCACTGAAATGTCAACTTAAACAATGCCAACTCACTTAAAATTAATATTTATGACGCCGCGTCATTTATATATTAAAATATGAATTTTACTGAGTTTACTTTTTGACGTTTAAAATGATTCGTTCGTTTTAAACGAGTTTACTTGGTTAAGAAACTTTCCCATCTACGAAATCATTGAATTTTGATGAACTTTATATCAATTGGTTTTATTTACAAATAACTAATCAAGTGATTTTTAAAGTGATTTGCATTAAAACAATTTTAGATTTTTTTTACTTGTTTAAGATTACAATATAAATATTTACATGATATCGTTGGCGGCTGCTAGTTACAGCCGTCAGGGTAATTCTTCTTAAATAGCGAAATAATTACATGATACCATCAAATATATCTATAAAAAAACAATTCAAGATTATATTAATGCGATTTTGGTTATGTATTGTCTGTGTATGTATGAAGTTTGCTTGTGTGCTTTAAGTATGTAGAATTGCACAGAATTTGCTTGTTTTCATAATTTTTCTTTAAAAGCCAATTTTGTTCTTTTACTTACAATTATTAAGACTTAGTTGGCAAATATTTATTCCCTATTTGCATTATTATACACTACAAGAAATAATTACGTAAATAATGAAAGTTAATCGACTTTGAAAGATTATATGTGAACTATGTTAAAACATAAACCGTATAAAACAAATGTTCATTCGAATAAATGTGGCACAAATATGTATCAAGGCTTTATTGACCTTCAGATACGAGATCACTGCTGGTTAACGACTTCAACATTGACCGGTAGAGATACAGTCTAACGTTGTGAAATGAACATAAATTTATTTACGACATTGAGAAGCTCAATGGCAAGGCATTTCTGCTATTTTGACTATAACGAGCGTTAGTAAATTTAAAAATCGAATATCACCGTAATTGTAAGCAATAGACAGGAATTATTTCGTACGCTCTCTTGTCACGGTGACTGTGCGCTTTCTATTCTTTATCTGAATGATTAATGATAACGGCGGACTGACAGACACTGGAACGTAAACAGTATAACAAAAAGTCCCAAGAGTTTTCTTAATTTTGGGAATACGGGTGGGAGTTCAAAATACTGCTAAGTATTTTTAATACTCAGTATTAAAAATACATTTGATTAACTAGTGATAATATTCTAAACAGTGCCTAGTGAAAATATTCGTAATTACACAGTTACGAACATATAATATAAAAGAGCCTTAAATTGGACATATAATTTAACAATTTTTATTATAAACCAATATATAGTTGTGCTATTGTAAGTTTTGTAACTACTATGATAATTCCGTAAGTACGCCTGAGGCGATAGCCACCGCGTTGACTTCAGAATTTTATATTGAGATGAGACCAACAATACATTACGTGTGTATCAGACATATCATAACAGACAAAACTAATAGAATTTATAACAGAATGCATAGGAAAGGTATACTTACAGTATTTTTTGTTAGAAAAGCTTAAAATTTAAAAGTTTTATAAAATTCATTTACTTATTTTGACAAAGCATATACGTACTATCTGTTTGTATATTATTACATTATCTGTAAATATTACAATCTCATTAATTAATTCGTAATAACAGCCATAAAAAATTCAAAACTATGTGTCTGAGAAAAATTTAACATCAAAACCATCCTTTTATTTTATATAAAAACAGAATATTGAATAAATTTATTTAAAAATATGGAGTGTCGGAAATCGATAGGGTAAGGCAAGATCTTCTATTTTTAATATTTTTGCATTGTGACTCATGTTACAGTTTTTTAAAAAGCCATTGTTGTATAAGACATGAATTATAAGGCATTTAAAATGTACTTTATTCTTTTTCAATCCGAACCAAGTGTATCTCGGACATGTAACTACAACCTGCACTTGTAAATACTATGAAATTTCGTGAAATATTTCAACTAACTAATTTTTGAGTATTTTGTAATCGTTGTTATCGTCATTTGGGCCCATAGATGCCCACTATAACTCAGAGACTTCACCGAAAGTTATCTGTGGGGGGTTATATCGCAATCGCCAACTCTTGGCAGGTGGGGTGGCGATGGCACTGTGGTATTATGGTACGCTGAAGACGCTACTGCCTATCGTCTGGAAATTTGCTGTGAGCAGTGTCAAATTCACATGAATAATGCACAGTATGTGAATCAAATAGAACCCGCGACCTGCAATCGCAAATCTCAGTCCTGTACCGCTAAGTTACCACTGCTCAGTTCAGTAGTATAGCTATAACACGACTAATATAATATGGTAATTTTTAAGGATATAGAATACAAAATCCTATGTATTATTTTAACGATCGCTATCCTAAGACACAAGATCCTTCATATCCTTAGTTAGTTGATATATCAACGACACCCTTCAAACCGCAACTTTGTAATGCAGTGTATGTATTACACTTATTGCTAGGCGATAAATATAGACTTTCAATGTTCCTACGTGAAGGATCAATGTTAAAAGAAACCTTACGTGAGTTGGTTTAACAACTATATTTTGATAAATATACTGAAATTTACTTCATTCTTTCATACAACGAAGTACTTATATAAAACATTTTCGTTGCAGTGAGTAAAATTTCCCTGGTGAAAGTAAACGATAAGATGGTAAGGAAAATGCTCATCTTTGATGCCGTCAAGCTGTTTTAAGACTAACACTATCTTCGCTAATAAAGAAACAATTGAGAAGAAGAAAATGGAAACTAGATTAATTATCCTAAAGTAGTTATTATACTCGTTATATTCTACTGGTAGTAATCTGGTCGAGTATTTACTCGATATACTCGTATTAATAAACCAAGGCTAAAATTGGCTTAAATAGTTTTATACGTATATATAGTTTCTGAGAAAATATTCGAAGATTCATAACTAGTGTTTAAGTTATTAAGTTATTAGTTAAGTGTTTATGTTATTAGTTAACATGTTTCATAGTACTTCTAAGAATATATCACTAATAATTTTAGAGATAGGATTACGTGAATTACTAATCTACAGGTTGATTGGTTACAGGTGTTAAAGCTTTAAAGGGTTGAATCTATAGATCATTTGTCAGCAAAAAAATCAAAGGTAGCTCTGCGGTCGAGTACTGATATTAGCGATCGTAGGTAGCAGGTTAGATTCCCGGGAAACAATCTTATATAATTCCCTCTTTGTGCATTAATTATGTAGGTTTGCCTCTGCTCACAAATAACTTTTGCAGAGGATAGGCAACAGCGTCCTCTGCATACTATGATACCATACTGCGATCTCCAACCCGCCTCCCAAGAAGGACGAATAAGGCATATTTCCCATAGATTTTTACGAAGTCAGTACGAAATCTGTAGACACAGATAGTAAGAAATAATTATTTTTAATACATAGTAATCCGAATATCGAAAGCTCTTTTGCATACTACATTACAATTGCTTTACTTATTATTCCTGAAGGTATTGATTTTAGATAGGGTGTAGCGTACATTAATTGAAAATGAGCTTTACCTTCACCCCTTTTAAAGCCTTTGTACCTATACCAAATCATCCTGTATATTACACGACAATGTTTAGTTTGTTTTAATCGAGCAATAATCAATATTATTAAAGCAAAAGTACATGAACATTTTATCTATACAACACGTGTAACTATATCAAAATGGTCCAAGTGTGCCACAGTTACAGGACACAGTTGCTGAATAAAAGGCAACAATTCAAAGCGGACATTTCGCCGTATGCCCCATTAATCATTACTGCACGCGACATGCCCCGGACCGGGTTTACTTGCCTCGTAAAACGCAAGCTAAGGAATGTTAGGTGGAGTACACTGGTCGTTTCTTTTGGCTTATTTAGATCGAACAAGACGTAGAAGGGAAATGTGGTAGAAGAAAATTTTGCTCTTGAACTATCGGGAGCAAGAAAACTGAAAAGGCAACGTATGTTAGAAATATGTACTCAAGAAAACGTATAATGCATTGTAATAAATAATTTACAAGTAATTGAGACCAAAATTTTGATTGTTGACTACTGAAATTGATCTATTTTAACACTTTGTTATGGTATCCCAGCTTATTTATCATAGTTTATGTTTAATAAACTTAGACAAGACATTTTTATTAGATATTAATAAATTTTAAATAGTACATGAATGCTATGCAGAAGTATAAATGCTATTTATTTTATGTATAATGTATATCTCCAATATATGTACTGACTAATACATAGAAATATACGTACGAGGCAGTACTCATCACAATGTCTCTGGAACTATAAGACTTACAGATATGAAGTTCAGTGATAATATTCCTTTTGCCGAGTAAAGAACATCTAAGAATAAATTCAACAAACAATGTTTAGCTTATTTGTCAACAAAAAATTTAGAGGTAGCCTTTAGAGGACTGACATTAGTGATCGTAGGTAGCGGATTCGATTACCGGGATACAATTTTATATCACACTTTGCGCATTAATTAAGTGATATAACCGCTGTTCATAAATAACTTTCCAAAGTATAGGCAGCAACGTCCTCTGCGTACTATAATACTACAACGACCAACTCGCCTAGTATATCCCCCATAGATATCTTTGGGGGAAGTTTATGCTTTGCAGTGCGCGTCTATGAGCAGAAACGACGATGACGGCGACAAAAAACGGATTTTATGAAATTCTACCGGCATGTTATGTTATGACGCCAACGGAGAACAGCTATCTAGGACATAAAATTATTGTTAATTTGTAGAACCTTTAATAAGTGAATAAAGAAATAAATAAATAACCTAAATAAAACTTTTCTACTGTCTCGTTACAGAAAAAGAATAATCTGCAGGGAAATAATTGAAATTTCGATTTTTTTTGTTTAATTTTTTAAAACATATCCAACGAACGAAGTCATTGTTGATTCCCCTCCGTGTGAATCGAACGCCGCATTACGCGTCCTATGGGGTATTCGGTTTGATTTAATTACGAAATAGGGAGCCATTAATGCAATGTGGGGTCGGACTAAGTTATTGTACTTAACTCAATTAGAGCTCCTATTATATCGCCGTAGTAATAACGAGATCGACAATAAATACCGGTGCCCATTACACGAATTCACCAATAACTTGTATTAAATGAATTGCTATAAATTAATTTTAATGACGTCTGTAGGCAGGGATGTAAATCTGTTGTTACACGGCATCGGTTGTAATTGATATTGCGAAGGATAATTACGTCGAATGATTTATCTCTACGTGGAGAGATTTAGCTATACATGGGTACGTAGGATTGACTGTTTGCTTAATAATGACGTCATTCATTAATTTATTCCGTTTACTTTTAGTAGACTGTCTGAGGTGTGTCAAACAGTAATGTTTTTACAGGGTTGTTTTAATAGTGCTATAATACATCATGAGAAGAACGATAGAAAAATCCAATTTGACAGAACTTAGAATCAGATTAAACTTAATAAGAATAATGGTATCTTTCAGCTTTAAGTTACGAGGGTACCAGATAAAAACTTATAAGACTGTCTGTAACTGTTGAATAATTACATTTTAGTGTATTTCCAATTTGAGTGTATCCAGGTTGTCATATACGTATCAACTATATACTGTCGTAATATTTTATAGACTCGACTTTTCTCTAAGAGATTCGCCCGTTATCATATTTCAAATTGCACGAATTAGGTTATCGTTTCTATGGCATTTATAAGCCTATGTCCTGTGGCTGAATAGATGATGGTGAAGATGAACGATTCTCGTTACCTTATCGTTTAATAAATCTAATACTGAATAGAATGCCATTCGTAAAATAATCTAAGTATATTTATTAACAGAAACAGGTTTTTAAAAATTATAAGCTCGGGCTTCATCGGTATCATAAAATAATCAACGATCGATATCAGAGAATCAGCACACCCATTTCTACGTTTGGCGTCGCTATAAATTTATCATATGATCTTTTAAAACAAACAAAAGCGAGCAAGTGACACTCACACGATGCAGTCCCGTAAATGTTTCAAGCAACCTTCGCAATATCGTACGCGGTGCATTCTTATTTTACATTTTATTTCCTTTATCAGCGATATCTTGTTTCGAAGGACGTTAAAATCGAAACTTTACTGACATTCCCGACGCCGCGCGATCCCTCGAGCATGATCCCTCGGTGGAACAGCAATAGGCTGATAAAAAACGTCAAAAATAAATTTTGCATACATTTGCGCCAAACAGCGGGAGCCGTGCGCAAAAAGATCCCAGAGCCACTCAATCGATCACGCTTGACGGATTTACCGGCATATATTGTTAACGACACACCTTCACGCAAATAAACACTTTATACCCGACTTTATAAAATGCAAATCACAACGATACGCGGTTTTAATATCGCTAAGAATAAAGAAACAATTTCTCACGTGCATTCGCCGGGAGTGTTGCGGTGTGGCGCGAAGATCGACTTTGACGCGGTGTTTTCGAAAAAAGAATAATGTTCTCTTATTGTTTTTCAATTTCCACCCCATTTGTTTTGTGACAACTGTATGCGGCTGTGGTAATATGTCATATTTGTGTACACGCGTAAGATTTTTTACGTGATGTTTTTACTGACCTCGTTTTTTTTCGCACTCTTTTACATTCTGCTTTATTTTTGATTTTATTCGATAAACGAAAAATAGTGAAGCTCTTTTTTATTTTAGTTCAAGTAAACAAATACAGACACTTGGTGAAGGCTGGTTTTTACCAATCTTATTGAAAATCTAGCAGCGGACATCCTGCGTCTAAAGTCATGATGATGATGAAGAAACACATACAAGGTGTAGTAACGTACTAGAAATGTTCAAATCTATTTTAAGTTTCTTTTAGTTTTTGCTCACAAAAACATACGTCTCTTCTACAATAATTCTTTGTTTTATGGTATATACTTGTCATTATGATTTACAACGCATGCATTTCACATTTTGAAAAATATGTTTTTAATCTTTCCTTTATTATTTAAACCGATTTCTTAAAAGTAAAATGTATATTATATGAATATATAAAACAAATAAACTATGTTACAAAAAGCATGACCAACCAAAACAAATAATCATAAAGGAATATAAAAGCAATTATCTTGATACCGAGTTGAATACTGAATGTCGAGGACTTGGGTTAAAAATGAAATGAAATAAAAACCTATATTTTACGACATTGGTCAATATTAAAGTGTCAATAATAGCCAATTGGTATTTCCGACGCTCCGTAACTTATTTGTATATATACAACTTACGATAAGGCAAATGTATTTTAATATCTCAATTTAGTATTCAGTTCTTAATGTGCGAGTGGTTCTGTTAACGTTTTAAAGGTCGAAATCTTTAAAAATCTAGTTTGCCGGTGCTTTTATAAAATATTTTAATACAACCACTTGTCGATATATTTCTCGTTTAGGACTGATATCAACGAATACTTTATTTTTTGCAATCAAAGTTAGAATTATAAAAATAATCGTAACTTACTGATACAGATTTTGTAGGTCTAGTAAAGTTATGAAGAAATATATAAATGTAGTATTTATGGTAATGATTAACCAAAAAATACCTTAGTTCTTTTTAATAAGATATTATTTTATTCCTCACATAATTATTTCGAAGGACGCCATTTTGATTAACCACGCTATAATGGCTATTTCATTGCCAAGCATTCGCGAAACATTTAGTAATCATCACAGTTCATAAATGTTTATATTAAACAAAACAATATGAACCAAGATCGAAATATTATTTTAATTCAATATTTTTGGGTGCAGTGTCCTTTAAACGGTTCCTTTCAGTGTCTTCTTATCGGATGACGTTCCATCGGATATGCGAGGAGGTGAAGACGAGTTCTGTGTATTTACGGAAATATGCCACTGTAATATATCCTTCTCGGATAACATCTGTTACGTTCTGCGTTTCAAATACATCAGGCACAATTATGAATAACTCACCCTATAGCGTTATTATTATTTAAAAAAATTGTTTTACCCGTCTTCTAAAGAGAATCACAGATACATCGTAATAGTGAATCAGAAAAGTTGTTCTCTATAGTATATATTTTTACAATAGTATGTAAGGAAAGCACAAATAGCACCTATCATTTTTGTGAGTAAATGGTGACGTATATAGCTTTCCCCTTCCCCACTTTGCAAAATTAATGATCGAAATATCTGTTCTTTGCAAATCTCTACTTTTGCTAATTTCTTTTAGCCATAGATATTTTTTTCATTTCGTAGAAAATTATTTGCATTTTTATTTGGGTAAATATTTTTAGTTGTGTTTCTCAGTCGACTCCTGTTGAAAAATATGTCTAAAGATTTATTTATAAAAGTTGATACCTAATGGATCAAAAGAGATTACATAACACCAATCAAGTGATGATCTAATCTTATTTTTATATTGATTGTTTTTGCCTTTTAACTATTATGAACAATCTTGCTTACACTGAAAGAGGATATAGGCGTGATAATAGCAAGTAAAACAGATACACAATACCGCAAATAATACGACAAATCACCGAAGTGGGTAGACAAATATGAGTGGCCTGTGAGTTATTACTGAGCGTATTAATACTCGGTTATTCAATACAAGGCAAAGTATTAGTAAACCGTTGTACGCTTACCTAAGGGCACAGTCACGCTAGCGACAATAAGAAACTATATTTTCTAAGCTTAATAATATAAATCCCATTCAATTACTTCATAATTAATTTAATACACAAATATAAAAAGAATATGAAGTGTTTGACGTGTCAGTAAAAGTTAAGTCGTGAATAATTAAATCCAAACAAATTCAAACCGTTAACTTTCAATATATTTTGATTTGTGGATTATGACTTTTCAACTTACAGTCACATTTATTTTTAATTACGCGTCCAAAGTAATTAACATTTTGCGTATGTCAAAATCTTTTTGCAATAAGATTTGTATCATTTTGTATGCTCCGACAAGTATATAGCAGTGTGACAGTGATCATATTAAAACTTAAAATTCTACACCGTATAAACATTTCCTCTTTCGCGTTAATTCGATTTCAGTTCGTAGTTTTAAAATATAAATTAATATTTTAATGAAGAAAAAAATCTGTTGTTAGTTTTTGAATCGCTTTCCGTGTTTCTTGAGCAGTAACATTATTTTTTCACATCATTCTCCTGAGAGGGCAAGAGTATTCGTTAATTTATTCTTTTTATTACCTCTGTATCATTTATTCGTTACTAGAATAGCCCAATTTGAATGAGACTAGAAAATAACTGGAGTCTCCTGTGCCGTCTTTAGGCAATAGTAGCCCAGCGGTGAGACGCGATGCGAGATCCTACATAATTCACACTTTGTGCATTAATTATATAGAATTGCCACTGCTCACAAACAAGTTTCCACAGCATAGGCCGCAGAGTTCTCTGCCACCACGCTGCGATCGCGAACCCGCCTGTCAAGCGTGGCCACTGTGGTATTTCCCCCATAGATATCTATAGAGTAGGCCAGTGCCTTGCAGTTGGTATATAGGCTGAAACGACAAAGCCTTATTTCAACTAAGTTACGAAAGGATCCGTTAACAATAGTGGAGCAATGTAGCTCCAAACTATATTATCACCTAAAAATTCTTCACATCTTACAAGATTTTTTTTACAAATTTTTGTTTGATTTAACTTTTAATTTTATTACTTTTCCCAATATCTGAATATTACATCCACTAAGCGCATAAGCTTCATCACTCGAAAAATAATTAATCCTTATTGATTAATAGATAGGTCGTCACCAAAGATAGTGACGCCATTGTCATAAATCGTTATATAAAATATTTTAAACACTAATCAATTAAGAGTTCCAAGCAGATAAAAAGAATACATTTAGTAAAGTAGTAAAGAACCGAAGGCTTTAATGATTTGAAAAATTTTATGAGTCCATTGTTTAAAGCAAGTATAGGGTCATAGAATATATTAATTTTCGTATGTATTTATTAATAAATTGCTATATAAATAATTTTCAATTAGTACATACCGTATATTCACATATATTTGTAAATAATTTTCGATTTCTTTTGTTAGAAACCGCTTAAATAATAGAGTTTTTTAATTATTTCATCAAGATCTTGAGCCTATTAGAAAATTTAAAACTAGAAATAGAGGTTCCCATTATAGGTAACTTCGAACTTCTGTACTAAATTGTCCATAACGTTTTGCAAAGAAGTAACATCATAAACATTGTAACTGTTGATACTAATGCTGCTAGTACGGAGGCTTTTGTAGCTTCATCGGAACTGAGTTCACCGAACTAGGTTTACGAACTTATCAAAAAACTAAGCCGATTTTGTCACTTAAAAGAAAAATTTTGAAAGGTATAGTATACGCATGTGAATGTATAATATAATCAGTGTAAGAGTACGATGTGAGATGAAAGCGAAGGCTGCTTGGCGATCGAAGGTGGATACGGGTCCTATCTAGGATCACCCTCGCTGCGCGCGATGGCGGGGGCGGGCGGCTCGCGACAACAAAAACAACAACGCTTATGAAAAGTACTTGTTATTCTACGGTTTGACATCATATAAAGAAGGAATAATCTGAATTTGTCCTTGAATATTAGCCAACATCGCTAGGGTCATTACAAGAGGTTGTCTATGTATATATGGGTTATATTGTATCTTTCGCCAAAATGAAGTGAACTTGAAACTTACTCTCAACCGCAGTGAAGTTCGTTGCCCAATCAAGTGAATGAATAACATAATGTTAGTGAAATTACAGGTTTAATTCGACTTACCATTTCCAAATATCTGATCTGAGCTCCAAAGATGATAGAAACTTAAGTGGGTTTTATATCACTTAAGTTTGTGGAGAAAACCATAGATGTAGTAGATTGTAACGTTTATTGCGTCAATGTCCTGCTCGATATTTGCGAATAAAACCCATTAAACGTTTTTTTTGTAAGGAAGTGTGGCGTAAAGACTCATTTTGGAGTTAGTTCAGTTTTATGTAATAGAAATAATTTAGACGCTAGTGTGATATCATCCCTAAGAGCACTGCTAGAGATTCTCACAGCACGAGTTTGGTCGCGTCGCGAACAAGTCAACAATGGATGAAACGCGATCAGGCAGGCCTTAGTGCCGAGCTCGGGTTTCGAGCCAGTAACATCGTTCGATTAAAGTTTAGTTACAATAAAACTATTTAGTTAACGTCGCTGTAGGGACACCATTAGACAAATTACAGTAGCACTAAAGATAATCTACTTGTTTTTAAAGTCTTAAAAGATTTTGTGTTAACTGAAGCATAATCATTTATTAAAATGTAATTTTAATTAAACTTCTTACATTTCACACTGTAATAAAAAAGTTGCATATATATTTTTTAAACCCAAATTTAATCGTTGCAATAAAATTTATAATTGTTTTTTATTATTTATCTTTTTTAAAATATCTTCGCTGCTTTTAAACTTTATTAGGTGTTAAATATATCACACCTCCGGTATTTTTATGTGAAGAAAAAATACGAACACTCAATTTTTTAACCCTTTGTCTTATGCGGCTAAGTGGCTTAAAAATAAAACTTCAGAATCCGGATTTTTGGGTCCGTTGCCAAAACGTCACCGACAAAGTGTTGCTATCAGTTAAATGATAAAAGTATGTTGTGCGGCCAGCCTCGAGTTTTATGGGTTCCACTCAGCAAGAACTCTTGAGATGTCGTTCTAGAATCAAAGTGATTTTTACGCCTGTATGGTTCGAACTGTATCTTATTACGTTTGAATAAAGTTTATTATGGTGCTATAAATTATTTGTAACTACAAACGTATCGTGGTTTACGTTAGTCGAGGCATTTTGTTTTGCTGTATTTGACATCAACAATTTGTCGCGACTCGGCGCTGTGTGCCGTGGGTCGAGCTCGACTTCGATAGTGACCTTTATTTCTTTATTCTACAACCCTTGTTTGAATATATTTAGTTATTCACAACTATCTATCTATTATTATAACTAAATACGATTTATTCTTTTGTATATATATTTATTTCCATATATTTGACATACGGCGAAAACATTTTTTACAAGCAAAGTGCAATTGTCAAAAATAAAGTTTTATCAATATAATAGCATGTTTATTGTAATTTAAAAATAAGGTTCGCGATCATGATTAACTTGTAGGCATTCATAACGTATCGTAAAATATCTCTGATTTTACTAACGTATTATTTTCAGAGAAACTAAAGCACATAATTACGGGCAGAACGTTACGCAGAATTTAAATTATTAATTCCGCAGCCGTCCCTCAAAATATTTTTTTACGTAAAAATGTAATAATACAAAAAAATATTGGCAACGATCTCGTGGTCGATAAGTTACGGCCAACTTTTTAAGAATATAAAAGTACATACGCACATTAGCGCTCCGCCGGTGCCTCACGGCGGTTGAAAAAAAGTAAAAATTAAAAAAAGAGGCTAAGGAACACAGGTATACATGTGAGCATGAATGATACGAGGCCTGACGCTTGCGTCTACCGTTAGCATGCTAATTGGGAAATAAAATGTAATTTAAAGCAAATAAAAATAATCTTTATAACTTAATTAATTAAGATCTTATTATGCGGAATAAACAACATTTATTCGGTGGTTTTTATTTACATATCTCAACGATTAGCGAATAAAAGCTTAGATACGGCGGGCGAGCATTAACTTTGATCTTTTAAATTGAACCGTGTTGATAAATCGCGTTCGTCTGATGTGTATAATTGCCCACATGCTTCAATATATTTAAGAATAGATTGAATTTAGTAATTGATTTATATCTCTCGTTATTGCTACTTTATAGTTTGCTTTAGTAAAGATAATTAATATTATAATTTACCATTGCATATTAATCTTTCCTAAAGAGATCGATACAACGTGGCTATGCAAAAAAAACATTTTGTGTAAGTATTTGTTAAATTATTTTATTAATATATTTTATGTAAAACACCAATTTTTTATAACGTGTTTTATTAAGGTTGAACATTTCACAGTCTGCCTGAAGGGCGTAATTTAATTTACTTACAAGCGGTGGACTTATTTTGCCGTCCGTACGCGCTATCTCTGTTAAGAATTTTTGGAATACCGCCTGACGGCGGGCGGCCTGATGTTATCAGCCGTTCTAAATACGAGTTCGATTCCCGGCCGTGCCCCAGGACCGGTCCGATAGACGTCTCTATTCGCCGCACCAGCACGCCTGTCCGATGGATAGGAGGATAGCAGACACAATAAAAATCGATCATTGTTGTTGTAAAATACGTTACAAGCCGACTCGGTTTCTTTTATTCATAATTCATCGTTATAACCGCGCTGTGTGAATTTCAATTCTATTTTTAACAATATGAAAACACGAGGCATCCGAAGGAAAAACAAATGTATGTATTGACGTTTCTAAATGAGTATGGGATTAATTGACTGATAAGTGATATCGCACGCTGTCACTTTGAAGAATGACATAGATTCGAACAATGTGAGGTTCTTTTGCATAATAACGTGTTTAAGTGCCTAGGCACTCGGAGCGAGATAATAAGAGAGATAATGCGACCTACAACATTATTAAAGTTGTCTTTAATTCGAAGCCTGTTGGTGTTAAACATATACATTACAACTAAAATTCCACTGCTGTTTAAATTTTATGGTTATTGAGGAATATACTTCATTAACTACAATGTTCTTTTACCTATTGTATAATCAGGAGTTATTTTTTGCTACAATAATATTCCACAAGATCTTTATGATCAAATCTATTTAGAAATAAAGAGATCTGCAAATGAACGAATGTAATCGATACCCCAGCGGATTGACAGATAGCATTATGCAACATTATCTTCAACCAATGGCACCGACGTTCGGCTCTCTTGGGAACCTTTGGATAGAAATGCAATGTGTACTCTAAGGAAAGTCTGCCTAACCGACGCAAGAACTTGAAGATCTCCTAATCCGATGAAAAAAAAAATGTCACGGCTTTCATCGAGGTTCCCGAAGGAGTCTTCTAGCATTGTTACTGTAAAGCCGTTTAGGCCAAGAGCTAGCAATGCTAGCACCAACCCGGTGAAGCTGTAAATATCAAGAAGCAAATAAACTGTAGACCATCCCCGTACATTTCCAATAGGACCTATTCGGAACGTCCAGCATTGAGCGCCATCTGACGACCTTCACAAGGTCATCAGTCCACCTTGTAAGAGGATGTCTCCAGAACCATAAGGCCGCAGCAAACATCTGGACATCGCATCTGTGACTTGCCCTTTGCCACTTCGTCCGGACTATGCACTTTCGTTTGTTTACGGATCTTTCCATTAATTTGGACTTGTTGAGAAATGCCGGCCCTGTCTCTCGACATGTTTCGACTAACGACTTGAGGATGTCACTATGACTAATATATGTTACTTCTCGATAAGTATGAATAATGTCGCACAGACGGCATAAAGAAGAGTCTCATGTTCTCTGTAGACGTTACGCTGATAGTAGATTTCAAGAAGATTCAAGTTCATATCAAGAGATATCTGATTTGGTAACATCACGCTCTTGGAAAAAAACTTTACAGAGGCTTTTTTCGGATTAAATATTTAGAATTTTATTGATTTTTTTAGACAGTATTATTTTAATGTTATCGTTATTTAGTGTAAAAGTAACTTTTGAATGATCAATAAATAATATTTAATAAGTACATACGAGTGGACAAAGTGTATCCGTCTGAGAGAAGGAAAACACAACCGTGCTTCCGTTCCCAGCGCACTTCTTCCCGTCAATTTTAACCACAGCATCTCATAACGGTCACCGTTGGTTCACTTACGCAATATTCGATATGCGTGTGCACATCAATTTATGTACAGCAAATTACCTTGTTTTAAGTGATCTAAAGACCTTTAAGTTTATTTTACGACTCTATAAAGTTTAACAATAAAAATACTTTGTTCTTCACTTATAGTAATAATAGTTTAATATAGAAAGCGCAAGTGAAAAGAATTTGCAAACGCATGATTAAGGTTGATCATTCAATTATTTTATTTTGTTGTTATTGTAAGCTATCAGAACATAAAAATTAATCCGATGAAATAGACAAAAAATTAAGTACAAAGGCCGATTGCATCGGAAACGGCGATTTCTTCCAGACAACCATTGTGCGGGTAATACGATATGCTACAAGTGTTTATGCATCGAAAAGAAATTCTTTTGTTGATCTATATATTTGAAATTCGTTATAGCTAATTTGAGATGTAAAGATTATAACTCCGAAAATTGTATAAAACAATTAATATTCGACGTAAGTTTCTTGAATAAAAAAATTTATAATTTATATTTAAAGGAGTTTTACACTGTATTGTCACAAATTCTTTCGTCGGATATATATCCTGTTATTGTTGGCCCATGTAGGCATTCTCAAGCACCGAGGTCATTGAAACGTACACATAATATAAATGTTTATTTGATTCCTGCGACATCACACGATACCTAATTTTTATAGACACCTCGCATTCCGACCGGTTTGAAATAAAATGAAGAAATAGTGACGCGGTCAGCAATAAAATTTCATTACCTGTTTGCATTTTCCCGACGCTTAAACTTGAATCGAGGTGCTTATTAATGGCCATATATTTTTGCGAACCAATGCTATTGTATTGATATTGATTATTAATAGTCAAAGTCTTTTGACAGCTTTTAAAACGTCCTTGTACGATTAAAATGATAAATTCGAATCGATTAATTACCAAATTTTGTAATTATTTACAAGTGTCAATAACATATTTCACTTATGTCACGTTGTATTATTAATAAATTTGTTTTAGTGCTTAAAAGGTTTTTTTCATGAATTTCTTGCCTATTTTTTTTCGAGTAACTTCCTTTTAATTCTTTTTTTGATTTATAATTTGAAAATTCTAGCATTCGATTATAATTAATCTACAAGTTCATAAAGAAAAAATGTTATTTACTTCTGATCGCAGCCTAACATCAGTTAGGATTCGAGTGGATACACTAACGCCAGTAGCGTATCCCAAAAAGTAAACCTCTGTACACACTTGCGGAAATGCACTCCATATTTATGATATTAAAAGGTCTATTTTATGTTAAGCGTTATACATTTACTAGAAAGTAGTATCGAAAAAGGTACATTGAAATAGATAATTGAAAAAGATAATTAGATAATTGTTATGATTATGTCATAGCTACGTTATATTAATATTATTACAAAGACGTCTGGCCACGGATAAATGGTTAAAATTTAGACGCATAGACTGAAAGCCAGTGGGAACAGCAGAGAGTTAGACGGCCGCTTTGGTTGCGCGGACAAAATCAAATTCCGAATTTCGCCGATCGCGGTTCGAGTCCGGAGCAAAAACGGCAACGCGTCGTACGTTGTCGCTAATGACGAAGGAATCTCTTTGTATAGGGCCCACGGTATTTATTCCCCGAAGGCCCGATCGGGATACAATTAGGCGTTTTGTGCTGCTCGAATGACCGATTTTATACTGTTTTTAATTGTTCAAAGTTTTTAGGGATCCGTTGGGTTAATTTCTAAGTGCCAACACTCTTAGAGACGGCTGTGCAAAACAACTTCGAATACAAGATGGGACTAGGGTCGCCGATGCCTGTACCGAGAGAGAATGAGAAAAAGTGGACAAACAGGCTCATTGAGCGGTATTCAAAGGGCTCTGGACATGATAGAAAGTGTGCTGAGATGCAAAAACAGATGGTACAGACTGTAAACGTTTCTTGTTACCAGACAATGTATGTTAAAAGTAACGCCCGCAATACTTTGTAGCTCTCGTCTGGAGATCGGTTTTCTTATACACGAACAAAGTTGCAACAGCTAGACTTGAAAATTAAGAGAGCTCATTTTTATGCCCCTATATTAGATTTATGAATATGTTAAAATTAATAGCAACTATGAAAATTTATCTTGTTTGTTGATATTTCGGTTATCTTTTTAATGTAATGTTTATTATAATTAGATGATAATTAACAGAATATGATGAAGTTTAGCATATTTAATGCCTATTGCGGTCTTATTCAGTTAAACATTCGAGTCTTGATGAATTCTTCTGATGAATCAACGCGTGCCATCACCTGTTACATATGCATTTCCAACGTTGAAAGCCACATGTCAGAACATCGCAAGCTGTCGCTGCATTTTTCAGAAATAATAAGACGACACAAATTACAATTACTATTCATTGACGTAATAAACATTATTTGCAAAACAATTGTACATAAAGAATAGTTCTAATATGATTTTACTGAAGCATTACTCGTTAATACAAGGATCAATAAAGGAAAGAGATAATTATTTATTACAAGAGATCTTTACCTAGATACTATTATAGTTGTATCGAATAAGTGAACGCGTCAACTTTTGAACTGCGGGATAGAGTGTCAATGACACAGGACTCTTACGCAAGCAGCAAGAAACATGGTTGAATTCAAGTTTTGGCCCCCGTTCTTTATTATTCAAGCTTATTAAATTGTTATATTTTAATTGTATTTTCGTGTGGTGTAACAGATACCAAGATCTTAATTGACACCAAGCCTACAAGATCTACTTTCTAAGACCAAAAGACCATAATTTTGTTATCCATCATACCGAATTTAATTTAAAAAAAATTACAAGATTTTTTTAAAGTTAACCGGATTTTGTCTTTCAATCTGAACCTTGATATTTCGAGTAGATTAATTTTTTTTATAATATGTATCATAAGATAAGATCAAATTTGTGCATATTTATATTTATCAATTAAAAATATATTTAAATATTAATTTAATATTTACATTTTTGACAAAATATTTAGAAAATTTTGAAATATATCGTATGTAATGGTTGTAAAATGATGGTGTAACAAAACCCGTGTAACGATTATAATCTAACCCATAAACACATTTTATGATGTGAGCTGTACACAAATTACAAATGGGTTGAATAAATCATGTGAAACAAGTCAGCAATTTATCTATCGTAGAAAATCACTACAGGCTGTCTCTACATTTTTACGTCGCTGCGCAAAAATATTGCTCCATGGTACCAATAAATAACATTTTACAGTTAAACTGCCTTGTTATAGCGCAGTTTATGTGGCTGAAACGAGTAAATAATAATTTTAAAAATGGTTTATGATTATAACTATGTAAGATAATACTATTCAAATATTGACTTATTATTATGAATAATTATTTTAATCAGGTCAATATCACCACAATTTCGACAAAGTATCCCCCCTAACTGCTTTTACCACATACAGTAATGGTAGACAAAGTTGTCCAAAGTTAGTAGAAATTATATGAATTTTTCTAATATTCTACATAAAACAGAAGACCGTAACAATAAGCAGGTGTCATCTCTGCCACTTGGCTTATCAAAGTAATAATTTTATTTTATATTAATATTTATAATTTATATATATAAATATAAATATATAAATTTTATTTTATTATATTAATATTGCAATAAAACCGTCTAATGTATTTTTATGCCTAATCTAGGTTTGAAAAAAAATTGACTCTTTTTTTTTCGATTTTCTAAAAGTTGGAATTCGTAACCATGTAGAAGGAACAGTTATCGAAAATCATTCGTCGTCATTTGTTTCATTCAGTATACAGTTAAGTCAAGAGCCTTGTCAGAGGAATCTGGTATGATGATCTGGTCAGACGCTGACTTTTTCGCCTTACCCACTAATACCATATTTTCCAAATTGTCACCGTTCGGTTTGTCAATTTAAAAAGTATCAAAACATTCTATGCAATCAGATAACGGAATTTTATATCCGTGTCATTCAAGAACTTTATGGTAGATGGTGTGTTTGTTACGGAAAATCCAACATAATGCTTAAGATCCGTAAAAAAACGAGAAAATCAAACTTGTCACGCTTTTCTTATTCCAAATTAATTTTCAAAGCCAAATTTCTTTGAACATTTATTTGTTTATATTTATTATTTAAAAGCTTACGATTCTCATCAGATTTATTCGTGCAATTAACCAGTAAGAAAAAGAGTACAAGTGTTACAAGCGACATTAAATGATCTTAAAAAGCGTCATATACATAAGTATATCTTATTACATCCTCCAAGTATAACACAGTTAAGTAATATCGATACCTTTTTAAATAACTTTTATTGGAATCTGCACAAATAAATAACATAGACAAATTTTTCCGCTTAATTTGTTAAAGAGCAAAAAGGAAATATTCCACAAATACCTAATAAAAAAAACTGATAGAACTGGACAAATTTGTGACATATTTATTGGCCGACGTTGTAAGTGGTCGGACCGGTTCAACGTACAATAAGCTTAAGAGTTTAATATTGAAATTTGATCGTTTATATGAATAAAAATTTAAGGTCGGGCGACGCTGCCAACCGATAGATGTTGTATTAGGCCTTCTCCCATACTTAAATTATAAGCACACATACCAACATATTATAAAAGAAACACAAAGTTTTATTTAAACTTAGCTAGGTTCATCTTTGTTTTAAAATGTCTTAAGTAATTATATAAAACGCTATAAAATTGTTATTAGTCATTTAATTGGGTAAGTGGATACTTAGAATTATTTAGTAATTGAATTGATAGAAACACGAATAAGATTGAGCTCCCCTGAAACGCAACTTAAAAGCTACAAGGGTTTCATAACCGCCCTGAGCAAAATTATTTGAATACATTAGTAAGAGTGATTCATTCTAAAGCGTTATTATCACTTAATAAAACCTTAACACTGTGTGATGTGGTTAAAGGATTCTGTGATTTTTTTTCTTTATTAACAATTTAAATATACGAATCGGCACCGATCATATTTTATAATAAAACTTTTTACCATAAAAATTTAATTGACAAACAAAGATTACTTCTCTATATAGATAAGTCGAAAATAACTCATTCAATACCAAGCATCAATCTAAACTAGCCGTTGCGCTGTCTGTTCGATTAGAATAATCATATTAAAAGAAATCATACGCCATTCGAATGAAGTTTCTATAATCAATGCACAAATTGATAAGGGTTACCAACTTCAAAGTTTTTTTTATTGTATTTATCTTTATATTATCTGTAGCACATTTGAAATATACAAAAATAAAATGTTTCATCTATTCTGGAAGAAGTTCATACAAAAAACGTTAGTTCTTATTAAAATAATAAAACACGAAACTCGCTTTGTTTGCCCGCGTAATCTTATCCTGCAACTGTAATACGGACCGACGAGCGCGACGTTATCAAATTGCATAGATCGACCACGTAAGAAGTGCTAGCCTTTATAGTCCGAAACAGCTTACTGTGTTACACTTATAAGAATTTTTTTATTATTTCAACATATATCTCTTCTATTTCTAAAACATAAGTGTTCATCGCATTTTATATTACCAGGTAAATTAAAATATTACAATAAATAAATAGCATGATTTAACCACATAGTTACAGCCCTAACTTGGTCCCTCGCCAAAACACATTTGAGGAAACTACAAACATGCCAACATGCCATGGACGAGCCTGCTCAGTATAAGAAAACTCCAAAAAAATTAATTTTGTATAATTGTACATGTGAACTTTTCTTGGATGGATATAGATTTGAATAATAATACAAGTATTATTAAGAGTAAGAAAATCTGATACTAAAATAACAACAAATTTAGCAGTCTAATTACTTTACTGGCCTTAAAATTTAATTAATAAAAATGTTGAAATAATTCGCGGTAAAATTCTAATCTCGAATTAAAAACACGGTTTAGTTACTGTACAGATTATATACTTTTATGACAGCTATTGGAGTTTCGCGCCAAGAGAACATGAGTGTTAATTTTTTAATTATTTACATTTTAACTATATTACGATTAAGTCACAACTCAAAAAATACTAAAATAAAAATAGATTTAGATGTCTCAATTACTCAAGACTATCAGACCTTCAAATTTGCATAATTTTTCTTTAAATAATTTGCTGTGAAATTCAATCCAAATTATTAAAAAAAATTACTTTATGACTATATAGATTATATATTTTATGACAGTGATTTAAATTTCATGCCGAAAGAACAAGAGTGTTATTTTTTTTAATTATTTCTAATCCGTGACTAGAATGTTTTAATATAGTCACAACCTTAAAAATTATACATAGTTGTAACCTATTAGAAAAACTAATACTAAAATAACAATAGATGTAGATGTCTTAATTATAGATAGCTTGACTACCTGACCTTGAAATTTGAATAATAAAAATAATTAAATAATTTGTTGCGGAATTCTAACCAAGAAATATTCAAACGGCTTGATTATTGCACAGATTTTAGACTTTTATGACAGTGATTAGAGTTTCGCGCCAAAAAATATGGTTGTTAATATTTTACTTTCTTAACTAAAATATGTTTCAATAAGCAGATTAAACCACAGCCGTAAATATTATAAAGAATTCTTAAGTAGTAGAAAAACTTAAACCAAAGTAACAATAAATTTTAATGTCTTAATTACTGATAACTAGCTGACCTTCAAATTTGTGTTATAAAAGTATTTAAATAATTCCCTGTGAAATTCTAACCGTGAAATAAAAAAAAATAAAACAGCTTAATTACTGCACAGATTATATACTTTTATGACAGCGATTGGAGTTTCGCGCCAAAAGAACATGAGTGTTGATTTTTTAATTATTTCTGTTCCGTGTTGCGGGATCGTTAATGAGGTCATAGAAACACCGTGTGATGAAATTTTATTGTATTAATTAAAAGACCGCAGCTTGTAAAACGTAAACAGTTAAGCTTTAATGTATTATTCAAATATTGGAAGCGAAAGATTATTTATTAGTTGTTTGTTTATTGCTAATTATGAATTATGATTCAGCGTTTTAAAGACCTTCCAATCTTAGAATTAATTTATTTATAAACAATTTTTTTAATGTTCGTTTAAATTTTTTATTTAGACATATGAATATTGGGCTCCGAACAACGTTTACTTATGGAATATATTGTCCTTCTGTTTAGTATCAATCGGCCAAATATTTATTTCAGACTCGAGGTTACGCTTTTCTTTTTTAACACAAAAAAAATCTTAAATTTCCTTTTTTATTTAATATTTGGTTTCGTTGTTTTTCGCAGGTTTTGCTTTACTTCCTCTTTAGAGAGAGAAAGAGAGAGAGGTTGCTAGTCGTAATCCATCTCGCGAGCACAGTGTGAATTGATGATTGTCATGCCTGTCGGACTTTACCTCCTACGATGTAACGGTTTCTTTACAATATGTTTTTCAGATTCATACATATGTCATGCAGGCTGATTGGATATAATTATTTTTATCTTGAAACGTTTGAATGCATAGTTCATTTGTTGCTAATTATCTTATGATACACTCCTATCCAAAAATCAATGGTTTCCAAAATAATAAATATAGCGTTTACAAAGTTTCGTTAATTATATAATAAAATTAATTATTGTTTACTATTTATTAATCCCTACAGACTGTGGTTCTGTTAGAAGTCAACTTTATGTACGATGATTAGAAATAAGTGCAACAGTTTTAAAGAATTTGGCAAACAAATGAGAAGAGAAACATATATTCACCACTTTAGAGCCTAAAACGAAACATTCTGTATCTTTAATTATACTTTCGAAAATCATAAAGGTGACAATAAAAATTATAGGTTAGATTAAAACAATAGTTATCGTTATCTGCTTCCTTTTTAAGTTAAACTTGATTTTAATAACTTATTTACCTATAAATTATATGTAATAAATAGGTAAATAAGCTTTATTGTCTCATATTTTATACTCAATTTCGTACATGTATAAAAGTACAAATATTGTTCGTATTTACTGAACTTTAAAGCTCCGTGGGAATGAGTACATAGAGAAGGCAAGACGGCAATGTCGTTTAAAAAAATAGAGTCGTAACAATAAAGAAATGGTTGAACTTCGTGATAACTGACTGGGGCTTGAAATCGCGGGGTCACGAGACTGTCACACAAAAGATGAAACCCCACGCTCCATAGGTATGACCAGTCATAGCATTTGTATTAGAGTTCCTTGCCATATAAAATTTTTTAACTGTTATAATCAAAGATGTCGATAAATTAAATTTAAATTAATATGTTTATAACATGAAAATCTGTTACAAAGCAATAAAGGCATAGTACAGAATGATTAGTAATAGATATTAAATCTTTAAACGTGTGAATATAAAGCTAATTTATCATGTACTACTATTTAAGATCATACTGTATAAAATGGTCACTCTGAAATATGATAATTTTTTTACTGCAATGCTACAAACTAATATTAATATAAATTTTAGCATATTATCGTGACGTTCTTTATTATTTCTGAAACTATTGATTTTTGGATACGGTATACCATACATATATTGATAACATATTTATTAGTTTTTTTACAGCGGTAATGACATCACCTCTTGTTGCGATGACTAAAGAACTTATTCATTTAACCACAAAATCATTATGTACGCATAAGTTGACAATTGACAGCTTACGAAACATTGGAAAAAAATTATAGTCTATGTATCATCACAATAGGTTCAACTCACGCTTGACCGCTTCTTTAAAATTTCAATAACCCTTTGACATTAGTATGGTCTGTCTCATTTCAACCGTAACAAAAATAAACATTTTTTCAAGATTTTATGCTCATGATCTTTTCTATTATAACATTTAAATGTTAAAATTTACTCAATCATGCGCTTGAACACGCATTTTATTTTATGTTTTAATTAAGGAACGCACCAAATTAGAAATAAAAGTCTAAAATCAATCGAATATGAATTTATAGGCAATATTATAAAAAATAATTCGAGATATCTTATATGTAATAGAATGTGATAGCATGTTTTTTAATTTTGTTTGATTTTGAAATCTGATAGGAAGATATCACGTGGTTTAGTAGGTAATAAAAAGTTTTAGTGCCATAAAAGTGACGCGGTTCTAAGTTCGCATGAAGCGTATCGCTTACTGCTAATAAAACGGTTCGTTAATAAAATATATAGATTAAGGAATAACGGTAGGCGCCTGAGCGAAAACGGCTATAAATTGTAAAATATAACTATCTCGCCCATTATCGCACTGTGTGAGCGCATTCCGAGTAACATAAGTAGAAATTAGATTAAGTTTCTGTTTTTTTATTCATTATTACAAGTAAAACACGACTTTGGTAGACATCGTTCAATTCAAAAATTAAAATCATTATAATTTTTTATCAATTATATTCTATTTAAATATAAAATTTATATATTCATACATAACGTGAATAATACCAAGTGTTAAGTGTTGAAATTTACGACAGATTTGCATATGCCGCCATTTTTGCAATAAATTGTTGGCAGATAGCTAAGAGTTAGAAGTTAGTAAAAAAAGAGCGTTGTACGTTGCAACAACGTGTTTTTATTATTGTAACAATGTTTTAAAAATGTCGAAAGTGTGTTGAAAAATGTATATTAAATATGTTACTAGATTGGTACATATCCTTTATTTTATGATTTTGTTAGAAAAGAAAAACTATCCCTGAAAAATACTACTTTAAAGAGTGAATATTTAAAATTGCTCTTTGTAACGGTATAAATAAGTATTTTTACATATGTAATGTTATTAACTGATGCCCTAACTATAATACTTCTTGCATTAAATGATAAAATTGATTTTAAATTGGAGCTTATAAATATTACAAAAAATATGTCTAAAATCAATTTTAATAGGTCGCCCTAAAAGTAAGTTTTCAGATTCGATAATGTGCTAAGGAATATTTATAAATATTGAACATCAACCAATTATTACATGTTGTAAACAGCTTCTTAAGATTTACAATTCTAGTCCACGACTTCTGATTAGTCCTTCATGGTTTTTACAAATATTTTCAAAAATATAACATTCCTTCCGCAAGCAGTAATTTTTTAAATATGTTCCGGTATATCTTCCTTAATGTTTTTGGTCATTGTTCCTAATGTTAGGATGGGATTTTATTTACTAAACAGGCATAGTGCCAATTACTTGATGTTTACATATCTTTCGGATTTTATTAAGTTTTCTTGGTGATTTGTTGGTGTTTTTTGTTCACGGTTTGCCAATTTATGTTTTATTTATTGCTTTCCTCGTTTATTAATTTTTAACACATACAAAAAATACCAGTTACAAAAGGTATTAAAGAAAAGTGATAAAAAAATTTTAGATGTTTTTATACTAATATATATATATATATATATATATATATTTTTTTTTTTATCAAAATGCGATTACAGGAAACAGAATCAACGATTTTCGATCCTAAACTTAAATCCATAGTCACAGGCTATTACTACTCGAAACCTGTATTTTATTAAGATCTATAATATATAACGACATCACTTGGGACTATGATGTAATATATTCTGTCTTCTTGGTAAGAAACAAACCTTAGCTTAGAGGATGGGTTACGATGTAATCTATTACTGATTCGTAAATATCACTTGTATTTCATATTTATCGCTGTGAGTAAATTGTACTGGTTGTCTTGAGATATGGCAGTAGATTAGTTAGTTCTCGATCAACCGCCTGGGAGTGCCTCTCGAGGCTCGAATCCATGAGTGTTGATCTTAATCCGCAATTGTAAACCGTGCTTGAACAAACTGATAGTGAATAAAAATGCACCATCATCGTCATTTCAGCTAACGGATATCCTTTTTTCGTAATCCTTCTCATAGGGAAATCCCCAGCAAGACCATCTCCTCGGCTTGTTGAGTAATAGAGAGCTTATTTGAGGTCCAAAGTGGCGTCAATGTGATAAATTGATTTAAATTTAAAAAAAATATCGGACTGAGCTCATTCTGTGTTTGGCACTAATCGGTGTAACATAACTCCTAAAGATGCCCCGTGAAACACGTGTAGAGTGATTTGACGGTGGCGGTTGTGTAATTCGCATTGTTTTCCGCATACGAATTTATCAGCGGTCTGGCGGGCGGTGCACTTTGTTGCACGACTACCAATGCATGTGCGGAAATAGCTTAATATTGGTCCTTTTCTTACTTTGGATGGACTTCCGCAAGGTAACGCCTGATTCCATTAAATATAAAAAAAATATTACAACGTATATATATATATTATTACACGCTATATATATATATTTATATCGTGTAATTATTAACACAAAGATTTAGTATGACTAATTACTTTACTTGACAAATTCACCGTCTGATTATTTATAAACAAATGGCCCGGAAATGTTTCAACGTGTTCGAATCAACCGAATTAGTAAGAGAAACGCGTGACATACAAAATCTACACACAGTACGTTGACTAATGCATTCACTCTCAACGGCCTTTCCCATTTCCTATGAAATACCTGAACCTACGATTACAATTGTCGAATACCATTATCTTTATTTCGAGAAAAATTGAAACCGAGATATGACTCCGAGACTATCCGGTTCGAAGACTCTTAAAACAAAATACATACAATGAACTTTGTTAGTCAATACTGCCAATTATCATCGCACTATTTTGGACATTCTGTACTGAACTAATGAATTGAAACGTGTAACTTGTTTTAAAAATAAATAAAATGATTCTTGTTAAGTCTAAAGCATAATATTTCTTTAAATAAATCTTTAATAATTGATAGTAGGCATATGTTATATTAGTGGAAAGCTTTTGCAGTATTATTACAGGTACTTGAGTCTGTCTAACCGACTAAAATCTCAGCGACTATCTGGCAATAAAAATAATGCCTAGACTTCCTAAAGAACCTGAACCTTGGTCCTAGAATGCCATCTAGGCTAAGCGCCCTTTAGTGTCTACTTGCAAAGTTTTTAAAAGACTATAAGCCAATAGTGAAGTTCTGTAAAAAAAAAAGGAACCTCGTCTTAAAATACTGAATGCTGAGACAATGTAACATCCTTATTTCAGCCGTACCACGTCTACTACTAAGACATAAGCATCTCTCATCATTATCATATCAGCCAATAGGCGCTCACTGCAAGACATAAAACTCATTACAAAGATCGCCACAAAACTGGCATAGTGCTGCCCACATTTCGCGACTTCCTTGACTATGTCGTCAGCTCACTTAGTAGGGGTCCTTTAGCGAAGATTTCCAAAAACACTGGTTGGCTCCTACAACCTTAATAAGGTCGCCTGTCATCCTTGTCGATTGATGTCTTGTGTTACGCTTACTGGTAGAATCTCAAGGCTCCAGAGATCATCTGTTCTGCGCGCTATGTGACTTGTCCACTGGCACTTTAACTTGCCAAATATCTGGAATATGTCGGTTGTCCATTCGTCTTTATTCGATCTCATAGGCAAACCCTGAGCACCGCACTCTCAATGGCTCATCGTGGAACTGTGAACTAGTCAACAATGCTCGAAATGAGAGAGAACTGGAACTCGAATGACTATGCAAAGACTCATTTGATCATGATTGCCCTCCAAATAATACTAAGAATAAGATATTGGAGAGACCGGAAAGTAATGTCGCTTTCTTCATACTTCACACAATTCACACGACTACATTTTTAACAAGTTTTTTTTCTCACCAACAATATATTCACCTTCGTGATCAACAACCTTTGGTCATCTAGTATACAAATTTTCAATGCCGGAACGGTAAAAACAATCGTTTATTCTGTAAAATATACCGACAAAAATGCCATTACTTTTCGGTCCCCCCAATACAAGCGTGGTACCTACTCAGGTGTGTACATAGATCTACATCGAGTAAAGTCCTTTACTTAAGTTACATCACGTGACATCAACATTTAAATTAAACATACGAACGTAATTTTTTAAAATGACACCTTCCATTTTTCAAAATGACATCCGGCAAATGTTAAAATTGACAATCGACATATATAAGCGCTTAGCCAAAACTCGTATTTATACAGAGACGAGAGCAAAATGGCGAAATAGACGTGATTAATGGCACTATAATTAGAAGGTTTTGTTTCATTCGCAAAAAGGTTTCTTAATATTATAATTAATTATCTTTACATTCTATTTACATATTGTTTGTGTAAAGAATTTTCTAATTATAAAATAATGTATTAAGTAATATGCAAATGTGGAATTAGAAAGTAAAAAAATAATTACGTTTTACATATACAACAATCTTATGCCCGCCATTAATATAAATTATAACTTTATAGGTTAATGTAAACATATTAAACGGAGAGGTAACCATCTATTTCGTTGTGTTGGCTGTCGTGTTCCGTGACTATATCATAATATTCGTTTAATATTTGTTATTAAAATGCATGTGATTAGGCTAATTTCCTTAGGAATAATTTAAATGATATCCAAATAGTGATATAACTGGCAGTAGTTTGTGCTCCGTCTTCGTTAAGAAGAATAACTTTTTTATGACTGACAATTTTAACTTCATTGGAATTGTTACATTATAACTTTAAAAATTAACTAGGAAATATAAAAGTAACTTTGGCGTGCTTTTGGCATAAGTTTTTTTTGAAGTTTTCGTTTACCTTTTCAGTTTCGACTCACGCCGTAACTTTCATTACGTACCGAATTAGTTATCGCAGGTCGCGGGTTAGATTCCAGGAATACAATTTTATATAATTCACGCTTTGTGCATTAATTATATAAGATTGCCACTGCTCATCAACAAGTTTCCAGAGGATGAGCAGCTGGGTTTGCGTATCATAATATCAAACTGCGATCGTCAACTCGCATGCCTACCATGGCAATTATAGTTCTACCCCTATTGATATCTTTGAGTAAAGTCAGTGCGTCTATGAGCTAAAATAACAACTATTCTGTCTATGTATGTCTATGTTTTTCTTTAGTGTTTTGAATACATATTATTTATTTCTGTTGCATACAGGATGATAGGTGTAAAGGTTTAAAGGTGTGAATGCATAGTTCATTTGCTGTCAATTAATGTGTGGTACATCCTATCCGAAATACATCATTTTTAAAAATAATAAATACAATAATACATTAGTAAGAAAAATTATTTTCAAAATTCAGATTGCTTCATATTAAAATTACATATTATTCACTGACTGTCCCTGCTGATTTTGTAGTGCCAGACGTTATTGGCCTGTCGCATTCTAATACAAAACATATTTTAATGCAACTTATTTGAGAGTAAGACTTTATACAGGCTGATATTAAATAGGCGTAAAAGCTTTTAAACTTTTTGACCAATAAACTCTTCTACATTCAATCATCCTGTATAGCAATAGCATTATCGAATGTACTAGACAGCAATAAAATGTTTTGATATTGTCACAAATCTTAAATATTTAGTACATTAATAATTACAAATAAGGTATTGTATAAACTATATTAAGACAAACATTCAATTGTCTCAACTCTAATAAACTACATTACCGTGATAGTATCATTACTCGGAGTTAGTTTGTGTGGGTTAGTGTTTATTGCAAAAGTGTACGCTGTTAACTGTTTCACAATAGTTAATAATTAATGATGTATAACTGAAGCTGATGTTCAAACGTTCATTATATTAAATCGCAATTAACTGCGAATCCTTTGTTTGGAGCGAGATTTAATTGACAAATTCAAACTGTTCGTAACTCCTACACGTTTGATCCCGGATGTACGGTAAATCGTGATTTTTAGCTACAAAGTGTACACATTTTTTTCATATACAACTTTAGCAAAAGTTACTGCGTTGAAAAATTTGCGAAAGAGGTCAAAGTAAAAAAATCTAACTAGTTAATAGCCTCTTCTCAACTCTGGATGCATTTCAACTATTAAGGCTTTCTTTTTAAATTATAGTTTGAATCATCTCTTTCTAAATCCACATACGAGATAACAATAAACTATCCATAGATGAATCTAAAATATGGAAGATAAGCCAAAAAGATATTTTGTGAAGCGGAGGCAGTGTTAGGAATACAATTAAAAATACTCGGAACTAGTATCAAGTTGATTTTAACGTAACAAATAGGTTTTTAAAGAGTAACTATCTCGCGTAATATTTTTCTCTATGAAATCAAAATTTCAAGAACACTTGCAACAAAATTACTATGTCTAAAAATGTGTAGTCAACATTCTGATGTTTCAAAAGCAGCTTAGCAAACCTTATTAGAAAGAATTAATATTTGTTCGTTTACTCTTTACAGCATCTTAATAACTACGATCAATATACAATTTAACTTCTGAAATGTTTTCAAAATATGATTCTGGAACATACATATGTCTTTTACGTAGTAAATCTTGCAGAACAAAGAAATAAAAGATTTCACGGCCCTATGGAATCAATAACAGAATTCCTATCAAAAACAAACTGAAGAAATAAGGTTACGTTAACCATTTTTTCGTACATATTTACCGAGTGGTTACTGCGCTGGTGTGAATCAGTTCCCGTGGCGCACCGCCAGCAGTCGCTCAGTCGCCCGGGTTAATGGAGAACGCTAAACGCTTTGCTTGTTTTACTATCAACTGACATTTATATCTATTAGGCCAACGAAATGTATCGACTTGTTTCAGCTCCGATGTTCGTGTCTCTTATCTCGTTATTTTTAACAGTTAATGTTTATCTTACGACTTCTGTTTACCTTGTTTTTCTTTTTAAATATAGACTGTAGTCACTTTCCGTTCGCCTGACGTTAAATGGTCCATAACATACGTTTATAGCGATCCTCCATTAAGACACTTATGTGATCAGATTAAATTATAAGTAAACCTTCACACACATTGCAATGTTACGGGTTTGTAATTATTTCCACTGCAGTCGAAATAAAATATTATATCGGAGTTAAGTGCAATAATTGGGATGATGACGTCATCATTCGCCCAGAATTTTCGATAGATACAATGCCCTCAAATCGGGACATACTTATTGTACACAACCACTTTGAAACCGATATAGACGCTGCAAAATACCTAGACAACTTGTAGCAAGCATAATGTACATATGACTATTAAAAGTAATGGTGATAATAACAAGAAGTAATGCCTAGGTTTTTTATGGACTATCAATACAATAGCAACTAGGTACTTAAATTACCTCGCATGCTTTGTTCGTTAATTTTTTATATATAAAAAACGTTTAGTTCGAATGCTGCTAACAAGATCTGGTCGAAGTGTTAACACCGCTGCAAATGGCAAAGTCCATTTGTGGACTTAATCACCGCAACTGAATTCATAAGATGTTGCCACAACTTGAGGTATTTATAGAACTCTAATTTCTGTTTGTTAGTTAGTCAGCCATTGATCATTCAAACCATTCATTAGCGAATGAATGGATGAAATTTTATAGCTTATTTTCGATTCACGTTCACATTTCCGGTCGACCCCAAAGTTTGCATAGGGGCGTACCTTCGACGGTAATTTAATTAAGAGCCCTTCAATGCTGTGATGTACTGAATAAACATACATGCCTTTAGCTAATTTAAACATAAAGCTTTTTCTATTTAGCCATTTCAATACATTTCTTACGTTATTAATAACTATGTAGTGTTAATAAATGATGAAGCCTTTTACCTGATTTATAAAAGTCTATTTTTTATGTCTTATAGTTATAAAATCTAAGGTAAATGCCTTATAAGTTGAGATTTCTTACAGCTCACAGCTTAGATTTAATAACAACGTTATTTTATCGTTGTCAGCTACATCTTTCACCTCACTACTGTAAATGGTATTAAGGGGAACAAATGCTCCGTAAGTTATCCAGACGTCTCAAGCAATCGACAGCCACGATATAAAGTATAGAAAATTGAACAAGTCCATGTGGCGATGCTAACAAAGTAAACAACATAATTAAATGGCCGCGAAGGCGTGTAGATATAATCTTAGCGACATCTTGTTATAACGCACGTTATAGCAGCGAGCAATTAATTAAAATTAATTCGTTAATAAAATACACCTACTGCTCAATAAACGGCGAGTTTTAAATGCGTGGATAACACTTATTGGAAGTTGAATAAAGAAATTAATATGCATGGTAGTAAATACTTATTGCATAAGTGGCGGTTGAAAATTGATAAAGTTATATCCAAACAAAATATCTATTAAGTGTTATTTAACAATCGGCAAATATATCCAACTTCCAAAGATATTTTGTTTTCATATTTAAAGTTATTTGAAATGCTAAAACATTACTTTAAGCAATTTGCATTTTAACTATCCATAAATGATTCATAACCGCCATTTAAGGAAACTATATTTTATCTTACATTTTTTGCAGTTATTTTTGTACAAATTTAATTTTAACAAAACTTTGTATTCATTTAACTTTTAAAAATGCAATGAGATTATTTTACAAGTAAACGAATATTTGTTAATGTATTATAAATCAATATATTATATTGAAACAAGATTAAACAAATTTTAGTTTTAAAATAACAAAATAGACAAAATCTATTATGCAAGTATTTTCTATTTTAATATTTGATGATATTACTATTTAATTGATTTTAGAATGGAACACTCCGATGTAATTATACATTTGTTTACCAGAAAGGATAAACCTTCACGATCTTTATTAAACTGTTATTTGATTTTTAAAAAATTACGCCTCTCTTGATTACAGACAAAATTAATTTTATTTTTATTAAATCTCATAAAGCTGTAACTAATTTAGCTGACAGAGAAATGAAAAAAATAATTCCGGAAAGAAACCACAATAAACAATACTGTGTTAAGAATTAGAATACATAAAAAATAACACAAACCTTTGAGAAGTATTCCAATCATAAATTATTGACAGACGACTCGAAATCCCAGTTTACGAAATCACAAAGATATACCACATATCACAATATTTGTAATAATATTTGTCTATAATAGTACGCACTTCATCAATCCAATTCAAAAAAGGTTTCGCTTTGTTATGAGAGAAATTTTGAGGACACGGAAGACGCGCTAAAATGCTAATGATTGTGATATTAAATATTGAACAAGATCACCGTTCCGCTTTTTTCAAGAACGTGGCCACTCAACCACGTCCCGTAACAGACTGACGGATCTAAAAACATGTACCTTGATAAAAGCTATACCTGATTCTCTCCAACGTCGGTATTTCAGTTCGTAGGAGCGAGATGGCAACGATGGCATGCATTATGGTGCTCTGTCTCGTTGGACTTTTTTCCGATGATTTCTTTGAACGATTCAGTGTCGGGATCTATACGATATAGATCGTTATAGTAAGCTCCGTGAGTTATGCCTCCGTATATTGATTCATTGATACGTGGTTATGGTTCCAACAAAATTATAGTATTTGCTTTCAAATCTATTTAATTTGATGACATGGCTATAAATGTCTTTAACTTACATACGCCTACGATTTAATCGCAACTCCATAAGTTGGGTACGAGATGGCTCGCAATAAATGATTTATCTATTCAATTTCCATTGTATTGACTGGTGCAGTCTTGTTTATTCACAGTTAATATTTTAATACGATTACTTTTTAATGTAATTTCTAATTCTTTAAAATAAACTCACAATATGTTGTAATAATTAATTTAAACCATTTAATATTCTTAAATAATATTTATATACATATACGAGTTCGTGAATTTAAAATTCACATCATTTATTACTGGAAATTCTCACGTATTCAAAGTTCGTAAATTTACATTTTATTGAGAAATAAAATAACACTGATATCGATTCCTCTTTTCTTTATATGTTCTTAATTTGCATTTACGAAATAGGTAATAAGATTCAGTGTTCAACGTGTACGCTTTTAGTTTAAGATCAGTTATATTTGCAATTAAAGTTAACAATAAACTAGTATCTAGCTAAAGTTGTTTATTAATTCAGATAGAGTGTAAATATAACGATATATCGATATATATCGATATATCGTTATATTTCGTTCGTTGTACGTCGTTGATAAAATTTATAAATTAGATTTTATTGTAAAAGTAGCCCAAAATTATATAAAGATCTTTTTGAATAGTATTAAAATGTAGATTATATATTTGTTCCAATACCATTTTTCATTTATATTCTGTGTTAACTAGAAGGAATTTAAAAAAAATATGTTCAAGAGAATAGCGGCGGAACAGAAGCTTAAGGAGTGCATACTGCAAGTTTTTACTCATTCCGTGTAGTTATTTGCCGCTACGATGTGCCCTCTACGGCATTTTAGACAACCTGAGAAATGTCCTTATGTAATAGGCCGGGACAAAAACTGGATAACGTTAATTTATACGGGAGACTCGTTTAATGAATAGGGCAATAAATTTTGTTACGTAGCCCTTGAAAATAGTAGATTTTATATTTATCCAATCTTATAATTTAATTTTTATATCTATTGATAACAATAATATCTATCAACAGAAAAACCGTTAGTTACCCGTAGAGGAAGCTCTTGAAGGAATCCTCTCATGCATAATACTGCAACGTATTATTTCCAAGGATTACCAGGACATCATGATGATGTTATCAGTGCAGGTTATACCTGTTATAATGCCGTAAGCGTCTGCGTAAGTGGGGAGGCACTCGTCTTTACATTCCTCTCTCCGTACGTTTGAGAAAGGGTCAGGTGCAGTGTCAGTGACTTTCATAACGTAACAACACTTTTGCACCTAAAATTTCATTTCGGAGAGTAAAGGAAAAAAAAATATTTATTTTACTTCACACATCGCTTCCCTCGCACTAAAAGATTATAATCCATTCGGACCTCATCGGCGAGCTCACGGTCGCTCAACAAGCCATAGGGAAGGCTTTTTATTCGAGATTTATCCCATTGCCTAGTGGATTGACAAGGTGAAGTGGCAGGGAGAAGAACATACGACACGCAGAAGACTGCTGGGGCTTTAAGGTCCTAGCAGACCACAAATCAGTAAACGCAGTGTAGAACGTCCACCTGCAAAGAGATGACCTTGGTAAGGTCGTCGTAAAGCGCTGGATACAGGCCGTTTCTAAGCAGACCTATTGAAAATTTAAGCAGAGACTTACAAAGTCAAAGTCATGTTTTAATAGCCTGAAGGTGAACACATCATCCCCAAGGTGTTTAATACAATGCCTACATCGTAGTAACTTATAGTACATATGTTTTTCGATATTTAAATTCAGCAACACAGTGTTTTTAGACAATAAAGTGTAAACATTCCTCTGGAAAGATCTACTAACTCGATTGAAACGAATCTTAACTCTAACGTCTTTATGGAGTTAGTTATTTATACCTAAGGATGATTAGGATAGGATAATCACTTTAGTTTCTAATAATTACATTGAGTATGTAACACTTCCCAAACAAAATGATAACGTCATTGCGTTACAGCATATTATCATAGACGTATTGACAAGTCAATATTTTTATAACTTTGCAGCTCTACACGTATGTCTATTTTACGACTCGTGTTAATATTTAGACTACCAGTCATCTTCCTTCCCTGTACACAATATTGTGGCTTTAACCTACTATCATGCAAAGATAACCTACAATGAGTTTAAATTAAATTTATATATTCATAATAAGGAGATACAGTACACGAGGTTCAACATACAGCCATGCTATATATATTCAATATACATTCAGCATTTTCTGTCGCTCATAAAGAATGATCGATTTGTGTCTATAATTGCGAAATATCATGTCGTGCAAGGAATATAAAAAAAGATTTTTTTGCCAGATGCAGATATTATTATGATTTCTCGAAATGGTTTTTTCCCATCGTTTTGGAGTAAGAAATAAATTTTCGTAGCTCGAAGTACGTCTTGAGTGTTATTCTCTTGACGTATGGAACAGACCGGTGGACAGTCGCGTACATAATAGTTAAAAGACATTTATTGGATAATTTATTATACATAAACATATGTAAAGGAATGTAAAAATTGGTATTAGTGCCTGCATGTTTTTGTTTACATACCGTCTTAAGTTTAGCGATGCAAGGATACTGTTAGAACAAGTTATGACTCACCATCAACAAAGCATCCCCACTGACCATTGGTTGACTTAACGTGTGATTTTTTTTTTGGTTATACTAACCGATTTTACTCAAACCCGGTTTTTTCATATAGTCGCTATTAGTAAATAGTGATGATCATTTAGAACATCACTACTAACTTAGTGCCTGTCTAGAAATAAATTCAGGACGGCGATAACCCCATCATAACAAACGATTGAACTGGAGCTTGCTTTTCTTGGACGCCTTCTAATTGAAATGCTGAAAATGATTCGTATGGTAGCTCAAGACGAGATCCTCTCCCAAGGTAAACTCACCTGTAAGCTAAAGGTTCCGGAGCATCCAAATCCTGTGAAATAAATAACATTACGGCCTATGCCGAGGTTTCTGTGGGGGGCGTCGAGCTTTAATTAATGTAAAGAGGTTTAATCTAATGATCTTTAATGCTATGCCATGTCAATCTAACTGAAAAAAAATGCTAAATAGAATATAACACCATTTACGATAAAAAAAAATTTAATAGTATTTCAGTATGTATTATTTACAATAAAGACGTCGTCTCATACATACATGTATTCTGTAATAGATCTAAGAAGTGTATGAAGCTCTTTTACGCGATATACTAACTATATCTGATCAGCCGTCAAACTACCAAGTTTATTTATACTGGAGTTCAATAGGTGAGAAAAACAGAGGAATGCTTTTGAAAGAAATAATGGGAGAATCTATATCTAGCTGTTAATTATTTAAAGCAATGGGAATTAGGATAATTGCGTATGGTGATTATTTTAATGAATTATGGAGAATATATTAATAAAACACGTAGTCATATGTAAGGTTGTCTGGAAGAAATAAACGTTTCCAATAATAACGCCCATTGTTCTTCATTCTTTTCCTATTTCACCTGATTACTCTTTATTCCCCGTGTTTATATACGATAAAGAGTAAATAATAATAATAATAATGTGCCTCGTAAAGAACAATTAGATAGTAGTCAAACTTTACTTATGCTAATTAAAATGTGATACATATACAAAAAAATTCATTATTCGTCAAAAAATCTTTTCTACCAAAGAGTCCAAAAGTACAACTTTTACGACTACTTACAAATTCATTATGAGAGTTAATTAGCTGCGTTTTAAATGAATTTATGATGCTACAAGCTACGCCCTAAAATATCTCTTATATTCGGTCGAAAATCTCAACTCACACGTATACAACTCGTATAACATGTAAAAAACATTGAAAAGAAAACATACTAACCGTTATTAAATATAGTTTGAGATTTTAACAATAATGCACACGCAACAAAAAACGTACAAAACTTCAACTTTAATAAAATAATGTACAGATAATGTTACAAAAGTAACTAAATTCGTAATATTTTTTTAATTTTTGTGTTTTATTTTTACTGTTTTTTGTCATAATTTATTTTATAAATTAAAATTTACGACATAATAACCCACAAGCAATCAAGATTTTTAATCAAAAGTTACCTTAAATATGTTATGTTTAAAAAAAGAACAAAAGTAACAACAAAGCCGTTGTATTTTAAGTAATAAAAGAAATACACAGACGCCTGCACTTTTCAAAAAGCTTTCGCAGCTGATTGACATAATAAATTCGATATTAATGAACGCGGCAGCATTTGTCCATTATTCTGTTAATTCTCGGCAACATACATATATCACGGGTGTTTCATTAAAATTCCGCTCAATGAAATATATTAATGTCCCGAAAAGCCAACAGTCTTCCACAATACACCACCCGCCACGTACTTTTTTATTTATTTTCCAAATCTAATTATATCAGTGAATCGGAAATTCGCGATAGTGATTGATGAGCAAAGCCGCGTTCACACTGGAGCGTTCAACTTAAATTTTAAATATGAACACGGTCCAGCATATTACTTCGAAAGACAAAACGAATTCAACATTATTTTTAAATAAAACCAATGCCTAAGAATGGAACAGAAATGGTTTACTGTGTTCAAAACATTACTTTGTTAATCTTAATGTATTTTCTGTATTATTATGTTCAATCTTTAGAATACTTTTGTTTTAGTGTTCGACCTATTAATAATAAAAACTTAAATATTGTTACCACGTCGTAACTTGCAGCAAAAATAATACGTGTATGTTATAAACGTTAATTCTGTACTATCATGTTATCGTCATCATTTCAACCATAGGACATCTACTGCTGGATATAGGTCTCCCTCATATATTTCCGGTAGGAAGCGTCCTGTTTCTAGCGTCTTCGGGCGACTTTAACAAGGTATTTTTGTCCGCGTCGTGAATAGCTCGTTTGTGGTCTCCAAAACCCTAAGGCATTAGCGACAATCTGTTCTGCCCGATATGTGACCTGTCTACTGCCATTTCCACTGGCCAATCCGCTTCTATATCGGCTGCTTTCGTTTGTGTATGGATGTTGTTAATCCTGTCTAATGTTAATAAGAAAAAAATACTCATACATTGCACAAAGGACCTATTGAGAATCAAACCTATACTCCAAGCGTTCAAGCGAATGCCAGCTGCCCGAATAAATACCGAGCCAATGGTGAAGTCGAGTTTGAAAGTAATAAATAGTTATCACTATCACCATCGGCTTTGGCCGACTCGCTGTGTCGTTTGCCTTGAAGTTTATTGTTTAATCTAGCCCATTCACACCAGGCCGCCGCGTCTGAGCTTAAATCCGGAATCGTTCTAGGTCATGTGTGCACTAAAATATTGTTCTAGAACAACATAAAACATGAATTAATATTGGTTTCTTAACACCGTTATACGACGTGAATTCTTCATTATTTTCTCGTTAACACTGATAGCTGATTTAACTCAATTTTAAGTATTTGTTTTGTATACATATGTATATATTTGTATATTGTACGAAAGTAACTGTTATGGCTCAGCAAATTTTACAAGGTGGAATGGCAGTGAGCTGACCATGTCACGTAAATGGTCGCTGGGGCCTTAATGCAGTGGAGATCACATACAAGCTAACGCAGCGTGGACAGATGACCTTGTTAGGGTCGTCAGAAGACCGAGGACGCAGACCACTTCCTATCGTTTCTATTGGATATCTACGGCGAAAACCTATGTCCAGTGTCAAATCATGATGACGATGAAGAAGCAGATGATAATTCAACATATATTTATTTTATTTAGTTGATTCAACAAAATAATACATGTGTAATAATAAGGTATAAGACGTTATCAGTATTTGATTTAATACATTTAAATCATCTTAATTATTTTTAAAATATTGACGCACTACTATCGTTTCTGTTATTGACGTGATGAAATTACTTAATAATAATTACAACCATGTAATTTTTTTTTAAATACATAAAACCTTTTTAATGTAGGTATTAATTTAACTATAATAGCATAATTAAAAAGCACATTATTTAAATTCTACACCGAAATAAATTTAGAGAAGCTGCATACGGCTTTATCCAGCCAGGTGTGAAATCCATCATAAGGCAACAATGTTAATTTGACAACACGGCAAGAGACGCCGCCCCCCTCTCCTCCCCCGGGCAGTGATTATGCGGCCTCAGTTTGGCAAAAGTTAAAACGACATGAAAAAATCTTACACGAGATAGAATCTCGGTTGATGAACTTCGCCACAGCAAATGTCTCTGAGCTTGCACGCGCGATTAAATATAACAAACTCCTTTGAATTTAACCTCCTTTTAATTATAACACTGTTATACTGATTAAAATTAAAATAATCTTAAAAAATCTAAATTAGTAATTAGTGTAGATATTTAATATGAATTACACTAATAAATTGTTGTGAGTAATACTAGCCTTGTAGTTGATTCTTTTGATTTATGATCTATAACTTCATTCCGACAGACATTTATTTGATGGAATCAGGCGTTACCTTGCGGAAGTCCATCCTAAGTAAGAAAAAGACCAATATTTAGCCACTTCCGCACATGCAGTGGTAGTCGTGCAACAAAGTGCACCGCCCGCCAGTCCGCTGATAAATGCGTATGTGGCAAATAATGCGAATCACACAACTGCCACCGTCAAATCACTCAACACGTGTTTCACCCCTCCACGGGGCATCTTCAGGAGTTATGTTACACCGATTAGTGCCAAACACAGAGTCACACATTTTCAATACGTTAAAGACGGAGACTGGTTATAGGTTCAAAGGTTTTAAAGAGTTAAATCTCATTCATCCACAAAAACCTTAAGAATTTAAACCTATTTTCAATCACCTGTATAAGGTGATCACTTAGAAGTATATCAATATAATTTATTTTTTCTATAACAGACAGGCCTATAAATTTTGGTAGAACAAACTCTGCAGGTCTGCAAGATAAGAAACAATAATCGATTTGAATATGCAATAATCTAAAATTTAAAAACGTTTTTTGTTACTATACGTATTACCATTATTTTATTTCTTATTTCCGAAATTATTTATTTTTGTATAAGGTGGGATAAATTTAATTTTTATTTAAGTAACCATAGTAAAGTTTAAATCATTTCAAACAAATATATTTTTTGTTAAATTATGAATTATGGAGATACAGTAGATAACGCGATTACCATATTGTAGTCTAGCATTATGAAGTGCACAAGGGACTGTCGTAAATACGTGTAAGTATATTTACGATGGAACACATTTTTCAACCGCGTAGAGTAAGTAACACTTTTATATGATGAAAAACGCGGAAGTATCAAATATACGAAACACGCTCAAAAACTAATGTTTGATAATAAAAAATCTACGTAATAAAGTCTTAACAGGCGACGAACATCCAACCCAAACCATTTTATTATAAATTGCTGTTCATACAGACTTTCAAACTAATTGACTAGTCGCAGACCAGTTGAAAGACAATTAAAACTTATTTTAAAGAGACTTATTTTTAAATTTAATTAACGTCTTAATAATTAATAATAATTACTAACAAATAATAGTTTTAAATTCTGTAAAACTATATTAATAATGTTGTTATATTTTCTTTGTATTATTTTATCGTGAAAGAACAGGTATTTTTATTAACACTCTGGTTTGAATAAGTAAGAAAACGTGTAGATCTTACTATAATCGGATTTTTTTATTTTCTTTTTGTGAAAACCTTTTCCGAGCCTTAGTATTATTATTAAAAAAATTATAAAGTCGATTTTTAGCTTCGCGTTAAGTAACATGTAGGCAACATGTTTTTATTTATGTAAAGTACTATTTTAATGTTTAGTTAAAACTTTCTTAATCATATTTTCTTTTCACAAGATCTTAATATACTTAACAAAAGATTAAACTCAACTTCTATAGTACAAAATCAACGGTTATTAAATTGACGTTAAAACAAACATTATCGTCAAATACCTCAACAGATAGCTAATTTAATACAAGAAAACACGTGTTTGAGGAAGTGAAGTCGGTATCAAAGATGACGATCATCACCCACAGGTATTCAAGCAAAGAAGCTGCGCACATTACGTCGATGTCGGATAGCCATAGAAGGGAGTCCTTCACCGCAACTCATTCCCAAGTTTACTCATCCTGCGCGAAAATAACTTTGCTCGACAGAAATTACAGTACAGATATAAATCAGAATTACGACTATCTAACCAATTCACGCTTATCGCATTAATCATAATTCTTAAGAGATATAGCATCTGCGTCCGGATGTGTTTACCATAGAATTGTGTTCTTATTTACTGCCTTTTCCATAAATAAAAATAGTTATACTATGTTCCGCCACTTGTACTGGTCTTTTCACGGACAACTGTCCGTGTTGCTTAGGTTACTATGGTATACCTATACGGTGAAATTGTGGTATCTAGCAACCCCAGCCGTCGCTCCCCTAAGAACCCTCCAGCGTCGCAACCTTAAAAGAGGTTTTTTTATAGATCCCGCTATACGTGGTTTCTCGTTCTCTCCTATCGTATATATGGGATAGGGCATTACAATCTTATTAATTTTTTCACATAATCATTTCTTTCTTCACTTATCTTTCATTCGTCGTATCTACTCCATTCTACATTTTTTCTATCTCTACATTTTTTTAGCATTCAATACGACTATACTAATTTTACTTTCATGCGGCACTTCCATCACCTCGTTCCTTAACTATTAAAAATACAGATATTTTTTACTTTTATTATTACTGGCTTACATTTTTGCTTTTTCTATTCAATATTTATATTGATCATAACATATTTAATTTCCCATTTTATCATAATTAAACAATTTTTGCTTATTTACATAACTTTCTACCTTAAAAGAGGTTTGACTCTCTTAGAGCCCTCTGCGTCCTACCGCTTCTCACCCACGGAATCTATAAATATCAGGCAGTAGTGTAAGCCAGGTCGAAAAAAAGCGTGGCTTGAATCTATTCGGATCAGCGCATGCGGTTTTCACAGTCTTTCCGAGCTGTACAAACGAAAAGCTCAAAAATCGGTGCCGATGAATACTTATTTCTCTTTAAGTGCTGCTAAAACCTCGGTCTCGTGCCTTAGGAAAGCGCGGTGGGTAGGGGATCGAAGAAAAAAGAGCATGAGCCAGCCACCGCGAAGTTTAACGGCTGCCTTTAAAACAGAACAGAAAAGCTCCCCACGTCATGCCACGCGCGTAATAGGGTTTCAGTAGCACAACAGTTGAATTCTGTTTTTAAAAGCAATGAACTACCAACTAACCAGTTTAAAAAAAGAACAATGCTTTGCACCGTTGAAAGACGAAAGAAGTAGGCGCTTCAATAACAAACAGACTATACACAAATATATACCTTGGCTTACATCCAATAATGATAATTTTTATTACGTATCATTATTTTAAATATAACAATAATTATTCTTTTTAAAAAAATTTGCATGAAAAAAATATATACAATTTGCATAATTTGTCGTAACACTTTTGCCTCCGACTGTACCCGAGTCTAGTGGTTCGGGTATTATTTTTCGACAGCAGCGAACGCCACATATGTGATAACAGCACGAGTGCTCGACTGTACTTCACTGCACACTCAGCTATAAGCAGACGAGTTAAGATACACCACCCGCCATGTGAGTAATGACCTACACTAAGTAAAGAAAGATTTCTAAACAAATTTATGGCAACGTGTAATAAAACTCTAACTTTATTATGGAAGGAAATTAGGTTTGAAGAGGAAAAATAATAAATCTCGTCGTTTTTGTTTTTTATTTCAAACCTATTGTACACAATTGTTATTAAAATTTATTGACGAAGTAAAATATTGTATTGATTATTAATAAATAATATATTAGCGAGTGGAAGTGGCAGTGCCGCGGGGGGAGGAGGGGGCTTAAGGTTCTTAAGGAAAGGCACAGAGCTGGACGTTTATCTACATGATAGACAGACAACCTTATTAAGGACATTGGAAGAAGCTGAATGCAGGACGCTTCCAATCTGTCCTACTGGAAATCTATTGAAGAAGCTTGTGTATATCAGTGGATGTTCTATAGCTGAAATGATGATGATGAAATAATATATTAATGAATGTCAACATATTTAGCATTTATTTGACTGCTTTTGATATTGCTATCTATATAAATTCACGAACTAAAATAATGATATCAACTTATGCAAATTCGCCACAGCGCAAGATAGCATCGTCTTGCAATTTTTTCCATTTTAAAGAAAAACGTAATTACTCCCGCATAACAAACCAAGGGCACCCCTGCTAGGCCGTTTCTAGTGTAATGTAAAAAAAATTTTTTTACCTTCACGGACAACTTGATCCAACGTAATATTAACCTTATGGTGTGCATCGCTTCCACATGCTTAACTAAATACCGTTGCACAGTTCCAACACGGCGTCACACTGGGCACGCCGGAATAAACGTTAATGGTAATAAAAAAGACTATACGCCGGTAATCTTCACACGTAATTACTGTTTTCCATGTTTAGTTAGCCGCTGGATTCCAATTACTTTAATTGGATAGGTTTATACAGAGAATGTGCGGTGCGACGTTCTAAAGAAAAATCAAATTATGTTTCAGCATTTGTGTCGCAATAAAACACACACACGGACCTATTATGGGCGTAATTGATTTGTACTGATAAATAATTAAAATATTGTTCTAGAAGTTGCAATTCAGAGAATTGGCTATTGCATAGCAGTTCTAGTTAGACGTAAATCATATTTTTTTAATACAAATTACCTGTTAAATGTTGTAGTTATCTGCTATTTTTAACTTCAAGTCAATTACATTTGACAAGTCGAGTAATACAGCCATGGGTATGTTTAAGAATTATTGTTGTAATCAAATCAAAATATAATTTCACTGAACGGAGATCCGAAGAATGACGTGTGAATTATTAGTTTTAACGATAGTGCAACTTCACGCCAACATCCATGACAAGGCAGCCTGTTATTTCTATATATATTCCCGTGCATTCCTCTGATCGTTTTTAAAAATGACTTTAAAATTGGCTTTCGAGAAAACGATATGACATACTGTATTTTTTTTTATTTTGACCTTTTATTTTATTGCTACGTTGTTAAACTAAAAGGTAATCGTGTGAAAGGGACCTAACATTTACTCAATTATATAAAGCGACAGGTCTAATAGAAAACAATGCCCTGGCAAGATGATGTACAACTGAAAAGACTCAGGCATTTACATTCCTTTGTATATTTTATTTCGCCGTAGAGTAAACGCAGAATACAATGTATCAAATTTTGTAATTTAATTTGTATGTACAGCTTACAATTTATTTTTTACTTTTTGAGTTATGTAGTCATAAAATAAATACAAACTATTAATAATTATGGCAACTATATAATGCAATCAACAAAAAAAAATTAATTATAATAAATACAGGATGATTGAAAGCAGGGGTAAAGAGATGAATGTATAACTCTTTTGTTCTCAATGAATGTATACTGCACCATATTTAGAAATCGATGGTTTCAGAAATAAAAGATAACGTAATGATAAAATAGTTTCATAAAGCATACACATGTTAAAATTAATTATTTTCCAGGGAAATGCAGGCAGACTTTGTATAGCCAGAAGTTATTGGCCTATCGCATTCCAATGACTTTATACAGTGGCGATGGAGCAGTTGTAGCTCAGCGGTTGCAGACTAAGACTTGCGATCATGGGTCGCGGGTTCTATTCCCGGAATAAATTCTTACGTAATTCACATTTTCTGCATTAATTATATAGGATTGCCACTGACGCCCAGGTTTCCAGAGAATGAGCAGCAGCGACCTCCTGGTAGAATGCGATCGCCTGTCCTCCTGCCAAACGTTGCCTTTATGGTATATTACCTCATAGATGTTTATGGGGGAGGTCTATTCTTTAAATACCAATGATGAAATTATACAGAATTAATAGAAATAGATGTAAAAGTTTTAAAGCTCTTGGTGTAAAATAAGCTATACTTTCACCCCAAGATAGTACATCTCTAACGTAACCTTGTACATTATTTTTGTTAAATTATGTGTACGAATATTCTTGAATAGTGTACTTTATTCTGTGTTGTATTTTTTTATTATTAAGCACCCTTTAAACTCTACCATCTCTATTCAAAGGTTTTCAGGTAGAATTGGCCTCGAGCACTGTCATTTGTACCAACACTGTAAATTGTATCTACCATATGTACTTTTTATGGTGTACAATAAAGTGTAAAAAAACATGAATAACGACAGAAACCTACCTAGTCGGTGTCGACCAAAGATCTATTTATTTATCAAGCTATTTGTATAACTTACAAGATTACGTCTCACATGTACCGACGTTCTCAAGGAAGCAACATACAATAATATCTATCAGCTTACACGGGCTACAACAAAAAAAAGAACAAACACACAAACGGTGGATCATTAACTACGGGCCGACCTAAACGAACGTCACAACGCATTCCGACCCTAAGAATGTCTTAACATACTCTATTTAAGGGGCTGACAGAAGTGACAAAAAATTGAACACCCATGATTTGATATAAAATTTTGTGACTCACCTATCCTTTTCATAATAATATATTTATTGCACACTATATACACAAAAGGCTTGAAATTAGAATAAAAATACATGTAAACATAAATAACAGCGAGCTAAAGTACTATTTAAATAAACTAGACTAATTGCGTATAATTATAATTATTTCACTAATTAAAGCAATAGTAAAATTATAGTAATAATAATACACAATTATTACTTACCGATGACTCTTATTAAAAGAGTAATGTAATTATTTTTGAATCTTAATCATTTGTTTAAGTTACATATCTCCTTAAATGAAAACAAAATACTATTTATTGATAAATGTTACCTATATATACGTTACATGAGAGCATTGAAAGATTCTTTAATAAAATGTTTTATGACTTGTATTATTAACAATTCTAATTTTAATTGTTATGAATATTGTATAATAAAACTTTGAATATTTATTTGACAATGGCAATGTTTACGTCGATGTTATAACGTTTGGTTTTCACTACGTAAATTCACACGATGTTACATTGTAAGAGCGGTCTATATTTAAACAATTCCCGGAGGAGCTAAGCACTCAAGATCAATTTAAATATGTAGTGGTAGCGTGCAATAGAAATGTCGAACCCTTAACGGTCGATGCCTGAAGCTCGAGCTTTGTTCGGTGGATCTTTGAGTCACTATCGCGCTGATTTATTGTTCGCCCGTCTGTCAGTTAGCGAGCGGATTTGGACACAGGAATAAGCGAGCCAGCTGTGATCCGAAGCTTTTTTTTTTCAAATATACGTGACAGGATATTTCTAACACACTTTACACTATGATTGACTGAATTCATCAATCGTTTATATTATCAGTAAAATCAAAGAAAACACGTGTCTAGAGGTGTGTGCTTTCCTTTAAGTTTTTTTTTTAATTACTCATCATCACATTTACATAAATCATCATCGTCATATCAGTCGGTAAACGCCCACTGCAAGGCTTAGGTCTCTCCCATAGGTCGCCACGATGACCTGTCTTACACTGCCTGCATCCAGCAACCTTAACTATATATGCCTTCGGTCGATCTAGTGCGAGCCTAAATTACTCTACTGAAATTCAAAAATTCTTTATTCAAAATACTAAAGATAACATCTCTTATTGAAATCAAGTTAGAGTATATAACCTGTTCGGATGATGGTCTGTCTCACATCTGAGAAAATCACGAAAGAAACTATCAAGGAATACAATTTTTTTAAACAATGTAAAAATAGGCATTTAATAGACATTGAAAGCTGGGCGAACATATCATTTCCAAGGTGTGCTATACACCGTGATATCATTCACAGCGAGAACAAACTTTCTTTGAAATTTTTTTTATTCTTTTTAATTACTTTTGTAAACCACAACAGTTTAATCCAGAATAAAATCTACGATAGGTGATAGTGGTCAAAGGAAGCTATTTAGAATTATTACCTACTAAAACATCCTTAGTGGACATATTACTAGAAGGTAAGATGAAGATTTATAGCAGAATAAAACAAACATTAAGATGCTTCTGATTACTGTTAACATGTCCTGGGCTACTGTTTGAATCAAAAATAATTGAGTATTATCACACTACTTACTTATTTTTTTATACTTATTGTTTTATTGTTAATAATTTAACTGATTGTTATATTTTTTTCACTTCGTAATATGCAAGCTTGTGAAAAATTGTTGAGCGCCTGCAAACATATGTATTTTTTGCCACAATTGTTTTCTAGAAGTTACAGACGAAAGTAAAATTAATTAATCTCAATAGATATAGACGAAAGTAAATTTAAATTGCCAAATATGGACGGGCCTTTAATAATTATATTACATATTATTATATGTTTATACATAGAAAACCATGTAAAAATTTGTATGTTGTTTTAAATGAAATATTATAAATATTTTGTTTGCTATCGATTTTTACGTAATGCATGATGTCTCGTTGTATTTAAGATAAACATTTTTATCTTACCTTGAAATTATTTTTTGTATGATTCTTATTTTAAAACTTATAATGAAAAAAGAAATAAAAAAAAGCTCAGTAAAAATACACAGTAATAAATGATACGTTGATGTAAAAGTAAGTAAGCAACGCTATTCGAATTTCTTACGAATCATGAAGAGACGCGATTATGAATTTCCGCTTGTCGCTCGTCAAACCGCTACCTGTTTGTGCAATGTGCTAGAGGCGTTAGTCTTCTGTCCACTAACATGACTTTTTTGTCTGCGCGTTTGTCATAATAGGTGGTTATCTATTTAGTGGCTCCGTTCGGGGGTGTGATTCAATCTTTTCAGAGTTCCCTGTCCTTATTAAAATAAATACAAAATTCGTTTTTTTTTATGTATCAGATGTAAGACGATAATATTTTTTTCTTTAGTTTTACGAACCTTTTGCGCATCAGATATAGCGGCGTATTGTTTTTCTTACTAACCGAAATACCGACAATCGATAAGCATCGAAGTAGTATGTTCTATTTTAAGTCTTGAAATTTGGAACTTTAACATGGATACACAAGTTTTATACCCCACAAAGCTTTGCATAGCATCATCATAAGTCGGCTTTTGTAGGCTTCCCCTCTAATTGGACCAAGTCCAAAAAAGTCGAGGGAAGTAGCTGGATTCAGGCTGCGCAAGATTAGTCATTGCGTCGATTTTTGGTGAAGTTTATGCTTTGCAGTGGGCGTCTATCCGCTTACATGGTTATAATAATAAAGCAGGATATATACTATGAATGCACGAAGTAAATATATGAGTAACCAACAGATGATAGTCAATCTAAACATACTGTATAATGCAGGTGGATTTAATAATTTATCAAAATTTGTCTAGTCCGACGAACAATATAACGTCAGCTTACCCCAGGCTAGGAGAAATGAGCCCTTGTGTTCAATTACTATTACTGCCTAGGCCTCCAACGCTTTCCCACCTCAAGCTATACAACTAAAAAATATCATCGATTAATTCTATATTTTTATTGCATTGTTAAATGCTATTTATTGATGTACTAACTATTGTCCGGCGGCTTTTTTAAATAACCTCCGTTTTTGGAGGTCTCTCGTAATTCCCCTGTTTTGGGTATAGACAGATATTATAAAAATAATAATTTCTCCCCAGAATTCTTTTTTGTTTATATCGTCATCTTTCTTCCATCTTATGCCTTAATCCCCTGGGGGGGTGGAATTTAGTAAACCCCTTTTCTAAACTGACTTCTAGTTGGAAAATTTCAAGCATATAAACCTTAAGGTCCCTGAGGAAAGCTCTCATATATAGATATATATGTTAATTTGCTTAATGTCACACATTCATACTAACTTACGTACATTATGCATTACTAAACTTTTTATTATATACGGAATCCTGTAACCTTTATCCGCTTTGTCGATATAAAAGGAAAATATGTCTTCAAGATTAGTGTGAGGTAGGTCATGTTTTAAATTTTTATTTGTGTTTCATTGTATTATGTTTTTTTGTGATCCTGTGTCGAACAAAGGGTTTAATGTAACAATAATGCAGTGCCTACACATTTCTGGAAACACGTATACATACTCGCATCTATTTAGGTTCATTTATATGAATACAGATTAAATTTTATAGTTTCTTCGTTCGAGGAATAACACAGTACGTCAAAAACTTTGTTTGATTGATCTTGAAGATTCTTAATGGAGTCTTAAATAAATGAAAAAGGTCTGTCCCTTTTCATTATTGCATCTATCTTCTAGACTATCAATTGTCTCACAAATAAGGAACAAGTTAATTTTCAAGAATATATTAACAAAGTAAAACTGAAAAACTGAATTAAAAAAAAATATGCAACCGACACAACACCATGCTAGTGTTTTATTTCTTAAATGATTATACGATGATTGTAATATTAATGGAACTTATTCCTTTATTATTAAAGTTGATTGGTCATAGGTGTACAAGCTTTGAAGGTATAAAATAAATAATTTTAAAAATAAAAACTAACGTGATGGTAACATATAAAAAGCGTTTTCTTCATTCGAATTACTATTATTATCATACATTTAAATAAATTATTGTTTGCTATCAATCCTAGCAGAAGTTATGGGCCTATTTCATGCCTATTTAAAAAATTCAAAGTGATCACGTTATACAGGATGATTAGTAATTGGTGTAAAATCCTTAAAGCTTTTTTCTGACCTATACGCAATATTTTAATCCCTTTACAGGTTTTACGCAAATGACCCTGTACTATATTTGTCCAGGTAAGAGTAAGATATTGTAGCAAAGGACCTGTTAGTTTCTGCATGTTCAATATACTCTAGGAGGAGGAAGGACATAGCTGTATTGGATTCCTATTCACAAAAGTCCCTCGGTGGTCGTCTACGTTCAAAACCTTTTTCGGCCACACTCCTTGGCGCTGTGCTCTTTTGTAAAGCCCGTCCATTCGTAATGTCATAGGTGTTGTTGACGCTACCCCTAAAAATAAAAGAACACACATTTGTATATATATAATATATATTTTCAAATAAAAAACTTTCCGCTCTGTTTGTTTTCCGACACCTGTCGGTGATATTTCGTTTGTCACTCTAGATTATATCCTGACATGGATTAAATTGATGCTACGTAATTAATACCAATACTTGAATATTATGACATGCAAAGTTTCTTCAGTTCATCGAAACCGAATACGATCAAGCGCCACACGTGAGTCACCACACGAAGTAGACATGCCAATGCAAGAGGGCCGCCAGGAACAAGAAACCTGAGAAAGAAGTAAACTTCGTCACCGGGAGCTACAGAAGCAGCCAAAATTACGATTACAGCTACGGAACAGGGACTGCTTCCCCAACAACACCTGGAAAGACGAAGAAACAGTGTACCCAAGTCACACAGGCGCGCAACGCAACCCTTGTAACTGCCGAAGCTGTAACAGCCCTACAAAGATAACAGCACCGAAATCTAACATAAACTAGAAAAAGCAGTTTCAATTAGGATTATATTGGTGGACCTAATATTAGTAAATATGTTGTGGACATCTCTTAATGACGTACGCAATAGTTTTAATATTTGCTGAAATGTTTTTATATACACATATTTAGGGTTGTTGATGTGCTTTAAATCTATGTAAAAATGTAATATAGTCAAACTAAACTATAGGTTCAGAGAAATCAGAAGTATAGTTAGTTACATACATTCATTCCTCTGTCATGTATAAATACATTATTTAAAATTGCTACTCAGCAGCCGTGAATACTGAATGAAAACTTTCCTTAACATATCTATAAATTGCAGGTTCTTGATACTAAAGTAGATCTAAAATCAATTTCTCCAGAATGCAAGTTTGCCAACGAAACGTTGAATATCTTTTTACAATCAATAGTCTGATTCATTGGATATAATCTACAAACGTAACGAGAATACCACGGCATTTGGTCCGCGACTCAAACGGGTTTCCAGCTTCGTCTTTTTAAGTGGAAGGAATGAAAGATATGTGTAATAACAATAAAATAATCCATTTGCAATGGTCAGTGTGTATTAATGATATAAGATTAAAACGACCTTGCCTTGTGTCCTCTTTTTTCTTTTTGAAAGCAAAAAAATTGTGAATTATTAGCGATTGAAAACACTTGTATGGAACCGTAATATTGTGATGTCTATACGTCTGGAAAACTGTAATATCTTTACGTTATTGAAGTTATATTTTAGGCGCAGTATGAAAAAATGATGAGCGTGAAATTTCAAGATGTGCGTGGATCACTGTAACACAAAATTAACAGATCACGTGTTTTAGATCCATACAAGTGCGAATTATACATGTGCTAATTGTCCGCGGACCTTCTGTTTCCACGAACTCGATTTCGATGAAGTTGCACAAAGCCAAAATCGGCTAGCAGCGTAGCTTTAGTCACATCAAATGCAATACGAGTACATGTGGTAATAAGTTATAATTAGTAGTGATTCAAATTGAATGTTTTGATTAAGATTTTTTACTATTCGTAAAGATTAGTGACAAAAATTGTGCTTATGTACTTTTTCAAGCGCTTAGTATAATTGGGTTTAACTGTTCGTGTAAATTATTAATTGATATAAATTTAGACAACGTTATTTAATGAAATTAATATTAAATATTATTACACTATAAATGTTAAACAAAATTTAAAAATGTGTAAATCTTTATAAAATAAGTAAACAAATTTAATGTAAACTTTTTAATAAAAAATGAAAAGTGAGTGAAATCAAGGAAATAATAAATATTTAAATAATGAAGGATTTAAAATATTTTTTTAAGTTGTTACTAAATTTATTTATTTATTATTAAAATATCAAATAATCAATAATAACAAACAAACAGCAAGTCATAAATAGGCTACCTTTTTCGATTCTGCCTTTACCGGAAGATCGTATGGTCAGTGACATAATTTAAAAATAACATTTGAATAATGAGGGAATTTATGTTACATTTCATGTAAAAAAATATTTAATTATTTAATGTTTCAAATTTGAAGTGAACTTTATGACTATGTTGGCTATTCTTTTCAATTAAAAACCATTTTCTTATTATGCCAAAGAAGTAGTAAAACATCTCTCGCACGGTACACGGAACGAATTTTTAATTTAGTATTAAAACTAAAAGTCTTTAAGGGGTGAATGTATAGCTCACTTTTCAGCAAACAAGCATCAGATTTCCATCTAATGTTTTTAATATCGTCGATAAACGTCGGATGCAGGCCAATTTGAATGTTATAAGATCTATAGATAGAGATTTAATTTATTTAGGTACATTTGTAAAAGAAAGGCAGAATAGAATATAAAAGTAACATAAACGTAAAACTAATTAACGTAAAAAACTGCTGTTTGTTTTCTTTTCTTGCTTTACTAAGACCATCTACTGTATAATGAGTGTATAGTATAGCGCTATAAGTAAAAAAATCTTACTTGCAAACTATTGAAATTAGCCAAGACAATCAAAAAACATTCCTTGGAATACATGTACCGAAATACATTAAAGATAGTCATTGTCATAAAATAAACTAACAATTAATGCAATAAATGTCGCAGTTTCTAAAACAAATGCATAAAGTTCTTTTCAATGAGATAATAAATTTGTTTTTGTACCTAGAAAATCCCGTTTCAACATAAAAGACTTTAATGACTCATAGTTTAAATATTCAAAGGCAGTAAATTAAGACAAAACCCCTTGTATTTTTTACTTAAGGGAAGCTAATGTCGTTCTCGAGAATTTAACGGTAGACCTTTTCATTTAACAATAAAACTTTTTTTTTTCACCTTGTTTATATTACTCTGTGGACATTTGTCGTTTAGTTACAGATACTGTTATTTCAACTTTATTTGTTTATTTGCATAACGGTTTCAAGGTGAATTGCTGTTTCACCTTGAAACCGTTATGCAAAGAAATATTTTTTTTTATTTTTATATTTAAAGTATAACAGAACTATTGTTTCGAACAATTATTTTTTAACGTTCTAAACAGTTACATGTATATGTTAATAAGTATAAATAATAGTCTGTAATTTCAGATTCAGAGCTAATTAAAGTAACAGCTGGTGACGGAAGTGTCGTCGCTAACAATGGGCTCCATAGGAAGTCATTAGGTTACCCAGAGAGCAATGGAGAGGGCTCTGCTCGGAGTATCACTGCGAGATCGAATCAGAAATGATAAGATCCGCAGAAGAACCAAAGTCAAGGATATGGCTTGAAGAATTGCTCGTATGAAGTAGCAGTCAGCGGCACTTCGCTCGTGCAGCTGATCTTGGCTTAAGCTGTCTTTCAGAACGCGTTTACCACTCGGAAAACGTTAGTGTTGGAAAACATCATTACCTATTTCGCCTGCAATATTGGGTGAAAACTTACAAGTAAGAAGTAAAGAACCATTCCTTTTTTTCAATATTTACATTATCATCATCATAATTTCAGCCGTACGACTTCTTTAAAAGCGACCTGCATCAAGTGATATGTTAACAAGATCACCTGTCCACCTGGTGGGGAGACCTTCTACGTTGCGGATGTAAGGCTGTATTCTTCATTACAGAACCCATCGTTAAAGCCCCTGCAGCTACTGCTTTAAATTGCCAATCCACTGGGATAACTGAGTTTCGTTTGTTCGTCTACGGATCACCGAATTAATTAAACCTCGTAGAGAAATTCTAGACATAGCCTTCTTCATAGCTCTCCTGAGACCGTAAAGTTATCATTCGTAACATACATTAATCGTAGACTTTTGTCTTTATTCGTCATTTATACATTCCCTTGCAAATAAATAGTGATGATTTTGGGTGTAGAATAAGAAGCGATGGAATCCTGTTAGGCCAGTATTCAGCGTAATATTTCAGCTCCGATAACCAGTCTTATGTAAGTGAGATTCCGTAAGATTAGGAGAATTATTCACTTCGCTTTACATATATCATGCGTTACAGCTGCGTGGCCGGGAGATGACTGCGTCTGATTAAGTTGATACGGATACCGGGTTCAAACACAGCTCGATCCAATATTTGTCTCGCGTGTAACGTATTGCATTTGTTTTCATTTATTAAATATGTGTATGTAGTATCAGGGAACTGGTGTTGAATCGTAAAATTATTTTTAGTTTTTTTTAAAAGTAATTGGTTCTTGATTTATTGACAAAAGCTATTAACATTAAAAATTAGCAAACAATTTCTACAAAATATTCTCCAATAACTTATCTTTATAGAGCACACAATGATAATGAAATTAGACATAAAACAATATGGTTAGTTTTTTTGGTCTGGATCTACACAGTTGCCTTGTTGCCATTTGGCGCGCGGACTTAGGGAGCAGACCGAAGGCGTTTAAGTTTCTGCTAAGTTAAGTGAAACCTCATTGTCGTAACTTATCAGACGTTGCGCTGTCTTGAGAATGAGAAATGGGCTCGGGTCTTCAGACAACACATTGGAAGTGAGACTGGTCAACAGGCCTGGTCGGAATCGAGGTCAGCTCGTGTATAACAGGGGTCGCCACCCCCCAAGAGTGGTAGTTATTTTAGCCAGGTAAAAGCTATACACTAAGACGAAGTTTGACACTGTGAAGTGTCTTAGTGTCGGCATGCTAAACGGGAATTATCGACGAGTGACAACTCGCGCCCAGATCCTTTCGAATGCAATCGAAAAGCCGATGGCTAAAGCGGATGCTCGTAGAAGTAATTCAGTGCAAAATTTTCTCAGAAAAACAAGTATTTCGACTTCAGCTCTTCCACGAGATGCATTCGGTAATGCCCGACAAGGTCGTCTCGTAGTTGATATTATTGGATTATAAAGTTATACAAAACGAGAGGTACGAAATATAAAGGAGGTGAAAAATTCATACATCATCTCTTAAGACGTCCCATACATTTTCCAATAGGTTGAAAGCGGCCTGCCCTCAGCGGTCTCCAATAAAATTGTCTATTCACTTTCGGAAGGTGTTCTACATAACAACAATGCATTCATAATACACACACAAGACTAAATATTGATATATCATTTTGTGTTATGTACTTAAAACTATCCAGTTTACTTTAGTCCAAAACCGGTTATTTTAGGTACTCACATAGACAGTAATTAACAATGTCTATATTATAATATTCTGGTTTATAGAGTTTAAATAGAATATCATTGCTACATCTCCTATTCGCTTATGAGATTAAGAAGCGAAGAAAGAAGAAAGCGAATTAAGAAGTGTTGTCACCATGACAACTATTTTAGTCGGCAAGTAAAAGTGGATACAGTTCTTCTTTATAGAATTTATGTATATAATTAATTTGTATGTATGCAGTGATAAATCGATTTTATTATTTTCTTCGTGATAACATAAGCAAGTCAGTAACCTTTACCATGAGTATAACAATCTTACACTCTACGGTATAAAGTAAATATCTTTCTAAGTGTTTTAAAATAATATTAAGAATTATAAACAAAAATGAGTACAAGAAATGCGGGTGTAGCGAAAGCGTTATGTACATTAAATGGTTAAACTACAATTGCTTTAATGATAATTATACCAACTTTAACATTCAAAGTCATTAGCATCTATTCAGACGAAGGACGTTCACTGCTGGACATCTCCGCTTCCGCCCCATATAATAACACAGTTACATTATTCTAACAGTACATTTAAATAGTTTAAGTTGTTGAGACGCCGTTATTATTACCACTTACCGCAATGTTTTTTTCACCAGCGTCATTGATAGTCTTACTAAGAGGTGGCAAGGCTTTAAATAAAGCTGAAGCCTCCTTTATGATAACTAATCTCGAAGGATCCCTCAATAAGCTCAGCTCAAGCGGGATTTATTTATTTACCTGATTGTGTTACTTCAGTGCCATATATTTAAACTGTTGTGAATATGAATAAAACTGAATCAATAACTTATTTTGTGATATTAAATTAAATAAAGATTTTTCTATTTCTATTTAAAGGAATCAGACGTTACTTGCGGAAGTCCATCCTAAGTAAGAAAAGGACCAATATTTAGCCACTTCCGATTAGGGCCCGATTAATGTAACATAACTCCTGAAGATGCCCCGTGGAGGAGTGAAACACGTGTAGAGTGGTTTGGCGGTGGCAGTTGTGTGATTCGCATTGTTTGCCGCATACGCATTTATCAGCGGGCTAGCTGGCGGTGCACTTTGTTGGACGACTACCGCTGCATGTGCGGAAGTGGCTAAATATTGGTCCTTTTCTTACTAAAGATTTTTCGGTTATTTTTATATAAGATTGTGCATTTATAGAATAGCTAATTTTTAATTGATTAGCCTTTTTTTCTTTGCATAATGGCTTATTCAAACCACACTGTTTTTCACTCGCTTTTGACACGTTTATATACACAATTGTTTTATTTATCTTGTACTTTTTATGTGTAACTATTTGTTAGTACCTCAAATAAATAATAACAAATTATTGTTTCGACGTTTGCTCTAATATTAACAATCCTAAATTTAAGACCCAATCCTTATATAAGACAATAGCCAGTTCAAAGTTATTATTGATTAAACGAATAATAAGTAGTACACTCCTTGTTAAAAATGAAGTGGACTTATTACTCAAACCGCAGGATTATTTTTAACCGCTTTTAGATTGAGATAGCAATGGCGCCTGTTTTAAATTTAATATTAATGCACCGACGACTACGTGAGGTCAGGTGTAACAAAGCTGTGACCGCAAACATGCCGCATTGGGCCACTTTATGGACCGCCATACGTTATTGTAACGCTTGCTTGAGTAGGAACACCAAGATTTTTGGAAATCTGCGGACACTAAATTTCTTCATACTTAATAGATTTGCGTTATAGGTGCAAGAGAAGTTTACGCTTTCGTAAATTATTAGATCTTTTAATTTTAGTTTTTACAACCTGGTTATATCCTCAATAAAAAATAGTATAACGGTAGGCAACTGATTAAGTTTTTGCTATAAACTTCAGTGTTATCATTATTCTCATCATCGTTTCAGTCGTCCACAGCTGAACACCGGCCCATCACATAGATTTCCAATAGGACCAGTTGCATCCGGTCTGTAGCCAAAGTTTTCTGACAATCTTGCAAAGATCGCCTGTTCCTATACCATCCCTGTCTGTTCTCCATGTTATGTCTGTTAACTTAAAAAAATTACAAAACAAAATCTTGAACGTTTCCATACGAAGGTACATGGCATTTGTTTTCATTTCACGCACAAGTTTAATAGATATCATTATAAAAGCATGCCCAGACATAAGGTAAACGGGTATAATCAACATAAGAGCTTGAATATTTGTCCATACCGTGCAAATGACAAATATAACCTGAAATTAAATTACCGTGTAAATCATCCTTAGTTGGTATTACAAACCTGAGAGATAATATATTTATTTATTGTATTACCTGTTACTGCTAATACAGTTAAGAGCATTATATTGTTTGTTTATCACGAGTTGTATGTTTTCATGTCCCGATTTTAATGTCTTAAAAACAGGAATGGCCTTAAAATATAATATCACCAGCTAAAAAAATAGTTTATTATTGTTCTGAAAAAATTATTTAAAACTAACAGTTCATTATTGTTTTGTTTTAAAAAATATAATACGTCTGCAGGTACATAACACGCGAAGCTTTATTATAATAAAAATATCCACGGAAGTTGTATATGTTGGTAACACCACAATAAGGGACCCGCATTTGCACATATATTTTTACGACTCGATTGCGAGAATATGTCCTCTTCGTACCTTTTCTGTTAAACATTATGCGAATCTGAACTTTACGGTTCGATAACAAAGGATGTTTCGTTTTACAAATTTTTACCGATACATAAAAAGACCGCACAATGCTAGTTATACGTGGATAAGCCTTATTATTATTGTTTAAATCACTAAAATTAACAGTTAGCGATTTAGTGTTATAATTCATAATTTTGTGGTAAGCATGACTAAATGTTAAAGGTTGGCAATACAATCTACATCATAATTTCTGGTGCAGTTAATCAAAGTGGGAAAGCCGGTTTCGGGTTATTGGTCCTTGGATAATGGTACAAAAAATGTATGACATTCTGTAAGTGGAGTTGCCGTACTTTCAAAACCAATAGGACCATGGAAACATTCTGGTTCGAAAACAATCCGAGGAATTTCGCATAGACCTGGACCTTTCTAAGACAGTTGAGTTCATACGAGTAAAACCGTAAAATCCCTCCAGAAACGTCCAAACGTTACACCTTTGCGAGATTGACAGGTTTATTAACTAACAGACAATATAACGAGGAAAAAATAAAATATTTTGGAGTCAGTCTAGCCGACGACGTCGGCTCGTAAACTACAAGCGAAGATGATTCCCAACTACTATAGAAGCGATGCTGGAATTTCTTCCCCACCTTCTTTACGCGAAATTTCAGCCGATAACAACGGAGGTCCCTTCTTAGAGACCCAGTGCCAGGTCACAGTAATAAATAACTGCCCACGCTGAGGCTCCTGATGCGGAACTCGAGCTTCGTTATCAAAAACGTCGTTTAGGCTAACTGAAGTTGTAAACGTCAATAGGGTTACAGACACCATCCAAATTAACAATCCACCTAAAAATTTTTGGCTTGGGTTATCTCATTGCCTTCTATTTATTTATTTGATATATATGACCGTAAAGTACAGACAGCAACTACAATGATTATATGTAAAAGCCATGGACTATAGTTACTAAGAAAAATGTAATCATTAATGAAAATTTTAAAACAGAATTATACATCTAACATTTAGCAGCGAACGTTATTTAAAGTTCTACAAAGAGTAAATGAAAAAAAAAAATTACCAATAATTATACTACAAGTAAAAATAATTACACCATAAGAAAAATTAATGGCAATGATGTTAAAAAATTTAGCAGCATTTTATAAAGTGTACAGTTTAAGATTTCATTGTGAGACATGTTTAAAATCACACCTGTAACCACAAAGTTACGTCCGTATTGAGTCATTATAATTTGTCCCCTGAAATAAACGGCAATAAATACTGAATGACAGTAATTGAATTCCTTTTATTCTCAATTTAAGATACTTTAAGAAATTTTTATTATGATGTGTTCTTTAAGAAATAAAACATTATTGAATATTTTAAATGTAACTCTAACAATATTTTGTTGTGAGAACTATTATAAATTTAGATTTTTTATTAGCTTTAACTATATAGTCGTACACGACTGTTACAACAAATTATCGAAGGACCTTGACTGTTTGCATTGAGGCAGGTGAACACATAATAATTAATTACACCAAAAAAAAACGTTAAAAACAGGTGATAGTCTTCATCAGATGAACGAACTTGTCGTTTTGTCGCATAGAAAAAATTCCATATTAGATCTTTGATATTTCATAGATAGGTCCACTTCGTATAAGTTAACTTTTGATATGAACTTAACATATCTCGTTTGCAGCGAAAATGTTTTTAATTATTGATGTATATCTAAACAGTAATTAATTTCTGTTATAGCGATACAATAACAATACGTAATTTAACAGCTAAACATTGAAAAAAATTAACCTTTTTTATAGATATTACATGAATAAATGTATAATAAAATTGCACGTGTATTTAGTGAATGCACTGTACGTGGGAGGTTGTCGCAAATTTATATCATTGTGATTACATAAAATTTTTCATACGAACAGCGGGTTGCTAAACAAATTGCGATTGTGTTAATCCGAACTAAAATTTGACCACCTTTGTATATCATAAAACTAATTTCGTAGCCTCCTTAATATTTAAAATTTAGTTCAGCCGCAAAGATCGTAAACATTTGAAATAATCGAAGAGTAACTCTCATAATTAACAATTATAATTATTTATGTTCGCAACAAAACATGTGTTTTAATTTGAATTTTTATTATATGAAAAATATATGAGACATTCAAATCTTGTGTTCATTTTTGTCTTGAAGGTATGCATAACTTCTAGAAATTTGTTCTGATAATCATTAAAGAATATTTCAAAGCATATAATACTACCCATGGATATTACTGAGAACTTATTAACACATAAATTACAAAATTATAACATGGATAGCGTGAATATTGGACATACACAAACTACTGAAAAATCCACGACTTATATGTGTGTGTGTACGCATGTCTGTGTATGCGTTATGATATTTTTGCCGGGTAAAAGTCTGTTAAGAATGTACTCAACAAAATTCGTCCCGCCAGGGAGTTTGAAGTGGCGTTTATGGCGTTTATTAAGTTCGCTAAGCAAGCGGTGTAAACCTAGCATGTACTTTAGCTAATGGCTTATATAAAATGGCGGATAGTCACTGTTGCCCTTATAGATTTCACGGAAATGAGGGGGAGAGCAACGACGGCGTTTAGCCTAAACATCATTTTTAGTAATAAAGCGCGAGCGCTTATAACACTTGGAACCCCGGCGCGGGCTGCTACAAAACTTTATTATCGGATTAGGATTCCGCCGAGTTCTTGGAACTGGACAAACAATGTATTTGTAACACACCACAAAAACGAAATAAAAAAAGGAAAAAATAAGAATTAAGTTTTAATGGAATAACTAAACTTGATGAAGTATTTATTACTGACTAAATGACTACGTATACAATTATACTTTACATATACTTTGTACTTATATGTAAATGAAATCCTTAATCTAAGACACATACATACTCTATACACACTCCGTCTACGTCTACATGTTATTTACAGGATTACAGGGCTCGCGTATTGGAGATATGCGAGTTAATATTTGCCACTTAGATGTTATTTGGCGCGTTTGTGTTACTCGGGTACACCAACATCCCTCCGGGTGGTGTTGAGGGAACAATCTTCGTTTCGTAGCTGATATTATGTTTTTGACTGGTTCTGTACCTCTTTATTATAAGTTTCCTTCAGTGACCTTCTGAATGCGTCCATATACACTATGAATGTCTCTCTCTCTCGATCTCTTTTAAAATCCTCTGCCAAGTTTTTCTTTTTCTTTTATATCTACTTTCACATTTTTCTTTAATTTAAATTGATAATGATATGTACTTCATTATTGTCGTAATTTATCTATTTATGCTTATATTTTGTTAATAAATCTCTCTAATAAAAAAGGATAAATAAATGAATAGAAATACATAGAAACAAAGCTTTGTTGCAAATGGTATAGTGTATCTGTAAGTTTTCAGGCATATGAATTTAATTTATATAACACGCTGCTGATATAAGTAAAACAAAATAAATACAAAATATTTAGGTTCATATCGACCGGGACAAAAGATTACACTTAAGTTGTTTATTTACGAAAGATCTCTACAACTGTCAATTGTTACGTCCCTTTATTATTGTAACGTTATAAACTTGACGTTTTATTGTAGTATTTTCTTATACAAAATATGAAAAAGGTGCACTTTATCGTTTTTTACGAATGCGATAGAATTTAAAAGCCTCGATGTTACTTTAAGCCTCGATTTTGCACGACCCGCATGTTTGGCCCATTCGTCATTGCCAACGCCTCAAGTATGAGTTCAATCCCAGAGTCGCTAAAAAATATTTTTAAAGTTTATATAAATTTATTTAAAATACGGTACCATTAGTTATAGGTGTAAAAACTTTAAAGGAGTGAATGTATAGCTCATTTCCAGTCAATTAATATATAGTGAACCCTATCCAAAAATCAATGGTTTCAGAAGTAAAAAATAAATTTACTTCATATTAAAATTATATATTGTTTACTATCTATCCATATAGACTTTATACTGCCAAAAGTTATTGGCCTTACGCATTCCAATATAAAAAATATATTAATGTAACATTTCAGAGTGATCACTTTATACATTTGTACTTGCTTCCGCAGTACATATACTAGAATTGGATGACCATGTATGATTGGTAACGAAATTGCTAACGAATGATGCAATACATTTCCCCTTTTAAAGTCTTAACTCCTATAACCAATCATCCTATATAATAACTAACATAGCAACATTCATTACACTATTACATAAGATTACATAACATTAAAATAGCTAACTAAAATAAATTAAAAATATGCATGTCTGTTAGTCTAGGGTAATTAAATTCCGATAAATACTAAGTTCGTGAAATAATTAACAAAGGTATTTCAATATGGTAGGAGTATCCTAAAGCGTTTCATGGGCGTGGAGATTCGTTATCGACATTCTTAAACAATTACAAATCCCTTTTAACAATTCACACTAGACCTGAACCTGCTTGGTATGACTTGTGAAAGGCAGTCCATGTTTCGCTTAAAATAACTCGGCTTTGTCACGCAAAATATTCTGCTAATGGCAACCGAAGTTATTCGAGCATTAAGATGCAAATGATAACGATATTAATATTAAATATTTTAATCGTCCCGCAAATCCGTCAAAAGTGACAATGTCGTATTTGCGATTTTTAATTGAATAAAAAAAAATACTATTCCGGCGTCGCGCTCATAAGTCAAACAGGGGCAATAAAGATGGCGGCCCCAATGATAATATTAAACGTACAAAAATTTTTGCATTGAATACAAGACAGGTATTCGTTTTGCATTCTTGAATAAGACTGCGGGCACACGGTTTAAAAAAAAAAACATTCGTACAGTTAATTTTTGCTTATTGTCGATAATGACTTATTGGATCACGGTTTTGCGTCGCATGTTTTTGACACCGCATACCTAATACGATAACCACATTCATCAACAAACGCGTGCAACTAAATTTTCGTATTATTAACGTATTTACCTAATGGTAGTAAACAAAATGATTGGAAACATTGGAAAGTTTTAAAGAGGTGAATCATTGCTGGCAAATACCTGTACAATCGTCCATTAAAAGCGTTTACATTTATTTACACACTAATTTACTTTTTTTATGGTAACACGACAGACAAGTCATTAAGTTCTGGTAGTACAGCCTGCAGGTACAAATGGTAAACAGACATCTTCCCTGTACTGCGAAATATAATCCGAAAATATTATCTTAGAATATCACTGGTGACAACATCAAATGTCAAAACTCTACTGTATTATTTAATACGTAACATGGTTAAATTCAAAGACAAATATAACATATATCTACTATATATATAAACATTTATTTCACTGCATAATAGTACAAAAAATAAATAAAACAGAAGACGAAAAAGCTACATCAAAAAAGATCATGACTAAGTAAAGGCTAATCAATAATTAAATCATTTCTGTAAGTACGACTAATGTGTGTCGCTGTAGTGTGATGTGTATATCTATCTCTATTATTAAAAGCTATAAAAGGATTAAAAATAAACGTTTTTAATTAAGAGTTGGCAACACTCGCTACGGTCTCACCTCGCGTAACTATACAATATGGACCCCCGCGTGCACAACATGGTTTTTTCGCCAGCCACCAATGCGTTCTGATGTTTATTGAAACATTTTTATATTCAGCTTACAAGAGAAGTCTAGACAATTGAGATATGGAGTTTGTTTCACTGCGTTAATTTTTCAAAGACTTTATGATTAAAGGACGCAGATGAGGATCACGTGTGAATCAACATGTTTACAATCTTAACGGATTTTATTATTTTATTTATACAAGATAATTGTACGCATATGAATCAATGGTATTTGAAATAATAAATATAGTGACAATAATAAAGTATAAAAACGGTTTTAAAATTCGTGTCAATACATATTAAAATTAATTATTGTGTACTATCTCACCGTGCAAATTTTATACAGCCAGAAGTTATAGGCATTTCGGGTGCCAAAAAGTTTTTGAGTGATCACTTAATATAGATAAGTCGGTTGGAAACAATTGTAAAAGCTACAAAGCTTTTTGCTATAGTCTACTAATATTCACTCCTTTAAAAATTTTACCCCTGTAACCGATTCTCCCCTGTATATTAATTGCGTAAAACAAGGTATTACAGTGCTACCAAACTCTGTACCTCGCCTTAAGAAAGCGCTGCCAGGCGAAAATAAAAGGGACGCACTTTAACACGCGTTAAAACGAATGAATGTTATTGTACATGTCTTTTTTGCCATAATAAATAGTATGATTTTTGTGCGATCAAAATTATTATTATTTACTTTTCAAATGAGCAGTAGAGGCATGAGGGTAAACAACATTATATTCTTTTGATATCAACTACACTCTTTAAAAAAATTAGTTCGTATGCCTTTATTTTATTCCTGAAATTTTCTTTTGCCTAGGTGGTTTTAGCGTTCAGCAAAAAGCTTTAAAGATTTTATACCAGTTTCCAATCATTCTGTATAAGTTGACCACTCTGAAAAATGTTACATAAATTTATTTTTTCTTTTGGAATGCAACAGGCCAATAACTTCTGGCCATACAAAGTCTACGGAGTGAGATAGTAAACCATAATTATTTTTACTATGTAAAAGTCTGAATTTTGAACACTTTTTTTCTTATCCTATAATCATTACGTTATTAGTAATTCTAAAACCATTCACTTTTGGACAGGGCAGACAGAGAGAATAATATAAAATTGTATCCCAGGAATCGAACCCACGACTCTACCACTGGGCTACGACTGTTCTATATATCTAGTTCATAATACTAAAATTATCATTGAGTTCGTTAAAATACTTAGAACAATTTTCTTTTTATTTAAGAATAGAAAAAGGGCATTTCTTTTTCACTAAACATTTTTCAATATATCCAGGTGTTATTTATTAAATCAATAAATGACCCAGTACAGTAATTATGTAGGTCGAATAAAGACTAAACAAAATCGGTAGAATGGTTCGCGAACCCTGCAGCTGTTAATATCTACAATTATCTTTGATAAAGAATCAAGATAGAGATAAGATTGTTATGTAGCCCTTTTCATTTGCCACATAAAAAGGTTTTATGACATGAATAATGGAGTCAATTCGGTCAAGAAAGGTTCTCGGCGTGATTAGTTTGTAAGTCTATATAATAACTTGTATATCTCAATAACCCTATATTGTCACAAAGTATTTTCCTAGAATCAAAATTCTTCTCTCAATTTTGTTAACAATCAAAAAAATTCTCTCAAAATTGCGTCTATATCATTTAAGTCTTATAAAATTTTCATTTTATTTATTGAAGATCGCTAACAAGATTAACAATGTTACTTAAATACATATACAAAGCAATGAAAAACAAAACTCATTTCATTTTTATTTACAGATGACAACAAATGAATAAGATTTTTTTAAAGTTTAAAGTCAGATTAACCATATACCTAGAATTCTTGATCTGATATAAAACAAATAACTATCTTTAATTAACTATTTATTTATTATTAACAGTACGTTACATTCTGTGTAAACGACGATAAGGGATCGGAGTATATGTCTAAACTATTTATTTAAACGACAGTTAGTCATAGAGAACTGTCAGGTTTAAAATATAAAAAAAAAAACATATAATATAATTATTAGATATATGTTAAAACTTTTGTATGTATTATATTTATTTAGTATACAAAAGATTTCCGGCTATGTACTGACTCATTTCGATATCCCTTCACAAATGCCTGGAGACATGAAATTTGATAGGAAAATTCGTATTGCATATGCATACTTAAAAAAACAAGATATTTAAATTTTTGTATGTATATTTGTTACTGTTTGTTTGCAACTTGTAAATAACATCTGATATAAGGATTTAATTTCCAATATTAAAAAAAAATAAACAGTTAATGTAAGGCCCCGGGAGCCCTCGAGCCTAAAAGGCATATAAACGTTCCGCGCGTGCGAACCACTTCGCTACTTTTTAGGCTAGACACACTCTACGCCCTGCCCCTTAGACCCGCGAAATCTGCAAATATCATTTGGGCAGCATAGGGAGTCTGGTTAAAGAACAAAAATCTTAATGTAAAAAAAACGCCCAATAATACCACTAAATAAGTACTATTATTAAGTACTATTTTATTAATATAAATTATCTAGCTATAATGTCCAATTGCTTATTTTATATATCAGTAAAATTACTAAAAACTTCTAAAAGCGCAAAAAATTTGATGTGTATCATATTCTATTTCAACAATATTTAATTAAATCGAAGAGTGATTTAATTTTTGGCATAATCTAGCCTCTCTCATTACAGTCTTATCCCTATACAGTTTAACATTTACGTGATACTAACATAAAGAGAACGTCACTAGACATCTGTCTGTGGGCGAATAAACAATAATCGCCACGCTTGGTGGGCGATCGCAGTGTGGTATTATCGTACCCAGGAGACGCTGCTGTCCATCCTCTGGAAACTTGTTCGTGAGCAGTAGCAATAACAAATGCACGAAGAGTGAATTATATAAGGTTGTATCACGGGAATCGAACCCGTGACCTATTATCATAAGTCTCAGTTCATACCGCTGTGCTCTGAACATTATCAGGGATCCTATTGTAAAAGCGTATATATTAACCACAGAAACATTTATTAATTCTACAAATTAGAGTCTTAAGCATACATAAATTTGGTTTTTGCTTGTGGTATTTACATTATGTACCTGTGGACAAACAATATATTTCCATGAACGTAATGAGTAGCAACACTCAATACTTTTATTCCTTTAATTTTTATTCTCAAATTATAAATAGCACTAAGAACTCCTTTCTGCAAGACAAAACTCGTGTTGATTGCAGCAGCGTTACCCCACAGTAGCCATAAGTCATATTTTAATAATGTTAAAATAACTGAAATAAATTAGGCGAAGTGTTTCAATAACGGCATAAAACAAATAAATTTCTCCATCCAGTGAAATAAAAAAGCCCCTAAAGGAAGCCTAAATCCTAGTTACGGTCTTAACTTCTTCAAAGAGAAATGTCTACAGCTCTTTGTTACGTCATAAGCTATTTTAGTCTTATCCGATATCTTCCACCAGTAGACCATAGCCTAATTAGCTTAAAAAAATAAAAAAATATTTTAATATGTTATTAATATCTCTTAATTTTTATGTATACTACATTTATACTGTATTAGCACTATTAAAACATAAAAAGACGGTCATGCAAAAAAAGTCAAAGAATATTTGTGGCCTAGTAGCAGACCTTGGGAATGACATGTCTAAATGTATGAATGATATTATATTTTTTAAATATAATTCTTCCTTAGGTGGTGGCCATGAGGCATTCATCACCCGAACTGGTGGTGGCCAGTCAGTCAATGAAAGACGTAATCTATCCCATGTCCGATGAATATATTTTTCTAATTTGCAATATCTATAGACGGAGCGCTTGTTACTCCATTTACTCCATCTGTTTAACCACAAATACAACGACTAGCAAAAGAAACCGACCACCAGTAACTTAAATCGAAACTCAGTATTTTTTGTTAACATTATCATAAATTGATATATTTATTCGGTAACTGAAAAGCAATATTGTTATTTTTTGTTTAGTCTTACATTTTAAAAGTGATCACGTAAAGTCCTGCCATACCTCATTTTAAACAAGATTAAGAGATACGATCGAAAATATGTTTTTTATTCAATAAAACCAGATTATTATCGCCACACCAAGGGACACCCGGATGTATCAAAGAAATTCTTACATCCTACTGCTCTATGAGAAAGAGCCCAATAAAAAACAAACTATGACCACAGTATCAAAGTAAACATCCAAAATATCCAACGATGTCTCAGTAATATCATTTTTAAATTCTTTATGATCCCTTCCAAAGACAGCTCTCATAACTGGCTACAGAAAAAAAAATAATTTGAATATCGACGTCCCTGTTCCCTACTAGGTTTTAGAAGAGAACGGAGATACGGAGTCGATCGTTTTATCTCAAAGCGCGGGCAAGCGAAAGAGAAACAAAACGGTTTGAGGTTCTTTTTTTAAAATTTAAAAATGTATACCTTTTTTAAATAAATAAACGCGGCGTCGCACGCAGGGAGACAAATGTGAACCATTCGTTTTGTGCATGTATTTAGATGTTCGAAATTTGAAGTCCTTTAAACTTTTTCAAACGCGTGGGTACCTAAATGTCAAACATTAAATGTGGCATATGCATTAAGATTTATAGCTTATGACTTTGTAATTTCTTAGATTATATTGCCTTATAAGTGTTATAAGAACTATTTTTCTAGTAAATTAATAATACATCATCACCGCCTTAACAAACAAAAACAAATTCCAAATAATTAAATAAAAATAAAAATTCTTTATTTGTTTCTTCTATTTGTTATTTGATTTCTGGAAACCGTAAGTCGAATGAATTCTGAGAAGGCTTCTTCTATAAGGAATTCACCGTATTGGCAAATAAAGAAAACTAAAGTAACAAAAAGTATATATATATGTACAATATTGTTGTCGACAAACTATGTGTTATCAAAATTCAAGCTATGGAGATTTACGTATATCAATAAAGTTACTGTGACTTAACTGGGTCACTTTATCAGTGGTAGCATGTTTCAAGCAGCTGCAATTACTTTTAACCACTTCACTTTTACTACATTGTAATGCCGGGGTATTTAAGTGTTATGTTCCGCAGCTTTACTCATTCATGTATATAATATTATGGTCTCTTTGTATTAGTAAACATTATCTTTATATTTATTTACATACCTAAGAGATCTCCACCTATGTACTGACTCACTACAATATTCCTGGAACCTTAAAGGTTTAGAGACATAGAATTTGGTAGGAAGATTACTTTCGCCGAGAAGAGTTGACCAACGGATAACGAAATTTTACTAAATTCCTGGAGTTGGGGGGATTATGAAATTCGCAGAGCGTGCGGAGAACGACTAGTAAAATTGTAAAAGAGCGAATATAAAACTACAAGTATCTACATTTAGTGATTAGTACGTTACCATTGAATCAAAGGTTTAAATAATCTAGATACGGGTTATTAGGCCAATAAATATATCAATAATTAGCATCCACATAAAATAAAAAGATACTACGATGATGTATAAGGATAGGTAAATAGAATGTTTATTTACATATATTTAAATCTTAAATATAAAATTTTGTCTATATTTAATTTCACATAAAACGACATTAGAAAGAAGCCTGCGTAATTATGTCCAGGGCTCTATACAATAGATATATTTATTTACATTCGTGTTATGTTATACGATACGATATATAACCTATTTAAAATAAATAAATCATTTTATTAGTGTATTTATAACTTACTATTTCTCTCTGAGTAATATATAGACAACTTCATCGTTTTTATTTATGAATAGAAATATTTTTATTTTTACTAATTGGGTAAAATATGTCTATCATTCTAATTAGACATCGTAAATTCTCCTGTATTCCGATTTGAACAAGTTTATAAGTTGTAAAATTGAAATGCCAAAAGAAATGTGGTCGCGAACATCACTTCAAATAAAAAAGGATCACTAGTTGTGTTGCTAACCACAGAGAACGGCTTGTACAATTTCATTTCGTACATTCGTTAATACGCGAAAAAGGTTGTAATACAAACTACACTCACAATAAAAATATCTTTTCGTACCTGTCAAACATTTGACGTTAATCTAAACAAATGAAACACAAAATATCAAGTACCGTAAACCGTTCAAAAATAATATAATCATATTATTATTAAAAACTTGCAGTGTACTACGAATTCGATAACAATTTTAGAAGTAATTGTTGTTAAAGTTCAATACATCAACAAATATATCGATTACTTTGAAAAATATTTTATTTTATCTTCTATTGGACTACGACAGTCCTTTGACTTTTGAAAATAGGCAGTCTGTCAGAGTAGTTAGTAAAAAAACATTGTAATTCTAACACGAATTCGAATTACAAAAATAAATTCGAAATATAAAAAGACAGAAAAGTATATTTATACTTATTATATACGTTTAAAATTTAAATTCAAATAATATTTTTTAATCTGGGTGTCTTTATGCAAAAACAAAGTAGTACATTAGTAAATAGTTACGCAAAATAAATAAATGCGTAGTTAGAGTATTATCAGAAAAGTGGCATAAAAGTGAAGGCGAAGCAGAACAAGCGACAACATGAGAATGATCAATGAGATAAACCAAGAAAAACCACCGAAGAAGGTGTGGAAAGGTGAAGAATAAGGAAGTTGGGATTTATCTGAAGAATGATTATACCCGTTGGTCAATTCTAATGATAAAATCACCTATGTTGTAGGAATTTTTCTTAAAAGTTGTTAATAAATTAATATTATTTACTATCAAAGCAAAGTTATATGTTAATATTATTCAATACCCAGTAACATACAAAAAACACTGTCATAGATTATAAATTCATAACCACAGACAATCTTGTTTCACGTATAGGAATTATGTAAGTACTGTCAAGGTAAACCTTTCAAGCAGCTTATCTGTCGTAACCCAGATCGTGACGACAGGAGAATGTTGCTAGCTGCAGCCTTTATTCTGTGAGATATGTTAGACCAACTCGCATATAGTTCAGATATATTGGTCATATACATGTACATTTGAGCAGTAGTAGTCAGGCGGTAGACTGAGACTTGCGATCACAGGTCGTGAGTTCGATTCCAGGGACACAATTTCATATAATTCATATTTTGTTCAAAGTTTCCAGAGCAGGAGTTTAGCAGATTATGGTGTATCCCTAAAGCCTATGCCTTGCAATGGGCAACTATAGGCTGAAATGATGACACATATATTATTTAGCTGTCCTTGTAGGTGTCAGTTACATAAATAAATCATGAGATCCATTTTCAATAATTTTTAACGTGACAAAAAAAATCTGACCAAGTGTTTTACCTATAAAAGGTACAGCTTGAGGATATGTATTTTTTATAATGAACGCTCCTCTATGTGGGTGAATTTTACAGGAGGAGGAGTCTTAAAAATTTTTAAAAATTGAGACAGTATAGAGGTGAAAATCCTTTATTTATATATATGCATACATGTTTATACAATATATATACTTTTAACATGCGATAAAAACATGTTTAGTTGTCAGAAATAATAAAGGTTGTCAATAAAACAAAAACTTTGCGAATCGTATTCTTTATTACATATTATTATATATCATATACATTGTTAAATGCTGTGTTCACTTTATCTAAGAAGCTACACAACTTAGACGATGTAGCAAAATTGTTGTTTATTCCATGGCGTGAGCCAAAGAAAAAACAGGGAAATTATAAAGTGATAACAGGGTCGAGTCTTGGACTGCATTTCGGCCTGCTACAAATTTCATATTAAATTAACACGTATGAAGTAATAATGCAAGCAGAGTAACCCAAGGATCAAGACGAAGATGTTTTTTACGGTAATCCTTGGAGCCAGTCACTCTGCTTAAAAGCAATACAGCCTCCCAATTCGGTAGAACGTCGTATAATATGCCGAGATGATGAAAGTGAAGTGATTCAGATGGAGCACTCTACTTAACGGTTGATGCGGCTTCGATAAAACCCTCAACTAGGAAGACCGACGGTATAGTCAAAGTCGCGGAAATTTCTGATAAGAAGCGCAAGATCGATCTTCGATGAGAACTTTGGGATAGGACTAAGCCTTGCAGTGAGCGTCTATTGGATGACGTAATGATGATGTTCTACTTAAATCTCTTTATAGTAACTAGCGATAGCCCGATGAAGCTGTGGATAATAACGGGCGACGGCAACATTTATCTGTCGCAAAAACTCCGTCACATTTTTTCACCAACAATTGTCTGTGCTATGTACCCTGCCCACCGAAATTCGCTAAGCTGTTTTAGTTACTTTCTTTCTCCTATGGATCTGCTCCTTCCTGATCCGAACTCGTAAACAAATGCTGAGCCTAGACATCTCCATGACTTAACTGTGAACTCTCGAATGAGACTTCAAGTGAGAGACCACGTTTTTATGCCGTACATTGAACTTATTCTGAATAATAAAATATACCAACACTTTAATAACACTTCCAAATTTAAAAATACTCCAAATTTAAAAATTAATCTTTTTACCGTACGCGAAAAGAATATGTTGTTTATAGTGTATAATTATTGTATATCAAAATTATTACTCGGTACCATTGAACGGTGTACGTCAAGTCAAGATCAAAGCATGACTCTTATTTTAAATGCAATTATGCCACTAGCTTAATTTTTTATTTGGAACAAAAAAGTTGTACATATAAAATCTCACGCGAGGTCTACTTTTATATGCGTAAGTCGATTGCTGTACAGGTTCTTTGTAGTGCAGCGGCGTATATTGAAGCGAAAATTTTGAGATATCTCGACTTCGATCGTGGCAAGTGTATCGATGATCTGGATTCACTTCCTGGTATTAAAATTAAAGTGTAAATTCAAATAACAGGCTCATTACTGCTCTCAGTCTCGAGAAAGAGTTCTTTTTTAAAATAATACCAAAATTATTGCCTGGCGTTATAATTTATTGGCGGCTGTTCGGGATTCAAATGTCATATTGAATGGAACGCTCGATAAAATATGGACAACGAAAATTATTTTCAGGCAAAGACCCCCAACGTTCTGCCAATAAAGTTGTTGTGAATACAAAATAATAATGTATAAAATGTTAATGCATAAAACGCATGTTGTGAATTCGCCTCCATGTCACCCTTGTTTTAATGTCTTATCAAAATTAACTTTTAAAATAATCAATGGATTAATTTTGCACGCTAAATACTAATTGAAATATTTACTATCAATGTTAAAAATTTTAAATCGTGTGTTATTTTACTCATTTATATAATAAGACTCTGCTTTTATTTAAAATAATGCAATGCCTATAGATCAAACAATACTAATATTCCCGTTAACTGTAAATAAAGCCATTACATACAGTTATTTCCAATCGCCCTTTGTTAATTGATCACTTTGTTATATTCATTTTTTTTTTAAGAATGCGTCAGGCTGGTAACTTTTAGCAGTACAAAGTCTGTACCGGCAGATAACAAACAATAATTAATTTTAATATGAAATAATTCGAATTTTTAACGCACGTTTTTACTATATTATCACTATGCTATCTAACATTTCTGAGAACATTTTTATATGATATAACATTCATTAATTGACAGCAAACGAACTATATAATCACCACTTCATAACTATAACACCTATAAAGAATCATTCTGTATATAGTATGATATTAAACGTATTAAAATAAGTTTATAAAAATCGTTTACATTCATACGACTCAAAAATCCTTTTTGTTTCTTTACGCCACGAGTCCCTCTTTGTCTTGATTGTGTTAGCCACTTGTTCATCCATTCTTCAAATCTGTGAAATTTACCCGCGCACAGTGCAACCATAAATCATCCCTCTCTAGTGCTATTGTGACATTTTATTTTGTCTATGATCGAAGCATACTCAATACGGTAACGAAACTGGTAATTGTGATCTAATTTTAGCCAAAAACAAAGCTAAGACAAAGCGCCATCTATGCCCTGTCAACAACAGTCACCATTTGTAACCAAAAATAGCATATAAACTCATAATGAATATCACAATTTAAAATTTCGATTTTCTATTTTGTAGTCGTGTGTCATAAATCCTTGTAATGTTTGCAGCTTGCCTGGTGACCAAAAAAGCATAAATTATTTATAATTTTTTTAAATGATTTCTGTAAAACTGAAATAAAGTGTGACGTGAAATTAGTAACGGTGTTTAAGCGAATTATCATCATCATTTCAGCCGCAGGACATCTTCATTTAGCGTAAGCCTTCCGTATAGATTTCCAGTAGCGAGCAGCCTGCATACAGCATTTTCCGACTACCTTAACAACGTCGTCTGTTTACGTTCGTACTTCGTAGTTTTACACAGTACTATAAGTACCCAGCGACGCTTGCCTACCCGCTGCCACTTCAACTTGCACATCTATGGCTATTTCAGTTACCGTTCGTCTACATATCTTTTTATTCTTGATTCCACCTCGTAGAGAAATCCTGATCATAGCCCCTTTATACGGCTTGGTGAGCAACATTGAGCTTCCGAATGAGTCCCTGATAACTTATTGGTTAAAGATAAATATATCCGTATCTACATGTACAGGACAATAGATAGTAGCATTTATACTATAACATATTCTCATTCTTCTTCTTTTCAGCCAATGGATCCCCACTGCAAGACACAGGCCACCACCAAAGAACATCACGGTGACCCGCCCTGCGCTGCTCGTATCTAGACTAGATACGGGCAGCGCAGGACTTTCCGCGATCTTAACAATGTCGTAGGTCCACATTGTGGTAGGTCAACCCATTCCTCGTCTACCGGCACGTGGTCGCCACTCGAGATCATTTCGCCGTCGACGGCCATCGGCTGCACTAGCAATGTGCCCCGCCCATTATCACTTCAGACCAGCAATTCTTCGAGCTACTCGTAAGTCGGTGATCTTGATTCTTCTGCGCATCTGTTCAGTCCATCTAGCAGCGAAACTCCGAGGACAGCCCTCTCCATTTGCTCTCTAGGTGACCTTGAGCCTTCTTATGAGACCTGTCGTAAGTGACCACGTCTCAGATCCGTATGTCATCACCCTGCAACATATCCTTACAGGATTGGAACATGAAACTAAAGAACCAAGTGCTCATCTACTAAGCCAATAGGCGTCCACTCGAAAATATTAGAATACATAGAAACTTTCGAAGATTGAAGATACGTGGGAATGGACAATAAATAATAATTAATTACACAACACAAATACGTTCGAATAACGGCCTTATCCAGAAGTCATATAAACGTTTTCAGTGAGCTTGGACAAACCAAACAATAGTCGTCTGATAATAAATTTTATTATAGACAGTTACAGAGGTGCGCTCACAAACAAGGCATACCGGGCGTAGCTCACCCGGGTCCCTTTCCGTTAAAAATATTCCTTGCATGTCTGCCCTACAGTCATCAATAATAAGAACTATTCGATCCGTTTTTACTTACGCGACACGACTACGATACGTATCCGATATTACACATTTTGTACAATTTCGAATAAATACTGTAATATGATTAAAATTATTTTTTATTGTTTGAGAATATTTGTTAGCCATATATACTAAATTAAGCGATATATATTTTAGATATATATCTATTTTTGTACATTCCATTTTTGCTTAAATGAAGTTGAATATAACATAAGTAAATTAATGTTCAGCATATCAACTATGTTAAAAAATAATAAATGTTATAATTTCTAATATACTTTATTTATAATATTAACTTTTCGATATGTTTACTGGATTTTAGACACAACGTAATGAATACGTGATTTTAAGTCGTAGTTTGTAAACGAGTTGACCTTTTTAATGTCAAAATCGGTTAAATACGGCGCGGTGACTTATGAGCTCCGGTGGCGGAATGTTTAAAGCTTTTTTTTTATTTCGTCTTGTCTCACAAAAAGGGGTAACCTTCAGTGATTCACCCGTGTTTTGTGCATTTCCAAGCTCTTTTTTTTTCTTTTAATCATGTAAAACATGATATTATTTATTTTAAGGTTCCACAACCATGAACAATGTTAAGTTTGGAAATAAAAATAAGTTTTTTACAAATTTAATTCCGATTGAGATGTGACGCCTTGGTACGGTAGTTGCCTCGGCATCACCTCTCCAAAGACTGATATAGGTTCAATTTCTTTACTCCACTGACATCTAGATATGTATTGGATCTTTTATTTGAAAAATTGTGTTATTCGTTTATAATGCTGAACATATGTTCAGGCATATGCCCTAACCATGGATTTCCAACAGGGAACCGGTAGGAAGGAGAGCAAAATCCAGGGTCTCTCCTATGTGGAGACATCCTACGCTGAACTTACCGGTCCCTGGTCTTCATTTAGGCTCTAGAGTCTCCGCTAGATGACCCACCTACTGCCACTTCAACTACTTATACGCTGAGCTTAAAAATATTTATAGCATTATAAATAGTAACAGAATATTATAATAGTCATGCGAGTATACGTTTCGATTGACGAGATAGAGTAGGCATTATTTCATTTTGTGAGAACTAAAGACGACTTCGGGAAATATCTATTGCTCTGAAGTTGTCACCGACAGAATTCTAAATTTAGATTCACTTGAAATACTGTTTTTGTTATGATTTTACCTGAATTTTTTTTTTCAATCATTTATTTTTGTACAGAACCCGAAAGACTTTTACGAGTCATCAAGTTTACTCTAAAGTGCAAAACACTTCGTTAACACGCTTTATGACTATTTTATTTTTAAGCAGCAAGTATCATTACGTCTGTCGGATATACGGTTCGCTAAACGTACTTATATTGCACGGAAGAAAACGATGATAAAATTTTTACCTAATTTAAAGTGTTCACACGGCGGTTTTTATTTATATTATGATAATGTAGCCTAACAGTTATATCGTGGATAAAGATAGAAGTATATATTAAAATAATAGTATATCTCACAATTGTAAGATTGATTATCGAACTTAATACGTAAATCATACGATAAGGGGTAATTTATATGACAATTTTTAATAAGAAACATGAATAGCCTAATTTAATTAAAATGGTTGTCATTATTTTCTTAGGTTACATTTATTTATTACTTATTTTTGCTTTCAAAAATATTTCAATTTATTGTGATATATATGTACGGTGTAAAATATTCAAAATACTGGTAAGACTGGAATTTTGTTTAACCTATTAAAAAAAACATAACTTCTTTTTTTTATATTGACGTAGATTATAAACAAGCAGGGGCAACCTAGTGGTAGAGGACTGAGGCTTGCGATAGTAGATCGCGGTTTCGATTCCGGGGATACAATCTTCTGTAATTCACACTTTGTACATTAATTGTATTGAATTGCCACTGCTCACAAACAAGTTTCCAGATGATGGGCAGTTTCCAGATGGGCGTGCACCTGCGTACCATTTATACCACACTGCGATCGCCAAACCGCTAGCTCTACGTGGCGATTATGGTATCTCCCCCCATAGATAACTTTGGAGTAGGTCTATATCCTGCAATGGGCATCTATGGACTGGAATGACTACGAAATTAAAATTATAAATAAAAACAAACGTGATTGTAACCCCATGAACTCTGCTATGCAGACCTGTTAGCCTAGTGCAATGATTAGTAGTAATGATACATTTTTAGCATGGTAATTTATCATAAACAGATGTCTATAATAGATAAATAAACAAAACAGACTAAACTGGTCGAAAGAGATAAATATAAGATAAATTAAATATAAGAATAATATATGAATAAAAAATAAAAGAGTATTTTACTTAAGAGAGAGAAAAATTTTTATAAGAAATAGGCGAAATTTATTCGTAATGAACAATTTTTTTCTAATTGCACTGTAAAATAAAAAAAACCTATAATCACTTTTAGATGTTATAGTTCAACAACAAATTATGTAAAAAGTTTAAATTAATTCTGTAAACTCAATGAAAAAGTATTTTTAACTAAACAACCTACCTAAAAAGCGATTTTCTCCGACGACGGCTCGCAAATGCCCCTCGCTAACATTTAGAAATGCAACGTAATTATATTTGGATCTTAAACGTAGTTGGTTTAAATCCTTTTGATATTATGTCAAAACTTCGTTCAGAAGAAGAAATTCTCAGACTCGAAAATGTTTTGTTTGGAGATGACTAAATGGGAATTTTAGATATTTGCGGCGGTCGTCGGTGCGGCCTAATCGGAACCATTAGACGGGATATTTTTCCGTTAGCGACTTTGAACTTTAAATGAGAATGTTTCCCGAAATTTATAATGGCGCGAGGACCGCCCGCGCTTAGAACTTTGACCTTTGTTTACGAATACTGCGGAGCTTTGATCGACATTTTTAAAAACTATTAAATGATGTATCTATACCTGCGAATACGACTCGTAGAACCGTGATAGTTCAGTCTCCGCCGCAAACGTTCTGCTATTTGAGACCAGGTTTCTCTAGACGTTGTAATTCCTAACTCAATCTTCAAACATTACCGTAAATTATAACTCCGTTGTATCACGTGACTTACTTAACCGTATTATCTTTTCAGTGTGACAATGTAAAAGATACGTATCAATTAATACCTTTTTTTTCTGAAAATAACATCGCCAAATGTATCATCACGTCTGCCTGCGTGGCATCGAAAGGACTAGTTACTATCGTAACAAATTATTAATCGTAGTTTAAATGGTGCCAACCTTGCACTCTGACTAACATCTAAAAACCTGACCTTCGTACTCTATTTTTTTTTCTTATTATTCTATAATATTTCATGCGCTACAACAATATCGCTCCCAAATCTGCTGCCAAAGCCGGAGTCAGGTGGTGTTAAAGATGTATGTCACATTTCCTCTTTCATAGTCTTCTCCTCTGATCTCTGTTCTACACTCCATCTCTCTCTTTTCCCCGACTCTATTCTACTGCAATATTATCCATCACCATCATGTTAACTAATAGCCGCCTACTGCAAAGTAACCCGATAGACGCCGCAATGACCGACTTTCCACGAACTTGATTCTATCTACTATCTTTAATTAAAACCTGATATAATTTATTTAGCATAATTTACTAAGTAAATATTACTGCATTACTTCAGAACGATACCATAAATTAAACACTCAAAACTTTTATATACACTTACAATAGCAAAACCGTGTTTTACATAGTCGGGCACTGTAATAAACTTATTGGCAATTACATTTCATAGCACGGACGCTTTGTAAAACAGTGTCGGAAACTATCTCTTGCATATAGTAACACTTTCAACTGCATTGCATACAGAGTTTTTAATATTTTCAATATATTTGTGTAAAATTATAATAATCTGGGGATTTTCGAGCAATCGTCATCGTTGTCGTTTCAGCACAGACGCAGACGTGCACTGCAAGGCATAGGCTTTTTCTAAAGATATCTAAGGAGAAATAAACCATAATCGCCTCGCTTGATGATGAGGGATCGCAGTGTGATATTAAGATACGCAGAAGACGCTGCTGCCGACACTCTGAAAACTTGTTCGTGAGCAATGACAATCCCATATAGTTAATGCAAAATGTGTCAATTGTCATAAGACTGTATTCTGGGAGTCGAAACTGCGGTCGCATGTGTCAATCCTCTATCGTTGTCATACCACTGCTTAACTTTCATAGAATGTCTACATAAACTTTCAAGTTTTTTTTATCATCATTGTTACTATTTCTTTAATGTTACTAAAAATTACTAGTATTCGTTCTGGTATTTTAAAAAAGGAAAATGTAACATTACAGTTGGAAATGCATATGTCCTCGACACCGCTTACAATTCGCTGAGAGAAATCCAACTAATATTTTTATCTTAAAATTTCTTTTTAAAATTTAATATCCTGGACTATTAGTCAAGCAAAATTTGGAAGTCCCAAACAAATCAATTCGTTTCACGTCACCATTGCGTTTACGCAAAGCGTCTCCAACTTATAGGCAATATTATACATTCTCGATCCAAACATAATGAGTGTCCTCGGCAAGTGGGTTCATAAGCCTTACGTTTATTATATAATGTAGTTATAATTTTCTCGAAATATTATATCTCTCTGTTATTGATTCTAAAATTTAATTCAAACTGTAACTTCATATTTTACTGGCACTCCAGTACCAGCTTGCTCATCTATACCGGATCAAGCAGTTTAGAGTTAATCGGGTTTTAAAGCTGTATGTTTTCCATATAAAAAATTTTAAATATCTTTATTTTTATTTTGATTATGCATAAAAAATTGTGTAAAGCATTACCCATTAGGAGAATTTTAATAGAACAAAAACTCACTAGAGGTGATTACACTTAAACGACGTTTTTTTAGTCATTGCTTATGAATTAAACATAGGAATAAAAAATATTTGAGAATTTCAGATTTATGTGAATTTTAGAAACAGAAATAAAAACTGTGCCTTGTGTTACAAGGTTTCATATCCTAGCAAGCGCATACTTTGGCTTATTTATCATTGAAGTGACCTTCGTATATTAGAAACCATCACAAAGATTTGTACCGTCCACCAAGCTACACTGTGCGTCCGTTTATGTCATGTACCCTCTCTAGACGAGATGACTTGAGTTCTAACAATAAAATTAACAAGACCGCATTACAACATCGTAGCGCGCGAAACACATTGCCGATGGGACATAAAGGTTCCGATAAAGGCTTCTTCCTACCGGACACTCGAAGGCTATTGGAAATCTAGGGGTGAGGTCCAACAGTGGACGTATTATGGCTGATGTGACGATGATAACATTCACAACAACAGTTTCGATTGTATCAGTAACAAGTATCGTATGACACATGTTGTATTCAAGTACAGATTTCATGGGCACATTCTTCGCCATCACGACCGTCTTTCACTCTTTACTCACAATTTTTTTATTTAAATTAGGCTGTTTATCTGACGTAAGTGAATCCAGTATTGGCATCATGATTTACAGCAGTGAATCAAAACTAATTATAATCTCATAATATTTCACATACAATAGCTTAAAATGCAATTTGTCCGGTCTTGCATAAATTAACGCCAAATGAGAAGCGCTATAGATACCATGAGTTTTTCAATAACTGGATATGTCCGATATGTATTAAATGTCAGATCTTCTATTAGTTTTAAATAATGTGTTTTAGTGTATTATATGAATTATATATGAAAACAATTATCGTCTTGCCAACATAACAAGTTTTGAGTTTTTAGACAAATACGTGTTAATAAGTAACTAATATTGGTAAGCAACTTAAATCATTTATTAAAGTTACTAATCAAAACTTTTCTTTTATAGTATAGAACTTGCATCAATTCAGTTTGTGATGATAGGAAGACGTTAATAAGACGTTTGAGCATATGTTACATGTATTTATAAATATATGTATATAACAACTTTATCTTTTTTAATTATATTATTTTTGCTTTGACTTTTTTACCTTCAAATATAGCATTTCATTTCAAAAAAATTATTGCTAAATTTTTTATAACCTTTTTTTGGGTTAGGAATAATCCCGTTTACAATTATAAAACGTTTTACCCTAGCCTTGTAGAAACACACCAACTATATGAACTGGTTTTGAATTTTCGGTTAAGGCATAGCTCACGAATAAGGCGACTTAATATTTTTAAATGAATAAATAAGGTAATTATCCGTACAACAAATTACAGAAACGATTTTATTCAGTTTTCCTTATGAATCATTATATAAATTGAACAAACACCTAATAAGGAGTTTAGATTACATAAACTCGTACTTTTAAAATATCCTTAATTTTCTTTCAAACACGGTCATCTATCACGGTTAAAATAAATTCTTTTTTTATTAGTTTTAATTTAAGACAAATTTCTTTAGTGTGGTCCTGAGTGTGCTTTAAAAATGATCATACTTCATGAAGTAAGTTGTATCAAGTAAGTTTTCAATAATTGTAATTATATATTTGGCCTTAACGATATTATATATGTTACATCATATATACATAACAGGTAGAATGTAATATAATATTTGAAATATCGAATACAGAAAGTGGCCAGTAATATTTGAGAAATTACTTTTACACTAAGTATTTAGTAATTAATAGTTTAAAATTAAAAAAAATATATTAACTTAGTTATAATTATCAAATAGTCAAATACGTATTAATAACAATAGTTGTGTCGCTTATAATTATTGCAGCCTGTACTCTATTTATAATTTGTTTACTCTTGGTATATATACTTAAATAAATAAATAAAATAAATAAAAGGCAAATATTTGTTTGACGACGTCGTTTTTTTTTTCCGCCTTAATATTTAACAATTATTTATCTGAATGTGCACTGAAATGCTCTCCGTTCTTACGGATTATATCAGAATACACAACATGTCCGCCCGACGGCTATGAATCATTTCGACTTTATCTCGTACGTTCGATATCGAAAACGCTTTTCAAATGCGGCCAAACACGCACACTCATTGTTTTTATTTTATTTTCAGTGTCAATGTTTAGAAATTCCAAGATTTATATACGTCGCTAATATTTTGCAGCGTTTTATAAGCCTGCGTGTGTGCGTCAAGAAACCGTTAGGAACTCAAGAAAAGTTAGAAAATAAATTAATTTCACTTATCTTTAAGGATTCAATACAAATGCATGCACAAGGTAAAAAAAAGTTTTTTATGGATATCATTACTATAGCATTATCCTATATACCATTTAAAAGACTTTTAATGCATATTTCAAAATTTTTCTACATTTTGTAAAAGGAAAACGTGGTTCGTAATATTAATTTTCCCATCAGAATAAATATCGAAGACTATATATTTTTACGAAAAATTTGTAATCAAAGTAATCGATACTATATTGATTTGTTTCATTAATTGTTCACTTGTCTACCTTTATTAAGCTGTTTTCAAAAATTAAGCTATATTCTTAATTTTGAAAAAAGTTATATTTTAATTTTTTTTGTGTAGATACGTTATTAAATTATAATTAGATTAATAAAAAATTAAGTACTTAAACATTATATCACAGGTAATAATAATATAAAAGCCTTCTTTAGTAACATTAGTATTTCTACTATATTTCTAGTATTGACATGGTCAGTAAATTATCTCCTGAATCTCTGTTTGAGTAAAGACCTCCTCCAAATCCTTCCATGTTCTTGTGCTGTTACTTTTTTCCAATATTTTCCTACGATTTGGACTATGTCATTAGCCCGGCATTTATGTGGTCTTCCGACATTTCTTTATCCGAAAAATTCTTCTTTCCATCGTGTAGTTATTTTAGTCAATACGAATCACAGATATTTTTTTTATATCTACAAATTAAAATTCCACTCAAATGTTATTTTATATTATCTGTATTTTTAATCTGCTTTGCTATTAGCAATGACAGATTTCACGTGTATATGTTAAGGAATATTGGAACCCAAAAAATGATGTTGATCAATAAGTTTGGTTCGCCTTAAGACATTAATTAAAGTCAAAATCGCGTCATTTATTACCGTAGCCGTCCGTCCGTCCGTCCGGCGGCGCGGCGAGTTTTCATTAATATCGCGATAATTATCGAGAAATACAAGAACGAAACTGTGCTTAACAATAATTTTGTTCATTATTTATATGCAAACTTCATTCGACACCAAAATGGTATATTCAAAATTTATTAGAAACTTTTTGCCTCCTGATTTAGACGTTTCTCTGTAGTCATTGAAAACGTAATTTATTTATAGATAAATTACTTTGTAATTAACATCAAGTAATTTAAGTAAAAAATATACACCACTAGATGGACCGACGACATAATGACTAATTATTTGAATTTATTATATATAAAACTTCAATGTGTTTTAAAATTTTAATAAATATGATTTCTCTACGAGATCGAATCAGGGATTAGTATTTCCGTAGACAAACGAAAGTACCCGAACGCGCCCAGCGGATTGAAGTAGCAGTGGGTAAGTCACATAGCGTGCAAAACTGTTGGAGCCTCAACATTCACGAGTGAAGACGATGGACCGGCAAGCACAGCATAAGACGTCCACCTAGGAAGTGGACGATGACCTTGTCTAGGTCATTGGAAGACGATGGTTTCCTGCATCTAAGCAGGACACCATCTTATTTGAAATCTGTATGAGAGGCCAATAAAAAATAGACTGAATACGTCTAAAATTATGATTATGATTAAACTAAAAATTCATCAGTCCTTTGCAAAAATAACTATACATTAAATGAAATATAAAAAAATAAAAAATCCTGCATAGTTAAACATATATGAATAATTTGTTTTGCTACATTTATAATTCCTCTTAATGTATTAAATTATTTATTTATTTCAGAGCTTTATTTTATGCTCTTAAATTATTATAGATCGTAGTTGTAAAAGTTAGTGTATTAGTGAAAGTTTATAATAAAACCAAGCTAAAGTATCATTCATTAAGGTTATCATGTTACAAATGCAAAATCATCGTCTTTAGCCGGACGGCGCGTTTTTCGCTGCGGTACTAAAACACAAATAATAAGGCACGAGACAGCTAACAATGTACGAATGTCCGATTTCTCCACTCGTCCGTCTCACTGGCTTCCCAAAAATGCACTCAAGGGCTCCACATGAGGGGCGCAGTAAAAACTGTGCGCTTCTTGCTCTTAACTAAAAACTGCACGAAAAATCCCCCGGACCGTTACAGCACCTCATAACTCTGCGAGCTCACTGACAGCGAGTGCTAAAAGTATAGAGGTAACCTTTTTATTTTATTTTCGTTATTATTTTTTTTCCATTTTGACGCGCAGACTTCTTAGGTTTTACTCAGTGCCTTATTCCGAGATTAAACAAAAAAATCCGTGGATTGTTTTGTATACACATTAATACTTTTTTAACGCCAGAAAGAATGTTGAAGCAATTAAATAAAAAAAGCTACGAGCAGGTTTAATTCCTTTATAAATCTCTACGATCCTAAAGAAACATTTATTCTCGGATTATAAGAAAAAAACTGCTACATTAGTTGAGGCACAATTACAAGTTTTTCTCCGATTCTTCTTGCAATTCCGTTTGCCAGTTCCAGTGTTGCTATTTTTCTATTTAAAGTCACGTATACATTGGAATTCCGGCTATGTGACTTATTCCAGGACACCGATTAACGGATACCCTTTATGATTCTTAAACAATGGTTTGTTTTCTGTCATTGTTAATATTTTTCACGTAACGAGGGGCAGTTCGTTTTTATTTCGTGACAACTTTATTTAAACACTAGTTACCCTGTCGGATATCGCAATGTAAGATGTTAATATTATATCGCAGTCCAAATTAAGTAAATAAAACGTTTTAACTAGTGATTTTATATTCAACTTCGATTACTCACAAATATATTCTTTTTGGTACACTGGAAGACTATTTTTTTTGTTTAAACGTGATTACCAATTATAACCCAACATGCTTTTCATGTTTAATTGATCTCATATATTTGGCAGCTTCTGAGACAAGTCTTACTATACTTTGTACAAAAAAATAAAAGTGGTATTTTCATTATTTTTATCGTAATATTTTTTTTGTCTTTATGGATCTTCATTGTGCCTTCGCAAAAACTTAAAAAAAATCTCACAATTAGAGAAGCCGTTCCATAGTTTAGTGTGTGTGTATGTATGAAATGATTGAATGACGATTTCTTGGGTTACGGGTGGTTGGTAAGACAGTAAACAATGATGGTTCACTGTGCATTCTATCAATAAACCTCAATACTAATAATGTGTATATCCATATATATGATAAGAAAAGTACATTTGATGCTTATAAAATACAACGATTATAGTGACAGATATTTTTTTCGTAAATCTTTTATATGGTACACTTGTGCTGCAGGAGTAATCTGACAACTGACAAAAATGACTCGAACATCTCATGAGTATAATAATTAATATCGCTTTAAATTGGACACAAATTGCGCAATATTTTGTATGACACCAATTGGTCACGTACTTAACTGGTCATAACAAAAATAGATTTTTAAATTCAGATTGAAGTAGATCCATTCTACTAAAGGGCTACTTCCAACCAACGCTGAAAATCTTTGGCCGAGGCTTATATCAAAGCAGTGAACGACCTCCGGCTGAAAAGATGATGATGATGAAATTTGCATTATTTAATTTAAATAAAACAAATAAGATTATCAATACAATATTCTCGCTTTAAGATTAGATCAGTATTAGTGACGAAGGTAATGTAAAGAGAATAATAAGAATAACAAAGCGTACATGTGTTAAATATAAAACACCTCGATAAATGTTGTGATAGATTTTCTTCCACATGTCGACTTTAAATCAAATAACTCCACTGATGAGCTAATTAAATAACCGTATCAAAATATACATGTAAATTTGTATCTAGAAAGGAAAGCGTTGAGTTATTCAGTATAGTGCAAACTCTAAAACACGTCGAAATGATACTGCAGCTGCTCAACTCCTATTGCACAATACAAACAACAGACAAAGTAGGCTGATTCATAGCATGATCGGGTAAAAGGCTACTTACTTTCTCCTTCGAGTTGCGAAAGTACAATTGTTGCAGGGTTGCTTTGATAAAGGATTAAGAAATGCTGTTCTATTTTTAAACTGTCTTATTGTTCTCTGTTGCGCATAAATTTGTTGACTATCTGCTAGTCTATCTGGGACCGCGTCCATAATGAAACTAACAATCGTGTGTTTAAATCGATTGATATTATAAATTATGAATTTTTTATCATAATTTCGAAAAATAAATATTTTTATCCAAAAAAAAAACAAGATTTTGACGCGAATTGCAAATTATATTAATAGCTCGAAAATGCTTTCATTAGCCATATTTTTATATTTTCTAAGATTAATATATATATATATATATATATATATATATATATTTATAATAAGAAAACGTTCACTCTACATTTCATAAATCAAGGAAACTTCCAAATACCGCGGAAGAGCTAAAGAAATGATCCTACCGTCTCGAAAAAATAATGACATACCTACGCGAGGAACAAAATGGACCTAATTACTTACAATTGCAGTCAACTCGTTCCATACCACGAACTCGTGCCTTAAAGCTTTCCCAAAAACAAAATTGTAAGCCAAATTAACCAGTGTTACAACGCATTAAAGTTCAATTACTTATCCGACGTCGGTTTTAGTTACATTTGCGGTCACATATTACAGTTCTCGACTCCGCCCACGAATTGTTTTTTGTAACGAAATTACTCGATTTTGGGTGTGGTTTTTGGCAGTACACACCCACATAATCATGGGATGGAAAATTTTGGAATTACCCCCAGAAATTACCGACATATTATAGCCATGCGTAATGTTTTTTAATAACCAGAAGAGATACAATTTAATGCCACATTAATGATCTTACTTGAACATTTACGCGGCGCGTATTCAACTGGTTTACTTGAAAATATTTAATTTGAATTCCTTACTCCATTATTGGACATGCACTAGTTATGAAACGTATTATATTTACATTATTTTTAAAATGTTTTAAAATTGCTGTCATTATTTTTTTAAATATCTTGTATATTAAAACTGTACAGTAACTGCATACAACATTAACGTACAGCTTATTTTATATCATAACATTATTTACTGTTATAATTTAAAGTCGTTGTTCCTAATATCGCACTGTGGTATTTTGGTTGATCTGTAGCCCTGCAAACAACTCCGTATTTTTATAGATAACTATAAAAATAGTAATAGACACCACGAGACGGTTATTAAAAGTAAATTGGTAAAATTCTACGAACCCAACAGAAGAAAAACTTGTTTATCTTAAACAAGACGATCTTTATCGAGGACCGGATATGAAACATTAAGTCGGGTTCGCGAAAACAGTATTACAGGGACTTATATGTTGCATTCGATCTAACCTGATTTTAATTTATAAAATTACACGTATTGAATGCGTACCTAAGTATCATATATATTATACATGGAATAATTATGATAATTTGTTGTAGCTTTTGTAATATGACAATTCTACTGAAGTATTTATCTGCAACTTTGTTCCAAGAGTTATATGAATGTTTGTTGCTTGAGTGAAAGAAATTCATTCATATTTTGTGATGTAGGGTGTTATAAAACTTTTGGACCATGTTTTCATAACCTTGTCGAACTAAGAGAAAATTTTAGGCTTGCGATTTCAGAATCCCGTACCTTAAAATCATGCACCTACTGGAAATTGGTTTATGAAGAGTAGATAAAACTTTTGTAAAAACTTTATTCGAATATAGAAAAACTTAACTTCGGTGGTCGATGGAAGACGTGGTTTGGATTTTGGCGTGTTTGGTATGCCCCCGGGTGCCCTTGAGTCGATAACTAAACGACTATTATTGATAAGGGACAACACATGTCTAGATTCACTCGAGAGGACCTTAGGTCTCTCCTCCCCCAAAACGCGCGGAATCTCCAAATGCCACTGGGGCAAAGTAAACCAGATAAAAAAGGAAAAAAGATGCTTCTGAAACTGTGTTGTATTGAAATTACATTATTATCAACGAAAATATGTTTTGCCAGCCCTGCCGACATCACTCTGTTTAAAAAAAAGTTACTGGTGTTATTTTCCCAACACAAATAAATAAAAGAATATACATAAAATCTTTCCTTTGCTCCTCAATACAGAATTAAGAAAGTCAGACGATGTTAAACGCGTGTAGGGTTTTGGATTATCAATTTTCATGGTTTTGTTGCATTCACTGGGATGTAGATAGGAGAGTTGAGACTATCCCCTAAATAGCTACATTCGCTTTGGCCAAAAAAATCTGTCTTGGAACGCAGGTGTACGTAGATGACGTAAAGTATATATCATAGAAGCAACACCACGTTAGAGGATGTTGTTAAATAATTGCTTACAAAGAAAGTAACCGTTATATCACAGCAGATTGACAGCGAGCAGGCCACATAGCCTACAAGTAAAATGACCGCTGGTCTTTTAGGTTCTGGAGTCCAAGCCAAGGATCATCATGTGTAGCCTAGGACGTCGATCTTTTTTATATATATTTACTCGCTCCCCTTGCATTGTTTGGGGCAGGAACGTAACTACGCTGGTGTAATATTTTTTTTCATTTTCGTTTTAATTCTTTCTCTTGTTCCGAGCAATTGTCTGCTGCACCACTTCTCTGCAGAACCTCAGAAATGCAGGACGACATTTGTCATCATCCATGAGGGAGGCGACACTTTTTCCACTTTCTTGCCCAACTCATGATCGATCAGGTTAAGTCTTCAAAAGACACAGGACATGGGCTGCTTTAGGTCGTTCGTATTGAAAATCTATGGAGAAGACCCCTGCAGTAAATGTTGTACGGTTAAAAAATGATGATGTCAGTTATTGACTAGAGATTTTTAAACTAATTGAAACTATTGATCCACAATGCCGTTATAGGACCAATAACAACCTTGTGCACATTTTGGAGATATTTATATCGATATTCTACTAAAATATAGAATTAGTATTTGTTTTCTGGGCAATAAAACGCTTTTATGATAGGATCCCAGAAATTATTTAGAAAGTTCCCATTGTTAGATTTAAAAAGTTGATAATTAAAGAAATTAAAGAAGAGAATAAAAGTCACGAAATTTCACAAAAAGCCAATTCTATTGTGTTGCGCGCTTCTTAAACAGAAGCTATAGTTTTCAACTTAAACAGGTAAGTGTTGCAATTTAACAAATTAGCTACTAGCGACATTAGAGTTAACAGAATGGCGCCAATGAAACATAATCCAACACGTTTACAATTACACAACCGTACTCCGCCGCCTGGGTTGCTAGATATAATCCTTAACGGGCAATACAACGAAAACTTGTAATTTCTCATGCGGTACACGGTTTCGCTATAAACGAATTTCACAGTTTAAACAAATATTCGCAGTGTTGAGAGCTGAAATCTGAATCCGTATATATGCTAAACACAAGTAGACTCGTTATAAATATTTTTTTACATTCCTTATAAGTAAACAATAATATTTTATTTAACAGATGATCAATGTTGCATTTACAATTTCTGCGAGTTTGGAGGACTAGGGCTCAGAAGGCGGTCTTAAACTCGTTTTTCGGAGCAAATCTCGAGTGCTGCCTTAGGAACCTCGGCACCGGCCGCTACATAATAGAGTTTCCCAGGATTTGGAGCGGAGCTCGTATATCGCTTAGACGGAAGTTCATGACCAAAGCAAGGGACAAGGGAGAGCACAAGGGCCTCCGTGTGGGGACCTCAGCTTGGACTGTCACTTAAAACGGGTTTAGTATTCTAACTCAAGGACGTTCGATAATACCGAACCCCGACGTGGTCGGCATTTATTGCTATGCTAACTGGTCACACTGGGGTTGACATGTTTGAACATAGATAAAAACCCAATCTAATATCGAACGAAAAAAAAACATCACTACTACAATATTTCGAAAAGCGATAGCACAAGGACAAGTGGCTGAAACGCTAAAATGCTGTTGTAAATAAAAATATTGCTGTTTTTTCTCCTTTTTAAATTTTATATTATTATCTAGGAAGTGGCGGGTGCATATATAATTAAAAAAATAGAAGTACAGTCAAACACATAAGCGCATAGCAATGTTTCATGTAGGATCATTTTCAAATTTATTGTTCTTTGCTTTATCCATTCCTATTCGCACAAATAATGCTTTTTTAAACGCTTTATTGTCTGTGTTTGACCACCAACTCGTCTGATGGAAAACGACGATATATCGTCCACCATATATATATGGTTGGAGAAGAAGCACGCGGACTGTTTAGGTATCATTCAATCTGGATCTAAGGAGTCCTGGGTTATAATTCTACAGTACTACGGTAACTATACGGAAACTAGCAAATCGCTCTATACTCCTGCTGTACAAATCAGAAACGTAGAGTCGATACGGTTTTTGCGCCTCCAAAAAATCTCCACGGTGTAATTGTGGCAGTGGGCCAACTTCCTAATAATCCTGTAGAGATACGAGACGAGTGTGGTTTGGCAGGAAAGAAACGTTTATACGCAGATAACAATTGTTAACATTTAACTATAATTATTATTATAGTTCTTACTTTTAAATATTAAGTTTGCAACACTCTTCGAAGCGCATAATGTGGCTACCGCTGTCAGGAGACCAATGTCTTACTAGCCCTCCGGACTGCTATTAACAGCAGCATATAGCTTGTTATTGACGAACCATATTGACAAATTTCTTCTAGTACTTGCATGTATATAATACTGGTGATTACTCTTCTTACAAAATAACACAATTTGAGAGAATCGACTGATATTCGACTCTCTTCGAGAGTTCTCGCGACAAATCTTTTTGTGTCACCGGATCTATACTATTTACACCTCCAATAAGTAACATTCAAATATTCTAAACATTTTTTTTTAATAATCAGATGATCTCACCTCACGATTATTTTGTTATAGACAAACTTCACTCACTTCGTTAAGGACATGGGTGTAGGTGTGGTTTGACCAAATACTCCTCTATTTGGGTACTTGTGATTTTTGACTGCTCTGTCGTAACGAGTACTTTTCGAAATTAATCCATCTTGTGCAGTAGAATAGAATTCTCATGACATATTTTTATACCATGAAGTGATTAGATGAATGCTTACTTAATCATGTGTGATATGTCCTATTAATTACAAACTGAATGTTCTGGCACTAACGCCCTTAAAAATGCACATCATAATAAAGCTCTGTAACATTTAACATATGCACTTTATTTTCCATTTTGAATTGATCATGGAGATTGTCTACGTCAAGAGAAGAATTCTAGAAGAGTCCAATTTATTATAAACTAATACAAAAGCTCCTTGATAGTGACATCCTTTGACCAACACACTCGTTTGATTGCAGCGGCTTTCGGTGATTGTAGAACAATAAAACTATTTCACATTGTGGAACCATAACTAGTGACATATGAACATGCGTCCGCGTATACTGTACTGTTTCTTTTGACCTTCTTTTGCGAAATAAAAACATTTTGTCATATTTGTAAAAGCTACTTAGAGAAATCACTAACTAACCTTTAGAGCAATAAGGCACGGGAATGGAACAATTAATGCAGAGTTGATCAAACCCAACATGTTCTTCAATTGTTGCTGTGAATTATAATAGTATTAAGAAACTATAAGAAACGAATAATGTATTAATAACAACAAACATAAAAATGTGATCCGCATAAGAATCAAGGTCACCAACTAAGGTGACTTAGTAAAATAGCTTGTCTGAAGTAGTAGGTTGCGAACGATCCAGTATAAGTGCTTAAATCATTAACAATTAGATTATTGGTACATCATTCATTCCTATACATTTCGTATCAGTTGCGCCATTTTAAATTTGTAGTGATCAACATTGCCCCCTGCTAAACGCACTACACTACGCCCCGAATCGGAGAGTGCTCTGACGGACTTCAGCGCTTTCGGTCGCCGCTCTGGAGCGCCGCGCTTTTACCCAATATTTTTTGGTTAATGAACTTCTAAAGAACACTTAAATTACAGACTTTACTACCTTTAACCATCTGTAATACTAGATCTCACTAAAACTTCAATGTCATGCCAAGAAGTCGACATGATGCGTTGCGGTTTGCGACGTGTGAGCTTAATCTATTATCGCGATTCAGTATTACCATAAATAAGGCGAGGAGTAAAACAAATCGTACGCTCGTAGGCACGTCCGCCCGGCGTCGACATCGCAGGCCGATGTGTCTATTAAACTTAAGCCGCTTAGTGCCGGCTCGATTCCCGAGCGGCAAATAAAACTATTGAATAGTTTACGCGGCGTATGTGATGAACTTAGCGATGATTCACAGCGTAGTTCCGGTTGTCGGGGCGCGCAATAATGAGATATTTCGCGGTGTTTAAGACTGTCTATCGCGTAGACCACCCAATGCTATCACGACTTAGCATAGCTTACAATAAATCATTAATGAAGTTAATAGGATAATATATTTACATAAATACTGAACAATGCTTGCAGTAATTAAATTACTTTTTAAACAATTTTAAAAAAAGTTAAATTTATTTTTGTCTATCATTTTAACTACTCGTAGGCTACAGTTCAAGTAAAAAAATGCGCATTGTTATGTGATGATATCTATTGATATCATCACATAACACAAGGTTATGAAAGTTTCGATTCGAACCTTAATGATTGAAGTAAAGACTACAATTAGTACTATTACATTAACTAAAAAGTTGAATATGATATTTGACTCAAATGAATCTTCTTTTCAGCCTGTTGACGCCCATTGCAAGGGATAAGCCTCGACCAAACATCGCCACTAACTAACTATGCTGTCGGTCAACCTCGGCCGCGTTTACCGACTTGTGGTCGCCGTTCAGAACCTTTCGGCCTTCTCTTTCTTCTTCGACTGTCACTTAAGACGAGCAAATCATCAAACTACATCCGTGACTTTGGTTCTTCTACAAATCCCCTCATTCCTGATGTTCTTCTCTTCAATATTCTCTAAGTAGCCTTCTCATAAGGCCCATACTAAGCGAATACATCTCGAATGCTATCACTAGCAATACATTGGCCGAAGACCTTCGTCGTCAGATATTACGGTATTTTAGATGAAAAGATGTTTCGCAGTATAGAGTATTTATATCATTTTTGATTAAATTCATAAAATTTTTTAAATAATGCTTTTAACTATGTTGTATCGAAAAACATTATCTTAATTTTTTACAGAGTTATTAGTTTTAGGTGCAAAAGCTTTCCGGTATTATCCGGCTTTATTCGGTATAAACAGAAATACGTAACATTCGTTTATTTTTTCTATTGGTATGCGACAGGACAATAATTCTTGGCAGTGCAAAGTCAGCATGTACAGATAGTAAATAATAATTAATTTTGATATATATATAAGTAATACTAACTTTTTAACGCTTTTTTCATTAATTTATTTATAATGTCTGAAACAATATAATACATTAATTGACAGTAAATGAGCTATACATTTACCCCTTTAAAACTTTCACACATATAACCATTATTAAAATTATTAAATTACCTTTTATTAATTATTAAATTACCTTTTATTTGTCACCCTGAACACTAAAACGCTTGTAAAAACGCTTCAGCACATGACTTACGCTGTGCCATTCTTTATCTCTTAATAAATTAGTCGTAAGTGGTCGTATGACGTCTTAAGTACGGAGACGTTGTTTCTAGCCCGGATACAAGGCGATGGGTACAGTAGATCGTTTGTCTGTTGGTCCATTTGTCTGCATTAACAGAGGTGACTGCACGTGTAGGTATCAGGTAATGCCTATGTTTATGCACCAGGTAGTCTCGTTCTCTTAGGTTTATATCATTAGTTTTTTTATTAATATCGACAGAATGATCTTATTGGTTATTAATGGCAATGTCTTGTTATTATTACTTATTTTTTAATGCAATCCACTTACACATGGTACGGATAGGTTATAGTATAGCTGTTAAAGCTTAAAAGTGTTAAATCAGCTTTTTTATTGTTTTTTAATGTGTGGTACAGGCTAATAGAAAACCAATGGATTTAGAAAAAAAATAATGCATGAAAAGCATTTTCAAATTACGAATTGTTACATAATAAAATAATTATGTTATACTATTAACTATCTATCCCAACAGACTTTGTATTGCCAAAAGTTATCGGCCTGTCGTCATATATTTTTTTTCTTTTTTGTTCTAAGCTAATATTTATTCACCTATTATATATACCTACCTATTATATAAAACTCATATTTAATTAATTTCATGATGTGTGCATTAAATATAACGTGTAGAAAGTATATAAATAATGTTTAATATTTAACGAAAGAAAATCCAAAAAAGTTTAAGCAGTATAGGAAAAACTTTGCTGCAAAACTGCAAGCTAATTTATTTTGATTGATTCAAAAACGTTGAGTATTTACATCTTGTACATCGTTGGCAGCTGTACTAGTTATAAACCCCCACAGACGTCAGCGTCCTTTGAATACGAAATAATTGAATCATACATTTTTAAAGTAAACAAAAAAAATTACTCTGGTTAAAATTATGTTATGTTGGTTGTTGAGAGGGTTGTGATACGTTGAAATATTTATTTATACGTAAATTTAAAAGTATTAACGGGTATATGTGTAAAGTTTGTATGCGTGTTTGTTTTAAGTGTTATACTAGAATTAAAACGATTGTCGGTGATCGAAAGGAGATGGAACTTATTATAATTAAACTGATGTTTAACTAAATCTCATAAGTGTAACCTGAACTATATCGACTGCGCTTTTAAATTTATTTTTATAAAATCATTTAGTACAAAGATTTTGTCCATCTAAGAAAACTTTGCTGATATTCCATTGTATCGTTTTGTATCTTTGTGCAATCAGTAAACTTTGCTCTGTAAATTTTAGAGGCGCTGTATAAAACCGTTCGATAACCAACCTGTTTCGCCGGGAACTAGGTCCAGTTGTATAGAATAAAGAAAAGCGTTGCTGCATTTTCTTCCGCCACTTCTTCTTCCAACTGCTTTCTGGAGTGGTAGTAGTAATGTTAGCGAAGCAACAGCATCTAAGTAAGTCGAGTATTATCGACCGAGGTCCTCTCGTAGGGGCCCTAGAGCCTGGTCACTTCATGGGGCGTTCATGGAGGTGATCTAAGAGCTCGGAACACTCCAAATCCGGTAAATTAATGTAGCGACCCGTGCCGAGGCTCCTCCGAGAGGCTTCGAGTTTCGCTACTATAATAGAGATTCAAACCCTCGAATTCTGCAAATAACTGCCATTTACAGATTCCGCGCCAAAACTTTACCAAATTATCCTAATATTATTATTAATTATTCTAATAAATTTTTCCTTTCGGCGAAGAATTTTTTTTTCTTTTCCATGTAAATAAAATTTAAAATAAAGGGCGATTCCTTTAATTTACATTCTCCGTACTTATTTTGAAATATCAATACCTCAAATTGTACCATTTTTCCAAAATAATCTTTCTTAATCAAATCTTCGATTACTGGCTTTCTGCGAATAGCAGTACATTTACGTATTCTATCTTACATTTTCATTCAAATCTATTTTAAGTATCACAACATCGATTCAAAATATAATATTGCAACAATAAACAAAAATTACTTTAACATAATTTTGCTTCTTAAATCTATTAAATTTTGAATTTAGATAACTTGCAAAACCCATATGTATATACGTTGTGTTTCAACTAAGAAACTAAAATAACTTACTCAAAGTGTATTTGCAACCGAAAAAAATTCAATTAAAAAAACACAATGTGTATTCCTGTTTTATTAATTCAATCCAAATCGACATTAGACAATTCCTCAGTGATTTTTCGCACTTCGTCATCGCTTCTTTTATCTTCTCCCAATTTCTGCGTCTCATCTTTCTTCTCTCCGTAAAGCCTCTTTAAATTATTCAAGACGTACTGGGGCATATTTTCCGGTCGGGGTTGGTGTATTTCGTATTCTCCCTTTTCATTCTTAACTAGCTCGACCATGGAGTCCTCTAAGTTCATTACTTCTCCGGGACGACTGGTATCAGGTTTCTTATAAACCGGTTTTTGGGGACTTTTCATCTTCTGCGCCCAGTTTTGGAGGTATTTTCCTGCGTCAGTTTGTAGAAACTGAAAGTGAAAAATTATTTTAAATATTTGTAATAAAAAGAAAATAAGAGATTCTTGTCTACTGAACAACTCTACCTTTTCTCTGTTTTTATTTATTTTCGGTGGGGGAGAAGACGGCGCTTGACGTTTGTTATTCGTGGCGAACGATTGTCCATCTGAAACAAGTGTCCTTACTCATTAAGAACTTAACACTTTCTCTTAACAAAAATGATAAGTAATTAACCGGATTTCTCGGTAAATATGCAATATATTATTATTCATTATATTTATATATTTTAGGGAGCACAGTAATTAAATGGCAATCAAGTAAAAAACACTAAATACAATATGTATTTTACCTAAACCTTTTTTACGCCGAATTAAAAACTGTCTAAATATATGTGATTTCCAGAATGTAAGCTGATTATATGATGAGAAATCTATGGAGGAAGCTTATGTCCAGCAATGGGTATCTTGCGACTGAAATGATGACGACTAATTAAAAAGAGCTAATGAAAGCTAAAAGTTTATTTTAGATATTTATTTTAATTTCTTTACAATTTATTCTAATATATCAAACTAAAAAGTATGCATGCCTAATGATGCATACTTTTTATTTTGATGCGATAATGAATAATAAACTGCAATAAAAAATAGTTTTGAATCCAGGGGCTAGAAAAAATATTGTTACCCCCATACATACATATCAGGGGCGGCTAAACTGCGGCTCGCGTGTCTCACGCGGCTCTTTGAAATATTATTTTTGGCTCCGATTGGTTTCAATATTTAAATTTATATTACCTTTGTCAGCTCTTGAAAAATCGAAACAAATTGCTGGTGTGTATTATACCTATTCCACTATAAAATTAGCGAAATCCAAACATCTATCATAATTAACTAACTGGCATCTCACGTGTGCCATTACTTTTAACATCGATACACACATTTTGTACTTTTGTTAAAATAATTTCAATTAATATGATTTTTGTAATAAAAATAGTCTTTTGCTATTTTAAATGCATATTGAATCGCAAAAACATTTCAAATTTCGAAAAATAAATCGCACCATCAAAGAGCTTGGCCACCCCTGACATATACCTTTAACAACCAGTTTTATTTATTGACTTTTAAAATAAATTGTCTTACATGTATTATTATTTATATAGACTTTTATACGTTACATTTTGATTTGACTAGTGCTTATTACATCTAAAGGGTAATTTCCATTTTTCATAACAAAAATCAAATAAGCGGTAACCAGTACACCGTGGTTATTAATTTAAGTCAGTGTTTTAACCGTCGTTATGCATTTTAACTGAAATAATGGTAATTACGTATCAGATAACGTGAGATTATGAAATCATTCGTTATTCAAATGAAGACGGCGTGATAGCCATCTATAGTGGAATACACAGGAAGTTGAATAACAAAAACATTTTTTGTCTGTAATTAGCAAATTATTAAATGCTATTATAATATAGCGTTTAGTATAGCATTTAGCGTAATTTGCAACTCTATATTACTTATTTAAACGCCTACACGAAACATATTAGCGATGAACGCTAGCCACGACAATCTGCATGAACATATATTTAAGCCTTATTTTCCTTTACTAAAGCGTAGCGTGGATTAACTTTTTATTAATATTAAGATTCTTACTAAGTGCCATCGTATTTGTTTGAGGTCCCAATTCGAACAAGACTTGGAAGTCCGCATGGTTGCCAAAAGCGAAACCGAAGCCCACTCGTGAATCAGTGCCTGGAAACAATTAAATACTTTTAATGATATTTATATTGAAACAGCAATATATTTAAATATTAATCTTGGAAATTTATAATTCAAAACAAAATTCAGCTTTTGTTATTTTTTATTTACATTATTTTCCCTTTTTAATTGTTTACAGTAATTGCTTGTCTGCATCAAGGAAATACCTAAAGAGCTTAACAAACTGAAATCAAATTCAGTTTCTCTATAAAAGTATTTAAATTCAGAATTTTTTAAAAAAACCTACGATGGTTCCATACACCTGCCTACAAACTCAGCCGGGGACTTGTAAAGTACTAGAGAAAATTGTTTAAATGTTATTCAAAGGCAGTTTTATTGTTTTACCAAAAAATTGTTATAATTTCTTCTAACTTCTTTTGATGAACTATGATTGCTGAACATAATTCCGAGTTGATCCATTGTAACTTATTCAAAATTGTTAAGAAGAATTACTTTACTTTTGATCACTTAAAAGAAAAATCAGTACCTTTTTTTATTGGTGGAATGTTTGAATATGCAACAGACAACAGTGATGGCAACTCTTCGGGTATAATAACTGAAGCCGCTCCTGAAAATAATACAACCAATACTGTTACAAGACTATTTTATATCAAAAATCAATGAGAATAAATTTACCTCTATAAATTGCTTTAAGAAAGCGTGGCGAGATGGGAGCCGAAGAAATAAAAGAGTATCATACCTAAGATGCGGTACAAAAGTTACGTTAACACTAGAATAACATAAATAACATATGCAATGAAGTTTAACACATTCAATGTAAATGAACCAAATGTAAAATGCAACACTGGTTTACGCAAATTATCGGCCGACTGACCTCTGCACAGTTCTTACCACAGCTCCTGAAACAGTTGCAATCTTCACTAACGTAACAGCATTTATTAATAGTAACATACAGGTTGAGCTAGAAAGAGGTGCGAATTTCAAAATCTAATCATTACCCAGCAATGTAACGTAACTTTTTCTTTCCCTAACTGAATCATTTCGTAGCCTACTTCAGCAGGACCTGGTTCCAACAAGATAGCGCAATATTCTATACTGGGCGTATTTAGCAGTTGTTAACTAAATTTCATTCTATACTACCTACATTTCGGGGCTTTCTCAGAGTCCAAATCTCGCGCCACTGGATTTGTTGTCTGTGAATACTTTAAAAGCTACGTTTACCCCAATAAACCGACGAAGATTTACCATCTCAAAAACAACATTCGCGAAGAAATTTTGCTATTTCCCAAGCAATGTGCCAGCGTTTAGATGGCATGGCACACACCTAAATTATTTTGTTAAAAAAATATATAAATTCTCGATTTTAAACTTAGTACTTCCTTTTCCTTGTTTTTTTTTTTTAAATCCGTTCAACTTAATAGCCCGTTTGACCAATTTTTTAAATAAATATTCCTAACATTTTGAGTCATAATTTAAAAAAAGTTAAAAAAATAGCCTTAATAAATCTTAGATCAATCACATGCTTCAAGATGCAAATACAGAAAAAGACAGGCATTAATTAAAAAAGATTGACAAGGTACCAGTGTTTCAACGTAAATATTTAAAAGACATAAACTTGAGGTTATGTAAATAAACGGAGAAAGTTTAAAATCCTAATATTGTATACAAACTGACGATTATGTTAATGACCGTAGAAGTGAAATTTAAACGTACGTAAAGTATTCATCAAAATTGTGACCACAACACAAAATATATTTTTATTTTTCCCATATTGTGCAATCCTTTAATAATTAATCTCTTGAAAAATTGAACATATTTACAGATATCTTACTAATACATTAATATTTAAATGAAGGACATATTAAAGATTTTCACAACAGGTTTAATAACACTAAATTAAAATTGATATAGACAAGGTTTCTTGACCTGATAAAGATCATAACTAATTCCAGCGAAAGCTCAACCTAAGCCTTATAAAAGAGAAGGTTTATTTATTTACTGGAAGTCGCACAACAAGCTATGCGGAGGACTATTTTCGAGATCGAAGAGTTGCATACATGAACGAAAGTAACCAATAGCGGATTGGCATGTTGAAATAGCAGTTGGCTGGTCACATAGCGTGCAGAACAGATGATCGCTGGTGCCTCATGGCTCTGGAGTGTAATCTGCAAGCGCCGCGTAATCCATCCATCATATGGACTGACCTTGTTAACGTCGTCGGAAGATGCTATTTGAAGACCGCTTTAAACTGGCTTTTTTGGGCAACTATGCAAAAGAATAAAATCCAGCAGTGGACTTTCTTCGGCTGAAATAACTATAATAACTACTATATATTTCCACTCTTATATTAGTGTAATAACGCATTCATTAATTAACAGATTTAAGTATACTTTCATAACATTAGATATTATTTTGACATATACAAATTAGGCCAGGATCCACGACACTATATTAGAGGCCATACTGATTGTAACACAAGTACTCAGTATGCGAGACATTTCTTTTACATCCGTCTAGAAGTGACGGAACGACAGTACGTGTTACGAAACATGCGACATATTGTGTCATATATGTCACGTACAATAATATTGAGGTACATTAATGTATTTATTACCACATCTGTTGATATAGATTGCAAATTAATTATATTTTTAATTTTGGTACATTCATTTATAGGTGTTTTAAAGACAATAAGCTAAGTTACGCCAAGTTATCTGCTACACATTAGTATAGCTAATTAATAAAAATAGATTTATGAGTCAGCGAGACTGTTTATTTAATTCTTTTAATTACTTAGTATAGAAACCGTCGAAGAGTACAAATATTTTAATATATCTAAAGACTATAAACAATTTAGTTTAGAAGGCATCTCTGAAATGAAGGAAAAATCATTACAAAAGTAGGTTCTTCGTTTACACGTATTGTTTGAAATCAATGTATAGATCATTACTAGCACTTTCGAAAGACTGCACTGGCAGAAATTATCGGCCGGTCGTATTCCAAAAAAAAAATGTATTGGTGTAAACATTTTATTTATTGATTAAATTTAAATATGTATATGTTAAATGTAAATTGAATGTGATATAAGAATTAAAATAATTAATATAGAAAATTAATGACCGGCTGTTGAATGACAAGGCTGTCTCTGAACTGTCAAACTCGTAAAATTCTCAGCGAACTGTCAAATGTATTTAATTCCGGAAATTGTTTAAATTTCTGCCCTAAATTTTTTCCTTATTTTTTCCATAATAATCTTCTACAAAGAATTAGGAAACTTATTTTTAAAGATAGAAGAAACCAGCAAAGTCATACAAAAAATATGACGGAAATAAGGGAAATAAGACTTCATTTTCTATAAAATAAAACTTGGGTAATTGAGAACTAGGTAAGCGAGACAAATCTATTAGTAAGAGTATTTGCCAGGTTGCCATTATTTAGACCTTCTGTAGCCTCTATAAATGAAAAATAAAGCCTTTATAAGTGACAGTCATCTTTAAGTAACATTGCTAATTACCTCTATCTCTGAGCAAGATATTAATTTTGGTATTTTATGAATCCTCAAATTTCAACGGACTTATATTTCATTCAGATGACCAAATTTGCTTTGTTTTCTATAATTATATGACTTTACAGTAATGTCGCTTTCTTAAATTAAATTCACACGACTGCATTTTAACAATTTTATATTTATTATCAACAATATATTCATCTTCATTATTAACATCTTTTGCCACCTAGTATACAAATTTTCAATGCCGGAGCGGTAAAGATCAATCGGTTTTTTTTTAAAATATGTCGACAGAAACGACATTACTCTCCGGTCCCCCTAATACGTACATACATACTTTGTTTGTACATACTTTCATATTAACGGTATTTTTATAGACCTCCTACAATTCTATAAGCTAAAAATCGGTTTAGCATTGCTCCTTAAAACTCTCGCTTATCCATGTTTGATTATATATTAAAATTACTTTATATCAATTGTTTACATTTATAGAAATAACAGTTTTGCAACATTCCTCAGAAACAAAACAATAGATATTTTGTTACAAAAAATGTCGATAGCTACATTCTACTGTTTCCGCTATGTGCATTGTTTTTACCGATAGCTTTATGCGCCTTATGGATTTAATTGTGTGAACTTTGACACGCCAATTTATTTTAAAAATCTATTATGTTAATGATATTTCTCTAATTATTATGAATAGATATATAATTTGAATATTTATGCTTAAATTTAAAACTTAATTACTTAAATCCTAAATTTTTAAGTAGTATTATAATTGATCGAAGTTTTAAAAAAAAATATTTAAATTTTTCATATCATTAGAAAATTTATCCAAATTAAGAGAAAATGATTTGATACATAAATCCTACACCTTAACGATAAGTTAAAAAAAGTTTATGTGTTAACAGTGTTGGGGTAAACTGATGGTATTAGACCACGTAAAGAATATTAATTTACACTAATATTATATTTAAAATACATGTCCATATAATAATAAATCTATTTTTATCAAAATTAAAATTATTTTCAAATAAACATATGCAAAATTCTTCTACAAAAAATGTCAACATCGTAAGTTAAGACAACTATATTTTTCAAGGTAGTAATAATTTACTTTGGGAAGAGTAAAATATAAAAAGAATGACTGTGTGGCTTAGATATGCCCTGAAGAATTTCGTTTTAAAGATCCTTTATTTCACCACACAGTTAAAATTCAAATTTTAAATATCTTTATTCGTATAGACATTTACATGCGCTTTTGAATCGTTGATTATTTTAACATTGTAAGTAATAAGCTTTCGCTGGCTCGGAATTCAGATCTGCTGAGAAGACCCTAAGAGACCCTGAGAAAATCAACAGTTCCTGTTTTAAATTAAGTTTAACAATTTTTAAGTATACATTATAATACAAATCATGTAAATTAGTCAACAAACCAAGTCCCAAACATTACGATCAACTACAAACCGTAGAATTCAATAATTAGATTTATTTAATAATATTCTTTTAATTTTAGTTTAACTACGAAAAGGAAGATCATATATTGTGGAATTTTATACATTAAAGATGTAATAAAGAATAGAATTTGGTGCTGTAGTGACGGGTTCATTATCATCTTTGTGTTATGAACACACGTTCCACTCTTTCCAAATAAAAAACGTTTAATATTAATAAAAATAAAGTTATTCATTACACTGCATTTTGTTTCTTACTTAAATCTGATTGTCGTGGGAGTGACGCGTGTCCAAAGATCGCAACCTTACTTGGCCCGCGTTGCGTATCTTTGTGGGTCAGGGTCCTCCGGCTCTGCTTGTTTAAAATATCTTTGCAGCTCGTTGTGAAAGGATTACATAACAATTTTTTTTTAATAAAAACACGTTGTTAGTAAGCATTAGTATGGTAAAACATGCGTCCCATACAGAGTGATACACATGTTTTTAAAATATAAAATAATTTAAACAATGGTTGTGCACCCTTTTCAATAAGAAATAACAAGTTTAATAATTAAAAATTTGTATTTTTATTTATTATATTTCATCGATAAGCATTATTTTAGGTTATGTTTTTTTAAAGCCCGAAGTACCAGCCAGAAACAACCTACACATAGATTTTTCTTATTGATTATTTAAACATTGAAAATAAAAAATCATTTTATAAATGCATTTTCACGCATGCTTGATATCAAAGTGTAGATAAACATTTAGTAATTAAACTAATTGTATACGAGTAAATGCTGTGAAGGGCCTAGTAAATCATTCATATTTTCCCAAAGACGCCGATTTTCACACGTCGTTTATCGTATAAACGACTTATGAGAATCCGCATTTATGCTCACTGAGAGTCAAACCCGTGATACACGACGTACATTTACCACTGGGCACACACTGCTTTTTGTGGGTGTAATGCCATAGAAACCATTTTAATTGATTTTTTAAAAAGCCAAAAAAATTCTGGCCAAGTTTTAAACCTATAAGAGCCATAGCAGTAATAGCCCAACGGTAGGTGACTGACGGACTGACTTGCGATCGTAGGTTCGATTCCCGGAAAAGAGTATTATATATAATAACTTTATTAACCTTTGTGCGTTAATTATATAGGATTGTCACTGCTAACAAACAAGTTTGCAGAGGATAGGCAGCAGCGTCCTCTGCGAGCCATGATACTATTCTGCGATCGCCAACCCGTCTGTTAAGCGGGGCGATTATGGTATATCACCCCATACATATCTTTGGATAAGACCTATACCTAGCAGAGAAAAGACTAGAAATTATTATTATGTTCTTGAAGAACCTACTAGAAAGTATTAGAAAACCAATAAAAAAGTGAAATCGGTAAAGGCGTTCTCAAATAATGGGCGGGAAGGAGGAGGCTATGTCGTAGTATCGTCTATAGACTAACGAATACTTACACATACACACACACAAATATATATATATATATATATATATATATATATATATATATATATATATATATAAATATTCTAATAAACTGTGTTCATATGTAGACTTTTGTATAATTTGTTATTTATCCGGATTTTTCTCAAGATTCAAGATTAAAGTTTATTTATTGCAATTTTAAAATTGTTGTATCGCCCCACCTTTTTATGTAATGCACATTGTTTATTTTAAATACTATTCGTCTATAAAACATTTGCTTTATACATGAATAATAAAGTCAGTTTTCCAAGAAACTTTTCCTACCTAAAAATATCGTCGGAGCAAAGACACGTTAAGTGGCTAAAACCCGTTTGCAGCTACGAAATCGATACAGCACTGTTGCACAACCGTAGTTTAGCTCGTCGATATCGGACACATGCGACATACAATATCGTAATTTTTATGTACGACATAAACACTTGTAACAACTCACAAATATATATGTATAATAGAACTATTAGCAATTTACGATAACGTCTTCATAATTTTATGAAATAATATTTAAATTCTTAATTTATAAATAGAGGTTTTTTTTCTGTAAATATCCTTATTTAAATCGTAGAACATCACCTGCTGCACATTGCTATAGACTTTAAGTAGTTACACTCTATATTAAGCATAAAGAATTGAGTAGATTTACGTATTCAGATGTAATAACATTTATTAATAAGTATATTTTAAATTAATTATGGCTGTTAGTTAAAAATAGTAATTTATTTGCGAATGGCGTTTTTTAAAGAAATAGAACTATCTGGGCAGAAGGCCTTGCAAGCGGTGTTTGACAAAAAAATCGATAAATAATTAAAATCCAAATAAAAATAATCACCATATTTATAACATTATAAACTAAAAAAATCTCTCCTTTGTATCTCAAGTAAGTAATTTTTAATGAAAACGAAACTTGTTTTGTCTATGAAAAATAACATCACAATTATGACATATTGCGTGTAAGGAAAGAAATAAGTTGTCTATGGTTTTGGTTTGTCCGCCCTTATTTTTGCTTTCAAATGGCCAAGGTTTTGAATACTCAAGGTAAGTTACAAACTCCGACCTTGTGCTCATATAAATATTTATGTAGAATGTCTCTATACCGAAAATAAAAAAAATAAACTTCCTTATCCGCAATAACTGTGCATATGATCTTAATAATGAAATACAGAGTTATTGGTTATAGGTGTAACAGATTTAAAAGGGTGAATGTATATTTCATTCACTGTCAATTAATGTATGGTACAGCCTTTCCAAAAGTCAAAGTTTTCAGAAATAATAAATAACTTAATGATAATGTAAGTAAGAATAAACGTTTTGTTTGTTTAATTAAAGATAAATTCGTCTTACTACATATGAAAATTAATTATTGTTTATTATCTGTACCTGCAGACTTTGTGCCGACAGAAGTTATCAGACTATCACATTTCAATTCGAAAAAATAAGTAATTGTAAAAAGATTTAAGATTTGTCAATTTGTATATTGATTGATAATAAGAGGTTTAAAAGTTTTTGCTGTGCATTGCACTCCTTTAAAGCTTTTAACACCCATAATTAATCACCCTGTAGAAATAAAGGACTGAACACTAAATACTGAGAACCTACGATGAACGGGGATTGCTACTACGATAATTACAAAGTTAATGTTTTCTTTGGATGTATCTTTATCATATGTTGAAATTTAATAGGAATATAAAAGACATGCGAGCATTGATAATATATGCGATGAAATAGATGAGTTTCACGAAAAAGATTATACAAAGAAATGGTGCCATAGACATTCTTTACGGAATTTCAAAAGCCAAAATTTTAAAACCGATTAAACAGGCGACAGGGGGCCAAAATTTACCAGTTTGGGAAACAAACAATTATATAAAAAGAAATTAACCATTCACTGTTATAAAGGCAATTTACAATTATACAATAAACACCATTATCCACTAAATATTTTATAAAACGGTACATAGTAATAAAAACAGCGGCTATTAATTCATATATACGAAAAGAAATTGTATTAAAATCATATATTTGAGAGCCGACGAAACATTTACTTCAAAAGATTAAATACGTAAAATATATTTTTAATTTTGTTAATAGGCAATTACAAATTGGTGATCTTATAAACATAACATAGAATCTTTACAATAAATAGAAATTCGAATGGCAGTCTTATCGCATTCCGCAATTTCACACAGGTAGCGAGGTTTTTGATACATTTGAAAAAAAAATAGTTTTAATAGAGGGATGATGTTGAACGATTCGAAAAAAAACCATTACATTATGTATTCAAAATAAAAATATAGTTATATATATAATTATTAGTAGGGTGATACATATATCAGGAGGACCAGAAAGTAGTATCGTTTCTGTTAACATATTTTAAGGAAAAACCGATTGACATTTACCGCTCTGGGATTGAAAATTTGTATACTAGATAGCCAAAGGTTGTCGATAACGAATGTGAAAATATTGTTGATTAGAAAAAAACCTTGTTAAAAATATAGTAGGGTAAATTAAATTACGTTATGATATTCATATCCTAAATACTATTATACATGAATACGTAAGAATTTAAAACAAGATATTTGAAAAAGAAAAAAGGAAAATTTAAAGGAATCAGCTTTACAAGCCTTTGAAAAGTTCAGAGTTTGGTACTTGTAATCTATAACACAGATTACTCATTCCAAAGACGAGTAGCTTTTACAGCAAAGGACTTACTTAGGAACTATGTGATATGTTTTGGAAAATCATAACTCGAGAATCTTAGATGGCCTTAGTGATCGAGAATGTGTGCTATTCAGGAAGTGAAGGCGCTCCTAAATACTACTCGATATTGGCTTCAAACTGACAGTGTAAAAATTGTGGTAGTAAAAAATTACCTTATAATGACTTGATGGTGCACGGTCCAAAAATTGCACTAACTATTCCCATTACAAACCACTTCCAACCATCCTGATGGAAATGTATGGGAAGGGGATTCTCAGAATACCTGTATAGGTTTAAGCTCATAGGGAATCCTCCGTTCATCTGTGACCCAGCGGAGGACCAGACCGTGGTGCACGCAATTACTTGCTGTCTCGCATATCCTCCATACAAGAGCTTAGAGTGGCTTGCAAAGTAAAAATGGGTAGGAGCGTTGCTTGCGGCAACATCGATTCCTTTTTGGAAGAAGAGGAGAGCCGCTACACTTTCTTGTGGTTTTATTGCAGGGTGATGGGTGACGCAATTAGGCATAACAAAACCGTGTAGCAGGAGTTGTAGCGAGGAATGGAAGGCAATGCATAAATGCAATGTGCGTGAATACTATATGTTGATAGTAGACTGTATGATAGAAAATATGAAGTATGAAAGAGAGGGAAAGTGAAAGTGTTTATCCCTGTCCTGAAAATAAAATGTGGGAAAGAATATTTTAAAAAATGTATAGGAGGGCCCATGTCCAGCCGTGGACTAACTACGTAAGGATAATAACAAATATAAACAGTGAATTTTAATTCTGTTACAAAATGACTGAACGTCATTGGTTACAGATTCGAGTCCAAATTCTAAACCACCTTGAAGGAGTTTATTCGATTATTATAATTAGGTGTAATTTGTAACACACTCGCCATTCACTTCGAATAAAAAACCTTAATGTTACAAGACTGCACACACGCTTTACATCTTAGCTAATGTCTGCTAGTACATATCCTTATTTATGGTCAACCAATATCGACACTTATGACTATAGATCGTAAAAAGTAGAAACCAGAGTGATGACCTTCTACAGAAAGATTTTGAAAATAAAAAAATCCTTGATTTTAGTATTCTAATTATAATATTTTGTAATTTTATATGTATATTTTTAATTTGTTTGGTTTTGGCTAGTATAAAATACATTTTTGTATTGAAAAAATTCCAAAAAGCGAAGATAAATAAGGGTTTCATTAGAGGGCTAAAAATCATTTTCTGAAGGGTCACGAGTAATATAAAACGTTTATAATTTATCTGCTAATGCCTCTTACTACTTACTAATGTAATTTACAATCTAGGTAAAAAAATTGTTACTTTTTAACTAATTAACCTTTGGCCTTCATTATTTCATAGCCAAAAATTACTTTAGAAAAATATGTATCAAATTTTCTAATCACTGCATAATTCATTTACAAAAATTAGCAAATAAAACTGCGGTGTTCAGCGGAACGGTTTGCATTTTTTTATAAATTAACAAGTTCTTCTAAAAATGTCAGATGTAATAAAATGATCCGAAACTTATTATGTGTTTATATTAATAAATAAATATTAATAAATCATGCGAAGTAGTACTTTTTAAAGTATGATTATGTAAGTATGATATGAAATACTATACAATAAACTATCCCATGCAATAAACGAAAGTGTTTTCCAACAATTTACACACAGAATGCATAACAAATATTTACAGAAAATAACAGGTCATAACTCACGCAGTGTTACGAACGAATATAGTTCGCATTTAGAAAGTATTTATATTTTATATAGATATTAATTAATATGTAAAATAAATAAGAGAACCTTTTTTGTATAATTTAAATGGTCATAAGAATTTTGTGTAAATATTTTAAAAATAGGCTTTATTTAAATAATAAGCAAAAAATGGAAACAAATCAAAAATGCCATGTGTTTATAACAGACAAAAAACCTGCAAAAAGAAATACTATGTTTACACTTTATATATCAATATAAAATATAGCTGTTTACAATGCTGTAAAAACACAATTACTAACCAAAAGAAAACAGGAACAGGAAACTAACTATTCTCACAAGCATTTTGATCAATAATTTCCAAACGTCACTTCAAGTTTATTTAACATGCACTTAACATTTTCGCAAAATCCATTAGACTAACACGTGCACCTCTGTAGCATTAAATAGAATAAAAAATAAATAAAAGGAACTCTCAACGCCACTGATTTTGCCGCCAAACTAAATGCAGAAACATATGACATTCGACGTAAGCACTTTCTCTATTGCGACAACGATTTATGTGCTATAATGATTAATTAAATTATTACTCCGTGTCATTAGAGATTAGGTACAAATTCCATCTTCATGAATCATGCTGTTACTACCTTTATGGTCGTAAGGTGCATTTTTACTAGTGTTCGAAATTTAAAATGTAGTGGTGGCAATTCTGAAAAAATATATCCGAAAGTGAGATTTATTTCAGATATATTTAAGATTCAATTTACCTGCTCATTATCTTACTGGCTTAACATCCGTGTGTGAGTGTCCATTCACCACGCACCAATTGGTAACATAAGTAACGAATGTAAACACAACATGCCAGTTAACTTTTGATTTTGAAATTGAGCGTACAAGAAACACATTCCTTTGACAATTTACAAGATATACATCGTTTTAAAATTCGTCGACCACCACTTTCATATTTTGTGAAACCAAGAGTGGTGGTTATATTCCAACAAATGTAGAAAGCTTAAAAAAGATTAGGCAATAGTAAATTTTGCTACAGATCAACACTCAAACATCCGCGTATGTCCACTATGAGCACATCAATTTGTATTAAATTATTTGTAAAATAATATTTATAAACATTGTTATTATTTTTTTGCGCTGCCTATATATATAAATATATATATATAAATATATGTATGTATATATATATATGCAGCATCATTGTTTTATATAATCTATACATTTACCTGGTAATGAGACGCTATATCCATAAAAATTAATTGTCGCTTAACACGAGCATAACTCGGTCATATACAAATTTAAATATTACTTCTTAAACGAATACTTCCGTCTTTTACTCATGATTACACTTTTAAAATAATTTTTACTGTTTTACTTTGTTTCCTTATTCTACGTCTACTCTGTTTAGAATAAATATAAATCCCGGTGGTTTGTTGTATTTTCTTCTATCTAATATTGTAACTCTTTTATTATTATAATAATAAAAAATATGAACTGACAGAGTCTGGGATTTTTTTTTAGCCAGACTGTCAGTGTTGCCCAAATGAAATTTGCAGATTCCAAGGATTTGACAGAATTCAAAGGGGACTCTACGAGGGGACCTCTATCATAGCTTAGTATTCTAACACAACAACGCCTGAGAGAGCCGAACCTCGTCTTAGTCAATTGCCATTGCCAGGCATGGTGCTGGGAGAAGAAGTGACGGAAGAAACTGCAGCAACGCTTCTATCAAGTATGATCAGACGTGTCCTGTGATATACGATCCGAACTCGTTTCTGACGACACGGGTTAGTTATGAAATGGCAATAATGACGATGTGCAGTGAATTTGACTCGTCTTATTGTCGTCGCGTCGTCTAGAAACTAGTAAATCTCGTAGGTGGCGACACCTACAAACAATGAATTTGTGTGTTTTACGGCAGAGTCAAGGTAATGAAATTAAAAGAATAAAAAGTTCCCTGTCAGTCTGTTAATGCGCGAAACAAGGGCCGACTTACGTGAGGACAGCTGTACAGAGCGTCACTTTATTCAACAATGACATTTTACTCTCGCTGTTTAGTAACAGATAAAGGCCGCCGAGCACGAAAGTCGCCATTATTCGCGCGCTTAAAAATTGAGTTTGTCGTGCAAGATGACACTTAGATAGCAAGTTTGAGATCCATAGCACAAGACTGTCCATTAATGTGATTGGAGCTGGTAGAAGGGAACGGTTGCGCTTTGAAAAAAGCATTGCGGCGCGTTTGGTTTTCAATACTCTACTTTCGGAGCCATCGTCCTAGGACGTCCTAGGACGATGGCTGCGGTCTGAAGGCGTTTAGCAATGGTGACACCAGACGTGTAAATGCAGGTGTCGTCTGCGATTAGAGCCGAGCGCTTTAAGGGTTCAGAGCTTAACGGCGAATTAAATAATGGTTACTTCTCCATTGACCAGGCGTAAAATGTTGTGAAACAAAGGCGGGCCAAGTAGCCAATCCCCTATTTATAGTAATCATTCGTTTTAGATAAAACGATTTTGTTCAGAATTCATTAATATTTGTGTATTACTTAATCTATTAAAACAGTTAATAATTTCTGTCGAAAGCTATTGCTCGTAGTAACGTACAGGCGCTCCACAGAAGTGGTAAAATAGGACAACTAGTTAACCTCTTTTGAGGCAGAGTTTAAGTTTTTAGCTTTTTTATTTTTAGGTATTTCGTTTCTACAAATACGATAAATGTGTAATATATGCCCCCGAAATTTTTACTTTTCTTAGAAAATTTTACCTACTCCTTTTAGATAAAGGCTCGCTGCAAAGTGTAAGCCTAATTCGGAGATCGCCATGATGCCTTGCGCTGTCCACATTCAGAAACTTCTTGCGACCAAAACTATGTCGACGGTCTACATAGAGGAGGGTCTTACTCACACCGCGTCTATCGACTCTTGGTTGCCCTTCAAGAACCTTGCACGAGCGAAATTCTCCTCCAAACACTAATTCTCCAAGCCCATCCGAGATGGATTCGGCGAGTGATCTCTCTCTACGACAACTGCCGACGAGCTCTACATGGACATTAAACATCAACTTTGCCTTTCCACATTTACTTTAAGGCCTGTCCGACCGGTAATAGTTTGAATGCAATATACATATTCACCACAAGGTAACTGCCTTATTTAAGTAACCCCAATGACGACTATAATAATTATAAAGCCAATCTCCAAATCCTGAAAAAAATTACATCTATGGTAATGCTAGCAAAGTTTAGTGTTTCCGTAATGTTGTTAGTAATTTATTTTTTTATGATTTGGCCGTTCCTTTGGGTGTAGGCCTCTTCCAGTGTATTACATGCATCTGTCTTTTGCCTTGTGAAGAACAGGTCCCTCGTGCAACTTCCGAAATATCATTATATGTGTCATACCAATATCGATGTAATACGATTGATAAGTCGATGACCCCACCGAATAAACCCGTATTATGCTAAGGCAGGATTGTTCCACTTCTGTCAAATATATGTATAATAAAAGAGATTTTTTATACAAGTTTATTCCATCATTGTTTTTCACCAAAAAAGCAATAATAGTCTTATACGAACATAGGTTAATGAAGCTCAAACGGTAAACAACCTTACGATATAATTCGGGAACGATATTCTAGCAAGTCGAATCGTAAGAGCGAATACCATATTATTCGCGAAAAAAATATTCAATAAGTTTCCAGTAATGGGTATTGGTGTATACTTGCTAGTGTTGTACTTTTTATGAATATATTTACGGTAACGTCTTATCACCGTAATCAATTTCAAAAAATCGATCACAAACAAAGCCAATGTGACTCGAAAAAAACTGTAAAAAAACTATTGCAGTCAAGGAGTAGGTAAAAATGTAAAAATGAATAATATCGTATTGCAACATTTCTGATGACGGTCAATATAAAATTTTGCACGCAAGGACGTTGCACTCAAAAACATTTAAATTCAATTCAGTTACAATCTATTTTCCACAATAAGTCAGTTATTTTCCAGAATATATAAACAGAAATTAATTATATGGATGCAGAAAAAAACGGCTTCGATTTGACGTACAAATAACCCTTGTAGGTTGAATATAATGGAAGTTATAAAATAAATTCGTTTTTTGATTTCTCCAGAAAAAATAGCTTTTTCTGATTACGGGTTTTTTCGGTGGAAGCAGGATGTAGTCTAATTAAATTCGTTATATTTAGGCACGTTTAAAATATATATAATTAATGAAGTTTTTTTTTCAACTACTATAGGAATTAACCACTTGACACGTCATGTATTTAATCCCTATTTAAAAAAATTCTGAAATAACGAACTTCAAGTGAAATATAAGAATCATTGTTTACTATTTAATAATAGTGAAATATCATAAATTATTTTTATGTATGTAAATTTAATTTTCACTTGTGAAAACGGAAGCTCTTAACTGTACCTTTTGCTACCCGTAATAAAGACTCTCAAGTGGGAAAAGAAAGATCTGTATCAAACCCTCCCTCTATTATTTGCAATCGGTAAACGCAAATGGAAAAATACATTATAAGCAAATACAGGGCGTATTTGCTTATAATGTATGTTGAGAATTAGAGAATGTGAATTAATAAAAAACAAAGATCGAATCTGGAATGGAGATATTTTTAGACTAACGAAAGTAGCAGTGGGCAAGCCACATAGGGCAATAAATAGATTTAAAAAGTGGAGGCAAAAGCAGCGAAGGATGTCCACCTACGAAGTGGAAGACGACCTTGTTAAGGTTGTTGGAAGACGCTGCATGCAGACCGCTTCATACAGATTCTACTAGAAATCTATGACTAGAGGTGGATGCCCTACGGTATTAATGCTGATGGTGGTGATCTTTTTTTATGAGTCGGGGATATTACAATACTTAATTTATTATTTGACATCTTTCTTTTTATTGCTTTACTCCTCTTTCGTCTTCTTAAGATCATTTATTCGATCTCCTAACATATTTCACATGATCTAACATTCTCATCCATTTTTAGTTTCCTCCTTTTCCATCACCTTTCATCCTTCACCTCACTTCTCAAATATCACAGGTATTGAGTTTTGTATTTCTTCATCACTAAATAATTCAGTGTTTAAATACATTTATTAATTAAATTTGTAAATATTATCATAATCAGTATCACATCTAAGTTTACTTATACTAATATTTTATTTACAATATCACACTCATTCTATCTTTTAGTATTTTACCGTTGTCTTATTTTAAATTTTTTGCAGATTGCTTCATTTTGCTTTCCCGACTTGATATCTTATTTTTAAGTTAAATTTTTATCATTTTATACTTCTATAACCCCCCTACAATACCTAAGGCATGTCAGTCTATATTCTTCACCGCCCATCATCAAGACAATGCTATCTTCCATAATATTTTTACCTGACTGGAGCTTGGAATCGCATATGTCCAGTCCCTTGAGAGACGAGACAGTCGGCCACTAGGTGCATCACGGTCTGGTCCACTCCCGGCTTGCAGAAGCATGAGGGACACAGGTAGAAAAAAAGAATTTCAGTACTGCAATATATTTCGCCCTTTTGGATGACAAGTAACACCCCATTAGGTTATTTAAAATTACGAAGATAGCAACTAAACCATTAAATCAATTATGAAACGAAATCCCTAAACAAAAGTCCACTCGGTTTTCGACACATAATACTCGTGCCGCGGCACACGTACTTTTCTTAGATAATCATTATTTATTATCGTGGGAACAGCCGGCCTACAATAGCACGAATTTTTTGCGAACCGAACCTTACTGAGTTCCATACAGCTCACCGTTCCATCAGTCTTCAATGTCCTTTCAACTCTTTTGGTCTTTTATTTTATTGGCATTTAAGTACCAGTACTGATTCCCGCCTTTCATGCGAAGCTAACATGTCAGGTGAAATAAATATAATCTGCGGCTTTATTCTTCTACTGGAATGTAAGTTTTCAATTATTTATTACTTTCAACATGTTCTTTAATTTTCTTTTATTTTTTATACCACATTCTTTCTTGTTTTTTTTTTTTTAATTATAGTGGTCTTTTGAGAAAGTTTTGACAGGTCGTTCAAAAAAAGAAATCTGTTGTCGCTGTACATACTTCTACCTCTTAGCAATAGCGTTCAAAAATTTCTGTATTATGATTTGAAATGGACCTTATTTTAGTACAGTTATATCATATTTAGTCTTTAAAAAACTCTCAAGATTTTGTATTCAAACGAGAGCAATACTTTGTTTTACGAACAGCATCAAAGCTGCCATTAAACTCCTAGCAATTGTAATTTAGCGATCATATTATTGGTTACTTTAGAAATACGCCTTTGTTTTTGGAAACGAAGCATGAATATATACTCCGTTATCAACTATGCTCTTGTAATGCATTAATGTCTTAAAAAATAACCAAATTATTTTTAATATCAACTAAAAAACCCTTAAATTTTCTACCTTTGGTTGCTCCATCTCTTGTCTATCCAAACAGTATCAAAATAGAGAACAGAATTCTCTATGCTGTTGTTTATCTTCAAAATATATAAATTAAAGTTTGGAATATTTTAGGTTCGTCGGCCATCTACATTCCGAAAGTTGTTCCAGAGGACATCGCTACAGGACTAGCAGTTGTGTATGGATTTTCACCAAAATTTAAAATAGGTCTATTGATAAGTATAATACTATGCTTAAATACTCAGTGATTACTTTCACTAAATGTATAAAACGTTTAGTGAAAGTAATCACATTTTTACAGAATTCCTAGAAATTTTTGAAAAATTTAAAAGTGCAGACCAAGGTGCATTAAAACCCTCGTAATATTATTGAAGGATGCCATGATAGGCAAGCCCAATTTTATCACAATCTTTCAAATTAGACACTTCTGTTATCTTTGACATGACATACACCAGTAATAACTATGAATGATCCAAAAAATGTAATGAATAAATGTATAAATGGAGCTAGTATAGATTGGATGCATAAATACAAAGTTAGTTCTTTATACAAATAAAACAAACAAAAATTATTATTAAAATAGACAATAAAATTTACTCTTCTTTATAATAAATACAGGGCGAGTGGAAATACAGTAAAGTAAATGTAAAAACTTAAAAAAAATTCACCCTCTTTGACAGCAACAAGATATAAAGTTTTAATTATTTACAATCAACCTTTACAAAGTAACTACTATGAAATAATAAATTATTTGTTTTCTCTATTGAAATGCGACAGGCTGATAATGTACAGTACTAAGTCTGCACGGACAGATAGTAAACAAAAATAAATTTTAATATGTATATTACGATTTTTTTATTTTTGAAACCATAAATTATTAAATGTACCATACATTCATTTACAACAAATGAGTTTGTTATATGACAAGCAATTATGTTCAGATCACAAGATGTCAATCAGTCTTAAAATTATTAAAAAAAAATAATGAAAACCCATAACATAAACCTGCAGCCCGCATATCGTCAAGTAATTCAATACCGCAAAGATATTATTACTTTTATCTGCGCTGTGGGAATATAAAGACAATAGAAATTAATCGTTTGATAGCACATCAATTAAAACCTTTTTTTAATTATTGGCCCTGTCCATGCTATGTTATTAAAAAGATGTGAATACGTACTAAAATTTCTTTAGGTTTTAGAAAAACCTCATTGTAATAATTAAAAATTCTTTTAAAAAGAAGAATTATTTAATTATTTTTATTTTGATATCAATTATCATATATTATTTTAATGTATCAGTAATATCCGTAAATCGAAGTACATGTCTTCTTAGAAAGGTTTTTTTAACTTTTTAACTAATGTATTTAAAATGTTATTCTTCCTACAGGTAATGACCACCGGGTCGGATTTGGATTTAAATTAGGAAAACACGCAGATTTTCAAATCCTTTACGAATTTGGTCCGCAAATGGCCACGAAATCATGGCAAGCAGTTAGTAAGTATTAATCATAAATATTTTAACTAACGACTAACTTCAGCTTTATTTCTTCCCGGTCTAAAACTCATCTCTTGTCGACTATTCTTGTTTATATCTTTGAAATCTCTCATTTGATTAAGCACGGCAATTAAACCGTTCTAAATATAAAATATGTAACTTACATAAACATTATCATTTGAATCGTAATTTTATTTGTATATGCGATGTTCACAATGCCCCTGTAGTCCACGCAGTGTGCGATGGTTCATGACCACATCGATCCATCGTTCGCTTCAAAGTCGCTGACGCTAGTTGAAGTTTTGGGCCCACACCCTCAAAATACGCGTCGTCGAAGGCCCTGTTTCTGGTAGAGGAAATTAATTTTTCGCAGGGCCGTCTCTGTCACTCGGGTTTTGATTCCTTCTTTTGGACCATGACGGTCTCACGGACCACGGCCCTCCACGCGGATGACCTGCCCAGGATATCTAACACGACTACGGACAATGAAAGGTTCTGCCTGGTCTCGTCCACTAGGATCCGCCACTCCGATTTCGACGTTGGACATTCCACGTACTTATGCGTAGCTATACTAATTGTATTGATTGAACAACTTAATTTTTTTACGCAGAAACCCGCTCTGCAACGCACCGGCCATATGCAAGAAAGCCGCGTCGCCGACCCTTCCTCGAGTTCTTGATACGAACTGGTTTGCTGCGGGAAGCTGAGCAAAGCAAGACAGATGTAAAATTATTGAAATAATGATATTTTGCATTAAAAGAGTATGTGATGTGAATGTAAAAACTTTGAGGCGTTTACACCTATTTCCAATCACCCTATATAAAGTGATTACTGTAAAACTCTATATGAATGAAACAGGCCAATAACTTCTAGCAGTAGAAAATCGGCAACAGTAAACAATAAATAATTTTAATATGTAGTAATTCGAATTTGTACTCGCTTTTTCTTACTATTTTATCATTACGTTATTATTTCTGAAACCATGGATTTCGGGTTCGCTGTACCGTACATTAATTGAGAGCAAATGAATGTACATTTACCTCTTTAATGTTTTTACAATTATTTCCAACTATTATACATACATAAAAATATAGCGATAAATAAAAAAACGATTTCATTTATTTATTTTGTATTTTTCATAAAAATGTTTAAGTTCTAAAAACTAATCTGTACACTACAAGTATAACATGTCTCCGAAACCAAATTCAGTTTCCTATAAAGCATAACACGGTTATTATAAAAACGTCGCGTGTTGGTTTTCCCCTGAAATAACAAAAAATTGTGTAGACTTAATTCGAATAGGCAACCCAGCAATTACAAAGTCTGGATAAATAATTTTATTGCTAAATCCTAATTGATATAACGAAAATAAACCTTCATGTACAATATTTTGAAGTCCAATAGTAGTTATAATTAAAAGTAAAGAAAAAGAGTAACACATTCATATACCATACGCTAGTAAGAAAAGAACGGATCGCTATCATTGCTACATATACATGGAATAAGCAGCTTTTATAGCATAAAGTCCTAAAAACATCTAGAGCAGCTACCGGGGCAAGTCTTTTTGCAAATATGCATAAAATTTTAATAAAACCTCTTTGGCTGGCTGGTTTGGATGACATTAAGGTTACATTAAAAAAAAACAAGTTACTAAAAATTTGTTTAGCATATTTTTTCTATTTATTTTTTATAGAACGTATAATTAAAAAATAAAAAAAAAATTGCAACGCTAGCCGCAAAGTGAACACAATCTTGTCTACTTACAAGATGGCAAAGAGTCATCGAAAAAAATGTCTCGAATTATAAAATTGCAAACAAACCCTTTCCCCAACCTGTTACTTAATTAAAATAGATCAATCGTTCTCATACAAGTGAACACAAATATATTTAAAATAAACGTTTAATATGATATGGTTTTCGTCAAAACTTTTGTTATTTTGTGTTTACATGTGAGGTTTTTCTATCTTCAAATGTTTGCGTTTGTATCAACTGTTTGACCGAATTTAATTTCGTAAAGCGCTAAAGGCGCGTAATCTGTTTATTTTTATGTTAGTAATAAAAAAAGATCAGAACATTTGTGAAATCGTTAAAAAATTAAATTTTATACATTACTAAATTAATGGTATATTAATGCTAATAAAAGAACATATACATGAAAAGTAGTATAACAGTTTTTTTTATTTACTTATAGTAAAAAAGTATGCACTAATCCTATAAATTACGTTACGATATTAAAATAATCAGTGTAAAGTCATTTTCGTCTAAACAATTTTCCGTTCCTTTAAATTCCATTATCGTATCTATATAGAAAACTTACTGTTGTACCATCTTATTCATTTGTTTAATATTTCTTAGCAATTTCCGCTTATCAGATCAAATTCACGAAAAACACATCGAATTCATCTAAACACAGTACCTACCCGTTATTATTAATTCCTTGTTATTTCAAATCACGTTCATGGCCACAATTGTTTTTTCGAAAAAAAAACATTGTTTTTTTAATTACAACCATTCTGTATTACACTTGATATTTGGTTTAGATAACTAATGTAAATATTGTATAAAATTGCTACATATACAGTATGTTCTATAAATCAACATCAAATCTATGAAATGACAGGTAGTGGTTCAATCCAAAAAAAAAAAACTAAAACTAAATTATTTTTAGCACGATCAGTTAAACTTTATGCAGTCATAATTTTGAATACATGGTTTGACTATAATGCTACCGAAAACGCTGTACCGCGCCTTATGTATGTACGCGACGAGACGGAAGGGGGGAGGTAACCCGACGTTGTCGGCGCTCATGCTTCTTTTTACTTCGTTACAGCGTTCTTGGCTTAATCTCGTTGTTGATTGAAATTTTCAGTGTCCAAGTTTGCTGTTAGTGAAGGCTAGACGTGATATGCTATTGAGTTTGAGATCAAATTGGTGTCCAAATAAAATAGATTTCTTAATGCCAAAAGATAGCATGAAAAAGCCTTAGAAATCCATTATATACATTTCAGCAACGCTATCACCTCAATGCGACATTTATTGCGAATATAACATAGTGAACAGAAATGTGGAATTTCATTGGGCATAATCTTAATGGGCTATTGATTCTAAGTACAATGGTTATTATAGCACGTTGAACTATACCGGTTCTTTTCTGTGTATGAGACAAGATTTATCCGTTAAGATTGCAAAAAAGTTTTACAACCTGCATTTCAGTTCAGTAAGTTTTTTTTATGTCAATTATATACAAAATAAGTGATATTGACAATTTTAAATTAATTTTCTGACGTTGATATATAGAACATGTTGTACATAAACGAAAAAGGGTTCGTTTAAATCTATACTAACTGACAAATACAATAATAACATACACCATATACACACAACTTACCGTAACTAAACCCCGAACATTTCGAACACTTTACTGGATAGATTTTCTATCCTAAACTTATATAGTCATCATATAGATGCTTATATTAAAAGACGGCCATTGCAATCACTGACACATACATCATCACATCCAAACAGTAATAAGACAAAATAGGTCTTAAACTGCCTGTTGAAGAATCTCTAGACACTATAGGATAAACAGCTTAATGCATTTATATGACAAGCTGTTCATTTTCTTCACTCTGTTAAGTTTTTTTATCAACATCGTTGGTATTAGGTGCGAAATTATAAATAATATTCCCTTGAGAAACTTCTATTATATATATTATTAATATGTAAAAAAATAGTACGCAAAATAAAAGACAAAAGGAAAAGAATTCAAAGAAGAAGAAATAAATTAATAATAAAATTAAAATTAAATTAGTAATAAATAAATAAAAAACGAAAAATATTTTAATGATTGTAATATCAATTCTAAATAACATTAGTCTTTTTTATAAATGGCAATACAATTTTGAACATTAAATAATAATAAAAAAATATCTACAATGACCAGGTCATAGACCCGTCGGAGAATACAAAACATTAGTTTCTGTGCATTTGAAAAAATATCAAGAATTATACTTGACTGTATTATATTTTAGTCCATGTCAAAATGCCCAGTTTAATTTTATTTGGATAATTTAAGAGTATTCACTATATTTTACACTTACATAAGATTAATAAGCTATTGTTACCAAAGTAATATTAACAACCTTCTTCCATATTACAATGCTTTAAAATTCGAATGAATTCTTAGATTTGCGTTTTTTAATTTCATACTCGCCAGTGAACATTGATCATTGACACAAAAGGCCCCAACATAAATTAGTTAGCCCGCAATTTTTTCAGCAAAAATTAAGTATTTAAAACTTTTTTGTGACAAAATACAGATATAACACATAGATATAAAACACAATTTTTGGATTTAAAGTAGATAACCATGTTAGGGCTGCACTTCCAACATTAACTACAAAATTCACTGTTCATGTTTAATCAGAACATTCATGTACAAGTCAAGTTGAGACACAAAAAATATGTACAAAATAATAATTGTAATGCAATGTTATTCACAAATGGTATTAAAAATTACAAAATAATCCACTCAGATATTTTTGTTGTTTGATATGTTAATTAATACTTTCAATTCCACTTTATTTAACAAAAAAAATCTTTCATTGACATAAAATATTATGTATCAACGGTATAGTGCAAACTAAAAACATATCTATCATTTGAAAATATACAATGGATATATTTTTAAAGTGTACTTGTATCCCATCTTAATCCTTACACAATTGGTATGTAGATATATTGTAGTTAAAATGGTTAACAATATAATGAAACGTCTGTATTATGTCAGTAGAGTTGGATAAGATAGTAAATTTTACAGCTAGAACATCGATCAAAGGAGGTCTCTTTAAGAGAATCTTGATAAAAATAACAATAATTATTCATGTAACATGACAATTCTTAAAACAATTCCATGAGCCATTTAGAAACTAACGATTTATCAAAATTTTAAATAATTCCTTTTAATTGTTTCAATTCCAATATATATAGACGATGTAACCGTAGATACACGGTGATCATGGCATAACAAGTTTTGTGTTTTGATTTTTTCGTTAGACGAAACATTGCAAATAATTAAAGTAATTGTCCAATGATATGACAATGGAATATAAACAATAAATCAATTTACAATAAAACATTATTCATTCAAAAGTCGCCGTAAAACTATTTGACGCCTTTACGAGTGTTTACTTTTTTGCTCTCAGTGTGTTTGATAAATCACGCTCGTTACAAAGTAAAATGTTACCCGAATCCGTCTAAATGATAAAACATCGTGTCTTCGTGTATTACTCATTAAAATTTATTTAATGTATTCGATTACAGATTTTTTTTTAATATTTACTTTATTATATTTAGCTAGGCGTGTAAACATTAAAAATTTCGTTATACACCTAACTTCAATGTGTTTTAAAAACATTAATATGATAAAATAGAAAGAAACAGACGGATTATTTTTTAGAACACAGAGTTTAGAATACCGTACCCGGCAATAAATATTGCAAATCGATCTTTGGAAAGAAACAATCTGCTAATTTCGGTTTCGTAGATCGTTGTATGTGTTGCACGAAATACAACGACTGACATAACGTTATATAGGTAGTGTGGGACAGAGATAGTGCTCTACGGAGCCGAAATTAGCCGATTGTCTGTTTCCAAAGACCGTTGTGCAAGATTTATCGCCGGGTACTATACATAAATGGCAAAACGAATATATTACTTCAGTTTTTAGGTTTACATAAATGCAATTAATATTATATAATTGAATATGAATCTATGGCAATCGGTGTACACGGTAAACTTTGAAGTTTTAAATTACTCATTGAAATGAAATATACATGTCATAGCATAATAAGTAGAAATAAAATAAAACATTATAAAAACGAATTTTAATTATTTAGCCTTCAAGACAAATATTCTCTCCTTGTACGATTTTAATTGGTAATAAAACAATTCCAAACGCATATATATGGATGCATCTACAAGATTTCGTGTAAAGTTTTCTTAGTGAAAATTTATAATTACTTAAATCTTACACCATCTCGACCACCACTCACTTCTACAAATACTACAAAAAGTGATTCAACAACACTAAGTGGTTGGTATCCCTCACTGATAAGGAACATGCAAGGGATCCATAAGTGCGACCTATCTTTCGGTAACTGGTCATATTTTTCACTTAGTTCTCCACTATTCACTTTAAAGTATTAATACACAAAATAAAGTTTTATCACATGTCGAATGGCGTATACTAGCTCTCGGCGCCGGGTTCCCTAGTATTCGGCGGCAGGCTTTGTGGACTCTGCGAAAACTGGTTGACCATTTTGCTCTGCATCATGTTAAGCAGGATATCGGAGTACTGCTCGATGAGAGACATCGCTGGATTCCCTGCTGCAGTCGCTTCTGTGATTAAAAAAAAAACATTTTTATAAACATTTTAGAATCAATAAAATATAGTCAAAGATGGGTTAAATTGAATAAAATTATCTAATGACTTGGCTTATAATGGAAAAATGTTATATCGAAAAAATTCCTGAATTAAATGAGCAAGATAGCTATTATACATTAAATAGTAAAATAAATTTCTTTATTTATTCTTCCAAATCAATTTAATCCCTTTCAAAGTAATCCCCGTCCGATAAAATGCACTTTTTCCAACGTATTTTCCAGTCATTGAAACAATCGGAGTAATCTTTTTTCGATACAGCCTTCGAGATTTCAAAACGGCATCCCGCATTGATCTCTTGAGTTTGCTGAATAGCCAGTCGCACGGTACCAAATCAGGCGAATACGATGGTATCTGAACGATATGAGTCAAGTTTTGGCAAAAAAAAAAATCGCGAAGAACCAATGTAGGGCATTGACCAATCGAAACTTGACGCGTTTAAGATACAAAACATCTTACAAAATAGTTTTATTTGCCGAAATTAGCCGACTGTCTCATTCCAAAGGTCGATGTGCAATATTTATCAGCGGGAACTTTAGCTGCTTGCGCGCAAACATAGTCATAAAATAGTACTTTACATTATAACACTCATCGGAACTATCTCCATAATTTCAGATAAAATCTCTGATAATAATATTTCAATGAAAATGTACTTACTATGACAATGAAATATGTACAGTAATGTAAACTCTACTGTGTAGTAAATGAATTCGTTGCACTTCTTTATTAACAAAAACAATGAGGATAAAAATAATTCGTGAAAAATGCATCTAACCTTTATTTTTTCTATTAAACCATTAAATTAAGCATTAATCTTGATTGGTATATACCAGGAATGGACAAACTGCAGCTCGCGAGCCACTTGCGGCTCTGAACGATTATTTTTGGCTCCCATTGATTGAAATCCAAACACCGATTATAATTAACTAACCGGCATCTTAAGTATCATTAGGAGCGCTGTCATATACGTGTGCCATTATAACTTCAATATACATTTTGTACGCTTGTCATATAATTTCAATAAATATAATTTTGGTAATAAAAATATTAGTTTGCATGTTTTAAATGCGTATTAGATTGCGGGTAGCGATAAATTTCAAATTTTGGACAATGGCTCGAACTATCAAAGAGCTTGGCCAGCCCTAGCACATAAAATATGGGTTAGCAGAAGTAAATGAAATTTATCTATTGCTTACGTAAATAAGTAATATTGACACTACTAACTATAATATACCTTTGGAAACCAGATTTTCCAACTTTTGCCTAGTGGAGTCCACATTGAGGCCTCTGTAGTCACCGTCGGTTGAGGAGAGACTGCTTAAAGCTTCGCCGCCATTTTGCGACCGCATCACAGCGCTTCGGAGAACCTTTTGTGTTTCCAAAATGGCTGCTTCGAGGCCTGTAAAAACAGTTCAAATTGTTAAAAATTGTAATACAATTATTATTTATCTTAAAGATAAATTGCAATGCAATGTTCTTCGTTTTATCATTGCGAGGAAGTCTTTTAAATTTAACTCGCCAATTTTTAAAGGTCCAATTGCTTTTAGAATACAATGAAAACGCCTCCCCTAAAAATTGCCAGATGACCGGTCTTGCGCTGCCCGCATCCAGCGACTTCCCTCCATCATGATCATATCGTCAGTGCACCTAGTGGAGAGCATACCCACGCTGATTCTATCAGATCGTTGGTCATCACTCAAGAACAGTTCAGCTCCAAGGGTTGTTGGTAGGGTGCCGCAATCACTGCATCAAAGGAGTAATTCTTCAAATATATTAATAATAATTACTAACCACTAATATCGGCGGCAGCGTTCGGCTCCCTCTGCAGCCTCCTGTATAGGTGGACCACTTTACCCGCGGTCTTCGTCAACTGTTCCGTCAGCGCTAGACACAGCTGCGACGGTGACACTGAAAAACGTCAATACATCTAAATCTATTCTTTTTAAACAGACCATTGCGAATTTACAGTTATTACAACCGTATTTACATAATGTTTATGCGCCAGTTTTAATATTCATATTGAAAATAGTGACATAAATGATAAATACAAGAAATAAAAATAAATTCGTAACACCTAAATGTCATCTTCAAAAAGTTAAGACATATATCTTAGACCTTCCTTTTCTAAGTTTTAAACCTTAATTTTTTAGTTTATTAAAAGCATGGTACTGGCTTTATTGACTCATTTATATGGTTGATATTATAATGTATAAGATACATCAATAAATTCTAAATTTTCTTTAAAAAGAACTAATGTGTTCATATTCTTCTCAGCAGATCAGCATTCCAAGCTGATAGTAGCTTGCTACTTATAATCTTAAAGTAATTGACGATTCAAAAGTGCATATAAAATGTCTACTCGAATAAGGATATTTTAAATTTAAATTTATATTACGGTTCTGCTCGACGGGCGGTTCGGGCTTGCTCCGCTGTCGCGAGTTCGTTGCGAGCCGCGCAGTCACTTCCCGAGCTTTTGCCGAAAGATCTCGTTCGCTTCCACTGCGACCTTGATAAGCAAACCACTATTTTTAATAACTTTCACATGTTGCATAATATTCAAGAATAAGATAGTATACAGAATACAATAGTAAACGGCAGTTTTATTCGAAAATTTTATTTAAATAAAGACGCACATTTAAAGTATCCAAAAAATATTCATACCAGATAGATAACAATATGTGTTTTTATAAACTATTCTCTTAAACGCGCTCGAAACACTATTAATACTTCTGGGATTATCCACTTCGATTGCATAGGGTTCAATATTAATTACATTTTTGCTTTCTTAACATATTACGAGAAAGAAAACAAAAGAATACTGATTTCTGCTAGACTTTGAAAAAGCAACCCAAGAAAGAAACAGTAGTATAAACAACAAAAGTATACACAGATTTTACAAATATGATACCAAAGCAGTTTACTACATATAAATAGGAATAGTTACAAATTTCGTCGGCAGTACTGAAGAAGCAAATAGCAAACTTTTCAGTTGCCCAAGTTATACAATTCTGCAATGATGGTGATGACGATGAATACGTTCTGGTAACTTAGTCACATTATATACGACATAATATACGACTATAACATTATGAATTAAATTTTGGTATAAAAACTGCTCTCTCGATCTCTAAAATAATTTGAACCTTTCGTGTGCTTAAGTCGTACGACTTTTGAAGTACCTTTATAGTTACCTGCTTAAACATGGTTCGTGACAAACCTAATGAAACTTTTCAAATGTAATTTTGTAAATTATTTAGATGTTTGGTTTAAGGAATCGCTTCTCCTCGCGAAAATATAGGGTATACGGAGGTAGTTATAAACAGACTTGAATTAAGCACACAAAGGGTCAAAATATCAATGGGATATTGTGTATTGTATATGTAACACGTACCGAGTCTCCTCTGTGCCCTATCAGCGGACGCGGCTCTAGGGCGCGGGGTTACGGTCTGGGGTTCATTGCTGCCTCTATCCTCCGCCTCGGAGCTAGACTCTTCCCGCGCAGCAGTCGATACGCTCGCTGCGCCAATTTCAGTGTTATTGCGTGCGCGACAGGGTTCAGAATGCAGTGATTATTATTTTATTATTAAGGCCTTTATTTGTATAGCGAGGGATGGTTAAACTTACATTTGCATGAAAATATTTATTATTGTTACTTGGGAGCCGTTCATAAAATAACTTTGCTCTGCAGGTAAATGGCTGGCAAGTAAATTGCTGACGCAAGGCGATTGTGAGGGTGAAAAAAGTGACGATCGCCTTTATTTTAACAGTGAAAATGCCGATTAGAAATATCTCCGAATATTTAAAAAACCCTTATCGGCCTTTTTCTCCATTAAAAATGTTCATTAATGTACTTTAAAATCGTTACTATTAAAAAAAGCATTTTTGTGTTATTATCTATTATCTTTAATATTTTAAGAACGGTCTTGAGTATGAATTACAATTAATTTAGAACAAAACGTGTACATAATAAAATCTGATAATGCATGCATTTATTTTAATTCATCGTGGTATCCATACAATTATTTACTAATAAATCACCTCGTATTAGTTCAGGTCGTCAAAGTGATAAGGTAATTTACACATTTAGATAACTACTATTACTACAATTCTAATTTAATCAAAAATTAATGCTACCATTGAAAACAGGTGGGATTACACGAATTAATTAAATCCGCACAATGGGATGAAAGGTACATACCGGTGCTGTAGGAGTTGGCAAGACCTCTTCTCCTAGCAGTGTTGGCGGCCGCTTTATTCATAGAGCTAATCGTAGGTCGCATCAGGCCTTGTGCGCGGGAATTCTGCTGTCGTGACGGTTGAGGGTCTGACTCCGAATCACTCTGAATGAATATTAATTATTGTATTTTAATTTGTTTACTATCATCATTACAGAGCGATGCTATACTGCCTGCTATCTTAACCTATTTCTTTATATATTTTTTATTGTTCATGACATTCACAGTAGTGTGAATATTTTACACATCATATAAAAGCAGATCTTATGGGTTTTATTAAAAATTTGAGTCGCCTGAAAGACAGGAGTTTCCTGCCCATTCTGGAAATAGGCATCAAAGCTTTAAAGCATCTTGCTATACATTCATCGTAGCCAAGCTTTTATATATATATATCTAATCTGTATAGATACTATATAACCAGTACAACATATTTAAAAAAATTACTTGTCCTTAAGCTGGTCAAAGCTCGCTTATGGTCCTAAACCTCGACTCTAAGCTTACGAGGCAATAATGCGTCCAAAGGAGTGTGGTTATTTTTTTTCTTTATGTATACCTGATTATTCAGCACACCCACGCTGGAACTTCTCGTCATGTTTGACTTGTTAGTGTACCGCGGCGCTGGCCTCACAAAACCGCTTGGCGACTTGCTCGAATTTGCACTAACTGGGGGCGTTGTTTTCGGTGGGGCTACGTACACGAAAAATATCGTTAATATTGTAAAAAGATAGTAAAAAAAATCTTTATATAACACATACTGTATCACTTTGAAAACTAGCTTAAGGTAAGGTAAATTTATAACATACATTAACAATAATAAGCACCCAATAAAAATTAAAAAAGCAAGGATAATATTTCAAACATCAAGTTTAAGTCATAGTACAAGGAAATTAAAATAGAGAAAGTAAATAAAATATATAATTTTTAAAAACGATTATTTCAACGATGCGGAGGTAGGGGGGATGGTAGAGGCCAGGCGACGAATACAATACTGAAAATTATCAACACATGAATACAGATTTTTTTTGCGAGCTCATCTAACATACTCGCACTAACTTTGGCGATATCCTGTGGTCACCGAGGTCACCAGACTTAACTCAAAACAAAAAAGCCAAAACTGCTGAGCAATCAGCTCTATTGAACCAAGTTTACTGAAGCGTGTGGCGCAGAACGCACGAGTATATACTCTTTGGAACGTTAGATTTTTATGATATCGTTCTCTGCTTTTATAAAACTAAGTTTCAATAATTATATTTTTTATCTAAGTTAGAAAACAGAAATCTGTCACAAGCCACCCTGTACATATAGTTTAGCCACTACATACTAAAGAAACTTTGTGAAATTGTTAAATTAAAAACGAAGAAAGAAAAGGTAAAGACTTCACTCATTACTTATGAAATACGATGTAAATACAATAAAAGAAGGACAATGAACTTTGTAGAAAAGCCAAATTAAGAAAGAAATTCACCAGAATAGACCACTAAGATCAATAAACAATACGTGCAATTCAAACTACATACCAAATATACCAAAAGGAGGTCAAAATGTTTTTATAAAATATGATTTATACAAGATGAGAGTGGTAGTACGCTCAAGCTTTACCGAAGAACCTTTACTTGATGTTTAGTGTCGCTAAGGCAATAAATGTTGTTTGTGAGACGTTTAGACAACCACCACCATAAAGCCTTGGCCACCTAAAACCCACCTTGGGGCGTCCTTGGCGCCGGTACGGGCTTGGCGAGGTCGGAGAGGGAAATCGCTCTCCTCATACCCGGAGTATCCTCGTCCTGGTCCAACGGGGAGAGATGCGTGCGATTCGCTGAGTCACACGGATCAATTGTCAGTCACATGCGGGGTAAGTCACAATAATCTGATCTTTGCATCAATACTATGCCTCCCAAACATAAGGATTTTATTAACGCATTAAATATTCAGATTATTGTGCATTAAAGCATACACTACATAAACATACATATACGAAACCGATTCATCGTGCATTAACAGCTAATAACACTGGAATGCTCTGTAAACATCATGCTGAAAAAAATAACGTGATACAAAAAAGCAATTTGCAATGATTTGTGAAGAATGCCAATGAAAAACAATCAATTAATTTAACAAAAAAATATGTATCTAAATCTAAGTATGAATTTCTTCACAAATCCGCACAAATTTAAAACAGTGTAAACATATTGAATTTGTAAAATTAAAATCATCCGCCATTAAACGAAAATATATTATATTAAAAGCGCGAAATAAAAAATAGAACCGATATAAAATCTAAGAGAACTCTTTTGAACATGCGAATCCAACCTTGCACTGGTGAAAATTTCGACGGCAGGACTGGAGTTTGAAAAGGCATTTTTTTAGATAAACAAAAACTCCTTGCACCACCCCCGGAACTCAGAGCTGGTCTTATTTTACATTCAGTGGGAAATATTTGATTTTCTATATTAAGTCTTGGAGCAGGCATGCGTATAACTTTTCTTAGTGGCGTTTTCGGCTTAAAACCATATATAGATAACCTCTTTGGTGAGTTAGTGCAACTCGAACTTGTAGTCGAAGATTCGTAATTTTCGCTGTCTAAATGTACGTCAGTTTTTGGTATAACCATTTCATTGTAAACCCGCTGCGGTAAGGTCTTTGGAGCGGTCTTCGATTCACTGCGCACAGTATTATTCAGCTGTGGAGATTCAGAGTGGTCGAGTTCAATTGCATCATTTCCAGCATCATTACTAACCTCAATATCTACTGTCACTAATCCACCAATTTGATCACAATCAAGTATGTCGGGAAGACTTAAATTTCGTTTGATTTCCTTATTTTCAGAATTAGTGTCGGTGTCGGTATCAACTTCTTCTAGAGTGAGCGAGGCAAAATTTGAAACAGTGTTTTGTTTTGTTGCCAACTTTTCAAATTTCCGCGACAAAACTTTCACTACACCCTTGCCGTCATTGATATTAGCTTTTAATGGTCTCATTCGCCACTCTTTCAATATTTTCTCCTGTAGTATTTTCCGTTCCTCCATTTCAACCAATTTGTTAATAATTTCTAGTTTTCTTTCTATGTATTTGTATTTTTTCACTTCATCGCTTGTATCTTGCGGTGCGATATTTTCTTTAGCTTCTATATTCTGTCTACTATGACATGGAGCTTCACAATCAACTTTCGAAGAAATTCTCCGGTTCATTTGATTCTTAGCAGTTTTAACTGGTATTTTTTTCTTATTCTGTTCAGCGTAAAAATCCAAAGAATCTTTAGAAAATTCATTCTGACTGTCGTCAATCACATCTAAAGAATCCATACTGACATGATGCATTCTTTCCATCCTTTGCATTGCATATACCTCTAAACTGTCCATTTGCATTTCCGATTTATTTTCGTTTATATCTTTTTCTTTTACAAACATGTCGAAAGATTTTTCAGCGTTGTCTGTACAATCGACTTTGTTTGAATTCGAATCTTCTTGCTTTTTATTAGCATTGTAGTTTTTGTTTTGAAGTCCATCTAGTTTTGCTTTGTATTGAGATGATATAGAAGAACTAAGTGTGCCTTTTTCCAGCCCCGCTTTCAACCTGTTATTCATCTTTATCGAAGAAGTTCGTTTAGTAGGCTTTGGTGGTTTATGTGGAACAAATTCCATGGTAATTTTAACATTGTTGTTTTTCGGACCCGAACCCCTTTCTAAGCTCTTAGTGGTATTATTGCATTTAGCAGCATTCGCTTTTTCTTTATTCAGTTGATTTTTATTTACTTTTGTTTGTATATTTTTACGTATTTGCTCTTCAAACTTTTCAAGATTTTTCTGTACATGAGAGTTACGTTTCTCCATCAAATTTTTGAGAGGGTTAGGCTTAGATGCCGGTTCAAGTACTACTTCGAAACTGCAACTTTTTGATTTAACCATAGTGTTTTGTTCACCGCCATCCATCATTTTACTCTTATATTTATGTTTTTCGGAAAATTTCGGTTGCAAGGACTTGCTGGTGTTGGCCATGTAATCACTAGTATTGAGTCGCGGGATTTCATCGGACTCTTTTTTTTCTTTCGCATACTGCTGTATATTACTGCCATCAAAATAATATGCAATATTTTTAGCTTGCGGCAGAGTTTGTTTTGAAGCTGAATCATATAAACTTTTTGACCTTGTAACTGTTTTATGTCCAGGTAACTCACCGGTTGGTATATCAAATCCGTATACCTTATGAACCGGTGGTTTTGGGCTAACAACTATATCTCTATAATTAGAACTACTTTCACCTAAATAATTGTTATACATATAACCACCCATGTACGAAACATTATTAGGACTCGATCCATAACTTTTAGAACCGTTATCGAATTCATAGCAGCTTTTACTATTCGGTACACCCACAGGTTGGTGACGTGGTTGACGAGGATTCCGTGATCCTTCGAAGAGCATTTCTAACGGAGCGCTTTTTGTGCACTCCGAGTCGTCAGAAAGAACGCTCTCTAACGAGTTGCAGTTAGTCCTAGATAGCTGGATATCGTCCAAATACATTTCATCGGACAACACAGACTCTTGGCTACAACTTGATTTCATATATTTTTTCTGATTCAAAAAGAAACTAGCACTGCTATGCCTGTGAGTTTCTAAATAATGTTCATCCGGCTCATTAAGGTTCTCAAATGAGCAATTTTGTGAATCGTTAATATTATACCGACTGTCGAACTTGGCTTGCTGAAAGGCAATTTCGTTACCGTATCTCAAAAATATTTCATTGGAAACACTAGAGCAGTTTGAATTATCACTCAAAACTGACTCATTTGAACGTGTAATACATCGTTTTGTTAAAACACTTTGACATCTGTACATATTGTATTGAGAATTCATTGTATAATTTTCATCCATGACACCATCAATATCCGAAGGCATGTTTCTCGGAAGTGTAGAACTTTTCTGACTTATACAAGGAGGTTTGAAAGGAACAGTTGGTTTGTCCATAGCAGCACCTGATATTTCGTAGTTTGAAACTGCACGACGTGTCATACCTTTTGCTTTAGTGTGCTTTTTACAGATTTTCTTTGAATACAGTTTGTTCTTGCAGCTGACGTCTTGACTCAGACTACAGTCCTCGAGGGAATCTGATGAAAAATTGCCATCATCTTTTTCTTCGACTTCCTTTGTAGGTTGAAGATCTAAATCAGTTTGATTATTCGGTTCGTATTCATCCAAATCGCCATATTTTCTAGTTATCTCCGCAATCATCTTTTCCGTGTCACTTTTAATAGAGTCAACTATACTTTTTCCGCTGTCTTTAACTCTATTATCTAAACCAACAAAAAAACTAAGGGAGTTTCTTTTCTTTGGATCCGGCGGTGGATTTTGAGCCTTACCCTGATTTTGATTAGTTTGCGGAACTTTATCCGCCCATTTGCATTCTTCAGAGACTGGTGATACAGGACATGATTTATAATTTTTAAATATGCTCCTTGAATTTGGTTTGGGAGTTTTAGGTTGAGGTTTTTCTGACAAATTTAAATGGAAGTTACGTGGGGGAATTTTAGGCGGTACATCTTTTTCTTCTTGAAGGTTAACAGGAAACAGTCTATTGAAGACTTTAGATTGCACTTGTTTTTTTCCCATGTCTATCGTGAACGCCGGCGGTTGCTGCTTTTGAGGCACTTGCTCTTTAAATACAGGTTTTTTATTGTAAGGTATAAAATTAAAATTTCTTTTATCAGGTTGCTTCTGTACAATACCAGCATGGGGAGGAATATAGGGAGCTATATTATCAAAATACTCCGGCATCATCCTATGGTTAACGTTCGCGGGTATGGCGTAAGGGTTTTTGTTACGATAATCCAGATTCATATTCTGATACGGGTTCAGACTGTCAAAGAAGTTAAAGCTATCTAAATTCTCTTCGGGATATAATGGCAGATTAGATACTCCTGGTCAGCATGATGAAGGAAAATTTTTTTCATTTGTTAGTACAATGAATACAAAACAAATTCGATAATATTGCAAAATGTTAGTGATATCAAACGGCAATCGATTCGGTTGCCACATAGTGAATTACATTTCTGTCGTATCAAGCCTGAACAAGGTAATGAATCCAAAATCACATTGTTCAGGACAGCCATTCTTAAATTTAAACTTATGGCAGCAAATTTTGGTTTTATGTTATTCAAATACATTTTTTACTTAAATATTATTATTTGTGAATGATGAATTTAGTGTATTTGCTGGTTACCTATGCAAGAGTACACTATTCAAGCCTGATACATAAATTAACACCATAGTAATGACATTTTGTATCAATGTAAAATAAATAATTACACTGATTAGACAATTTTTTTAAAGAAACTAATGAATTGTAATTAACTATGAGTTACCTTTTATAATACTTAATCATAAACATAAATTGACTATTTAAATTCATTAGCTTAATTTAAATAATAAATTGTTGTAAATATATAAAAATATGCATATATTGTTCATTAGTGCGAAATTTTTGCTTAAATCAATGTGTTGCAGATCTTCGCTAAAATAATGACTAATATAAAATTTCAAAACTCACCATAAGGTCTTGAGTTAGACGGTATTGCCATCGAAACTGGCCTGTGCCGACGCGAATTGTCCTTCTCTGGTATATAGGACAAGTCCGTAGTGGACTGACTCGATTTCAAATTGGACCGGAAAGCAACCTAACAATTGAAAATATTACGTTATTAATTTAAAAATTCTTACACACGTGGAGGTTTGGATCTAAACTTTTAACTAATAATTTTAATTTTGTAGCAAAGTTTATATTGCCATGAGTATATATATTTATTTTATATATTAAACATCAGGTTATTTATATATCAAAGATATACATTTATTTATTTTATAAGTAATCACACAGATCACCTAAGACAACTCCCACATATAAGATCAATCATGAAATATAACGTTACTTTTTGGGATTCTTTATTCTTTTAAACCCCCATCAAAGTAAAATGCTACATTTAAAAAATAGCTCCTTGAAGGATATGCTTTATAATGCTTTTTGGTGAGGCGTCATCTAAAATAATAACAAACAAGAAAATTAAATATCGTTAGCTATGTACCAGCAGGATATTATTTGTTAATAAGTCAACTCTCTCGATATTTCATATGTAAATATTAACATTAAAATTATAGCAATTCGCGCTATATATTTCCAACGTTCGTTTTAAATTACATATAGATGACGTCAAAACGAGGCATTAGAATATTTCTTTTAAGATGTTACTACAATTGTCCACATCACAAAAGGAAGCCAGTAAAAGTAAATATTCCATCCAAGGGTGGGAACTATAATGCTGCCGAAACCGCTGTACTGCGCTGTAGGGACGCGCGGTGAATTGGGGTCCCAAGAAAAGAGAGTATTCGGTAGCACTATACCAGGACCACACATTTCAGAACTGATGGAACGACGGAAGAGAGACTAGTTCCATATACATACATTCTCAAGTTGGCGCCGTGTCTCCAGGATCCTCCTCTGCAACTCCTCGCGACGGCGAACTGCTTCAGGGTCGGGGCGCGCGACGGGGGCACGGGACAAATGCTGCGCCGACAGTGAGTTGTTGCCTGCAAATATTATTTACTGTACTGAAAATGTACTGTAACCTAGTAAATAACAAGCAACACGGTCACCTTTTGGAAACTGATGTGATTATGAAACAACGTAGAATACACTGATCGCCCTAATATATGAGATTTAATATCTTATGAAAACAATAATTTTATTATATAGCCCCAGCGTCCCTAAACTTAACTACTAAAATCTAAATATAAAAGCTTACGCGCTGTTATGTACCAGTAATACTTAACTAGGCGTACACTGGCAAAAAAGTAGGGAATTCATTTTAATTTTATTTTTCATTTTAATAACATATTATTGTTTTATTATGAAGATTGAAATTTTTTGGAGGTAATTCCGTATCTTCCATTTTCGCGACATTAACTATGTCGTCGATCCACCTAGAGGGTGGCTTACCGACGCCGCGTCTACTGGTTCATGATATCCACTCGAGAACCTTTCGGTCCACACCAACATCGATTGCACGAGTGATGCCCCTGCCACTTCAAACGAGCAATTCTTTGAACATCGTCGGCGACCTTTGTTCTGCATCCTGTCATTTTTAATTCGATCTCGCAGCAAAATTGCGACCATAGCCTTCTCAATTGCTCTCTGTGTGAGCCTTCTCATAAAATCCATCGTACTAACAGTAAAAACTCAATAGATTTTCTGTTTCACGATCGTATTATACAACGAAAGTTAAAACGATATTTTGACTTTATAAGGTAGTTTATCTATTATAAGCTTAAATTTAAGGTAATATTTTATAAAATTAACATAATAGGTACTCGAGGACATAAAATATAATTAACGTATTGAAAGACAGGATAAAGAACAATAACTTTTCGAGGTTAATTAGATTTTCTTGTTATTTTTCGTTCACTTTTTATTTTCTGAGTGTATGGACAATTTTTACATATTTGTTAATATATAACATAATATGTTGCAAGAATTAACCGTATCTATGTTCATGAATATCGTTGTACCTTATAAAAATAAATATTAATCGTGATAGATTCAAGTTTTGTACTATATTATTATAACAAAAGTACACGCACTAAACAAATTTATAATACAAATACTTTTCTTTAACATAACAGAAAGAATTAAATTTTAAAATTATCTTAGCCTTATAAACTTTTTAGACACGGTTGGACCCATCTCAAAATATCTATGTGCTCATACATTTATCTGATCCTCTTTATTTTGTTGTTTGCAACACCATAAGGATTTATATTAAATATATTTGATTGCGTCGGCAAAGTTTATCGTCGTTTTATAGGTTCATCGAGCATTGAAATATTTTTTTTTTATGATCTTATATCTATGTATGTCATTATACCTACGTTATGTTATAACTATATAAAATTTGTGTACAGCCTAGGGATTTCTATTTTCTAAATTTTTGTGCCATAAAAGGTGAATAAACAATTGCTTAGCTCCCTCAAGTAAAGATTGCTACAAGATTTGGAATACAAAAAAGGCGTCCATCACCGAATTCCCATGAGTATAATATCAGCTCACAGTCTGGTTTGTTTCTGCGGCATTCACCTCCAGTGAGCGTGGAATCCAACTCAACGCCACTGAGGCTGTCGAAGGCCGACTTGAGGTACTTCTCTCTCCGACCAGCCGTGTCGATAGACTCGCACGAACCGGACAGCGGGTTGCGGTCTGCATTGTCGCCTGATGGGGTCGACACCTGGTAAATAAAAATTAATTAAAATGTAACTTAAATTAAAGTTCTCAGACTATTCCAAAAATAATGTTAAAATATATAGTTGTCAAATAATAATAGAATTATAATTAATATATAATTACAGCTGTCCCCCGCCTGTTTTGCGAACTTTTAAATACCTCTTAACCCCTTTGAGGGCGAATTTCATAAAATCCGTTGTTAGCTGACCTCTACTGGGTAAAAGTAATATTCCTACAATATTTCAATAATATAAGCCTCATAATTCCATAGATATCGTAATGAATCTAACATAGATATTATACGCTTTCTTTGTCCTGATTTGGTAACGACTGTTACAGACAAATGCGTTTTTACTACGCGGCTCACATACAAATATCCGAAAATCTTATATCGGTGATTGCCAACAAAATTTACAATATTAACATGTACTAAGAAAAACGATGAAGAAAACGTGGCGATCGGTGACAAGATACTTTAACGCCGATTATAAATATATCGGAAAATTTAAGAAACACTTGAAGAAATTACTTATTAGTTCTTTATTTCAAAATCATTTAAAAAAAATTGAAATCTAATATATAAAATTCTCGTGTCACGGTGTTCGAACTTGAACTCCTCTGATCTAATTTTATATGCGTATTCATTAGGTCTGAGAATCGGCTACTATCTATTTTCCATACCCCTAAGTGATAAGGGTTGTTCACCCTTAAAATTTTTTTTTTAATTTTTTGACGATTTTTTTTTGTTTTTATTTCTTTACGATACAGCAAACAAAAATACATACAACCCTAAATTTTTACCCCTCTACGATAAACCCTTATTTTTTATTTGTTAATTAAATTTTTTTTTGCAAAACAACGTTTGCGGGATCAGCTAGTGTTTGTATAATAAGCACTTTTTGTAAAGGGGCGGAGATTTAACGTAATATTTTCAGGGGAAGATCGCAGAAAATTGATAACGAGAGATGCGGTTATTTAAATAAGTCAAAGGGGGCGTTACTCAAATTAATGTGTCATACAACTGAGTAATTTATATATGAGAAATAAATATAATAGTAATAATACCTCGTCGTCGTCAGAGTCATGTCCTGAGCCACTAAGCGATGTTGCAACGGGGGGTAGCTCTAGTCTTGGTGACTCTGCCTTCCACCGCTTCGAGCGACGCACAGATTGTCTCAACTCCTCTGCATCCATTGCGTTTACCATGAACTCTCTGCAATTAGACAAAACATAAATTTACTTTTAAAAATATATAACAGGCCAGCATTACCTCATGCTACAACTATTTCATATTCTTTTTTTTTAGGCCTATAGACGCCCATTATGTATAAACCTCCACTAAAGATAGGCACGATTACCAATCTTGTATCTGCATGCATCAAGCGACTCCCCGCGGACTTAACAATGTCGTAATTCTATCCAGTGGGGTGCCTACCCACGCCGTGATGCTCGTGGTCACCATCATATGCGCGTCGCAGCTGGGAGGAGTATCGACCAATCCGCTCTATCTGTCCACTGTCAACGCTCCACATACTCTCTTTTCCTCGTCCTTCACCTCACCGCGCTTTTCTTAAGCGCGGTGGTACAGAAGTTTTTAGCGGAAGTATTTATTTTGTTTGTAAAATATTGCGAGTGAAAACTATGTCCAGTTTTTGGACGAAAGCTGAAGACGCTTATATTGATTTCTTTCATGTACCTAAGCCTGAGGACTCCTATAGAAACCTCCGCTAAAGGTGCTATTAATTACCGAATTATGTTATTACTTGCCTATATGTAAATACGTGATAATATTCTACAAGCACTTGATCTTAATTATTACAATTAACATCATATGATTACCCAGGCGTGTCTTCGTCGTTGTTACCGGGATAGTATGTAGGCCTATTCCCTCTTTCAGAGGACGAAGTCCTCTCGCCGTCCGATATGTCTTCGATGTCGCCATCGTGCTCCGTTGACTCTTGATCCTGAACAATAACAAATGTCTAAATAAACGTCCATTCGACTCTAAGGATCATTTGAACTTGAGATATCTTTTTTAATAATGATAATCAGGTGTCTTTATTAGACTTTGGTTATAAAATATTTAATTATCGTCAATTCAGAAGGACATACTCTACTAGACATAGGCATTACTCATAGATTTTCAAAGACCTATAATTAGTGGTTCATATGTATCATCTTCTGAATGGATGTCGTTCGCTGCGCTTGTTTCTTCTACGTGCTATGTGCCTGCCTATAACCACGTTAACCTGCTGATCTGTTGGGCTATAATAGATACTATCATTCGTCTACGGATCGCCTTATGGCAGAGAAATGTCAAACGTAGCCCTCTCCAAAACTCATTGAGCAACTATAAATTGACGTAGAGACACATGAGAGAACAAGCTAAGTGCCATAAGTGATAGATGGTAGTAATCACACAAATTTGACGAGCATTCTACGAACTCGGTGCCCTTAAAGCTATTTGTATTGCAAATAGTCACTATGTAGGTCAATTGTACGTTATTAATTTGTTTAACTAAAATAATGATGCTTTTCAAAATTCTGATATCAATCTTGATTTATTTTCGTAGCGAAGCTCCATGTGAAATGTTCAAAACGAAATTCGCGTAAAATATGAGTTACATTTTGCTCCTAGGAGAAACAATAATGTGAGACGTATATAACAATTAAACTGGTCTTTAAGTAACAACGGCGGAAACATTAAAGAATAATAAAAGCAAAAAATAAGCAAAAAAAAAAAAAGAAAAAGCGAACCTCGTATTTAAAACTGCCGAGAGACGAGTCGTCGGTGTGATGTCGAGTGCGAGCGTCTGCGGCACGCGCTTTCGACAAATTTAACGTGACCTAACACATGTAGCGAAACCAAAAATTAAATTAAAACAAATGTTACACAATAACAAAAATATATATTAACAAAAAATAATTCACGTGCTATAAATAAACCATTAATTATAAAAATATTGAGTGTTTAAAATGATTTGCAATTCAATAAAAAGTAATTCTCGTGTGTTACCAGTGAGTTCAAGCTCGAAAGTTAGTGCAGATGTTAGTAATTAGTGTTTTATTATTAAAAATAATAATTATATTACAAATCAGTTCCTCGTTTATTTTTGTCAAATACATTAAAATCTGTGATTGAATAATTGAATATATTAAATAATATTTTACATAAGAAAAATAATAATACGACTTTTTATTCGGAAAAAAAAAGTTAATTTTTTTCACAACTATCCGAGTCAAGTTGTTGAAAGATAGCTTAGCTTTGAGTTATTTGTTGAAACGCAAAGGAAACAAAGAAAATTAATTATTCTACAATCAATAGCCAGCACACGAACATTTAATTCTATATACAATATTATTTATCAATACGAAAATGTATATTAAAATAGAAACTACTAAAATATTATTAAATATATCTAATTCTACAATAAGAACACAAATTTATCAAACCTACAATAGTAGAATTTATTTCATAACAAGATTGCCCAGTTCGTAAAATTAGTGAATGAAGGTTTGTTGAAAGCGGAATTGTGGATTTCACAAAATCTATCTGACCAAAATATTCCTTCCAGTCTTATGGTGATATATGAATCTCTTACATATTTACGTACATACAAACGTATACATATATATGCATGCAATTATTTAATCACTAATAATAATACTCTATTATCACCCTCCGCATTTTTATTAAAATAGTTGTTAAAATAGACTATGTATAGTTAGATTTTTATGAATTAAGAATAATAACTATAAATGATTTTAAAACTAGAACTATGTAAGCATTTTAAACAGATGCATGCCCCATATTGACTACAACTAAACAGTACAAAACAAAGAAAAACTTTTTGAAAAATTCAACTAAATTTTATAACAAATACTACAAGGTAAAATATATAATGTATGTATGTACAAAAATGTAATAATTAAGATTGAAAACTAACATAATATTTTATTAAATCATTATTTAAAGTAATGAATTAAAACTACAAAAGATTTTGAAATTTGTTATATTTTTTCTCATCATATCTTGAATTAAATTTTATTAAAACATTTCCTATAAAGAGAAACAAGTAATTTTTGAAAATGAAAAATGTCACAAGCGCACAAAACACAAGCCACGCAATGTGAGAACAACAAATGCGAAATCAAAACAAATCAATAAAAAAAAAAATAACAAAAACCTTCTCGACTCTTGGAGATATTGTCAAAATGTCGTATGTCGTTTTCATAGTGGCGTCAAAGTGACGGAATAGAGCTTCCACACGCGGCAGCTGTGCCAAGTTGAGAGATTTCGGCCTCTATATACACGAGGAGTAAGGACCACAACCATTATGAAAAGATGCTGTTAATATCACTTGATTTAAAATTTATATTCTCTTTTAAAGGTAATATTAGAATTAAAATAAATGTCAAAGGAAAAATAATAAACATGTTACAAACTTAATATCCAAATACCAGTGTCATTGTTTCTGACAAAATAAAAAAAAATGTATTTTAATAACGGGATTATTTAGCATATATTTCAATGGTATTTGAATATTTATTTTAAATACTAACCAACACCACAACCATAACCTTCATGTAAGTGATTAGACAATACAAATTAGTGACGTAAACATAAGCAAAAACACATTGGAATTAAAAATCGACGTGCAATTTTTAATTATTCAGTGTTGCGAACTACATTGTCCAAAGTCTATAAGTCTTTCAATTTTTATTTTAAACAAAAATCAACAGTGTTTCTATTTATTTGAGGATAAAATTTAAACTAGTGAAAGGCAACTACTAGTAAAATATATTCATAAAAATTTACCATTTCCTTAAGCGAAAGCATATCAACTTATTTGGAACGAAATTTCCCAAACACATATATACAAAGAACAAACATTATTCAAGATATTTTTTTTTTCTTTACATACCTGCTTAGCACTCTGATCTCTCCGCTTCTCAATATATCTTGTGTCTGTTCCACTGTCCAATGAACTATCTTTGGAGCCGTCAGAATCCCCTCGTTTCTCTGTTAGTTATAAAAATCATTTATTTCAATTCAAAATTAATTATTTCGATTTTACATACTTTCCTTATGGAGTGGCCAAACTGCGGCTCGCGAGCCACATGCGGCTCTTTGAACGATTAATTTAGGCAATGAAGCCTTAACAAAAGCTTTGAATTTTGTCGAGAATAAATATAAAATTGATTCAGGTATTTTATTACAGATGCATATACCTCGTTACAAAAAAGATCTGTGACTGTTTGTTATTCGTTAAAATATGTTTAACTAAACAATCCTACAAGATTAATTAATTTAAACTTACCAGGCGCAGGTTGTATTCTAGTAGCCCATTTACCACGGGCGGGGGGCGCCGGGGCAGCCGGTGTGAGAGGTCCTTCAGGAGCAGCCAATTCGTCGCCTAAACTCTTTTTCGCCCACGACGGTAGTTTGCCAATTCTTAACCTTAAAATTATTAAATATATTATTATTAATAAGAATTAAGAATTCTGGAAGTATTTTTAAAAAGTAACATGAAAACTACAACAAGAACATTAAGTAGTATTTTTAATGGCGCCCGTTATTGGTCGCTGTTACACTAAACTTACAATTTTTAATTAATTATTCCACATCCTTCTTTTTATTTCCTTACTCCACTTTTAGCTTTCTTAAGATATTTCATTCAGTTTTTAAACATACTTCGTAAATTATTCACTAATATTACATTATCATTAGTTACATAATATGTACATTAATATAGTTGTAGATTAATTTCAATATATTAATATAATATAACTACTCAACCACGCTTTGAAGATCGAAGAAACTATGTATGATCAATTTTTTTGTTACCTGATTAAAACAACCCCAGGTTCTTTTAGGTTATGTTTTGTGTTATTTTAGAAACACTCTTCCAAATAGTCATGAATTACTTAAAATTATTAATAGTGTAATTCACTGACACAGAAAAACATTTGTCATATGTTTTGGTAAAATAATTTTTTCTCCATGCGAATATAGGTTAACTAAAGTCGCATTTATACATATACGTTTACCAAAGAACATAACATAAAATATATTATAAATTAATTCGGTAAAAGGAAGGTGTTTATAAATCCAAATGTAATATACTCACGTATAATCTGCAACAACCGGTGTGCTGAATTTGTTTGTATCTCCTAAGTCACGAGGTGGTGAACCCAATTGTGAATCAGTCTCACTGTCTAAGCCTGATGCTCCATTCGTTGGTTGTGGGATTTTTCTGAATATTCAGAAATAATTTACAATAAACCCATGTGAAAATTTTAGACAAGCTATAATAATATCAGATGCAATTGAGTTTTGAAGTAAACCTTGAAGATTATTATAAAACCCCATTTACCTGCCCTGTCGTATCGCTTGCTGTGCCAACCTAGCTCTCATAGTGACCACCATATCGTGGGGAACACGCCATACGAATATACAACCATCACCACTTGCTGACACTAAGTGCTGGCAGTCGGGAGTAAACCTGGAAAAATAATAACAAATTCAAATTTTAAAATATTATATTTCAAATAGGCATTTATATGCACTCTTCAATCGTCGAATTATTTTAACATGATAAGTAGCATGCTACCACCGGCTCGGAATATCGAATAGAGCAAGCCAAAACCTCAACAGTTACTTATTTAAACGAAATTTAACTACTTTTGGTGTATACATTATAATATCAATTGAGTAAATGAGTCAATAAATGAAGTTCTACACATTTCGATCAAGTAAAAACTCCTGAATGTGATAATAACATTTATTCAATAATACAATTTTAATTCTAGATTTAAAACATGTACATATTCATCACTCACACTTATGAAAGATTTGTTAACTATTTGAACGAAATTTAAGCATTACGAAAAAATAAATGATTAAATTAAAAATTGTACATATGCTCTACTCTTCGCTTTTATTTAGATACAATCAATACAAGTTATGCATTCTTTCATGTTATGAGTTCATGTATTGAGTGAATTGTGCATGTGATAATATAACATAAGATTAGTTACAGGAGCAAGCTCCTAAGGGGTTAATGTATAGCTCATTTCTATCTAAAAGTCAATGGTTTCCGAAATTATGAATATAGTGATGATAATATAGGTCCGGTGTTTTTTGAATTGGGATTACTAAATATTAAAATTAAATATTGTTTACTATTTATCGCTGCAGACTAAGTATTGTCAGGAGTTACTGGCTTGTCGCAGTCCTTTAGAAAATAATAATTACTACATTTTTTTGATTGATCACTTTATATAGTGTGATTTGACATAAGTGTATGTGTAAGTTTCTGGTTGACAAATGAGCTGTACATTTACCCCTTTGAAGCCTTTACTGTTATAACCAATCAAGCTGAGTATATTTAATAATTTGAATTCGACATACCTTAGCCCGGTAACGATTTCAGAATGTCCGTACATCGTGGCCATGCACTCTCCCGAATAATAATCGTAAACACTGAGAATCTTGTCCGTGCTAGAGGTAGCTAGGTAAATACCACTGTTGTCTAATGCAACCTGAAAATATAATATTGCTGAATGCATTGGTTTTGTGTAAGATTACATGGATTCCTTCTTTTTGAAACAATTATTTTAACCCAATTCAAATATAAAGGCTTTTAAGTTATTTTGGTTAATCTAAAAGTTTTAGAAAAATATAAAAAATTTAGTTTCTGTCAAAAAAACTTGGTAGGATTTAAAGTTAAAAGTATTTCTTAGTTATTACAAAAACCTGTGCGAAGACGTCTTGGTTGTTATTACCATTTGAAATTAGTTAAGCTTGAACAGTAACAATAAAAATAGACAGAGAAAGAATTGTTACAGACACAGCCAAATGTGTGCTATTGTGTAAATCTATACGGAAGCTTATATATATATAACATATTTCATGTTATAAACATAAATTTTCCAAAATCAATATTTAAAAACAATAAATTTAATCTATTTTAACAAAAAAAAAAAACATTTATAGCTAAATTCAACGAAATAAGACTGTTAAATGATTTGTTTTAAATAAAATGTTCATATGTATATATATGTACATATGGAGATACCTTAATAAGCGTGCCATCTTCGGCCGTGGTGCCTCGGAACGTTTTCGTATGTCTGCCATGTGCTGCGCTGTACACTCTTACATTGCGATCCTAGATTAAATTAAATAAAATTAAAATCTATAACATACTTAACTTTTAACAATGCTGACTATATTTACACAAATATGTAAACAAAGTTTATATCATTACCTGACAGGCAGTGAGGATATGTCGACCGCCCGCGTCGACTTCCATGTCGTAAAGCGTGGTGCGTCCGGAAACATTCTGTCCACGTGCGAACTGGTAACTGCCATCTTGTGTCTATAAGTTGAAACATTGAATTATTTAGTTTAGTATTCAAGATTAAAAAATATATATTTAAACTGTATCGATTAGATACTATTATACTAGCTGCCGCCTCCCTGCCTGATTTGCGAACTTAGTGAATACCACCTTTAACTACCTCTTGCGTGTGGAATTTCTTAAAATCGCTTCTTAGCTGACCTCTACTCAATGAAAGGAATACTCCTACCAAATTACAAACCTCTAATCGCTATGGTTTCAGAAAAATCATGATCTATCAGTACATCGGAGGATATGTATTTTGTACCTATAGAGATAGTTACTGTACTTATGTCAATTAAAATGAATGACTAATTATATCATTTGGTTAAAACATGAATTATGGTATTATTGTAAAAAGTTTTAACAGATTGTTTCTGTAATATTGTGATACTTAAAGATAGAAACACACATTTTCTAAATCCAAATCATTATTGGTCCACATAAACACAATATACCTTAACACCCGTGGTCATTAGCAGTTCGCTACAAAATTTAATTTACAATATAAACGATGCCTGCAACTTACGGTTTTGAGTTGTCTGAAGAGGATGGTCTTATCTGCTCCACACGACACCATCTGCAGCCCGGAGCTAGAGCTTAGAAATCGAACGGCTGTGATAGACGACGAGTGTTCATCTAAGGTTTGCAAGATCTGATAACCCTGTGAAGAAACATAAATATGAATTAAAATTAGGTAAATAAATTATTTCTTAAAAATTTACATTCCTCTGGGTACATTAAAAACTGTATCTTTAGCTTGATTATGCATATATAACCACTATAGCACACAGAAAAAATGGCACCTCCAGGTTCCAGAGACCACGGACCGAAATACTCAGTATAAGACATCCGCCAACAAAGAAGATAGACAACTTCCTTGAGGTTGTCTGAAGATGCTGGATGCAGACCGCATCCAATTGATACTGGTAGAAATCGGTTAAGTAGCTGTATCTTGAGGTAGAGGTATTATGGCTGAATTGATGATGATGACCGCAATAAGCGGTACGGAACACCTACCTTCTCAACAAGGAACACATGTACAAGGCGATCTCTTGAGGCGGAGGCGAGTAGACGTGGTCGAGCTGAGTACTCGAGGCAAAGCACCTCGGCGTCGTGAGCCTCCAGCGTGTGCAGCGGCGATCCATCGGACGAGTGCACCCACACGTTGCCCGCTCGGTCGCCCGCCGCCACGTGACGCCCGCAAGGCGACACACGCACACATCTACCAAAAATATTATTTTATACATCGGGCCTCATTGTAAAGCACACAGTCGCTCAACAAGCCTTGAAGAGTGAAAGAAGAGTAAAGAAATTAAAAGAAGGATGTGAAATAATTTAATAAAAATTGTAAGATCCCTGTCTCTAAACTAGATTGGGATGAACGATAGGCCCCCAATAACAGGGTCCATAAAAAATACTGATCTAAAAGATTTACAACAAGGATCCTGAATACAGTCACTGTATTGTGTAAAAATTTGATACATTGTTATATAATACCACCTACCACACCCTAGAATAAGTTCTCAATGAAGCATCTGAACATAGTTACTGTAAAGATGTCAAAACTTCACTTTCAGAGCTGTCACAAAGAAAAGAAATATCTCTACCTTAATTTGTAACTAACCTCATATAAGAAAAGTACTCTATGAAAGTTTAAAAAAAAAAGTACTACCATGTTCATTCAAAAGTATAAGAAATGATATTAAACAGTTTTTTAAAAGCACTTGTTTTATGAATATAAGCATATTTACCTTACACCAATTTTATCGTCATATGTCTTTGACTTGTCCTTATCGCTGGTCGCAGTCAGGTCCACATCCTTCAGGAACTTCAACTCAGGATCGATGTATATTATTTTATTTAATTCCTTAAAACAAATACAAATATTATTTAGTATTTCCAAATATTTTTTATATTTTACCAAGTTATTCTTAGAAATTGACAATAATCTTAGAAAGCAGTAGTGGGGAAGGAGAAGCTTCTATCCAGCAGTGGACATCCCACGGCTGAAATGATGATGATGATGAGAAGTTTTAAAGTTTGATTCCCAAAATAAATCTAAACCTTTGTATCAAATTGGAATATGCAGCAAGTGCCTAGTGTGTGAAAATAAAAGGTTAAATAGTTGATACACATACATTGCTGTAAATATTTGGTCCACTGGGATGCAAGTTCCAAACTCGCACGGTGTCGTCGCTGGAACAGGTGAGAAAACTCCCGACGGGCAGGTTGGCTTCGCTGATACCGCACACCATGTCCACGCCCCAAATACAAGCAGAATGATATAGTGCGGAATGTGATTTCCCAACCTGTAAATAGTTTTACAAAATGTTAAATTCAATCTTGAACCTTCCCAACTTTTATTTATTTGGATCCAGTCGACAATCACAAAAATATTGTAATCTAATATAAAACAAAACTGTAAAAAACTATGAGTACTATTATAAGCCGAAACAGCGATATGGAGACAAACAATTTGATCATAATATTTATATATTTATATATATATAAGTGAGATTTCTACTCATGTATAGACTCATCACGATATCCTTGGAACTATCAGGCCAAGAGGCTTGAAATTTTGGTAGAAATATTATTTTTGCCGAGTAGAGGTCAGCTAAGAATTAACGAATTTCTAGGGGAATTCATAAAAAAATGCTTATTTTCTAACTAAAGCTTCTAACTAAAACAATTTCAGTTGTAGGTTGGTTTCAGATTCGCATACTCTAGTGGAAATTGTTACGAGACGCCATTAATTTAGCCGTAGGATATCTATTATATATATACTATTAGATATATACCTCCCTTATAGATTTCCAATCGGGCCAATTGGAAGCGGCCTGTATCTGGCCTCTTTTGACAATCTAAACAAGACGTGTTGCGCATATAGATTGGCAATTTACTAACCCGTTTGATATCCCGCACATCCCATACATAAAGGCTGTGGTCGTTATACACGCAAGTGAGCTTATGGTTCCGCTCATCGTACGTCAAAGCAATTGCGTCCGGATAGCGCGCGTTTGTCGGCTGCGTAAACATATGACTGCGAAATAGATAATAAATGAATAAAAATAAATTGAAGTTGCATCATGATGAAAGAATTTTTTTTTAATAGAAGGTTAATCTTTCATTATTGTTATTTATAAATTTTCGCGAGTGTTTTATAATCATGAAGGCTCGGGTTATTATAGAATACTAGATCGGGACGCATAGTAGTTCAAAACTACGCAAAGAAGCAGAAATGCTTATGTTTTCTTGGGAACAATAACAATATTCTTTATTTCTTTTAGAGATCTTTAAGTCGCTTGGATAGACGTTCCATGAAGTGATCAGTCGCAACGAGGTTTAAAAGGCTAATTTAGCTTGGACTGTCGTTTATTACACTTTCGGTATTCCGACTCAAGGGAACCCAAAAAGGCCGTACCTCGACTTAATTGGCTTCTATTGCCTGACAAAGTTTATAATGATCACTTATGTTGTGTAAAAATACAGTATTAAAGTTAAATTTTGAATATCTGTATAAGTATATAAAAGTAATTACTGTGTATATAATAACTCACTTAATGTTAACGCCCTGTGCGACGTCAACGCCCAAGTAGTGAGTGCGAGGCAGCGTGGTTATATAGCGCAGCGAGTCAGGAGCAAAACACCGCACGATGCCCTCCGCGCACCCCACGAAGATGTAGTTTGCGCCGATCGCCATGCAGTTGGCAGACGTAGTCTGTAATTAAGACGGAATTATATCAATACATTAACTGGAACAAATACAATTTTAGTTAGTGCTTTATATCAACTGGGTCGAAAGAATTCAACGAGTTGGGAAATCATTATTATTTCAGCCCCAGGACGTCTAATGCTTGAAAAAGGTCTTTTTCATACTATTCCTAAAGGACCAACTCGAAATGGCCTAAATCCAGCATCTTTTGACGACCTATACAAGATGGTTAGTCCACCTTCCGAGTGAACTTTTTCTGCGATCGTTGATCCGAGATCTCCTCTCCAGGATCTTAGGGCCCCAGCTGCCATCTGTTCTACGCGCCATGTAATCGAAAATGCGCGCTGTCTATAGGATATGTAGTAGTTTCGCACGCCTTTGAGTATCTATATCACCACACCATATAAAAACAAAGATAAACTTGTGTTTACAAGTTCAATTTTATATTATATTGGCGACGTTGTAATTCCTCCATTTAGTCTGAAGGGTTTACCCTTACAATATTTTATCCATCTTTAGTAAACTCACCCGTAATTCAACCCATTTATCCAACAGCCGCCTGCTATTAAACTCGCAGAGCAAGCCGCCGCGCGTGATGGCGTACGTGCTGTCGGCAGCCTCGCCCCGGCCGCACACGACGTCGCAGAACTCATTGTCTTTCTGTTCGCCCAGGATCGCAGACCGGCCCATAAGCGGCACAGGTTCTTTAAACTGTAAATTAAGAATATTATATAATATACAAATATTTCATATTCCAAACTAGTGTAATTCTTTAAATATTTATTATTTTTTATTAGACATCTTACACTTAGATGCACGTTTTTGTACCATATTATTTATGTTAACCAATAAATAATTTTCGTATACAGGTTGACGCATTCCTCACAATATTAGAAGATTATTTTTTAAGTTTATGTAATATAAAAACAGTTTGTAAATAATACATCACAATCAAAATCTGCCTTAATTAATCACATTCAAAGAGGGAAACTGGCATAGAAAGCCCTCGTTCACATCTATGTTCAATAAAATAGAATAATGAGTATAAATAAATAAATAACTTAGTTTCTACATTATTGTAGAAGAGTATTTTATATAAGATTTTAATACATGTTATTATAGCATAAGTAAAGCTTTGTGGATAAATTAAATAATTTTAAATAAAAAAATGGATTAAATATCTAGTTTTAATGAAATACATGCAATAGACACACATAAAGCTACATCATAACAGAAAATGATTTATAATATACAGGATAATTAATGTTATTAAGCAAAATTTCAAAAAACCACTACAATAACATTAACGTTCGGCTCGTCGAACAAACCGGGACTGTACAGTGTGATTTAGTGTATTAGTAAAATTACCCATAAACAAAAAATAGATCATGTCGACATGTCGTAGCAGTGAAACAAAAATATTTGTTAATCGTTTTGTATTTGGAAAATATACTTAAAAGCTAGCAGACACATATAAACAGTAGTTGAAAATAAATATTACCTTAGCATTTCTTGAGTATTCCAAATACCAGAATTTGACATGTCGGAAGCCCACTGTTACAAAATAGTTGCCGCTCTCCGAGAAACTAACAGCCTTCACACGTGATGATACCTTAAATAAAAAATAGGAGTTAATACAAAATATGGACTAATTTGTAAATTAAGGAATTTGTCAAAGCAACTATAATAAATTTAGAACAGTAAATAAACTTTAATTCATTGTCATCATTTCAGCCATAAAACATCTACTGCTAGAAAAACCTTCCCCAGAGATTTTCAGTCGGATCGGTTAAAAGTGACCTGCATTATAAATAGGTTGTAATTATTTTTGTCATTTCTCTAAAATGTTATAAAAGGTCGCTTATCTGCCTGCCAAGCGTTGTTATTAGAGTATATCCAACAATAGATACCTTTGGGGAAGGCCTATGTCTATGCATTGCAGTGAACATAGAAAATTATGATTATTATGACTTAATTTTAAAATAAATCATCTGATTTAAATCTATGCAAGTACATTAATTATGTTAAAACAGCTACTTTTAACTAAATAAAACAAAAAAAATTTTAAACATACAAAGATAATTATTTCTTAAAACTCTTACCTTATTACTAGCAAGTTTGAGGTTGGCCCGCCAGTCCCAGACATTCACTATCATATCATGCTGGGAACCAACCGAGACTAGATACTTCGATGATGTCGAAAATGCCTGGAATAAAATAAGGCATAGCAAATAAGAAATTGTTATAACGATTTTTTTTTAAATTGCCTAATGTTCATTTTTTAAAAATATAAATATACATAATAATATACGATGTATAAGCACAAAGCAATAAAAGAACTCTCCCAATATTTTTTATACAATCGCCTCTTAGGTTATTAAAATAAAAAAAAAATTAATCAAATAAATATTATTATATTTAAGTAATTCAATAATTTATACATTTAAGTTGAATCACGTCGAAGATTTTTATTTATTAGCCTTAGTAGCTTAACATAGCGCTCTATTATTGTGATTTATTATTTGAGAATACATCATTAAAAAATCTTTATTTTATAGAAACTACACACTTCCACAGAATCAATGTATAGTAATATTTACTTACAACACAATTAACGCCATGTGTATGCCCGGGAAACTCAGCTATCTGTACAGCTCCAGACGCTGATGGATCCTGAAAATGAAAAATCAATAAATATTTGTGTCTCCTAAAGGTCTAGTTTTATGTAACAATCACCACGATTTACGCAAAAACTGTTTTATGTAGCAATACATCCTTCTTTTTAAGATGCCCACATTAATGTTTAATAATAATACAGTGTCCAGAATTTCGTCTCAGTTTTAAAATTTATAATCATAGAAACCAATATCCTCATGACATAAGAATGGATTCAATTAGTGTATGAGAAAAAAGAGGGAAAAAAGAATAGAATCATGCAATTCTCCCTCTCACTCTCCAAAATGTATGTTACTAAATATGGATACTTATTTTATGTAAATTATGTTAAATCACCTTTAATTCAAAAATTTATTTTCATGAATTCCTTCACTCAGTCCAAAACAGCAACTTCGCGAATAATTAAACACTATAATAACCCAACGTATCGGCACATATACCTTCTTATTTAATGCACGCCTTGTCACCTTCATTTTATCCATACATCCAACCATATACACATTAAAAATAACTTATCTATAGATCGGTAGATGGCGTTAAATTATTCTTTCCATGAGTTTGCCAACAGATAGCGGTAAGACATTTTTCAACATTGTGTATGGTATTACAAAAATGTGTATATTGTTAGTCTTGTAATAAACAAATGAAATGGTAGAAATTAAAATACTTATTACTGCGAAATATGTACTAAAATATTTTTAATACTTTATACATACCAAAACCTTTAATACAAAATACCTAGTTTGATCAAATATTATTTCTTTGTAAGCTATATCATAAGCAAGATAATATCACTACAAAAATATTGTAATCGTATTGCCTAGCTCTCATGTAATTAACAAATAACTTTGTAAATTTATGACTTATAGTGCCAGTGGGTGATAATCACTCTGGTAGCAATAGAAATTTAAATAAAATAAATAAAGGTTTTACTTTTCCATGATGGATCTCATGGTGGTCCACAGAATGTAATGGTAGTCATGATATATATTTAATCGATACATCGTCATGATGCATTGTAATAAAGAACGTTTCACTTCATCAGTAGTATAAGTTGTTGCTTCGGTACGTGTGAGTAGTTTCTCAACCAACCTGAAGATCCCATACTCTGACAGCGGGGGCGTGTCCACACTCGCCGGTGGCCAGGTAGCGTCCATCCGGGGAAAACGCAACGCACGTCACGCTTTTGCGCGATGCGTTCAACACATGCGACTGCCTGTTCTTCCGGACGTTGTATAATACCACCGTGCATCTGGAAATTAATGCATTAAAATTATTTTAAAAAGTTACAACAACTCAACATCTTTCTAAAATATTTAATTCCTATTGACAGGTTCTTGCCTGCTATTTAATCCTCATTCGGTAATTTAGTAGATTGTGGAGTCGGAGCCTTCGAGCTTCGCTATTTGCTATTTGCAATTAGAAATAATAAATGAAGTTATACGTAGAAAGCGTTTTCAAAATTCAGAATGCTACACGTATTAAAATTAATTATTGTTTACTGTCTGTCTTTAAACTGCCAGAATTTATTGACTTGTCGCATTCCAATAGGAACAATAAATTAATGTTACATTTTCAGAGTGATCGCTTTATACAGGTTGATTCGAATAGATGCAAAAGATTTAAGTTTTTACTAAGAAATAAATTATACATCCTTTTAAATATTTAACATCTGTAACCAATCATACTGTATATAATTTCTTTCTTCATAAAGAAAACAAAAATAAAAATGCGACGATAGAAAAACGACGATAAAGCTATGGTTGGTGCTGACATCGGAATACTAAGTGAAATGCCGTCATGAACAGCGGGCATGGATGAATATTGACAATGGGCTTAACACGGGACGTTTACGGGATTCGCGAGGTAGGTACACAGTGAACGCGGTAAACTTTTACTTAAATTAAATCTACCTGTATTTATAAAACAATCCTTTGTTTTATAGTTATACCATTTATAACTCAAGAGTGGTTGGACCAACTTTTATAATTTTTTTGTTTTTGGACTTGTCTTCCTCTGAAATAGATTAATAATAATAATAATAATATGATGTCTATTAGGCTAATAAAACTTAAACCTAATAATTGTGTTCATTGACAATTAGGCGAAACGAAGTTCTTCGGATCAGCTAATTTATAATAAAACACCTTATATAGTCATAAAAATTTTTTTGTACGAAATTATTCGTCCCATTATTCGAAAAACTGGCACCGGCTCCATCAAATTAGAACTTAAGTACTTGGCGACTTCCCAATTCGCTAGAACATATTATGTAACGGATTCACCAAGGAATATGCATAAAGGATATCTTTTGAAGATGCCTATATCCAGCAGTAGATGACCTTCAGCTGAAGCAGTAATGATGATGATGAACCACCTAGACTCGAAAAGACTAGGTCCTAGCACCATCATTCTTCTACCACCTCAAACTACGGGCGAAATGTAACAAGAAAACTCCCTAAGTTTTATCTATACATATGTTTCAATCTATGGCCTACCCATATGTCCATAAGTGAACGTCTTACGGCTGAAATAACATTAACTATGGCGATTAAAATTGTTAAACAGATTTAGATTCGGATTTCATAGCGTGTAATGATAAGGGACATAAAAGAAGGACAAGGTCCCCGCTTATCGCTCCGCTCGTCAATGTTCGAGCCGCGCGTGTTAAAATTAAGCCTTATTCGTATGTATGAGGAGTATTACCGTAGACGGCCTTTCTCACGGCCACACACGACAAATGCCTTGGTGTGCCGCTGTGTACATACCGAATGTTCCTGCATACGGGGACGCATCAATGAAGCTGATTATTGAGCAATTATATTCACGGCAGCGGACATTACAACAGGCGAATTAAAGAAGTTTTACGAAGAATTCGTTTTTATCACTTCATAGTGAATATAAATTAAACTCGATATTTAATTTAAAATTACGTTTACGAATTTAGCGATTTTTAACATAAAATTACGTAATATATCCAAAAAGTAAAAGGAATGGAACGAAATATCTGAAGAAAACAAGGAACAACTGAAAAAGCAAGTAAAATCAAGGAAGAACGCTGAAATCTTTTTATTCTTCGTAATCAGTTTGTCAAAATTACTTAACAAAATCAACAAATTTAACATATAAAAGAAAATTATTTACTATACACGTATTAATACATCTCGTGTCGGAAACGTCCCGTTACACTGTAAACAAAGCCTCAAGTCGCGGAAACGGAAACCGAGTGGGCACAGTCCGCCAGACAGGAGGTCGACGCACTGCGCCTGCGACATTTTTTCTCCATTCTTAAGTTTCTATAAGACCAGAGCGATTATATTTTTTAATAAAAATATAAAATTGAACCGCTCAAATCGCATTTTGAGTATTTTTCGGCACGTTTACTAATATTTTTAATAGCTATTCAACGTTAATGTTAATGCTAACAGTGAAACATTGGTAAGCAGTTAATAATAGTCATCATCATCATCATGTCAGCCGACAGACGCTCCCCGCTGCTAGGCATAGGCCTCCCCCAAAGGCCTCCACGATTACCTGTCTTGGGCTGCCCATATCCAGCAAACAGTAACTTTAAAACATGGGGCAATCTATGTGTAAAATTGTCAATAATAGAAGAGCTGACATTCAAAAACCTCTCATTAATCGAGAAACGTGTGACGCAAATGCACCAGAAAGAAAACTGGATACAATGAGTTATAGAGATTATACATAGAAGAAAGTACGTCATCAACAACAGGAGTACCGATCCTTACAGAAAGGACTAAAAAAGAATTGTCTTGTATAATACTTGTATGACGGTAACGATAACTCAACGGTAGAGGGGTGAGACTTACTATCGTATGTCGCGGGTTTGATTATTCGGATCTTATATAATTCACAATCTGTACATTTATTATATAGGATTGCTACTGCTTACAAACAAGTTTCCAGAGGAAGGGCAGCATGGTCTTCTGCGTACCATAATACCACACTGGCCTCGGTAACCCGCCTGACAAGCATGGCAGTTTTCGTACATCTCCCTATAGTTATCTTTGGAGGGCTATATACTGCAGAGCGTCTATGGACTGACACGACGATGTAATACGACGTTTTGGAATTTTACCATTCGCTACTAAAAAAACATATCATAACTAACTCTCCGTCGTGTGTTTAGTATTTAAAATCTTTGTTTTTAATTTTTAACACATTATAGTTATATAGTGAATATAAACATTTTAATGAAATTTCTTGCGTGTAGATTTTGTAGAAACCGTTCTTAGCTGAAATCTACTCGGCGATTAAAATATTTCCATCCAAATTTTAGTCTCTAAGCAAAGTTCTAGGGTGTGCTGAGGGCGATGATGAGGTTTAACTATTAACTATTTTCTAATAATAATATGTTGAATATATATTTTTTAAATTATGATATATATTAAATCATTTTACATTAACACACGCTGTATAACAGAAGCAACAAGGATATAAAGCACATTTCACACGGTGGCACTGACAGTTGCCCTCCTTTTCCTTTTCACCTTCGTGCATTAGAAGGGACCGCTAGCCGTCTGCGGGCCCCGCTCGAAGCCTGCCGGAGTTTAAAATGTATCGATTAAGGGCGCGCCCACACCACACCCCTGCGACGTGTGGAGCCGCGCCTCTATATAGCATGAGTGCATTAAACATATTATCAGTTTGTTCAACCCTTGATATGGTCTCGGTTTAAGTGTTCTTTTACTGACGCATCCTTTTCATAATTCTTCAATTGCACAAATTTCGGTGTTTTTAATTAGCATCAACTTTACAGGAGTAGGACGTTTCCCATAGATTTCTAATTAAGTCAGCTAAAAGCATATTGCATTCAGCGTTCTCTGATCAGCCCTATTCCTTATTGTGTTACAAAAAAAAAAAAAAATAGATAAATTTCAAAATTTAAAAAAGGAATGACAGTCACAACTTCCTCTTTGTTAATAGAAAAAGGTGAAAGTAAATTAAAAATTGCTTTATTGTATACTAGCTGCGTTTGAACTCCGTATTGTCTAAAGTTATACGCCGGCACAGTCCAATAGAAAACTATAAAAATAAAACGTTCTTTTTCAGAATGATCACTTTATTAATTTAATGTCTTAATATTAAACAATGGTATATACAAAAACAAGTTTCACTTTCGTAAAATGCAAGTGTTTAGTGATTATGTAATTTAGGAAAAAAAAAACTTTTTGCTACAATTGATATAAAATTTTTAACAACTACGAGAGTGTTAATTTTTCTACCACTTTTTTATTTTTTTCTCTACATAAGAACCTTCTTCCAAAAAAATGCGGATTTGGTTGATAAGTTCGCGAGTATCGCGCTAAGTGTATACATTTGGACATTCATTTTTATTTAAAAGTAACAAAACACGTACAAACAAACATGTTCCTTTTATATTTCGTTCTAACATGTGTCTAAGTTTGCGACAATAGGTAATGAAGTACTAGAATTGACACAGCGGCAACGCTGTAACTGGAAGGTTATGTTGATTCATTCGTCTAAGATCGATTAGGCAAAGTTATCAATCAAAGTCAACGTTTGCATCAGGTTTAGGCCGCGGCGAGCGGTGATGACGTACAGCCGGACGGACGACACAATGCCTGTATTTATAATAGTGTTACATCATTATTATGCCGTCGGCATGGTCAACGACCACACCGGAATCCTTCTTCGGTTTGTGGTTACGGTCGTTTTATTTCATTGCAGCTGTCGTCTGAGGATCGATGAAGTTGGCACTATTATTTGAGTCATTTTGTATTATAGTATAACGCAAAAATATCTCCTTTCGTCGTGTTTTACGACTGGAAATTATAAAACTTACAAACTCTTAACAAAGACATTTTTTTAATAAACACGACATTAATAACGACATTGTGAAACCTTAAACTAAGGATAACTCCCGGAGATAACAATTTTATTATAACAAACCTTTAGTATCGTATTAATAGTCTGTAATATAGAGTTAACAGTAGAAGGTCTCTCTCGTCATTTCCTACTATATCGATCATTTGTATTGTGATTATTATGCTCGTACTTGATAACTATGTTTGTCCTTACAGCTTCTAATTATTTTATAGCAAAGACAATTTACATAAAATACCTCCAATTGGTCTCTTATCCAAAGCGAACAACAATTATCACCAGGAATACCATAAAATGATTTGAAAAACTTTTGGAAATAATTGCTTCTAAATATTCCCTAAATTATTTATTTCATAATGGTTATTAATTACAACAAAGTAAACTTAGTTTAACATACTTTATAAATATTTTCATACCTGGCCATGCTTCTTAAAGTACATTAGACAATATGGTATGAATTCACGTAACAACCAGACCTATGTTTGGTTATACTCAGTGCTTTGTTGTAGAGACACAAAATATAGGATACTTGCCATAAGATTACGATAATCAATAAAAAAAAATCAATTCTGGTAACAGGTTTTAGTTTAATTTTATTTCCAGACATTACATTAAAAAACATAAAAAAAATTACTTGGATTTTTCCTTAATAACAAAGTAGCATGGCATGAGAAGGTGTATAAAAAATTATAAACACGATTTTCAAAAATTAGCGTGCCACCAAAATAGACGTAACAAAAAAGCCTGGTTATACATATTATCGTATAACTTAAATAACGAGCAATGCTAAGCAGAACTAATCAAACTAAAAATAGTATTATGGTAAGAAAATATCGCGAATGATTTTAATTTACCTGAAAGCGTGTTTTGAATAAACAGAAAGAACCATCGAAACGATCCGTAAACTATATAAGAAAGCAATTTCCTGAGATGCCCCGGCGTCCCTCGCCTACACCTCAGCCGGTGGAAGACTATTTATAGCTTGAAAACATCTTTAAAAATCTATATTTATGATGTCAATAAAAATACAGCAATATTTATATTTAATAGTGTATAACTCCTTTTTTATAATAAAACCTAACTTCTGGAACTACTACTATTCTTTCTTAAATAATCTTTTACCTTCATTTATAGTCTTAAGACGTCCAGTGCTTAACGTTATGCTCCCTCATTTTCATCATCTTTTAGAATTAAACATTGTAATATACGAATTTTGTCTAGTCTAATTTATTTACATTCGATATTTTGCCGTTTAAAGAAATGCATAAAAAGCTGTACATAACTGGACATTGTCCGTGATTTTGATGAAATATATTCTGCAATGCATATCACTCTCTTGCCAATAGTTGTTATTAATGAATAAAAACCTGTATATTTTTTAATGAACCGTACTGATCGATATGTTTAGGTTTCTACGTTTTGTTTTAGTTTGGTAAGGTACAGAAATTCATTTGATTTTATAAAATACGTTATGTATCACTCCTGTACATGACGTGAGTGCGAAAAAGTTTATACATAATATGTTTAGTCAGATTAAATGCTTCGACTTAATCCACCACGAAGTTCCTACCTCATTACAATATGGAAGGGCGATAGGAACTGTTATATGGGCGTAACCAGGTCCCGGAGGAAATCAAACTTTCCCACGTCTACAAAAGAAAGGATATACGTTTTTTTCAGGCTGATTAGTTGTAGGTGTAAAAGCTTCAATTCGATTAATGTATAGGTCATTTAACGTGAATTAGTGTATGGTAGATACTCTTCAAATATCACTGGTTTCAGAAACAATAAACAACGAAATGATAAAAAAAAATTGATTACTACATATTAAAATTAACTATTGTTTATTTTATGTCCCTGCAGTCTTTGTACCGCCTGACGTTATTGAGCTGTTCGTTCCAAAAGATTAAAATAATGTATATGCGACATATATCAGAGCGATTACTTTGTAAAGAAAGATTACAGATGGGTGTAACAAACAGCTTTAAAGGCTTATGCTGACAAATGAGCTATAGGTTTATCCTTTTAAAGCTTTTATTTCTATAACCAATCACCTTGTAAATCTAGAGTCAGAGATACTTTTAATAAATCTATTAAAAGTATCTCTGACGTTCTTACGACATAATCATCGCGTCACGTATAAAAGTACAAAGTTCTATAAAATAAATAAATAAATTTGAGCGAATGAACAAACTCATTTAATGGGTTCTAGACAGTATGGTGCAAACTTATTTCATTAAAAGAGAAATTTATAGCCTGTCCGTACAAAACGTACACTACGCAATATTCATTATACCCTCATCATCGTAATTAAGTTTTAATTAATAAAATGTGAGATGATTACGTCATGGGTTCCGATTTAAATAAAATTACATTCAATTAAATATATTTATAAGAAGACTCACAAACTATATATTAACTGTACGTATTTATTACGGCAATTACAACACTGATCCTTCTTGGTTATTAAACGTTTATAAAAATATATTGTCCCTCTGATCATATTTAGAAAACCTGCGATTGGCATACACGCCACTATTATTCATTATTTCCTTTTAAACTACCTGTCAAAAGAAACTTCGTAAACTCAAATTTATTGGCCTTTAGGAAATTGAATAAATAGAAATATTTTATTACTATCTTATTTATATTAATAAACATTTTATTCCAGAATCTTATGTGTATTACGTAGTATACAAACTTCACACACAGACACTCACACATACGAACAAATACAAATGTCTATTGATATATATATATATATATAGACTGGTTTGTCATAGGCGCAAAAGTTTTAAAGGGGTGAATGTACAACGATTTTCTGTCAGTCATATTTCCACCTATGTACTGACTCTTCACGAAATCTACGGAACAATAAAGCTTAGAGACTTGAAATTTGTTGAGAATATTTAGTAGAGCTGATGTCAGATTTGATCAGATTTTACAAAATTCCGCCCGCAAGTTGAGGTGGTGTTTATTAAATTCGCAAACCGAGCAAGGGGACATCTAGTATATGTGTAGTATATATATAAACACTATTTATGAATAGTATTACACCTGTCGTATGTTAACAAACTACAAAATAAGTATAATGCTAAAACCTGTAGAATGAATCATAAGTTTTGAGATACAAGCATTCCTTAGTTTCAAGACTTGTAGAAATTATAATGTTCACGTTACCAAAGTTATGTCAATTATATTCACACAGTCATTTCAGTACTAGGATATCTACCCACTAGATTGACACATGATCTCGTTAAGGTCTTATTGGAAATATAGGGAATGCCTACGTCCAACGTGAACGTTTTCAAATTATGATAATGAAGAATGAAATAAATAAAATTGTCTTGAAATATGAAATATTAACAGATTGTTGAATTTTTATGAAACAATGTTGCATTAAAACATGGCAGAGTATTTGCATTTTTAGAGTGGGAATATCGTTGTTGCCGTCAAATTTGCATTGCGCAATACCGCGGCCTGGCTGTGCGCTCGCAATACAATCTTAACCTAGATCCGACCTCCTGACCTATACCATATTAAAATGTAACGATAACGTGTTCAAAATAACTAGATTATATATCTCGCTATAGATAAAACACTGAATATATCAAGCAATTAATTTGTTTATTGCCAAGATTTAAAACTAATAATATCAAATCCCTTAATCGGAAAATAAATTACGCGTTATCTTTGCCGTCATTGTCAATCCGACTTTTATGAGTGTGGTGCTTAGTTTCATAAAACATTGACAAAACTTAATTATTACGTAATACCTGTAGAATAAATATAGATAATTACTCACCCCGCTGGATAAGCGACGACTTCTGTGTTGGGATCGCAATCTAGGGCCGCGTTGCTGCTCACAGTCAGCCCGAGCACGGTCTCCAGTTTGATCTAAAAACAAAAGAGATGCAGGTTAAAAGATTTGTGGGGTGGCTTTCAAATACATATTCTAAAGAGTGTGTTTGAACATACGCACTATACTTAAAACCGAAATAGAACCTCTAAAATATTTGATCCTAAATAAACCTAAAACCGTATGAGAGTAGTGTTCTCTTGAGACGATTTTTACTTCCGACACAAAATAACCGCTGTGTCGTTTGAGTCTTCTTCAGCAAATATCCGGATAAGACAAGACAAGACAAAACAAATAATTTTGATATGTACAAGTATTGAATGTAGTAGTGAGTAGTGATTGAATCCAAGTCTATCGGATGGTAAATGTTACAGCCTTCGTAAGTAAGCACAATACTACCAAAGCTACTGCGGTTTTGGTTGTGTAGTGCACCTGAGGTATGCGCGCGGCGAGACGGTGGGAGTATCGGTCGCTCCGTACAGTTAGTTCGCCGTCAAAGCTTTGAAAAGCGGCAGTCATACTCTTTTTTCCTCACCAACTATTCTCGGCGATTTCCTAGTGATAAAGAATAACAGTATTCGCGTGGCTGTATGTCAAGTTTTACAATTCATATAAAAATATTTTAGTGACATACGAAAGAATGAAGACGCTATAAAAAATCTAGTAAAGGCTTTCAGATCTATTTATAAACTAAGGCTTTCACTTGAATCGTGCTAAAGTAACCTATTGAAAGAAAGCCCTAGCAAACGAAATGCTAAATGAGAGTGAAATAAGGTTTGGGCGAATAACATCTCCGTCCCGTTAGTCCTTTTTTAGCAGTACTCATCTCTTTCTTAAGGCGAAATACAGCTGTTACAATAGCATTTTAATAACGAGGCTTTCAGACTATGCGTTAAGACCTAAATGGCCCTCCTATAAACAGCGAAATTAATAAATGTCAAGTGACATTTCGTAAAAAAATATTTTAGTAAATAGAACCTGCAACTATTAAAATAAAAGCTGCCATCCATTTCATGTCCACGCAAGTGTTCAGTTAAGAATAACCACGAATGAACTTTTCTATTCAAATATCAAATTCAATGGTTTATTCATGTTATTATGTTTCATAAGCGGAAACTCGTTACATTTGAAAGGCGAAGCACGTATAATAAACTGGGAAAGTATAAAAGCGAGTCGCCGCGATCACAATTCATAATTCACGCCGTTTCATGAGCCCGGGAGGGCTATTCAATTATTAACCGGAACAGTGCGATCTTTAAATTTTAATTTATAAATTTAAATTATAAGACCAGCTGGAAGCGACTTATATGCAGTATCTTTTCTCTCCTATTCCTAAAAATTCTTAAAACTTATGATGCACTCAACATTTTTTGAGCAAGCACTGTTCACAGTTCTATAGTAAACTAGTTGTAAAGGTCAAATTACTAAAATTACAATAAGTGCAAATAGCAGAATTTAAATGAAAATATTGAAAGCTTCTAATATGAATTCAAGAACGAGATGAGTGCAAATATACAATATATCCCATAAATAAAAATCAAACCAAAAAGCGGTTGACAAGGCAGGTGAAAAAAAAAAAATTTAAGTAGGACTTGACAAAAATTCTTTCAAAATTTGGCCCCTGGAGTATGAATTTTTGTTCTGTTGTTTACAAAAGGATGACGTACGGTAACATGAAAAAAATTGATTTAATAAAAGTAAAGCTTTGCGGAGAAGCATGACGTCACTGGGTGCAACCAATACATTTACCTTGTTTAATTGGCAATAATTTTAAAATTCGCGTCAGCTTTTTTTTATTTAATAAAATATTTAGTTGTAGTAATGTGTCAAAACATTCAATCTAGCTCAGAGTACTTATTGAGATGTGCAGCGAATGTACGCTATAACATAACTTATCATATTTTTTTTAACTTTTTGTGATGCTATGGAAGGATCAAGTAGATAATATATAAAGAACTTAACAAGGCGGCGGGCGCGAAACAAACCGGTAGCGCCTCGTGGTCGCTACGCGAGACCGCACCACGGCCAATTAAGTTTATCGCAGATGACGCGCCTGCTACCAGATAAACTGTTAAATTATGCAAACAAGAAAAATTAAACCTCAACTAATGGACTTCTTACATTTATTTTGCTTTGGGTACTTCAGAAAAAAACACAAAAATTACTAGTAAAGTAAACATGACCCAGAGGAGCGAGTTCAACTGGATAATGTGAACCAAAAATCACACAACAAATGACCGCTAAGGCACTGGAGTAGAGACCACGGTTTGGCAAGCGCTGCCGCAAGACCTCCACTCGCTAAGTGGACGACAGACGATCTTATTAAGGCCATCGGAAGACGCTACAAGCAGGACTTATTAAAAATTCGGGGAGCCTACGACAAGTAGTGGACATCCTACGGCTGAATCGAAGATTTAGTTAAATATAAAAATAATGTATTCTACATATAGGTTAAACGTAATTTAAACCTTTTTTTTTCTTTGTACCTCTAAAAATATATTACAAATAATTTTCATGAAACCAATACATTTTTAAGGACTCTATAAATTAATATATGTTCCTTATTACGAAGTAAGGTATTTAAACATAGATTTTTATCGATATCGATATATGATTTCTATTTATTAAGAGTAGATTGAGTTTTTCCTTTATTAAACTCTATGAATGTGCCGTTTCCCGCCCTATGTTTTTCTTTAGTCTTTGAACACAAATGACGCTTTTCTTCTAATATTTCTTATATTTTTAAAATTTTACTTAATTAAGTCTTACTTCTTCTGTCTATTCAAGTTGATATTTGACAGTACAAAATTTATCACCAGGTCCAATGTGTTAATATTTTTTTTTTTTTTTTTTTGATAAAAACCCGAATAAAAATGTCTGCTAGCGTTGGGACTGTATAAACGGATTAAATAAATGAAAATGGTGGTGGAAATTTAATTATTTTTTTACAATCTTCCTGAGATTAAGGATAAATAACTGCAGAATATTAAGAAACAAAAAAGAGCGAAAAAAAAACAATCTTAATTAATTGTAAATAACGGAATCACTTAACCACAGAAACAATAACTGTTCTTGTAATAAAAAATGTAAGCCATTAACAAACAAAAATATAAACCACACACAGAAATAACAAAAAAAAATAATCTTGATATAAGGTACGCGTTTATGGCGCTAACAGTTCATCAAGGTCGGACAATACAGAATCCAAGATGGCGAACCGGTTGTCCTTGCGTGCCTGCAAGGATGCGCGACAACAATGCCGTAAGACGTATGACGCCATTTTTATTGTAATTACTTGTATGTGTCCAATGGTTTTATTTTATTAATTCAAGATAAATCTTATTTATAGAATTAGTAGATTATTAAAACAAATGCTTGCTACTTGCTACAATACGCTTAATATATTAACATTTTTATCATCATTGCAGCCGTAGGACGTATACTGCTGGAAATAAACCTCCCATAGATTTCCAAAAAGTCCTGTTGGAAGAGGCCTGCATCCGCTGTCTTCCGATGACTTTACCAAGGTCATCTGTTTACATTGTAGGTGGACGTTTTACACTGCACTTGCAGGGTCTGTGTTCTTCACTCCAGACTTTAAGGTCCAAGCGATGTGAGCGCACAATTTGTCAATTCGCTGGGCTATATCGGCTAATTTAATTCATCTACGGATTTCCTCATTCTTGATTCGATCGAGAAATCCCGAACAGGTCTCACCGTGGCTTGTTTTTTTTTAAGATGGCGTCCGTTACTGGTAGCCTCTCGTTCCCCCTATCATTTTTGGACAGAGACTTTATTTAACAATATTTTTTTCATTCTTTCTATTATATTTTCGTTCTCCTCACTTATCATTTACAATTTCTATGGCTACACCATCTTTCACTTTTATTCATCATATTTTCTTTTATTCTCTTTCTTTCATTCGCAAACCTTACACGCTTCGCCTCTGTTCCCTTACCACAATCTTTGATACAATATAGGTTACAATTTAAAATACTCAATTGCCTATTTTTTTTATTATTTAAGGGTTTTTTTTCTTAATATATTCGACCTAATATTTTTTTTTAATTTTCCTGCAAAAATCTAGGAATTTGCGTTCTTTATCTTAATTTGGGAGGCGATGCTGCCACTTTCTACTTGTTCCTTCAACTCCACTTCACACCATGGTTTTCTTAGCGACTATTAGCTTGACCATAGAGTATTAAGTGACAAAACACTTTTCTGGTCATTATATAAATATGCCTTAGGTAAATTAAACCTTACATAAACGTTGTAGTTATAACGACTAATAAAAAATTCTCGACTATTTTTACGCCTTAGGCGTAAGTACTCGTTGAACTTTGCGGCAAAGATACTCTCACTGACAAGCTTTTTTTTGCATTATCGAGCTGTCTACATCACGCACATGGGTAGATAACCCAACTCGTGTTACCGTGTCTGGCACGATATCAATCCATCTTTGCGATGGAGAGAAAGCAAACATTGATCCCGTTATTAAACATTACATCACAGATTCGAAAGTTCAAGTTAATCAATAGTTATCAAAAGAGATATGAACATTTTATAGATATTAAAGTCGTTAAAATGGCAAATATTATTTATATATTTAAAAGCGTTCAGAGTTGTTAACCTTCATTTTGATCATAGTTAACACAATGGTGAGGTGAAAGAACCATAACTACTAAAAACGTCGCATACAAGAAGTTTATTTGACAGCAAAAATCTTAAAAGATTTTACACCTATTTCCAATCATTCTATATAAAGTGATCATTCTGAAATGTGTCACATTAATTTAGTTTTTCAGTAAGAATGTGCAAGGCCAATAACTTCTGGCAGTACAGTCTGCAAAAAATAGTAATATTTCAAAATTCGACAACGCGTTTTCTTACTACACTATCATTACGTTATTTTTTTATTTCTGAAAGCATTAAAATTTGGGTAGGGTACCATACATTAATAGATAGCAAAGGAGTCATACATTCACCGCTTTAAGGCTTTAACACCTACAACCAATCACACTGTATATCAGTAAAGTTACATAATAAGAACGCTACGTTAAGTACATACGATCATTCACCAAACGTTTGCCACCTTGAACAGAAATTCTGAGAAATTGAAACCGGTTATTTATTTAAATAAGAAGGTCCTCAAATATTTTGACACAAGCAACGCGTATGGATGTGTCGAAATGATATTATTTAAGTTTCCTAATCGTCAAGACCAGTTTTGATAAGATTTCGTGTCAAGTTGCCCGCCTACATGAGTGTAAACAGCTGATTAGTGCAAATCCATTAGGAGTAATTACACCGGTTTAGGTTTGCTACTATATTTCTATGTATGTAGTAATTCTGAAATGTATATTGTACTACTATTTATTATTTGTACATATTTATTACTACATATAAATGCACTCACTTCACCTATTCGATTTCATTTAGCGGGGAAACTTTTCGCCGCGTTGTCATAGCTAAGAATGCTAAGTCGCAGCCCTTAATTGTACTAAATAATAAAAACCTGCACTATTAAAAATGCTTTTGCCAATCAAGTCAATGCTTTTGAAATTGTACCATAAAAACTATGATAGGTTGTCCGTAAAAATCAAATTACCGTCACATAGTTTGATATAAAAAATTAGCTTTAATAATTACTCCTATGATTTTAAATCACTTTCAACATATCATGTGAAAATCTCCAGATAATTTAAAGCGAACCAAGTTGTGACTGCTCTTAAGATTTTTTTTTGCGAAGTTATACGAAACAAGACTCAGGCACTGTTACACATTATTGAATTACCAACGCGTTGAAAACCCCCTGTTTTGAAAATAGTGTATCGAAACTTTAAAATAAATACAAAGGTACATGTACATGTTTTTTTTTTAAATTATAGATCTGAAATTATCACGATTTTTCTCTGAATTTCTAAAACTTCTACGATAATCTTTTTAGGGAGAAAAAGTTTTAGAGTAGTATACGTCTGATAGACATTTTTAAAAACCAAGGCTTCATATTTTAAAATCATTATTAACTCAACTGTTTTTACATGCATAAGAAATATTTAACTAAAAATGTTTTGCGATTGAACAATACTACATATACATATAATATAACACAATCGCATAGCAACATTATGTGAGACAGATGCAATCATCGCGAGTCATTTCATTCAGCTTTCTCCTTGAATCGTGAGTCGCTGTTCGATTGTAAATTCCGTGAATTCTCCAACAGGCCATTGTGACTCGGGTTGGAATGTTACCCTGTAGGCGGCGGGACCTGTAGCTAAGACGTCATTGACCACGGATCATATAGAATCGGAATTTATATAACTTGTTTTAATATAAATTATTTATTAATTGTTATATAACTTAACAAAAATTACATAACATTTACATGTGCATATATTCACCGTGTTTTAATTTTGTTAAATTAGGAATGCGAATAGCCGAAAAAGTTTGAGGCATGTTTCAAATGATATCCATAGTAAGGTAATAAAATAATAATCAAATAAATAATTGTTGTATTATAAAAATACCATACAAATCGTACATTTGTATATCTTAATGATGGTTCTTTTATCATTCTGCGAAAGTTTTATAACTGGTTTAAATACCTAGTCGCTTTTGCTTGCCGATACTGGCTAAACATGTGATACTTATGTTTATAAAATTGTAACAACATTTTAACCATGATTACGCAAATAAAAATATATCATTTCATTTCAAAAATCGCAAGGTATTTTCTAGGAAGCCTTGCCGTATTATAAATCATGGAATTTCCCGAAACTTTTATTAGTCATTACTACCGGCTAAAATTTAAGTATCCGAAGTTCAAAACTGAAAAATGAGAGCGATTTTGCAAAGTTTGATTCAAGTTATGGCTATATAAGAAATTTAAAGTATTATTTACTACTGCACAAGATAAAAACAACCTTCTATCATTCTTCTATCATTATACATAACTAATTTTAATGAGACCACAAAATCATTTTATCGGATATTAATTGATTTTAAATTGTACAAAGAGCTCAGACTAATACCGTTATTTTGTTATTCCACAAGCGTAGACAAACTAATTAATATGCCATCGCCACACAGATCATCGTTATAACAAGACGTTGGTCCGCCAACGCGAATACCTTTGCCTTATTCGTTACGTTAATTCTTAATTTGTGTGCACGCAATAATGTAATACAATTCCTTTACATAAATGTAAACAAACACTTTGATTGTCAGTATGATTGGTTATAGGTGTATGTAGGCATAGCTCATTTGTCAGCAAAAAGATTTAAAGCCTTTATACTTACTTCCAATAAGCCTGCCATAATGTGACCTTTCTAAAATATGTAACATTTATTTATTTTTTTAGAATGCGACAGGCCAGTAACTTCCGGCAGTACAAAGATTGCAGGACAGATAGAAAAATAAATTACGTTGTTTACTATTCCTGAAACTATTGACTTTTGGAATAAATAAACTTTTCTTTAATTGACATCAAAAGAGCTAATAATACATACACCCTTTTAAAGCTCATAAATCTCAAGTAATTGTAATTTAAAATTATAATACATTTTTGTTTATTGTGAAAACTGTTAAAACTTTTGCAAAAGTATATTATAACTATTAATAGTAGTCATTGACGTCGTTTCATCTCATAGGCGCTTTTGCAAGGCAAAGACCTCTCCCATAGATATCCATGGAGGGATATAATATACCAAAACCACCACGCTTGGTAAACAGGTTGGCGATCGCAATATGATATTATGGTACGTAGAAGACGCTGTCATCATCCTCTGGAAACTTATTTGTGAGCAGTGGCAATCCCTGATAATTGCACAAATTATAAAAGTCCGTATCCCGGGAATCGAACACGCGACCTACTTTTGCAAGTCTCATTTCTCTAATACCGGGCTACTACTGCTATTAATAGTGGTTAAATAATAAATTTATGCCACTAATAATTATATTTCTGTTTTGATTGAAAATTTGATAACGAGAAAATGTCGTTAACCTTTACATTTGTATCAAAGCCAAGACGCCGTGAAATGAAGCAATTTATTTTAATTCTTACGAACCAAAGGTTCTACGTTGGAATTGGACGTTTAAAATATGAATGCCAGAAGTATCTCACTTTCGGTTAAAATATAAAATATCATCATGACATTTCAGATAATAAACGCGTATCCATTATTATAAACCATTATACATTCTTACATACCGACGTAAAATATATTCTTTTCAGCACAATCGTTATATCATGTTCGTTGGCGGCAATCATCGTGCAAACATCTAATATACAAACAATCATATTCCCTCTATGTGCGAGGTACGTTATTATTTTTATTAGCAGAATCTGCTTTGCAAGAACCGTCTAGACAGATATCATTTCAGCTACTAATTCTGCTGCGAAGTAGTAATGCACAGTTATTTTCATGTTTCAGTTTAGAGGACTATTTAGTATTAACTGTATTAACTGCAGAAAAAGGACGTACAATATGTTGTCTCAGTGTTACGAGCACAAATCCGATCTTGCAGGATTTGTATATCAAAACTCTAGTCATTGTGTTGTTACAAGATGTTTTAAGAGTTTAGTGAAAAATAGTAATTAATATTAAAAATAATTGTATTTAAAACAGTGCATTCAAACCTGGTCTGTATTTTATTTTATTTTTTATTCATCTTACTACTAATATTATTGACGATGTATATCTTATTACTTTATATCTGACGACCGAGATATATTCCAACCTCTAACAATACAAAAGCCGCAAAAAAGGCACTAACTAATTGTTTACTAAAACAAGACAATTCTTTCTCTCTTTTTTACCTGTCTTGCACTGCTACTTAAGTGGCACTTGGTGATTCCAGTAGGGAGCAGAACGCTGAGAGCGCTTAGCCTAAAACCTCAAATCAAATTGTTTATTTTGTGAAACACATTTCAAATAAGGTAGAGAATAAATAGCTCAAATGTGTACTCGTTTATGTATAAAAAGGAATAAAAATATCAATTATTTGTTCAATTTTAAATTTACATTTACAATATCGATTTAATTAAATATGTTAATACAATGCACAATCTAAAATATTAATTTGTAATTTAAAAATTCGTCAACATTATATGTTTTACCAACCAAAAGTGTGTTATGATTGAATTGATCATTTTTACATATATTTAGTCAGTTTAAAAAGATACCCTACATGTGACGTAACAAACATCGTACATAAAAAAACGTAGATCTACATTCAAAATACGCAACGTCGAAACTGGGCCAACACAGACGTGGACCGTTCACTCTCCGTTTCATACGTACACTTTCGACGACAGTGCGAAACGTTCTGTTCGGAATTGTTACAATCATCTTACGTATTAACACAGTTACATGTCCGGTGATGTTTTGATTAAACTGTTAATTAAAACGAAATAAAGGTGGGGCCGGTACAGCCATACAATGAAATGAAACTGATTAAAGATTCCTTTCGTTTCGGAACATGTTTTTATTTTTAACTTTTGAAATGTGAATGAAGACCATTCGCCTAAAGAAGTCCACAAAAGTTCCAATGAAATTTTTGAAATTAATGAATTACGTAGTCACTATGATGGTAGCACTACACCATGAAGGTATAGTACAACGAACGAAACCGCTGCACCACGCTATAGGAAAGTGTTGTGAACGCCATAAGAAAGCGCGGTGAGAGGGTCGAGGAAAAAAAAAACATGAGCTCCGCCGTCGTGAACGTTGACAGCGTATCATCGCAACAGAGCAGCCGATATTCCTCCCCATCTCGTCACACACATACAAGTACAGCAGTTTTAATAGCACTATAACAACGTTATTATCTTACTAAAAACATAATAATCTGAATATGTATTATATCGTACTTAATTTAATATTATTTTTTGTACACGCTTGGATACATTTAAATAGTTTCATAATAATAAACAAAATAGTATATAATAGGTAGTCTTGTTACATGAAGCAAACTCTTTCAGACAATCATAGTATGGAAACAGTAAAAGTAGAAATAACGCGTAATACGAGTATTGAACGTGTACAAAATATACCTATATATATAAACAAACATGGACATAAATACTAAAAAATATATATGTATAGCATATATACTTATAGTTTGTTACCCTTCCCTAATAAAAAACTTTTGTATATTCGCTATTCAAGGTCAAATAATAAATACATTTTTTCCTTAAATAGTTGTAGCTGTAAACACAGTAAAAATTTTCGAATTAAAAAAAAGCAAAATCATTCGTCTCGTGAATGGAAAAATTTTCTTGTTAAAAATACGACGTCGATAAGTAAACGAAGAAATAGCGCTACCTTAAAACAATATAGTGACGTTAGTAGGTAGTAATAGTAGTAAGTGGTGTTTTGTACGTATTTAAACTTTATAAGGCTTCGTGTTACTTTGTAAAGAGGCCACTAATCTCGCGTCTCTGCGGCTGGCCGTGTCAATAATTCCGTTCCGGTCGTTTCATCAATTCGATAATTGGCGCCGCAGACCAGATGTCACTGCAGACCTGACCGCGGGAATGCATTTGATGTTTTGTATACGGATTACTATTCTATATGTGATCGAAACCAATTATCTTGATCATTATTTTAGTCTTAGAACGTTTACAGCGGGACATTGGCCTTCCCCCTTGATTTCTAATAAGATCGGTTGGAAACGGCTTCCATACTAGGTCGGTCCACCTTGTGGGTGGACATCCTACGCTGCACTTGTCAGTCTGTGGTCCTCACTCCAGGATCTTAAGGCCTCATCAGCTATCAGTTCTAAGTGCTTTATCGCCTACCTATAGCTATTTCAATTTGCCAATCAGCTGGGCTATGTAGGTCACTCTCATTCGTTCACGGATCTCCTCTTTTCTAAGTATAGTCCTCTCCATAGCTTGTTGACCGACTGTAAGCTTTCCAATGTGATCCGAGGTTAGAGACCACGTTTCACTACCATAATTTATCAAAACCAGTAAACGAAGATTACTTAGTCATGAAAATCATATATTGTTAACATAAAAGCTAATCCTGTTGCTTTAAATTAGACGCGAAGAATGATTTTATTTAAAAATGTATATATATATATATATATATATATATATATATATATATATATATATATATATATATATATATATATCACATTTACATGTTATTGCTAATATACACATATCGCATAAAATCTTATCTTCCAGTTAACTATTACTTAAATAGGAATACTCGATTTGACCTTAATATTTGGTGTTACGATGAAATTAACACTTTGTATGTGACACATAATTGGTGCTCTTTCCGACACGCAGACGGCGAATGAATAATTAAACAATGTTTGAGGCAGCAAACATGAACATGTCGTGTTCTACTTTTTTGGGTTTATTTTAAAAAATTTAGTTAAATTATTTAGCTGTCGAGAATGTCATACAGCATATGAATGTCATATAGCAACGAGCACGAATACGCATAATTCTTATATTAAATTAAATTCATAACCTTATGTAGCCATCACATATTGACGGTATATCTTTTATTTATGGCGCATTATCAGTGCATAACATTTTTGCTATGTACCAAAATATATTAACCAAAAAAAAACCTTTTTCAGATACATCAACAAGTCATGTTATCGAAGTCTCTGTTTTTTATTGTTGTTATTGTTAAAAAAATGTTTGTAAATTTATTATTATGACATAATAATTATGTTTAGTTAACAATATTATTTCCAAAAGATGGACACGTATTAGATCGACACTTAATAGCTTCTATTAAATCCACACCTATTTCTATAGACACCATATATTTTTTACTATAAAATTTAAATTAACAACTTTAAAAGTTTTTGATTCGTAATTTTAACTCTGATCCCAAGTGTCCGTCGTACGTAATTGTACAGACGAAAAGTTCACTGGTCATGCTCCGGGGACTCGACGCCATTTGTTCGGTCACCGTCATCACTTAAATTATATCTGCGCTTTAAATCCGCCGACAATCCGCCACAATCACATCGGTAAGAGTTTTTATACAAATAATAATCTTTACGTAAAAAAAACTTCTAACACGATCAAGAGACTTCCGTTCTAAGCCTATAATTATTGTTATTAATTATTAAATGCAATTTGCGGCTAATTTTTTTCTAATCAAATCGATCTTATTTTTTTTTAATTTTATAACTCAAATATATATATATATATATATATATTTATATATATATGTGTGTGTGTGTGTGTGTGATATTGCAATAGTTTAGTATATCGAAACTGCTTGGTACACGCCTTGGGTATGTATGCGCGCGACAAGAAGGCCAGCATGAGAGGTTTTTCTTAAGACGCAGTACAGCAGTTTCGATACTTCTATAACAACCTATTACATAGCCATTGACTAAATAGCACACAGGTTTTAGTTTGTCAACAAAATGACGTGATGACATTTAATTAAATTTTAAAGAACAAATTACTATCCAAACGAAAAAGGCTTTTTAGTGATATGAATAGGAATAAAAAATCCTTAATGATTTTTAATGTACATTTCATCAAAGCCATCACTGCAATGCGTCAAACATTTCCAATATAACATAGTCAACAGGAATGTAGAACTCGATTGGCCTCGATCTTAATGGGAGGCAGCTATCTGCACTTTCTATAGCAGGTTTCAACTAGTGGCTCAATCATCTACATTTTCTCAATAAATACGATAACTTGTTTATTATTTTTATCTTTGCCAAACCATATTAATTCACGAAGGAGTATCATGTATTATATTTTAATATCTTTATGCAGTACAACAATCATATCCGATCAAACAGAACTAATTGTTTTATCTACTGCGATAAGACTAAAATATAACGATAGTAAAAATTATTAAAATATGATAGTTGTAAACATTACCATTATTTCAGACATAGGATTTCCTCAGCGGGATACAAGTCTTCTACGTAGGTTTCGAATAGTACGGGTTAGAAGCGACCTGCATCCAGCTGCATCTTCCGAGGACTGTTACAAGGTCATCTATCCACCTTTTGGGCGGACGTCCTAGGTTGTGCTTGTCGATCTTATTTCCAAAACCTTAAGGTCTCAAGTATATAGCAAGAAAAAATTATGAAATGATTATTTTAAAACATAAGTTTAATAACATAAGTAGATGTAGCATACTGTGGGCACAGTGATATAACAAGACGACAATCGAGATCACTCTAGACGTGTCGGTGTTTACTTTAAATCAGCTACACCGAGAAGCGCTGGCCACCCACGCTCGTTTATGTCAATTTAGCGCGACGGTTTTTGTGTCTGTCGGTCATTTTCTTATTTCGTCTTCATTATATTAATCATTTTATTAAATTTCACGGCACAGAAACTATAACATTGCAACAATTCTGTTCGCATACACGAGTATTTTTTTTTATTAATTCTAATTTGTATACGGAAAAGTAAACAGACGTTCAATTCACGTGGTGAGGGTACAAGTCGTACCACATCGGTACTACCTTTTATCTGAGTACCTTACCTAACCACAACGAAGTAATATTTACACACTACTAATTTTTATTAAATGCTCTTCCCAACATCTTGTTTCAAAAATATTGTGTTTTGAATATGATGTACCACACATTAATTGACAGCAAATCAGCTATAACCAAACCACACCTATAACCAAACATCCTGTATACAATAGAAATGATTAATATGCAGTATTCAAAACACTAAAGAAAAACATAGACATACATAGACAGAATAGCTTGTCATTTTAGCTCATAGACGCCCACTGGTTTTCCCAAAGATGTCTATAGAGGTATATATTATAATTGTCACGGCTTTTTTTTTATTTTTATTATAAAAATACTCATTCCCCATATTGTTTTCGGGCAAGGGGTATACACTCTCCTACTTTCACCTTCTCCCTACCATCCTTTACAGTTTCTCTCTTTATTCTCTCTTTCATCCTTCGTATTTTCATTAATTCAGCATACATTCAACATACAGTATTCATATTACATTTACGCATCGCCTACCATTCCTCGCCACACTTACTGTTACACGGTGTTGTTATGCCTAATTACGTCACCACACACTACTGTTTGAGCTTCTGAAATTAGCTATATAAGAACAGTGCGTGCGTAATTGTAAGCTACCGCCTGAGATACCATTTGAGCGGTGAAACGGGGGAGGGTGTGATTGACAAGACGCAAACGTGACATCTGAGAACAGGCGGCTTGACGTTGGTCTACCTTCCCCTTCCTACCATTCACATACAAAACAGTCTCGTAACAAAAAAAAACTACAACAAATTACCTAAAACGTTCTAAGCTTACATTATTTAACTGGTATCGTTTTTTTTGTTACAAATTTTCAAACAAATTTGTTATATATGAATATACGATGGAACTCGTTCAATAAGATACTTTAATACGGGTTTCTATATATTTAACTCGTTCTAATATTTAAAGTATTATTATAAACACTCCATGTGAGTACATAATTATTATTTCAAAATGCTTATTGATTTACATATAATCTGTTTACTTCGTACAAACTTGAATACTTCTTGTATACTGTACAAGAAACCTGACTTATTATAACGTAAAATACATTGAGACAAAAAATGCTAAAAGCATATTACTGCTTGCGTGTCTAAGGGACCTATTACGCGTTTAAAAATTAAAAAGCTAGTAAGAAATTTGTAATCTAGAATTTTTATCTAGCATACGAAACGATCATATTTGATCAAACAGAACTATTTGTTTTATCTGCGATAAGATAAAAACATAATTCTCATTATACACCAAGGCGTGATCAAACGTAAATACAGCTCCAATGGCTGTAAACATCATTCTTTTAGAAGTAGGGCGTTTACTACTGGAGTTGAGTCTCCCCCCCATAGATTTCCAATAAGACCGGCCTAATGCTGCCTGCATTCAGAGCTTTCCGACGACCCTAACAAGATCGTCTATCTTATGCGTGGACGACGTCCGTGACGTCATCAGATTCAGAATCTTAAAGTTCAGCTGAATATAATTATTATTAGTTTCTATTAAAGGCCTCATAAGAAAATTTCTTAGAATTTACTTGCATATGTCTTTGTACCCAGTTCTGTAATAAGAATATAAGCTGCGACCATAGGAAATTTGGAATATTAAAATCAATTCGAAGGAGACAGAGAGAACTTTTACTTTCGTTTGATTATATGATCGCGCTCAAGAAAAGCTACTTTACGGCTGAAACTTCTAGAACAAGGCTATCTATTGACATACCTCGTGCGTCTCTCAGCTTGCGTTCACACAGTAGGCTAAACAAATATTAACTCTTTTGAATCACCGTATGTAGATCAGACTCAGTCTAATATAAATAGATACTATACTAGTTCATGAGTTTTCATCTGAAGTACGGTCTCTTAAAGATGTTCCCCTAACTTGATTATAAACAATGGTTTTGAGGATGAACGTCTGGAAGATATAACTTAAGTTCCATGCTAACAACAGTTTACAACAACCATAAGAGTATTACTTATAAATTAAGTTTTTGATATTACATTTTTTCTTTTATGCTACATTATAGATAAAATGGAATTAGTTTTTTATTGTTATAGTAAAAAACACAAGAAATCATCTAAGTTTATATTTATGTTGTTATATAATAGCTAACAAAAAACGAATTAAAATAATTTAAAAAGCAAAATAGTAGGTATAAAAAACGCTAGCAATAAGAATAAGTTAAAGAAACCAAGTCTCTGTGTGGCATAAGAGTCAAGAGTATATGCACACAAGCCCGTCTATACTTAGATTACTTAATAAGTAAGGCTTATGACACTTAAGATTGTATTTAATGTTGTTTAGCGTTAACTATCCCGTAAATCTGTGGTTAGTCTGTTGAATAATCGCGGTAAAAAATAGAAGGCGTTTAGCCAGCGTTACGTATTAATTCGGACCATTTATATTAGATTGTTAAAATAGAAATTGAAATAGATTTCTTCCCGACCCACAGTCACACATTGTTTAATTTGAATAACCTTAGGTTTTTCTTATAGCCCCGTTTTTAAAAAGCCCTGTCGTTTCTCTATCTTAATTGGAATAGGGACCTAATTTTACAAATTATTTTAGATTTTTTTGTATTTTTGTCTTCTATAATATTTCTCAAATTCTTCCACTTTTCCTTGTTTCATCTATCACAATTTTTGTCACCGTTTACCTTTTGAACATTCTTTACACAAATGGCCTCTCATCCTTCACCATATTTCCTAAAATATCACAGTTCATTATATTTTGACTAATCTTTTTGCTTTACATTTCTAATGTTTGTTATTATATTTTAATGTCTAACAATTATGTCTTCTTATTTAAAATTTCAATTTTATTTGTACAATAACCTTACGAGGTTAGGTATATAACACTATCTGCGACACAAATTTGTCGAGCGCCCCTAGGCACCCATTCATTTACCTCGTGTTAACTCGAAAATGTATTTTATATGAATGATCCACCCACGCGTTAATAAAAATATGAATTCATTGACGTATATATAGAATAATTGGTTATAGGTGTAAAAGCTCTAAAGGGATGTATATATAACTCATTGGTGAGCAAAAAGATATTGAAATTGATCACTCCGAAATTATTATCATTTTCATCATCATGTCAGCTGATCGACGCTCATTGCAAGGTAAAGGCCCACTATTTATTATATTTATCAGTAATAAAATAAATAAATATTTTTAAAGTATTTTTATCAGTAATAAAATAAATAAATATTTTTTTCTATTGGAATCCGTTAGACCAATATTTTCAGGCAAAATTAAAAAAAAACAAGAATTCATTTAAATACGTAGTAATTCGAATTTTGAAAACACTTTTACGCATTACGTTATTTAAGAATTCTGAAACTATTAATTTTGACAGTGTGTACTATGTATTACTTAACAGAAAACTATCTAAACATGGTGTATGTTTAGATAGTTTTCTGTATTTTGCATTTTCTGTATGATAACTATTATAATTATAAAGAATTAAGAAGCATGATTTTCTGTTCGAATGATTACTGCTATTATATACGGACAAGATAACCTTATCGTACTTATAAAACAAACTCATGTAATCTTTAAAAATAACAAGTATGACATATTTTTAATTGTAACGTAGAAAAACATTTCAATGTCAGCCAGCGTGTTCATGTTACCCGCATTTCCGACATTTTAAACTAAAATTACTAACAACTAGACAGAGGAATTAATTACTGGCAGCTTGATTATACCGATTACATCACCGTAGACAAAAATAAAAGATAAAAAAGTAGTCTATGAGAATAAATTTACTCACCTCGTACGCCGGTGTATGAATACTGTCCCTGATGACTGGCGCGCTATTCCTCGGTCCGATAAACGCCATATTCTCATTTTAAAACACTCATAAACAATGTCTAACTCGAAGCACGCCAGTTAGCGTGATTGATAAACACAGAATCCGCGGCCGGCTCGATGTTCCGCGTTACCGATTTTTTCAATTTCTCTATTTACGGTTTGTCGGATACAACGTACACTGTCACTTCACTAACATGCGTTCCAATTTTAAACATCAAACGTATGGCAATCGTCGTGACCGCTTTCTATGTTTGTTAATTCCACAGCATCTCTGCTTGCCACATTATCGATACAGATGAAAAAAGATTCACACACACTTCCTATTAGAAATAACAATATCCAAGGTCAGTTCAATTATCATTACGCGTGTAGCGCGGAACGGAATTATTTGCAATTATAATTTTATAATATTTCTTACACTCAACCGAGTTTTATATTTAATTTGCGGAACGGCGATGTGTTATAGTTTGACGTATGGCGTAACACTGAAATCAGACGGACTAAACAAACCAGTTCTGAGTTAATGTAATTATAATTAAACAAAACTTCATCAGTTATTTATGTAAATTATTCATTTGAAAGTATCGACGCGCCGTCTATCACGGCATTCGATTAAACGTTTCGCGATTTTACATATTCAGCGATTTCAAATTTAATCAGTGATTATCTCGACACACGTTATAGTGAAAAAATATTGCTTTCCACTGTTAGAACTTTCTTTGGTAAATACATGTTGGTTAAGTTGATGTGTTCTTGATTGCTCGTCGAACGTTAAGCCTAAACAGAAATATAATAACTTCAAGATGATGACAGAATTGCACGCGACGTGCAAAGCCGCGGACGCAGGCTAGCTCTGAGAAAGCGAACTCTAATTAAATCGTGAGAAATTTCTCTCGGAGAAAGTATACGACAGGTGGAAGGGTGACCGGGCGTCGGCGAACCTTTTATATGATCTATCTGACACTGTCCCTTTCCTTCTAAAGGCAATGTACGTTCTCTTTTTAGTAATACACTCGTTTATTTGAAATATTTCTTGCGCAATAAAAGAACTGGCATAACAGTTTGTACATTACAATAAATTAAATACGATTTTAAGTATGAACTATATTATTTTTTATTTTTATATTTGTTAACTTTTTTACACCCACTGATGACTGGCAGGTTAATGTTGATTGAATTTTTAAATATGGGGATAACAGAATTATATATTCATGATACCGACGTCAAAATTGCATTATTTTTAATTGATCGTACCACGTTTATGTTATCATGTTATTTAAAGTAACTGTAATTTTAATGAAATAATTTTATAACTAAAATAAACTTTATTAAAATTATCATTGCATAAAATACTTTAACCAAAGATTTTTTTTAATTTCTTTCATAATATTAGGCAATACTAACTCAAACTATTCACGTCATACATATATATGTGGTGATAGCAGTTATTTAAGTTTATAAAAAATACTCAAATATCGAATAAATAACGTATTGTATTTAATGTTGTAAATATAATATACATTTAGTTGTATATTGCAATAATTTTAATTTTAAACGTTTTACTATATCTGAATAATTTCGTAACAGTAAGTAACGTAGTTGGAGGTTTGCGAGGTTCCATCACTGCTATAAGTGAACCGAAAACATCGTTGACATAGTTTGCATCCATATAACACGTGACCTCTTCCAGTTGAGGCAAAATCGGGACTACGCATTAGACGATCGTACATTTCTCCCTCGAAACAAAGGCAGTCCATTTTATTTCACAGCGTTTGTAAGCTTCCATCAACCTCTAAAAGAAAGCTTTTATACAAGAAATAAAAATAATATTACAGATATATATTTAAATATTTCAAAGCACCTTTGTTTCTAATACAGTGCAGATATATTGCAGTTATTAATAATTGTAATGTAAACACTATTACGATAATAATAATCATCAACCATCTCCCGGTACGGCTGATCACCGAGTGAGAGATTGACCAAAACCCTCTTAAGACAATTAGGGAAAAGAAAAACATTTTTAATATTTTTACCTTGAATGTAAAATCCTTATCTACTGAACCTAAACTAATCGACCTCAAATCATCATTACAAGATATCAACCACGACATACTAGGATTACGTGAAGTCCGCAGACTTGGAGAAAAAGTTATCGAAGACGTCAATTACATATTGTATAACTTGGGCCAAAGCAAAGGCCTAAATAGTGTAGGTTTCCTAGAGAAGAACAAAAAAATTACGATAATATTAGAACCATATTTATTCTATAATGTTCCTCCAGAAACCTACAAAACTTCATAACCATGCGTTCTTGTTTCACTGAAGCATTGACATCCGGTTTTTTAAGCATGATCCATGTAATGATCGACAATGTTCTTCGATGGAAAAATATATACGCATTTAAATTATAAATACAGATGAGGCTCGACTCGGACCGACAAGAGCAGAGTAAGATATACGTTCCGCAAGGTCGGTAGACATCGTTATTGAGAAAAACCCCGGATGCCGCTTCCAACCACTATTATGCAAAATGTATCGAAGCTTATGTGCAATCGTGGACGTCTTACGACTGAAATAATGATGGTACACTATCAATTAAACCTGATTCACCAAGTTTCTGCCTCTATCGCTAAACATAGCTCCATCTTCGTCATACACTGTGTTTTAATTTCCACTGAACTTTGTCCAAATGATAACTGAAGTAGAATAAATAAACAATGGTAGTGTTATAAAAAATAAATTTATAATCTGGGCAAAGTAAACGGACCACAGGCGACATCTACGGTATATCAAATTTATTTGTTAGACACAAATTTCACTTTTGAAAATGCAATTAAAGATAATTATAACGAAGTCGATACACTATTGAAAGAGAAAGTAATATTGCCGTAGACGTTAACAAGATAATTAGAAATGATAAAACTGTGAATCTTATCGTGTACGTAATTTTTAACAAATAGTAGGCGAAGGATAATAAAATATACAATTTTTATTTGATTTTATTTTTTAGCTGAGAACGTGTTGTTACATTAACTAATCCACTGAATTTTTAATTTTTATTTTCACTACCACAGCGTGTTGTTACTTTTTACATTATACGAATCCCTTGTGACATTAATGTACGCGTGTAAAAAGGAATTTTTAAGAAATAAAAGGGGACATCGTTCTCATATTTATAATTGCATTTATATTACAACAAAACATTTCAGACACGGTATTCAATATTTGAGGAGATCCATAGAATACCGAAAATATACCGACATAGCCGAGCATAGCAAATTGACAAGTTGAAGTAACAGTGGGCAAGCCAGGTCCACTAGCAAGGCATTGATATCCTCGAATGTAGACTATGTTCCGGAAAGCGCAGCGCAGCTTGCTCACCAAAGTGGACATAGGACCTTATTAAAGTTATCCGAAAGCGCTAGATGCAAGCCGCTTCCAGCTCGCATTTTTAAATCTAGGAGGCCTATGTCCGGCAGTAGGTGTCCTGCGGTTGAAATGATGACGACGATAACATGAAAATACAAAATTAACTTATATAACATACATATATAATATTTGCTGCAAGTTACGATATGCTAAAAATAGATTAAATTGGTTTTAAATCCAATTACCTAGAAAATTTGATCCTAAATAAGGCAAGCCGGGACGAGGATGATGGTGACTTTTAGATTTTGATTGATGTCAAATGTTTAAAAGCTAGAAACTAATTATTTATCGATAAACTCGGTGTCCAATACCGCCACCTTCATGATAATTTTGTTATTGTGCTTCTAACCACAACTGTTTACAAATTTAACTCCAGAAATTTCAATTTATAGTAGTAGTCACTATCATATATCTCAATATAAAAGAGATTCACACGTATTACATTTCATATCCAAAAAATTTACAATAATAATTTTCATTATAGCTCAGCAGCCGAAAGGAACAACCTAGTTTCTGACCCTATGTAGAAATAACTATGTTTATATTACAAAGACACCGTATTATAACATGAAATATATACGGTAAAATATTATTCGACACATTAATCGCTCTTTTACAAAAGAGGCATAATAATAACGAAGTAAATCGTCAATACTGCTTGTATATGTATATACGAATGAATAATATCCTATAAACATGAACGTTTAGCGGTAATGGACGATAGGCAATAACATAAGGAGAATTTAATAAAAAGAATTCAGTGAATTGTTACAGAACTCTGTCTCGCAAGGAAACCTAATGGATTGGTAAATATTGACCTCTAACTTTCATTGAATTCCGTATAAAATTTTATGATTATGTTATATATTATAGAACCATGAGTATGATAGGTTCTCAAATAAAAACAAAGTGAAATGTGAAAGCCTTTAGCAGTTGCCTGTGACGTGAACGATTTCGAACTGAAAGACAATAAAATAAATCATTAAAAATAAACGAAATAGATCCAACCATTGATACTAGTAGTTTTACCAAGCAATTATTTTAAAGAGAATTTAATTTCTCATTAACTTTCTAATGATATATCGTTTGGAAGTTCTTATTAAAACTGCTTTATTACTGAAATATATTAACGTGTGGGCAGTTATGCGGTACTCGCCGGTGACTCAGAACGGTCCTCAACCCAACTCTGATATTGGTTCAGCTTAAAGATCTTCGGAGAAGAGGTTCACGCCACCCTCCGACAACCAAATAGATATCAAAAACGTCAGGCGCCAGATCCGACTTAATTTCTTTTTATTTAGTAGCTCTCGGATCGGATATCCGCATGCCATGAGTTCAACGAAGCTGCAAAAGTCAGCATTACTATTATATACCATGCTATCTCTCAACATTTTAATAAGCAAAATTTTTGTGATTTTGCATCTTAGATCGAAAAGATAAAACGCAAGTTAAATATTTTTTTCTAAACTATTATGTCACCTTTTATATTCGATAAACAATTTATACAATATTTTATAAAAATTAAAATATTGTATACCATATGTAACTGTAAATTGTCCTATGACGATGCAAATAAATAATTCTGAGACGGAAATTTATCATACATTATGCTATAGAAACAGTTATACGACAATCCATACAGGGCAAGACAGGCAAACACTGGAACCGGAAGTTGAACCTACATCTTGAACCGGAAGCACGAGCACCATTTCGCGCGGGAAACCACAACTCCATATCTGATGGTGGTTAACATAAACAGCCTTTTAGGTCTGTTTCATACCGTCGTAAATGGTTACCGGCCAGTAGATGACTACTAATTTAAAGTAATAAAAAGGGAATCTTTTAAGTTTTATAAGCAAATTAACAAACATTACAAGACTACTTCAAATGGTTTGAGTTATAAAATTGGGAAAGTTAAAGTATAATAAGATCGTAATTAAGAAAAGATACTGTTCACAACGAATAATTAACTTTGTAAAGTTCTTTAACCAAGGTTAGACATTATAAGGCACCCGAAAGTGCTACCATTATTCGCTTATAAATTAAAACACATTTTTTTATTTTTAGTAAAAAGTGTTAATGTGATAACAGATTATGAAGCAAACTGATAATTAAAATAAAGAACTACGCAGTCTTCATTCATTTTCATGGAAAAATTATGAGATTCATTACTTTATAATTTCAACGAATTAATTAATATTAAATGATAATTGTTACTACAAACATTGAGCACGAGAAAAACAGCAAAATGTGACAATGAACTCAAACCATGTCAGAAAGCAACTAGCAATAACAACTCTTAGAAATTCCCGAATACTCATGTAATTCCTGAAAGTTGTTTTAATTTTATCACCTTAATATATAATATCTAACTAAACTTTAATAGAGAAGCAGATGAGATAATTAGACCTCAATAATTGTATAAGTGTTTAAAGGTGCATTTACATGCAGATATTTTTTAAAATGTGCGTGACTCGATTAGACTCGTAATTTCACCATAAAGCACTGTTATGGAAAATATATAAAAAATGTTTTTTGTTGGATATGACGTTTCTCCTTCATTTACCGATACGTTACTTGCATATACACGTGCCAAAACAAAAGCCATTATACACAAATGTGTGAAAACTGAAGCCGCAGTGGGCGTCCCACGCACCCATTGTTGTCACACAATGAGGTTCGGATTCAATGGGATTGTTCAAAGGCATATTTCACGAGTGGAAAGGCTCTTACGTAATTTGTCTATTGCATGCTGGGGAGATTGTGAAAGTGTCGATGGTGAACTGATAAAAAACAGCTCATTTTAAAAAAAATTATGATCGATATTATATTAAATCCATTTAAACTGTATCATCTGTACAAAGCTAATTAATGTAGATTTCGTGAAAATTTCATTTTAATCCATTCGGCTGCAGATTAACGAATTGAGGTAGAAAAAATTAACCTGTACAAAGTGAAAAAGAAACTGTTTTGCGATTAATAATGTATTAATAGATTTTTATGTTTTTGTTTTACGCACATTTACACATATTTACATTTATATTATACAAAGGTTTCCACATACTCAGTTTAAAAATAAAATGTGGCATTTGACGCCTAATAAATGCATAAATGAGCGAAATCGAGTGAAAAAAATTGTTCATATTGTTGATCGACTCAATCGATGAAAGGTGTTAACGTCAATAGTATTAGTTCATATATGACAGCTTTCGTAACCAATACTCAAATGTAAATAAATTTCTATTTAGCAAATACGAACGTTTGAAGCAAAACGAAATAGTTACATGTTTCATCGAATTGTTTTATCATATAACATTTATAATAGAACGTTTTACAACCATTTGTAATATAATAGAAGTAGACAATGTGTACAATATCATCTTCACAGTTTCATACTTACATACGTAACAATAGTTAAAGGTCGTTTTTTGTAAGCATTTCTTTAAGATTTTCACAGAGTTGTTTATTGCGAAAAGCAAACATGTATTGATAATGATTTGTTTGGCCGTTTAAATAAATTGCATCGTTTAACTAACACCATGAATTGTTTAATATTTCGTGCATAGCGTGTACTTATGAGGAAAGATATCTTATCAAATGTATTATCTCCATACGTATGAAACGCCGTTTCAACGATTTTAAAAAGAAAAAAAACAAAAATCGAAGTTGTAATAAAATGCTGTCATTTAATGGAAAGTTTATAAATTCTTTTTTTTAATTCTACGTACGACATTTTCATGAATTTCGACATGATTTTTTTGTTGAAAAAAGTTATTCTAATTTAGAAAGTGGCGGTAAGAAGCGACATCAAGCGACAGTACAGAGGGTAGGTAAACACTTTCCAGTCACAAAGCCTGTGATTTAGCACATACTGTCTTCATAAAGCAGAAAGTTAAAGTAATTAACTAGACCCAGTTGTTGAATGGCAAGCTTTGCCATCACTCTTTGTAATTACTGGCACCATAGATTCTCCCCTATAAATCAACGCCGAGCTAAAATCGGATGAAAGCAGGTAGTGGATAATTCTTAAACAATAATTTAAAAAATCTGCCTCGTATTTTTTCAATTATTGCCAATCTGAAATAGGTAGCAAATTCAAAGTTTTTTTTTTTATTTATTGCTTTTTTTTTGTATTTTATGTACTTATTTTTATCGGAATTAAGGAGATCCGCAGAAAAACGAAAATCACCAAGTAGCTTGAAGAATTGCTCGTCTAAAGTTGCAAGAGCGAAGCACATCGCTCGTGCAACCGATGGCCGTAGGGGTCGAAAGGTTCTCGAGGTGCAACCACGACTTGGTAGATGCGACTTGGGTAGGGCCCCGCCTCATTATCGTGACGATCTTTGAAGGTGACCCTTACTGTAGGCCTTTATCGACTAAAAAGAACTAAAAGATGTAGCCTGTAACCTTTTTTTATTGACTCTAACTACAAATCTTTACTTCACTTTGGCATTACCGCTAATATTCCTCAGGAAATAACATACAATAATTTTTTCTGCAGTGACTTTATTTTGAAAAAAAAAACATTTTTTGTCTTAGTAATATTCCGAACAGAACTTACAAGAATATAATGGAAAATTAACACAAATAAATAAGGTTCAATCGGACTATGGCTTATAATATTATAGTATATTAAATAAATAGCATATTCTAGTATAAAGATCCGACACGGCATAATTCAAATTCGCATAAATAAATACTTAATAGAAACATCCATATAAATTTAATGTAATTACGTAGAATGTTATGAGCCCGTATTATTATAACTAAATGTACGCAAATAAAAGCTCGGGCTTTAGTAATCTCTATAAAAGTATTTCTATATTCATTGATTTCTTTATTCAAACAAGTAAATTGATATTAAGACAATATCTATCTACGCTTTTTAAAATAAAAACAGTTAAAATATTTAGTTTAGCACGTGTCATTGAACTTTAAATAAAACTACGTTAACATTTATATTCTATACAAAATTAATATAAGTAATCAAATTAAATGGTTAGGGCGTATTTTTTTTAGTTCTAAACTTCTATACTGAGATTCGACTGACTCGAAGATTAAAAACAAAAATATCTGTATATATATCGCTAGCCGTACAAAGCGAAATAGTATACCGCCCTCTCAATTGCACTTAATGTGCAAAGGAAAGGGACAGGTAATTGAAATTAACTTCATCTATTGTAAAGAAATATAAAGATGCGTTTATATGCTGGTACTTTTGTAAAAAGATTGCGGATAATGAATTTAAAATTGTAAAGCTAACGAATTCTGCCTATCTTTCCAGTTGTATTTTCCAATTTTTTTGCTAAAACTGTCGAAGAAATATACCAAACAAAGTCATAAAAATGAAGAAATAAGAAATGCTAGAATATACGTCAAATAAATAAAAACCAGTTCAAAGATACGATTTCGTACGATTAACAAAAACAACCAACATGCCAGCAAGAGAATTTGAAAACGACACATGCATATCAATGCATCCAAAGCTTGTGTAACTTATAAATAACAAGTGAGATAGATTAAATTGAAACGAAGAAATCAGAACGCGAATGAAAGTAACCAGTATAGAACAGCGGATTGGTTAAGTTGCAGTGGGCAGGCCACATAGTGCTCAGAATAGGTAACTGCTAAGGCCCTAAGGTTCTGAAGTGACCACCACAGCCTGGCAAAGGCACCGTAGAACATCCGCCCACAAAGTGTTCAAACGATCTTGTTAATGACGACCAAAGACACTGGATGTGGGCCACTTCTTACCGGTCCATGTCCTATGCCCAGCAGTGGGAGTTTTACGGCTGTAATGATGATAAATATGATAAGTTGTGCATTTTCTAAAATAAACGACGAATAAAACGTCAAATGCAGTATGACTATTCCCTATAATATTTTCTAATTCTATTATTATCTAAATTCCATAATTCTTTTTAATCTCAACGCCGAATGAAATTGTAACACCTATGAAAGTCAAGAGCATAACCGTAAAATATGCATATTATGTATATGTAACAACATTATCTAATAATAATCACTAATTTTGTACTTCCTGACTCAAATGCATAATAGCAGATTAGACTATCTTTATATCTGTATATACTGAAAACAAAATAACATCGAAATAAAACGAAACGTAATTCTAGCTATGTTACGATGTTTAATCCAAAATAACTTTATTACAAACGTTCGTATTGTTCTGTTTAGGTTAAAATTTCTAATAAGATAAGATGTGTTGAATTAATATCTTATGCCAGAAATAGGACACTGAATCCTGTCGTATTATTGAGCTGTTTTGGATAGTAACAGAGATTTTGCCATTCAAAAGTGGGGATACTTTTTTCTAAATAAATGAGAAAATTTTCAATAAATCCATATTGCATGATGAAATTAGAATATCAACAGCAGCTTAGCGGTAGACGACCGACACTTGCGATCGTAGATTGTGGGTTTGATTCTCAACATATAATCTTATAATTTACACTTATTTATTTAGGATTGCCACTGCTCAAAACAAGTTTCCAGATTTAGATCAAAATCCCGCCTGTCAAGCGCGGTGACTATAGTATATCTCCCCATAGATATCTTTGGTGGAGACCTATGCCTTACAGTGGACATCTATGGGCTGAAACGACGAATTGGAATAGAACGTCACAGAGGTTAAAAAGTACTTATAAATTCTTTTAAAAATTTGTTAATAGACATTAAACTATTAGACATTGAACCAATTCTTATCTGTTACACAGTTATCATTAATAATCCATCTAAAAAAAATTACGTTACGTTGTCACGTTCATTCATCATCACAATCAGCTACACAACGTCCAAAATTATACAAAATAATCATCCATAGACTTCAAATGTAAGTGGCCTGCTTCTAGTCTTTCGACGATATTAACAAGGTCTTGTCCACAATGAGGGTAGACGTCTTACGCTGCGTTTGCAGGTTCGTAGTATGTTAGCCAACTGTTCAGAGCTAACACTGATTTATATTTATTAACTATTAATAATATATTAGTCACATAAAAAATCTTTGATCGTAATTTGAGTATAGAGTCAAAGAAGAAGTGCACCCTTATTTAGTTTCCGGTAAACAAAAAAGTAAAGAAAAAAGTGCCGATTAAATCCGTCGTTGCAAATATTTTTAAAGAAACGTAATATTAAAATTGGTAATATTTGAATGCTAGAGCGGTAACGTTTACAACGATGCAGTATGAAGACTCACTTGTGCGATGCGCCGGACGTGACCTTATAGCGTCAACGATACCCACGCGGAGGCCCTGGACAAAAAAGGACACGCCCGTGCAGAAGTTTCTAGATTGCTTTATACACATCAGATCAGAACGCAAACAGATAAATTCCTTACTACGTTTTATTATACCATTCTTCCATATATTCAATACAAAATTTTCATTAGAATTACTTTACCTAAATTCTTTGTATCGGCGATAGGATTTCAGAATAATAAACATTTTCAAACGAAATATGCCATTTACTGGTAAGAAAAAATAAACAAAATTAAAGTCACAGATATCGAGATTCACATATTTTTCAATCTACACACCATATACTTTGACAAAATGCAAAATTCTTTATAAGGTGGACTTAGATCTTTGCTCCCCTCCCCTACATTTCCAACAGGATCTGCATCCGATGGCCTTGACTACGAGACTCGTATGTCGTCTGTGTGCACCTTTTGGAATTATGACGCATGACTACCAAATCCAATTGATAGACTCAGAAAATTTATGGTACGCATTAGCATAACTAAACCGCAAAGCAACTGCTAACCCTTAAGAATGTAGTTAATATTTTTTTGTGTACAACTCGATCTGATAGCGACGCATGCCTGCGCCAGTAGGCCAAGGATGTCATAACAATAATTATGTACAGACAATAATTATGCGAGAAATGCTAATAGAGATATTACGTTACAACGCTCAAGTAGGCGGGTGTAAGCGATTGTGAGATAGTTCGATTGGAAACTGAATGAATTAAAAACGAGTTATTTTTTCTATTCAAGTATTTTTTTCTTTATCGACATCTTTCTCATTACATTCCTACCAAAAATTATCTACATTTACAATTGTAAATGTAGATAATTGTTGGTAGTAGTAAGCATATTTTTTTTTACGATAATATAGTTTGATAACTTATAAACCTTTTCGATTATATTTTGTCTGAACGTATTGAGAATGATATTTAAAAAGCGTAAATTGTAATAGCTGAAATTTCAAATAAAGAATTTTTTTTTCATTTAAATGTGAAACAGAAAAAAACTACAAATGCAACCAACCAACTTTTGAACTTTGAATTATGTTAAGTGTTTTCTCGCGACGGGAGCTTCATTCCGAACGCTATTTTTGTCGTTCTACATATAGGTCATCTACCATCTTAATAACCACCGTTACCGAATTCTATTTTGTAATCTTTTAATTTAGGAGATATCTCTAAAAATTGTTAAATAAATATAGTGGGTTAAAAGTTTACGTTATTGCACGAATACTTATATTACTAAGCCGATAACGTTACAGTTTTTCAGCTATCTACACTGTGTAATTAACCTGTTGGATGGAAAATTAAATGGCATAATAAGGCCGACACAATTGAAGCAAAAAGCAATACTGATTCTCACATGTATGATACAATGTAAGTATCAGTATTGCGCATATTTAAACATAAAGTGTAATGATAGGTTATTTAATGATAACAAACTAATCTAAGCCTTAGTGTACCCTTAGTAAGCAGTGAAAGCTCAGCGGTGAAGATTGAGACAAGCGATCGTGGGTATTCGATTTCGGGGATACAACCTTATATAATTCACACTTTGTGCAATAATTATTGCCTTTGCTAACTGTTTCCAGAGGATGGACAGCAATGTTCTCTGCTATAATACCACACTGCAATCGCTAACCCACCTGCCAAGTGTGATGACTATACCTAGGTACATCCCGCCACAAATATCTTTTGGGGGAGGCGTGTCGTCTTGAAGTGGGCCTCTATAGGTTGAAACGACATCGTGTCTAATATAATTTCACACGATTTCTTAGTATGGGGTATTATGGGGTGATATTAAAACAAAAATGGCAAAATATTGCGTAGTTTTATTTCCACCAGATACACATTTGAAATGAAATGAAAACAATTATTTTTTTTTACACAAATAATTTCATAAATTAGATATTTTCGCAATCTTTTTTGGTGTAACGAGTCACTCGTAAGTCAAAGAAGTCTAATATTAATCACATCTTTTTTTCAACTGACATACGCGCTCAGCGCGACAGCGAGTCAGCGACTCCCCTACCATATCTACCGGCTCTTGGTTACCACTCATGAACCTTTCGGCCCCAACAGGTGTCGACTACACGAGCGATGTGCCCCGTTCACTGCCACTTTTGATCATATATAAAAATACAATTTACGTGTAACAAATGCGTTCATTGCATGTTCATGCGAATCAATATCACACAGGAATGCTAACATTGACAATGAACATATTTAAAATTTAATAATTACATTAGTTCGTTCATCTCATCTCTATGTTAACAATCTTATTTATACGTTTTTTACTTATCTTGCGCATTTTCTAAGGTGGATATTACATTACGAAGGTACAATAAATATAAATGAGTAAATACCAAACACCCCTCGTCATAACTAATATTCATAATACCAATATAGAATTGTGCTTATACATCGGCTTTGATCCGAATCCTCAAATTCTACGAAAATTCAACTTACTAACAACTCTAAAATTTAAGGATAAATACAGGGTGATTGGTTATAAATTTAAAAGCTTTAAAGGAATGAATGTATAACTCATTTGCTGTCGGATGTCGGATTCGATTCCCAAGATATAACCTTATATAATTCATATTTTATGCAATAATTATATAGGATTGCCACTGCTGTCAAATAAGTTTCTAGGCCAGAAATGTCCTCTGCGTTCTAAAATACCACACTGAGTTCGCCAATCCATCTGTCAAACATGGCGATTATGGTTTATCCCATATGACAGTGAGCATCTATGGACTAAACAGACAATGACGAAATATTGAATAAATAAATGACTACCTTCAATTACTGTATAATTTAAAAGTAAATATCTAGACATTAAAATAAAATAAGAATGAATGTTAAAAACCATCAAGTTATTCATATTCTCCGCAAGCGACTCACTGTTTCGTACAGTACATGGGCTTAACCTAGTTTGCGTGCAATTTCGGTTCCATCGCTAATGCTACTGACACACAAGTTGCGTCAGTCGTTTTGCAATTAATTGCGAACTCTACTAACCGAGTGCACTTAGTAATTAAATACATCACTGAGCAGATGTCAAATTACACACTACAATATCTGACTTTAGTAAAATTTCTTTATTATAACTTTATAACCAACCCTGTCAGATATCAAGGTAGGTATTATTATTATAATTAGGTTGACCGAACAAAAACTAATTAAATTTGTCCTAATATCGGATGAACATGGTTTGACAAATGGTGCTATTTTCTTTAAAAATCAGACCATTGCCGTATTCTGTGTCTTTTAGAGGATTACGTCGCGGTTATATAAATGTGAAAATAAGATACAAATATTTTTTATTCATAGTAATATATAAATAAAAAAAATTTCTTCATAATGTACATAAATCTCATAAAATATTTTAAACCGCAATAAATACGTGACTTTTGATATATTTAATATAATCAAATATTAATTGTTGTTCCACTAGTTTCCATCTTAACTTTGATTTATAGGAATTTCCAGTATATTATGTTTATTCACTGTCTCGCATTATACACGGCCTGTACTTGCAATATTTGTTATCAATTTACTAATGTCATGTGTTTCTGATGTCAATTAATATTAATTAATTCACAGCGTGCTTCTATGGTAACCTTATGATAACAAATTGAAAATACCCAAATTGAATAACTTTATGTTTATCACCACATTGAATCTGACAAGCAATAAATTGGCAGAATGGAAAAACCTAATCTCAGATGAAATATGAAGTTATACAATGTAATTACTATAGATCGGATATCCGAATGCATAGTTTCCTAAAGCTATTTTTGTACGAAATTATTGAAGGTGAATTCTAATAGAGAAATTAACAAAATTTATTATTTTTATAATGTCTACCAATAAGCGTCACACATTCCCACATGTAGTTAGTTATCTGTCTCTGTCAAAAATTAGGTTGCCTATTTATTTGCAAACGTAATTTCCATTATCCTACCATACATTTTATATACATCATAATTTAACAAGGACGCTTGTACATATTGTGGTGGATGTCTTACGCTGCTCTTCCGTAATCTTTACTCCAGGTGCTAAATCCCCAGATGCTATCTCTTCTAAAATCAACTTCAGTTAAAAATTCACACATCTCGTCTTTAATTGTTACATCATTATAACCGTGGCGATGTTTTTTGTAAGCACCAAAACAAAAGATAATTCTAATTCAGGAAGCTAAACTGAAGTTTTTATTGTTACACCGCATTAATTTATGATGCACCTTCCTCATCTACGCAACACGCAGTCTAAACTGATAAAAAAACGTAATAATTACGTTATACTTGATTATTTGCTTAGCGTGTATGCAAATTTAAAAAAAAAACATTAAATAATAAGCAACACGGACTTGTACGTGATATGCATCAAATAGATAGAGATCTAATAAACTGCTTGCATCTTGTTTTTCATCGACAAACTTTTTAAGATTTACGTGTGTAATTATCACGAGTTAACATATATTTCCGACTAATGTAGAAACATCATTACGTAACACGTTTAAAATATTTAAACATGTAGTCACCTTGATATGAAAATATTTAATAACTAGGGTATTTCAATAAATATTGGACATGAAATGGGACGAACAAATTTCGTTCGTTTTAAAATTGGATCTCTATATTTGGAATTCAATTTACTGATCCGGCTTATTGGCTCAGCTTGGTTATGTCATTCATTTAATTACTTCCTTTATAGTTCGACAATATTTTAATGATTTATTATAAATAGTAAACTTGAGAGGAGTGTAGCAACAAGATGAAATTACCACTATCATTTAGGCTCTGTTGCAACACTTCAAGTGCAATAATTTATCTTTATCTCGTCAAATACAAAGGACAACGGATAACGAAACAGTGTTCCCCAGATAGATATGATCTAACTGTTGCTCCATTTATCTCAATTTACATTACCGCAGTGACGTCACAGCCGACGCCGAAGACTACTTAGCGTTACCGAGTACGAGTTAAGAGAGAAGGTCACAGGACGCACGCGGTTATGTTCGGTTTGAACTTGGAACTCAAACGCTTATACAATACCGCGCAGAGTGCTTTTGAATTATTAGCTCTCGATACGATCAATAAGTAAAATTATAATCACAATAATGTTTAAGTATTTTAACAAATTTACATAATTTGAACGTAACAGATTAATTCTTCGTTGTGTGTTGAAATCGTGTTAAGAAAAAATTCTATAGTTTTTACATCTTAAATAATTACGCTTAGCAATGGAAGCTCAGCGGTGGAGAAGATTTGTGATCGTAAGTCGCAGGTTCGATTTCCGGGATACAATCTTTTATAATTAACAGATTGTGCATTAATTATGCAGGATTGCCATTGTCCACAAACAAGTTTCCAGAGGATTGGCAGCAGCTTACTCTGCGTATCATAATATCACACTGCAATCGCCAATCCACCTGCCAAGCGTGGCGATTATGAAACATCCCCTCAAAGATATCTTTAGGGGAGGCCTATACCTTGCAGAGGGCGTCTATGGGCTGAAATGACGACGATTTAATTACATATTTGACATCCATTCATTTGTTTTATAAAGCGACCAATATACGCTAGAATATATTTTTTACTTTTATTTTAATAATTTTTTTTGTACATGCTAGAAAACATAGAAGTATTTTCATAATAAGAAACAAAAAACTACAATGGGCGGTTTTATCACACGACGCAATTTCTTCCAGACAATATTAAGCAATAAATTATATTTTGCCCACCCTATATCACCAATTATATAAATATAAACTTGTTTTGTACGAGTTGATATTTTGGTTCATTAATAGATGTTAATAAACAACAAAACAATCTTTTCCACATTATTACAAACATTTTGTAATTCATGAGCATTTTGTATACGTGTATTTATTATTATGAAACATAAATAAAAATAACTTCTCTCATTGTTTACGAACTTCGATAATCAGCTGAAGTACATATGTTAGTAAAATAGGAGTAACTGTTCATATAAAATTCTCTTATCATATACAAAATAATTGTATGCGTGAGTAAGTAAATTTATCGTAAAATGCTTATCGGATATGATTTCACGCTTCTATATACGACTTCGACCTTCGATTAGCTGCACTTTGTTTATGTTTTATTGCAAACGCATTCGTGCCAGTCGTTACATAAGCACAGACAAGATGTCATCATGTCACAGCGGACTATTAATCAAAGTTCACACAACAGTGTAATGTTCAGTGTTAATGTGAATATAATCCACCGTGTCACCATCATGGGTTTCCTTTGTAATTTGACGTGTGGAATCAGTAATAGCTTCACGATAAAGACGTGAGACTGAGGATCTAGTTAGAAGAGAGAATACTAAACCTAAGGCTTGCCGTTAGCATTTTTTTTCTTATTCTTTTCTTACATTTGAAGGAATTTTACACAGACTGATTAAATCGTTATCTCTTAATTTGAAGTAAATATAGCGTAGCCTATGTCTAGGAGTAGACGACCCATTGCTGAAATGATGGCCATGTTGGCGTAGTTTTTTGCGAAAAACTAAAGTTTCAGAAGGAGATTGCAGAGAGACGGAAAAGGAGAGACGACTGAGAAGGTTATACCACGCCCATTTCAAATCTCATAATAAGGCTTTACTTTTCCAAAGTATGAATAAGTTGCCTCCGCGGTACCGCGCAAGTTAATTATGTTTGCTTGCTTATAATAAAGGTTAGGGCGCTCCAGCTATACCCTAAAAACGTTGAGGCACCAGTCTACTGCTGTTGAAATTCCGGTAGTATGTAAAATTTTTCCCAGAAGCTGTCAAAGAATGCCGTGGAGTTTTAGCCGGAAGGAGTCAGACTTACCCACGCTAAAGAATTAAAGGATATCCTATGTAGGATATCCACGCATAATCCAAAATTGGGGAGGGCGCACAAAATACGGAAACGTTTAACTATTAAAAAGGTATTTACATTTTGTCATTTCGACGATTTAAATGAACAAATTTTCGCACATAACGTACACCAAAATTTATTGAAATTTTTCACGTGAACCTTTTTATTGAATAGCCCAAACAATAATTTTAGTATACATTAGAAATTGATTTAACAACGACGCTATATAAAAATGTATCTATGAGACACTATTCACAGAGGAACACAAATGATCAGTACATTTAAGTAAAATGCATTCGATGTCATATGTACGTAAAAAGGTTCGCAACTATTGCAACATCACTCGGTCCCGAGTGAAGAGCCGCCGCGGCGACGTCTGCAACGGCTGCAAAGCGAATTGCAACGTCACGCCCCGTTTGACAAATAAAGCGGCGGTGAAGTTAAAATGCCGGGTAATCCGCCGACCATGTCGTTGGCAAAACAGAACCGTCTCAGGCGTTGCGTTTTTTAAATTTTTTTCACTTCGTTTATTAATCGTGGCAAATGGTAAATGAATTAGTCATTGAGTTATTTACATTTTGTATCTTTATATCATGGATGCACAGATCGCGGCCCGCCGGTCGAATACTGGTGGCCCGCCGACAGCAAAAATAATACTCTCGAACATTCGAAAAATATCGAATTCTATTCCAGAATAAAACCAAAAAAAATATGTTCGAAAAGTACCTATAGTTCGGGCGGCCGGCCCGCGATCAGTTCATGATTTGCCCGAGTGGCCCCTAGTCTTAATAAGTCTGTGCAACCATGCTTTATATGCTCTGCCGAAGAACGTTTATTGCTGAACACAACACAGATTTGGCATATGATACGAATTGAAACCTCCTGTTTATTTTGGCTCCAATGTTTAATGAAAATAATACAGTCAGAGACGTACGTCGTCCTTATAAAAGAAAAGTGAGTGGATATACGAGAAATGTCAGAATGTCTGTATGGGAGTTATGTGTTTTATGGTGGCCATTATGTTGCCACGCAGGCGTCACCCATAGAGGTCCTATGGAACCGCTCGGAAGCGGCTTGTTTCAAACGTCTTCCTTATGACTTTAACATGTTCTTCTTTTCGCTTGTCGGTCAGTGTTCTCTTACTCCTTATACTCCAGCGGCCGTCTGATCTACGCGTTATCTGACCTAACAACAACTACTACTACTACTTTAATATAATGTATATTAATCACTATAAGATTATTTACTAGGATTGAGCAAAACAGAAAACCCGGATAAGTATTAGGAGGACCGAAAAATAATGTCGCTTTCTGTTAAAATCACACAAACACATTTTTAACAAGTTTTTTTTATTTCTAATAAACAATTTATTCACCTTCATTATCAACAACCTTTTGCCATGTAGTATACAACGTCTTCCAAGTACGTAATGATTTATCAAATGACAATCAAATATCGACATGTGCAGAGACGACATTACTTTCCGGTACCCCTAATATAAGAAAGGACAAATAAAATATAAAAGTTCCAAATACTTATTCGGATACTTTTGACGACAATAAAGAGCTGACTGTCAAAAACGTAAGTAAAAATAAATTTATATCATACCTATGATAAAAAACGTGAGAATCTACAAACTATTATATATCATATGACCCACATCGCAACTAAGTAGTTTACATCATTAGATAGTTGTATATTTTAGATAACTTCTGCCCCGAATAACCCTGTACTGTATAAGATAATAAACAGAATTGACAGGACTTAGCATAATCTTAAAACTCCTCTAGAGCTTGCACTCGGCCATAAAATAAATTAACACAACAACTGCGCAGATATCGCGCTAACTCGTGATGTCATTTCTGTACGGACATAACCTGTCTTGGTTCATTAAATAAGTTGTTACAATTGAAAATAATATGCGGCGGTAAAAAAGACCATTTGTATCTATAATACAAAATAACTTTACATTAAAAGCGGTGCTAAAAACTACGAAGCCGTATTTTGCACGATAAAAAATATTTAAAATTATATATAAAGATTTAGGAACATGTAGTGATGGGACACGACCGTACCGATTGTGCGCAGGTGCGTTATTATCGATGAAAACATGCTGGTGTTGCACATCCTTGTCGACACTTACCTTACTACGACTTTATTATAATTTACCAGGACTCTAAAAGTTTTAAATAGGTAAATGTATATAATTTTTTAACAAATGAGGATTACATTCAAAATGGTCACTCTGAAATAAGTTACATTTATTTCTTTATTGAAACGCAACAGGACAGTAACTTCTGGCACTACAAACAAAATGTGCAGGGACGGTAAACAAAATTTTATTTTAATATCTAGTAATCCTAGTTTTGAAAATGCCTTTTTTCACTGCATAATCATTACGCTATTTATTTCTAGAGCCTTTAATTTTTGGATACGGTGTGCCATACATTAATTGACAGCAAATAAGCTATATATAAATACCTTTATAGCTTTTACACCTATAAATAAACAGCCTGCATACGAATGCATATAACGTTCCTGTAATTCATAATTTCAATTTAAGAAAAAATCTCCATTGACGTTTTTATGAATATTTATTTTACAAATTGTTGTTACTTGGAAAATAACCTTTTTACACTAATTAATACGAATTATTATATTAATTGGGGGGCCGGAAAGAAAGGGTTCTTTAGTTCAATTCACACCTATACCTACACCTTCGTTGTCAACAACCTTTTGCCATCTAGTATACAACGTCTACCAAATACGTAATGACAATCAAATATCGACATTCGCAGGAAGGACATTACTTTCCGGTTCCCCTAATATAATCAACAAATTCATTTAATAATATATTTGCATACACATTTCTTTAATGTACAATATTTTATTAATACTTTTTCAGTATAGATTTAAGTATAGTTTACAAATTAATTTCACCAATACAGAATATTAACGACGTAATTTTTTTTATGACTACAAAAAAACCAGTCATTTTATTAATAACACTAATGTATATGATAACGTATTTATATATTCCAGTAAATTCTAAACATATTCGTTGTAAATCAAAACTGACCCCTGGTTTTATTTGCCTTACAATTGGAGAAACTTGGCAACTTTTGTTTCTTTAACACAATTGAACACGAACTGCAACACCTAGGGCGCAAATGTTAAGACACGGAAACGGTACTAGCGTGTGTAGTAACAAAGCGTAACACGTAACGTGCGTGGAGATAGGCCAGTGATGTAACAATGTCTTGATGGAATGCAGCTAAAGGTACAGATTTGTAGTTACAACGGAAATGTTTCTTGCATTGTTAACTATTACATAGCGAATTTTACTTCACAAAGGTATAATTAAATATAAAGTTTGTAAAACTTGTTTACACCGTATGATAAAATAGTTTCTATTGAACAAACTACAAATAAATTGAAAAGTTCGTCGTGATGCTATTATCTGAGCTATCTCCTTTTTAAAGATATTTTTATCGAATGAATTGCGAAAAAATTAGAATTGAATAACCTAAAAATCAAAGTTAAATGATATTTAACCTTTCGTTGGCCGGGAACGGTAAAACATGACACCTGCCAGTGTCGGGAACGATTTTTTTTTAATGATGAATCAAATATAATTCTTTATGATCCTGTGATCTGTAATATATCCAAAGCAAGCGATATTAAACTGCATTTTTAAAATAATATATATTCGATATAATGTAGCCTACTTATACTTATATACTTATCTAACTCGTAGTCTTCCGGGCATGGCATATGTCAAAAGACAATTTAACACAGGCAGACAGGTTAACTATATATATAACTACATATAACTATGTATTTAATATCTAACTGTATATCCTTCCGATGTTTGTGTTTAACGAATCAAAAACAAGTATTCGGTACAAGTAATATATTATATATACAAGTATATATATATATATATATTTTTAAATTACATGCATTTGTAACATGGCTACTCATACGGATCTCTTTTAATGCACAACATTTTAAGAATGTTACAACATTCACGGAAAAAAACAAGAGCAGCATCAAATAAAAGTACGATGAAAATTTTAAACTAAAATTTTGTGTAAAATGTTTTAAAAATTTTAAATGTGAATGACCTAACTTTAGAGTGGACAGAGACCTGCCCCGTAACTTCTATATATTTATATATATATATATAAAAATTTACGAACTATTTTAATATGAGAATACCCTTATTTAACAAGTAGTATTAAATGTTAAATATAAGTAGATGTATTTATAATGGGGGCTAAACAGAGGTCCTCTGTAACATGGAGGGGCGGAGCTCGCCGCGTCTGGCCCGAGTCTCGATTATCACACGCCCGAGTGCATCGATTACGGTGAGCGGACCGCACAAATGCCAGTGAGGTTAGGATCGATAGTCCGCACAGCTGAAGTATCTCGATTCATAATCAGGCCCGACTGCACACACGCTTTACAGTTTTCAATATTCTATGCTTTCTGTGCGTGATCGTTAAACAGCCATTTCTCGAATTAATAAATAATCATGTACTATGCAATTATACGTACAAAATTTTATATTAACACGAATATATTAAATATTGAGTCTTCTTTTCTTTAATACTGATACATTTTTAGGTAGGCCATGTTTCTCAAAATTTAAAATAACTATCACATTCCATGCCATGCGGGGCGTATACGACCCCCGCTGCAATTTCCGTTCAGGACATTTGCAGTTCTCATTGAGAAACAAAGGATTCTTAAAAATGAATTATAGGGCCGAATATAGATAACTTCACATTACGTATGCGCGTATGTAATGCATATTAAAATTAAAAACTTTTTTCCGCTAACTATAGCTTTGCAGTATTGAAAAAAGTGTAAAGCTTACGTCTTAAAATGAAAATCTTCAAAATTTGCCGTGGCACGGAACGTGCTAATATGAATATGAGCGCAGGATTCTAGAGTACCAAAACAATCGTCATATTCGATACAACGGTATGACCATCACTACTGAACATAGGCCTACTATTTAACGATAATTTACTATCCAGAGATGTCTTATAACACCGCATCCTTGAGATCAGTATTTATCATTTACTTTAACCTTTTTCATATAATATAACGGGACCAAATTTAAAATAAAACAGTCTTGAAACACACGTTGCATTCTGTAATTATTCCATGTTTACCGATAACTGGTTTGTCTCAATGAATCACAATCTATTAAATTATTGCAGTGTTATAAATATAAGGAAGTAAACACATATTGTATAATTTAGTTTTCAATTATCTCAAATCAGGAACTGCAAGCTTGGACTTTAAAATAATGCTGACACACGGCCGGCAGTGTTTGCACTACAAACGCCTAAGATGGCGTGGCGTTAGAGTTACTTCCTCAGACTTATAATGTGCCTCAGACGTGTAAGTACATTAAGAATGCAGCAGTCTGCCACGAGACGTGGTTTCCTTTTATAGTGCATTGTTTCTTTTATGCACGCGGAAACAATGTTTTAAATGCTCACGGGACAAAGGAACGCCAGCCACTATTTCAAATAATAAATAAGAAAACGTAGCTAAATATTTTAAATAATATGCGACGTACAATTGAAGAACGTGATACACTATTTGTAAGAGCTCGAGAAATTATTTAATGAATAGTCTGTAGTCTCTTTATCAATAACCTATTCTTTAGTATTCAATTTATTTGTTAAATATGAATTAAAATTTAACATGAAGTTTGAGCCTCGCATGTAGAGGGCTGTGCTAGGGATTTCTTTACTAGATCAAACTAGACGTAAAGAGATCCATCACTAAACGAAAGTAGCCGACTTAGCCGAACAGATTGACTCGTTGAAGTGGGTTACTAGGGTTCTTGAGTGAAAACCACGAACAAGCAAGCGTAGCAAAGGATGTCGACCTGGAATGTAGACGAACAACCTTGTCAAGGTTATCTGAAACGGTCCTATTGGAAATCTATGGGGAGACCTATGTCCACTAGTGATCGTCCTGTGGATGATGCTATAAAGCAGAAATACTTGTTTTTAAAATCAACTAAACTTTTCTTTAAAATATTGAAGTCCATCAGATGACAGACGTATATATATATATATTATTATTGCTATCGACTCACGATTATTGCATTTCATATAAATGATCTTTAGTTTTTATATTTCGGTCAATGTCAGACAATAGTTCATATGCAGCGGCGCAAGACAATCCCACAAGCGTGACATAAGAAATATTTTATGTACGTATGTTCTTTTATAGGTTGTTTGGCCTTCCAACACCTAAACCTCTACCTACCTAAAGCGTGAATGGCGAGGCATGCGGGTGGACTCTGATATGGAATAATTAGCAAACTTATCGGCTTTGTCGTTTACACGCTATAAATATTTTAACTTAAGCAGTAAAGGCTACGTTTGAAGGTCACAATTTCCCTTTTGATTATCTCAAGGGCAGCCCACACGACATTTCCGTTTGATGCAGCCAAGTTCATTTTCGTGAACTGCATTAAATATCTTTGAAGATGCATTTACGGTACTAAGACTAAATAAAATACCGGTAAAAAAATAAGTTTAGTAAACAAAAAGTTAATCATTTGGTTTTAAAACAAAGAAATCTAGATAATGACTAAGATTTAAAAAATGTGTCCTTATGGATTTTCAAAACATTTATTAATGAAATCAATCAAAAAAGAATGTACTATTCAACTAAAACGGTATCCCATAAATCAATGTCAAGCTGAAATCGTATATCAGTAGCTAACCCCAAAAAGTAAATTAAAAAAAAAAAGTCACGTATAGAACCATAGAAAAAATGTTGCTTTATAACAAATTTCGTTATATATAGAATACTTTGTGGTGTATTTAGATAGGTCGTAATATGTTACGTTACAACTAGCAAAACTAAAGTACTGTTTATTCTAGAGATTAATTACGCTCTTTTATGCGACACCTTAGTCGCCAAGAGATACGCTCAGCGGCCTCCTTTAATTACGCATGAAATATTTACAGTCACGTTATCAGCTTGTTTGCTTTCGTGCGTCGAGATTAATTATCACTTATTATCTTTAACATTAACTGTGCGAACTCGTGATAATGTTGGTTTACGAAAAATCTTCAACTACCGTTAACTCCTTGCATAAAATTATCAAATTCATCTGAACTACTAAATTAAGAATATCATATTTTAATTACTTAACGGTTATTGGCTAAGGTTTTGATATCGAATGACATTTACATTTTCTAATTAGATAAATCATTGTTAAATAAATGATTCAAGGTTCGTTTTTTGAAATGACTAGCAATGTGAAATTGTAAATTCAAATTAGGAATACATTAAAGTAGTCAAGTGTGATTGCGAAACTTTATACACAAATCTTGCTGATTAGTACGCGCATAGTAAATATAGGAACCATAGCTCACACGGTCGGTTAAAATTCCAAACACTTACACATGCACTAGCACGAAATCACCAATTAAGTTTATTTTATTTGTAACTACTCTCGCATCGAGAGAAATTTGCAAGTCGGTGACGCTTCACACCGCGCGTCAGTCGCGAGCCGCGTCTCGAGCGACACTGATTAGTTTGCCGCCCGGAATGGTGGGAGTTGGTTATTAAATAGGTGGGTAATGTAATGTTCAAAATGACGGATGTTGACCGAACGATATCCTGTATGCTTCAGCAGTTATTTGTCGCATCTAGTGCGTACAGAACTATTTTTTAGACGAAAACTCCCGCAAGTGCTATGTACCAATCTTACAGAATATTATTTAGTTATGTCATAACATAAGGGTGTCTTAAATACTCCTAAGTGTTTAGGTTTCACACTAAGTAATTGAACTTATGCGTAGTTAACGACTAATCCGTGGTTCTTTGTTGTATGCTAGGGATTTCTTTGGATAGAATCATGAATGAGGTTCGTAGACGAACGAAGAAAGTAATCGAGATTACCCAGCAACCTGGCAAGTTAAAGTGACAATAGGCAGGCCACAAAGAAGTGCAGAACATATGACTACCAGGGTTTTAAGATTCTAGAGTAGAAGCCACGGGCAGCGCAGCGTAGACGTCCAGCTTCAAGGTGGACATAGACCTTGTTAAGGTCGTCAGAAGACGCTGGATGTAGTCCGCTTCCAAGGTCCTGAAAGTCTCTTCAGGAAGCCTATATCAAGCCGTGAACGGCTGAAATAATCATGATACTGATGAGACACTTTTAAAATTTCCAAATTAAAACTACGTTTAAAAGTATATACTACGTACGTACTATTATCTCCTATATAAGTAAACATTGCCGAATCTGTTTAGTGTAAAACTTGACAATTCAACTGATTCATCACCTTTTTTAATATATCCCCATAAAAACCACAGAGTAATTTAACATTTCTGTCTCTATCTGTCAAATATACTGTGAATCAAAACCAGTGGTTTTTTTTAAAATATATACTATTATTAGGTCACAGAGTAAAAGAGAAAGATAGCAGAAATGTGGCATGAAAGAATAGATTGAAAGAATATGTGAAGAACGAAAGGACAGAATGGAAATAATAAATAACTATGTGAAAAAATAAATTGCCCGTAAAGTCCCTGTCCCACCAAAGATAGGGGTACGAGGCCCAAAAAAAAAATACTATTTATTTTTTGTATGTTTGGTATGGATGAATATTAATCTAAATTCTTGTTTTTTCTTCCGTTTTCTTCCACTGTTTGTTACCATTTTATTTTTATTGATTATTCAGTAATCATAGTTATTTATTAAGACTTTAATATAATAAAGAATGATCATTTTGATATACGTTTTTTTTATAATATTTTTTCTTGTAATTAGCTTTTGACAGCACTAAATCTGTCGGACCAGCTAGTTACTAACACAAACTGTCTTATTTTTTATTCGAGTAACTGACGAGATGAACAAGGCATTCATTTGACGGTAAGTGATACGGCCCGCTTCTAACAATGAGGCTCCACAGAAGTCTGTAATATAATATTTTGCGCCATGTTATATATACGCTCGTTACAACGCGTGCAAGAAATAATAAAACTTATTAGCCCAATGATTACACTCGTCAACACGAAAGTATCGACCGTATCATGCTCATCTCTACCGCTAAAGTCTTTCGGCATGTGAACAGCAACCGAATCGAATTTAAAACGCGTTTCCTGTTGTGCCACGTTCACCCGCGACTCTGAACGGTCCTTTCTTAACCTTTATATCGATGCTGCAAAAGTTCTTCGAAGAAAAGTTTCTTACCTTCGTCTAACAAACCAGTAGATATCAACTATCAACAAGACGTCAGGCGTCACATCTGACAATGTATTTTTTAAATTTATTAACTAGCAGATTTGAGCTCTGAGTCCGATGAAGTTATCCAATCCAGAAAAGCTACACATTACACACCACCCAACACTAATTGAATATAATAATTACACTACTCGCAAGATAAAACCTAATAATAAAAAATTTATTTTTAGTTTAAAATTATGTTTGACCCTGGTTATTTTTTTCTGATATTTCAGCCATGAGGCTTTGCGTGTATTTGAATACGCACGGCTACATTTTAATATATTTTTTCATTAACAAGAGTATATAAAGTCAAAATAGCTTTATTATATGACATCATTACAATCATTTTTAATCGTCAGCTTAAAATTAAGATTACGTTAGTTCATAACGCGCTACCTACTGTGAAGGAATTCACAAGAAATTCACCTGGGTTTGTACTTTTTTTATGATTGTCTAAACAATTTTTTTTTTCTAATATTTAGAATAAATCATTTCTAAACAATTTTACCGTTAACCTACTCTGAAATAGAGTAATATGCAATATTGTGTTTAACACAAAAACAAGCGCTGGTGAGAATCGAAAAAACCAAGATCTATTTAATTATCATAATATTTATTTATTCTCTATAGCATTCAAACACACGAAATAAAAAGAAAGCAAATGAAATAGGTAAAGATGAAGTACAAAGGCCCATTGGATGGAATTGGAGGAAACATAAACCGTGGTCACCGTGCGACTGGAAATATACACACATATTACAGATTACAGTTATAATACATATATCATGAAAATAATGAATACTAATATAACTAATAATCGAATATTATACGTAACTAATTTGAATGATTTTTAAAGTATTAAAGGTATGCATATATAGCTCATTTTCTACTAATTCAATAAAATAGTCAATAATTTCAGAAATAGTAAACAACTCAATAATAATATAGTAAGAACAAACTTTTTCAAAATTCGTATTACTACATAATATAATTACACATTGTTTACTGTTAGTTACTGCATACTATGTACCTCCAGAGCTAATTGTCGAGGCATTCGAACAAAAAATAAATTACAGGTGTAACAATAACAGGTGGTAAAGTTTTTAAGAATTTTTATGACAAATAAGCACCTTCCTTTAAGCTTTTCAACCCATCTACTTTCATCCGTTCAAAGCTTTTACATTTATAACTAATCACCCTGTAAGCAAATGTCCAGCGATAAGCAGTATATATATATATATATATATATATCTTGCCAAAAATTTAAAAGTAATAAAATTGAACTTAATTATTTTAAAAAAGTAAAATTTTATAAGGTTGTCATTTTCTGACTCCCACGTACGATGTTTACGTCCAATTATTTAGGTTTTAAAAAACTGAAGCTAACAAATCGATTAACCTCAATAGCTTCAAAGCCTTTCAAGTGCTAAATGTGAGTGCAAAAACAGAAACCGATCGTTAGAAACGTAATTACAGGTTAATTTATGCCTTTAAACAATTTGCGCTTTACGCGACTGACTCGTCAATCAACGGCTATACAGACACGTGAGAAATTTCTCTATTAACATTTTAGAGGTTTATAAATATGACAATAATAGGCAATAATAATTAGTATTAATTTGTACACTCCCGTCATAAACCAAAATAGTTTACTACTTACCACTACTCTCTTTGCTACTTTTTTTGCCTTTTTTTTCGTATATGAAGCTTTATAACCTTACCCTGGTAAGTCAAAACGATTATAATGAAGCTTTGAGTTAGTTTTAAGATTCATTTTAAACTATATATTGTATACGTAATCTATTTACAACTGTGATCAAAAAGGAAGGTGGAATTGTTTCTACAATTTATCATGTTTTCCCGCCTATAATGTGAGAATGTTGGTCTTATCTTGAAAAGGCATTATATTGTTCATTTACTCACTGGAAAATAGTAGTGTCTACATCGTGTATCATGAAATTGCAAAAATAATTCTACTTCATTTATAAAATTCAGAATTGATTATTCCTAGCTAAGACAGGATAGCGTTTGTCGGATCAGTATATTATTATCATGTTCATCTCAAAACCATTTGAACATAGTTTTTCCGCTATTAGCAATTTCATTACCACGTACTCATAATGGTACCCTGGGGTTACGCGTACCAGAAGTAAGTTTTCAAAGAAATTGGTACTGGACACCAATTTTATAAAAATATATAAAAAATTAAGTTCTATAACTATAAACTTAAAATTTCTTTTTCATTATTGATATTCTTGTTTCTTTCACTACTACGCCAAGTAATCTTGCTACAGAAGAATTATTATGTGGCCTTTGCCAATAAAATATTCAAATCATTTATTTTCTAGATACAGAATACATGCACGTTATACGTGTATTTTGAATGTAAAAGATAAAATGCTGTGGGCATGCTACAAGGCACATATAACATAGCACCACGCAGACCAACTAACGCACAGAAATCCGCCTACAAGGTGGAGCGATGACCCATAAGTCATCAGAAGACTGACTGCAAGCCGCTTCCATATGAAAGCTTATGTCCTGCAGTACACGTCATACAGAAATGGTGATAATCGCACAGTCACTGTGTCTCATTGTTATTTTTTTATTTATTTAACAAGCTTTTATTCAAGTTTATATTAATAGCCATCGTACACCGAATAGGGTACTAAATTATGGTGTATGTAACCACAATGAGAACTTCAATTGGTTAATAATTTATCAGGCCACCATAATCTTATATATTCACTACAAATAAAATAAAAATAAAATCACTTCGCAACGACACGAGAAGGCACTTGTCCGCCAGAGAATACGTGAATACGAAACTGTAACAGAACGCTTCTTACTATACACCACTCCATTCACTTAAAATGCGCTTCCATTACACTATCAAATTTTTAACACTTCGGAATTGATCGTTGTTGTAAAATAAAAATATATCGTTCTAATTAACATTCGTGTCGATCACGGTTCATTTTAATGCGTCATTTTATCGTCAATCTAAATAGATTTGGTTCAAATATAACTTACAACAATATAATAATAACAAAATAATATATTTTAATTAACTATAAATGTCTCATAATGCATATTGATTAACTAACTAATAGTATATATAAATAACTGATAGTATTTATAATTATAATAAAGCTTTATTTCATTCCAAAGAAATAACTTAAAATTAATATGTTAAAATTCAAGACAAAAATTCACATAATTTATATTAAATTGGTATGAACCCCTCAGAATAAAAGCCTCCTCCAAATCGTTCCATTTTTCTCAATCTTTAGCAACTTGAAGCCACTTGTGACCTGTAGTCACGATCATGCTTACCATTTTTACGAAAGATGATTATATCTGACGGGCCAACTCAAATGCCGTGTAATACAAATGTAAAATGTACAATGATATTACTACAGTAAAATATTTATCGTTGATCGTGAAAACATGACGTAACAAATATTTCTTTTTATTTAAAATCATTGACAGTTCCTAATTGTAATGCGTAGAACGTCCACGCAAAGTTTACCGTGTTAATTTCTTGGGATGACGTATGCAAGGCGCTTTTAACTAATTCTATTGGAAATCTAGCGGATCAATTACCCAGAGATGAGTATCTCGTCATTTTGTGGAAAATCTAATTCTGAGTTTTAATTTTCATCGTATTTCATTTAGGTTAGAGTATTTTGGAAACGAGGCTAAATTGTCCGACGATCTAGGCCATTTTTAACTACATTGTTATAAAGTGAAAGCGATATCAGAGCGAAATACTGCCCAATATTTATTCTCGGTAAATATTTATTCATAGTTTTCAGAGTTGACGCAGTTAATTGATTTAAGAAAGAATATATCATATATATATATATATGTGGGAACGGAACGTAAGAGTAAAGGAAGTGAGCGGTTGATTGATGAATGAATGAAGAGTATGAATGGATTAGGGCATTCTCGTGTAAGATGGCGGTCGTGCGGTTGATGTCAACTATGTAAGACGTGAAAAAATTAAAGTGTTTGAAAAAAGATTTACATCTATCATTCGCCTGCGTGATTCACTCCCACAATTTGGGGGCTCGTCCGGGATAGAAATAAACACCAGGAGTGCGCGTACGGCGTAAGAATACTCAACGACGGCGAGGCGATTGAGGTTATATTAACGACGACGACGGCCGATATTTCGGTATTTTATTCCTCAACCCCCATCGCATAACGACATCAACGAGGTTTGTAACGAGCAGCAGTTAGCCACACATCATCCACACGAAGACGACTAATACACGACGCATTTTCCATAACGAAGAAATCACCACGAGTACGACCCATTTAAATATAAAGAAGAATGACATCCGAAGACGGGAGCGAAGGAGACTCCAGAGGCAAATTACAGCATAACCTGCTATACATGGAAGATTCCATAAAGAAATTCTCGGGAACCGACCCAACTTACCCAGTTTCAAAATGGACGCAAGACATCGAGGACAACGCAGAAATCTTTTATTTAACATCGGCTCAAAAATTACTATTAGCAAGACGGACGTTGATCTCGACTGCAGCGGCGTGGTTGCGCTCCGAGAAAACATTTAAAACATACGACGAACTCAAGACGGCTATAGGAAAAGAATTTCCGGAAACTATAAATGCAAAAGAAATTCATGAAATCATGAGCAAACGTAAGAAGCAAAAAGACGAAAATTGCTATGATTATATGTTGGAAATGAAGGCATTAGGCAGACGAGGAAAGTTAGCGGATTATATCGCAATACAATACATAATAGAAGGCATCACAGATCACGAAAGTAACAAAATTTTGTTATACGGCGTAAGTACTTATACTGAATTAAAAGAGAAGCTTAAATTGTATGAAAAATACAAGGAGAATTTACACCGAAGATCCAGTGTAAGTTCTAGTAGTGCGAATCACCGTGATAAGACCCAGAACAGGCGGCCTGTGCGTTGTTTTAACTGTGGAGAAATGAACCATACGTCTGATGCGTGCCCTCATCGAAACAAAGGTCTAAAATGTTTTCGCTGTAACGAGTTTGGGCATAAAGGTATGCAGTGCAATAGGCAACAGCAAACGCAAAATGGCGCTAGCGGGTCAGGTGCAACAAACGCTCATTCTAGAAAACAGTTCTACGTGACGTCACAGGAAATGAATGAGTATGGCGGAAACAATCTAAGCAACAATGGTGACCGTAAACGACAACCAATGAGCGGCAACGAGCAGACATTGTTTAGTGACGTCATGACAGCTGTCAACTCGAATGTAAACAACAACGCTACGAGGAATAAATCTGTTAAAATTGTTAATATTTGCGGCAGAAATATAAACTGTTTAGTTGATAGTGGTAGCGATTTAAACTTAATTTCTTCAAAACTATATTTTGATCTGGGAATAACGACGTATCAGCGTGAAAATGTGACTTTAACTGGACTTGGTGAAAAGCGCGTAAGTTCGTGCGGAAGGTTTTTTACTATTATTGAACTAGATGGACAACGTTTTGAAACTGTGTTTCACATTGTGCCTAACGACGTTATGCCATACGATTTACTTTTAGGTCAAGATTTTTTATCTAATGCAGTGATAATCATCAATAAGGGATCAGTACTAGTAATGTCACCAGATAGTAATTCATGGTTAAATAAAATTTGTGCGATTAGCGAGATAGGGCAACCTAATTGTTTGGTTACAGATCCACGGTTGAAAAAAGAAGTTGAGCATTTGGTGAGTAGTTATGTTCCGACCAAAATGAAAGAAGCTCCAATCGAAATGAAAATCATATTAACCGATGATATCCCTGTGGCGCAGCGTCCGAGAAGATTGTCATTGATGGAGGAAAAAGAAGTTGACAAACAAGTTAGTGAGTGGTTAGAGAATGGAATAATACGACCTAGTTTCTCTGAATACTGTAGCCCACTTGTTCTTGTAAAGAAAAAGGATGGTGGTGTAAGGATTTGTGTAGACTACCGTAAAATCAACAGTAAGATGGTGAAAGATGAATTTCCACTTCCTGTAATAGACGACCATATCGATAAGCTAGCTAAGGCCAAAGTTTTCTCAAAGCTTGACCTGAAGAATGCATTTTTCCACCTAAAAGTAGATGAGCAGTCTATTAAGTATACTTCTTTTGTCACTCATGCAGGACAATATGAATTTTTAAGGGCTCCATTTGGTTTATCGATTTGTCCCAAATATTTTACAAGATATATTAATATAATTTTCCGAGACTTGGTTGCCAAAGGACATTTATTAATATTTATTGACGATCTATTAATATTATCGGAAAATTACGAGGAAGGGTTACAAAGATTAAAAGAAGTTCTTACCACAGCTAGTGAATATGGGCTTGAAATTAACTGGAAAAAATGTGAGTTGTTGACAACATGTGTGGACTACCTAGGGCACACTATTGAAGATGGGACAGTGAGACCTACGTCTGATAAAGTTGACGCAGTCATGAATTTCCCCGAGCCTAAAACATTAAAACAACTGCATTCCTTCGTTGGTTTAACCTCATATTTCAGGAAGTACATTCAAGACTATGCCGCAATAGCATCACCTCTGACGAATCTACTGAGAAAAAATGAAACATTCCAATTCACCGACATAGAGAGAGAAGCTTTTTGCATCCTGAAGCAAAGATTATGTCAGCAACCTGTACTAAAGATTTATCATCCGGATTTACCTACAGAACTACACACAGATGCATCTAAATATGCACACTCAGCTATACTCATGCAGAGGAGTTCAGATGACGGACAGTTACATCCTGTTTATTATTCTAGTAGAAAGACAACAGAGAGTGAAAAGAAATACACAAGTTATGAACTGGAAGCACTAGCAGTCATTGAAGGTGTGAAAAAATTTAGAAAATACTTATTTGGTATACCTTTTAAGATAGTGACTGACTGTGCTGCCTTTCAAATGACTTTGCGTAAGAAGGACTTGGTGACACGAGTGGCACGATGGGTTTTATTACTCCAAGAATACAACTACACGGTAGAGCATAGATCTGGCTCTCAAATGAGACACGTTGACGCATTAAGTCGAAACCCACCATATGTAGGGATAATTACAAGGCAGATGCACGAACAGATTAAAATAGCACAAGAAAATGATGAAGGACTAAAAGCTATCATGGACATTCTGAAACTGGAGTCATATTCAGATTATTTCGTAGAAAATGGTTTACTCTACAAAACTGCACAAAGATTACTTGTAATACCTAAGAATATGGAAACAGAGATATTAAGAAGAGTACATGGAATTGGACATTTTAGTAAAAGAAAGATGACAGATTTGATTAATAAAGACTATTATATTAAAGACTTGCCCAAGAAAATTGAAGACTACATTGTGACATGTATCCCCTGTATACTGGCTACCAGGAAGGAAGGTAAGCAGGAAGGTTTTTTGAATCCTATAGAAAAAGAAGATGTACCTCTACATACAATTCATATTGATCATGTTGGACCTATGACGGAAACTAAGAAGATGTATAACCATTTATTGACTATTGTGGATGCCTTCACAAAATTTGTCTGGATTTTTCCTACAAAGAGTACAACAAGCAAAGAGGCAATAGACAAATTAAAAATCCATCAGCAGCATTTTGGCAACCCTAGTAGGATTATAAGTGACCGTGGTACAGCTTTCACAGGCCAGGAATTTGAACAATACTGTGAAGAAGAGGGGATTGAGCACATCAAGATTACAACAGGCGTACCAAGAGGAAACGGCCAAGTCGAGCGAATCCATAGAACCATCATATCAGTCCTCACAAAGTTGTGCATTGAGCAACCAGACCTGTGGTATCGGCATGTGAATAGAGTGCAGCGTTACTTAAACAGCACCTTCCAGAGAAGTATAGGATGCACTCCGTACGAGTTGATGATTGGAAGTAGGATGAAAATCAAAGAAGATATAAAGCTTCGCGAACTTCTTTTACAAGAAGGAAGAGATATTTTTATGGAAAATAGAGAAGAAAAGAGACAAAAGGCAAAGGAACAAATTTTTCAAATTCAAGAAGAGAACAGGAGAAACTTTAATAAGAAGAGAAAGAAGAGTATCATTTATAAGAAGGGTGATTTAGTAGCTATCAAGAGAACACAATTCGGAACAGCTATGAAATTAAAACCAAAGTTTCTGGGGCCATATCGTGTATCAAGAGTTATATGCAAAGACAGATACGAAGTTGAAAAGATAAATACTACCGATGAAGGACCAAATAAAACTCTTTCTGTTGCAGATTTTATGAAAAGGTGGCCAATTATCTAATTGTAACCTCATTGATGGTTATCATTTATTTTTATTTATTTTGTAGAAATTGTATAATTTAAGATTAGTTTTTTACAGTTTAGCAGATGTATACTGTAACTTGTTAAATTTATTTTTGTAATAGTATAAGAGAAAGACGTTTGACTGAGGACAGTCAATGAGTCAGGATGACCGAGTGTGGGAACGGAACGTAAGAGTAAAGGAAGTGAGCGGTTGATTGATGAATGAATGAAGAGTATGAATGGATTAGGGCATTCTCGTGTAAGATGGCGGTCGTGCGGTTGATGTCAACTATGTAAGACGTGAAAAAATTAAAGTGTTTGAAAAAAGATTTACATCTATTATTCGCCTGCGTGATTCACTCCCACATATATATATATATATATATATATATATATTAATAATAACTAAGTTACTGCCGGAATTAGTTCACATTTTGTATATTTTAGCCCGTGGACGCCTACTGTAAGGCACAGGCCTCTCCGAAAGATACCTATGACATATACCATAATCGCTTGGCAGACGGTTTGACGATCGTGGTATCATGTAATAGTACACAGAAGACGCTGCTGCCTCTGTCAGTCCCCTTCCGTTTGGCTACCACCATTGCTTGTATTTGGTATACATACGGGATGGTCAGGGATCGAAATTATGCCGATGCTGTGGACTCAAATTTTTAGCTAGGTACACTCCAAAACTACTCTTATAACGCGATCATATTTCTATCGTAACGATTCACTGTACAAGTTATTTTTTGTTCATTTTATAACTCTCTTTATCTTGACTGACGTCAAATGTTCACAGCTACGGACAGTAGATATTCTTATTTACCATGTGGTTTATACAGAAAGTGTTGTTTTTACTATTTTTCTTGCAATTTTAACTTATTATTCTATAATAACCTCGTGCATTAACTAAAATATCAAAAATAACCAAATTGATGAAGCTGTTCTCTATTTTGGCTATGATTCATTATAATGTACATAAGATTAGTTCTTCGCAATGTCATGTCATGTCTCGTTACCCCAACAAGCCATAAACCGGAACTCAATTACGTTCGCAAACCACTACCGGTGCATACCATTAATAGTTGAGGAAGAGATCCGCAATTGACTAGTTGATATGCAGATATTCAAAGTACGTTGTAATCCTCCCATACATCGTTGTAGCTCCATCTTCCACGCCGTAAAAGCCTTAAAGAAATAAAGCAACAAATATCTCCTAATATAAACGATTTCTTTGTTTAAGTCAGCCTAACATAGGTAATAATTGTAACTCCTGCTGTATCATAACTGCCTCTGTTTCTTGTATACGTTGTCTCCATATGTCACCACAATTCTTCTGGTAGCTTGTGAAGCTACCAGAAGAATTGTGGTGAAAGAGATATGATGAGCTAAAAGAGATATTTAAAGCATCAGGAACTTGGTCTGTTCACCGCTTTAGTCTACCATTAACGGTCTATCATTTTTTTATTCTCTATTTCTCTGAAAATTGGACTATTAAAAACGATATACATATAGCCTATATATAGCCGAATAAAAAAAACTTATATTACATATAGCGTGGACGATAAGATGCCTGGAATAGGGAGACTGCTACTCACAATTCCAGTGTATAAAGCCACACAGCTCAAATCACCGAAGTGCTTGACGAAGATCGACGGCAACATACAGAGTCTATTGGGATTTCTTAAGGAATTAGACAGCTAACTCCAAAGCAACTATTTGACTACTTTTTTTACAAAAGTATCCTAATAGAGCTTGATATGAAAAAAGCTTAGCTCAAGTGACTTGCAGAATTTTTAGCGTCTTTGAACACTTCATGTTGACTTAAGAATAAACGAAATTAATATAAGAAACAAAAATCCATTCATCGATACGCATGTATTTACATATCCTACGCATGTGGGGCTGTGTCATGGTCGCTCCATATTTATTAGTCGTGTCCACTAATTAGTAATGGCATGACTATTATTTAACCTTACTTATTTGTTTTAATTTGAAAATGTTCAATTTAAAATTAACATTTTTCATAAACACAGGCATTTCGCTTTGTTGTTTTTAAGCGTACGGTTAAGAAGTAGAACAAGAGTTTCCAGGCGACAATGTTTTCAAACAAGGCACGTTGCCTTTTCCTTTCTATGATAGCTGTAGCATTTAGACGCCGCGAGTTTAAGGAGACAGGGAGAGAAAAGCGCATAGCCAACATATAAACCTTGTTTTTGGTATCAAAGGCTGGACTAGGGCCTCTAAATATATCTTTATTACCGGATTAGAAGGCAGCTGAGCTCATCAGCCTCATAAATCGCTTAGGCGAATGCTCCATGGAGTGATCTGACGTAAAGTCCTCCTACAGAGGACTTCGGCATGAATTGTCGTTCAGTAACGCGATTACCACGTGACGCAAGATGCCTGCGACTTACGACTTTTTACTAGGTTGATGCGTCTTAGCCCTTGCAGTTAGCATCTATCGGCTTATAAAACGATTATTAATGCGTTTTACTAACGTAGGGATAATAACTTAATAAAAACGGTCTATCCTGAAAAACAAAAGATAATAAAAGGGTAATAATAATTAACGACAAAAATCTTTCGAATATTTTGCGACGTCGGTATCTTTTTTCACTAAAAACGTTTCAAGATTACTCGTGTAAAGAGGTTCGTCTTTGAGGCGGTGAAGTGGCATCGTCTTTCAAAGCCAAGATTTTAAATATTAGTTTTACTTTTTAATATGGTTGGCATGAAATATTTAAAGTCTTATATATAACGAGGGCTATTTGATAACTCGGTAACATTTTAAATATTCCTGGCTGATGTCAACCATTATTGTTTTCTATTTCGTATGCTGCTTCCTAATATTATACACGATATTATAGTGTTGTTTACTTTCTAGCACACCTTTTAGATTTTTAATACACATTTGTTATGGAAGAAAAATGTAATTTTCTCTAATATTCCCGAATTTTTCTTTTTTTGCTTACTTAAAACCTTTTCCCGGACCTAAACAAAATTTTAAAAAAATAAAGCAAATTGGTGGAGTCATATATCGACACTTTTTTTAATATACATTATTTCACCTGTTAAAATTCAAAATGGTGTTTTTACTTGTAAATTATCATAAATAGCTTCAGAAATAATTAAATAAATGTAATAAGTTCAACTTACCCGGTCCGAAATCGCCTCTTCCATCTTCCCGCGTTTTAAGCCCGGCGCCCGTACGACATTCACCGGTGGCGCCACCACTGCGGGCGGCAACGCATTGCCTGCGCCGCCGCTCGTGCCGACCGGTATGAAACCGGCTTCCATTTTATCATGTACACATTGCAGCTACTGAATAACAGATGGCGCTATTTGCAATTTTCTTAACAAATTAATTTATCATCGTATAAAAACTATATTTAATTCCTAAATTCATTGATCAATTCACCGCATGGACGTATTTCACTATATAAGTCACTAGCCATTTTAAGGAACTGTTGGTTGTAGCACTGTTTACGCGTGATTAGAACTTGAGCACTTTGAACGGAATTCGCTTAATAGAACGGATAAAACACTCACATCCCCCTTATTAATTTTTTTTAATAATCGTATAGATTAACTTCTCTTTTTTTTTGTAAATGGCGAAACCAGCAAAATTTACGACTTAACACTACAGCATTTGCGAGTATTCTGATTTTCAATTCGATGTGATGCGCTGTCTCTTTCTCTGCTTGTACCTGTGAAAGAGATGAACATATGATAATAATAATTGACAAAACAACATGTTAAAATGAATGAGACAGGTTTTGCTACAACCAACTATCGTAAATTTTACGCTACTGAAGATCAAGGTCTTATTTTAGAATCAGAAGGTTCTTCGAATGATATGCCGAAGAAATAATCTAAGAAATCGGCAACGTGACGTCATCGCCTCTTTTCGCGGAAACTAAGCATGTTTCGAAGGACATTTTTAAACAATTTTTAAGTGGACAGTTCGAATTCAGTATCGTAAATATACTACACGATAATTGGTGTCTCATTTTACAGCAAAAATATTTAAAGCTTTTACAACTATTTTCAATTAGCCTGTATCACTCTGAAATAAGTTATATTAATTACATTTTTCTATTGGAATTGGACAAGCCAATAACTTCTTGCAGTACAAAGTCTGCAAGGACAGATATATAACATATATATATATATAACAATAATTAATTTTAAGAAAGTTTTTTATTACCAAATTAACATTGAACTAAAATTTCTGAAGATTTAAAGTTTTTATACCTATAAACAATATCTCTTTATAAAATAAAATTTACGAACATAAATCATTTATTTTAAACTTAAAATAATTTGTAGTCGACATTGACATACATTATCATAATTTAAATATATAGCTTCATAGATAAGAACATTTCTAATTTATTTTATCGATAGAGCAGTGTAAAATCACTCGCAAAGAGCAATGTTTTAACAACTTTATTTAGCATTTCCTATACAAAAGTAAGTGGCGTGTACTAATACGATAAAATCTTAAGAGTAGTAATTCATGAAGTGCTGTTGGGGTGACCAACTGTTTCATTATTATAACCTATTTTTTAATTATTGCTTTATATTTTTATATACCGAAATTCATTGCGGTGGGCATAAATTGCCGTGGCACGGAACGTGTTAAATAATAAATTATTCGAATTAACCAAATGTACAACTTTAGAGAGAGCATTGTTTACATTGTTATTACTCGTAGATTTACAGTTTTAAAAATAAATTAGGAACACATTATGTATGACATCAATAAATTATAAACAAAATAGTTTTATAGTACACAAATACACGAAAAAAAAATAGAACGGAACAAGTCCATTGAACACGTGGCGTATGGTGGCACTAGTCGCTATATGCCATCGATCACGCCATTAACATTCTACGCCTTTTTATGTTCCAGCAATGATCATCACACGTTCAGTTCTATTCAAAGATAATTTATTACTTATCATGCGGCTAAATGCGTTCATGATAATTAATAAAATTCCTACACGTAATTTAATATAACTGAAGTAATATGCATAATAAAGTAACGAAGTCTTAATAAAGATCATATTACAGTGATAACGGATTAAGTAAGTGATAAAAAAATTGAAAATAAAATCCTCTAGCCACTACATTAAGGATATTAGTGTAAATGATCACGAATAAAAGGACTCAGCTTATTGTCTCTCTTCTATGATAAAAGCTCGTTCGGAATCCTCGAAATATTTTAAGTTCAAGGATGCTAATATAGGGGCAATGCTTCAATTTGTTTCGGATTTTATCTTATAAGGCTTCTCTGGCATTTTTTCTGAGACGTACATAAATGAATGAGGTATAATAAAGGAGGTATTTTATTTATCCAAGAAGGTGATGCATTCATTGAGCAGGCTTTCTTTTTTTCTGGCAAAAATATCCCGAAACAGAGAAACACTGTGTACCTAGCTAAGGGTACGGTACAGAGGTAAGTTTATTGCTTGTAGGTTTAAGGGGGTGTAGGCGCTAATGGAGGAGGCGGTCATTGTTCGTCCAACAACTGACACCCTCGGGCTGTATTACAGTGTCCATCATGCGGTGGGAGCAATATCACGTCACACTAACTCGTGCATGTTTTTTACGGATGATACTTAAGATGCTATCGAAAGGTTTGTCGATGTGGCGAAATCGGCAACGAACGCACAGATACTGGCGTAGAACCCGTGAATAACAATAATCTTAAAATCTAGATATTGTTAAAGCGTTGTAAAACACAAACAAAGGAACAAATAATGTAAAACCACCAAAAATAGTTAAGTTTAAGAGACTAGAATAACTTAGTATAGTAAACACTGCAACATGCAAAAACATGAGCAAAAAATACAAAAATATTTACTGTTATTGTAAAAACAAAGGCACGGCGGCCAGTCTATGGTACAAAGATTCAATAAATAAGTAAAAAATACATATTGAATGAACAAAAAAGATGGATTCCTAACCTAATACTATTCAGTATCCTAGGAATATAAGTAAAATGAGAACTAATATATGTAAAATCAACATGGACGGGAATACCTCAGCGTCGACAACTTATTTTCAAGTTAAAACTTAAGCTATTAAGGAAACTAAATAATTCTCAGCGCAAAACTCGTTTCAATATTTTCTTTTTAAAGTTAATGCTTCGGCTTCTTATTTTGAGCTTAATTGTGCCAAGGTCTGTCTAGCGAAGAACGTTTCTAGCTTAAAACTCACTGCAGTTAAAATACGCTCCAAATATTTTACTAAAATCTTTATATTTTCCGTAGAAATTTTTTCTTTGTTACATACATTTATAAACCATATGTTGTTTTATAGTAATCAAGGCGTGTATTGTTATGGAATTTAATCGTTCACTAAAAGATAACAAAATAATCATGTGTTATACTGAATTAAGATTTGCGTTCCGACCTCCATCATTTATCAGAACTGAAAATTAGAAAGTTATCTACTATAATTAATTTAGAATTTTAGGGTATTAATTAGCAAGATTCTATTCTACAGTGTCTTACACAGGAATTACTAAAACAGAAAAATCGCCTTTAAACATTTAAAAAAATTTCGGTTACCGTTACAAAATCTTTCGATATTTAATAGATAAATATAAATATAATCGAATGTATTCTAAACGAGAAAATTATATAATATTATATTATAATAGATTCTCAAGTTGTGACTTATTTATTTATCAACGAGCAATGTTGGATGAAAATTTGAAAATTGCCTTATACTTTTTTCCTTACCTTAGATTAAGTATACTGACTACGAAAGTAACTTTTTATATAGTTCCTCACAAAAACCTCAGTTCATTTTAAATTCAAAGAAATAATGTTTGTAAATAATAACAAAACGTTCTTTTATTTTTTTCATAAAACATTACATTACGTCAGCCGGGGAACTACGGAACGGTCCAGTATATGCTATAGTTTCTACAGATTAAAAAGCCAGAAAGCATTTATAACGCTCTGGCGGAAGCTCTATTACGGGTCCTTCTAGTGAGGACTTGAGCTATTACTCGTCGATAATACCTGTTAATCATTCCGATACACAGGCACCGGAGTTGGTCGATTGCTATTACCAGGCTAACATTATTACCACTTCGGTAAGCTTTAGCGCTGAAGCAACGGTTCTATGTAGAATGATCAAAGGTTGGCGACCCCGGTTGATACACGAGCCCACCTCGGTTTCGATGAGGCCAGTTAGTTTTCGAACAGCTATTTTATATTTGTGCTGCGATTCACAAAATTTTATAAAACAAAAGCCTGGACAATAGATATACCTTACGTACAATGCCATTAATAATCTCCGTGGATCTAAATCTATAACAGTTAGACCAATGACCGAATATTTGGCAGTTAATGTAGATAACACATCTAAAGAATCTAGAAACAAAAAATATATATACAGGTTGATTGAAAATAGGCCTAAAAACTTTAATGCCTAAAATCTCAAAATCAAATGTTTTTTAAAGAACCTTCATTACGAAAAAAAAATACTAACAAAAAATGTATAACCTTTTGTTTAAAGTATTAAAAAAAACATACATTTTGACGAAATAACTAAAAATAACCTTTGTTTGTTTCTCAGAATAGGCAGTCAATCATATAATCCGAGTCAAATAGCAGCAATAGTAATAATAACTCATCGTACAAATTGTTCATAACTAAAATACAATAACGCAAGGCGATTCGATTATCTTCGAATGAATTATTCGCGCTCGGTGACGCGAGTCGAGAGAAACGATCGGAGAACCGCGGCACTCGCGTTAAGAACGCCGCATTTGAACTAATCGGACATTTCCCAGCTGTGATGCAGACAAATCATCTCTAGTATATATTATCTGATCCTATGTTTATCTTTTTAGATAAGAGTTGAATTGTATCAAAGATAACGTTCGAATCGAAACATCATTGTGTATTCATATCTAGAGGTTTTAGAGTGGCGACCACGAGCCGGTAAAGGCGACGCGCGTTAGGCTCCTACTAGTTGGACTGTCGATATAAATATACGGGAAATCACATACAGCGCTCTTCGTCGTTTTATTAAATTTAAATTTATTGAATTTAAATAAATTCCTCTTCTCTTCATTTCAAGCTACGACACTCACTTCACATTTGTTCCCGGTCGGACGCGATGCACCATACATGCATCACACTAGTATTATAAGACCCGAGTTCAAGCGAGGGTGGTCAGGAGAGGCTCGTGTCGCTCCCGACCGCCAAGTAGTCCTCGCTTCGCATAACTTACGCTACACTAGTCACAACACTATACGCCTACACGGGTATAGTCCCTTTTCGTGCAAACGCTTCATTATCGCTGTGATATTATTTTTTAGAGTAAAATTTTTTATCGCAAACCTCTTGTTACCACGAGCTCTATTTTGATAAAGCTGCACATAGCCATAATGACTTGCGGCGTAACTTCAAACATATATTATATGACATCGACCCATCATAATGACAAACTTTGGAGGAGGCCTATAGGCCTAGCAGTTGGCGTCTATCAGCTTTTCAGCCTTTACCAGATTCCAATGTTAAAGTACCGTCGTAAATTAAAAATTATAGAAAAAATAATAAATAAAATTTATAGGAACAAACGCAGAGAAAAGTCGTTTTATATATTTTAACTTTTATATTTATATTTATATTTAATAAAAAAGTGCCGTAAATAATACAAAATAATCAACATGTTTAAAAGCATTGCACGCAGCAGTGATTACTCAGTCATAAACGGGAATGCCACTAGAGCGCGGAAACTGTCAACTGCGGCATGCTCTAATTACTGCACCGACGTTAGGTTTTTTTAGACGATCCCATGTGGAGCTAAGAAACACTTTATCATTGTCAAACCATCCATCATTTAAACAGCAAAGTATGGTCTAGATCGATGAAATTTATTGCGGAAACTGTTACGATATTTTTTTAAAACACAAATATTGTAGCGCAGCACCAGTCGTAGCGATCTTTGGGAGAGGTAAATGCTTTGCGGTGGACATCGATCAGCAGGAAAGAATGAATTAATACGTATTGAATATGTATTTTTATAATGAAGACCAGAAAGTAATGTCGTTTCTGTCGACATATTTTACAGAAACCGTTTGATTTTTACCGCTCCGGCATTGAAAATTTGTGTACTAGATGGCAAAAGGTCGTTGATAACAAAGGTGAATATATTGTTGATTAGAAATAAAAGTTTCTTAAAAATGCAGTCGTGTGAATTTAACTTAAGAAAGCGACATTATTTTCTGGTTCCCCTAACTGGTTATGACTTATCCTTCGTTTAAGCTACAAGACATTTCTTAACTGTGTTGGACCACAATACTGGGTTTGAATTTTTGCTTAGGGCATAAGACACGAGTATGTCAACTCGATAATATTTATATTATTAAGTTACATTATTTTACTTGATTCCTCTGTAAAAGAAATTTGTCTATAGGTTACTACGAATGTAATTAAAATGTATATACAAGACCACGTTCCCGCAACCGTAGCTTGAGACGTCCACTCACAAGGAAGACAATCTTGTTAAGATCATCAGAAGTTGTTGGATACAGTCTTGCCTCCAGCCAGTATTATTTATAATCTAAATCGATGATCATAATACAATAGTATGTTCAATCCTGATTATAATTTATAGATGATATTCTTTTTTATTATAATATAAATAAGCGTGTAGCAAGCCGAAACGTTAACTTACATTTCTCTGTCAGCTCTCGGTTCAAGTTTACACGAGAACTCACTATTAAAACTGTTTTCAAAAGTATTCGCCGTAAATCGATTATATTTATCGAACGCCTGCAATCCATTGTCCACGGGCTGTTAGACACGGAAACATTATTCGGGTCGTGCCCCACTAAATCAATTGCCTGTAAGAAAGGTTCGTAACTTGATACATGAATACACTACACTGGAATATAAGAATTGTTAACACGTTTACACCAATGTCGGTTACTAGGCTGCCTTACATAACGTTCGGATATGCTGCCGCATTTGAGTAAACAACGATGGTAAAAATTAACGCATTTTGATTGCAAAGTAACATTTATAAGTTCAATAAAGTTTACTAAGAATAATTGCAATTGATGATTCGGTAAGAGATCAGTCGCTTAAAGATTCATGGAGACGACTGTGCTGGACATTTCTGTACGATATCGAATCATGAATGAAGTGATCTATAGACGAATTCGCAAGTAGAACTTGTGGTGGGCAGGCCTCGGGGGTCTTAAGATTCTAGAGCGAGAATTATGAACTGGCAAGCACAGCGTAGTGGACTCAGAGTGGACAGACGAGGTTGTTAAGGTGAAAGATAGTTACCAAACCAGTCATATTTAAAATTGTGGGAAAAACTATTTCCATCAGTGTACTCAAGGCTGCTATATTCATACGTGCAAATTCTGGTGAATCCATTTTAAAACATAATTGACTTTTTAATATGAGCAATAACAAAATGTCTACAGATCTAATAAATTTATAAAGGCTAAACCTCTATCCTATATACAATTTATATGTGAATTTTAAAACATACTACCATGTTGAATAATACATACGGCTGTAAAGCGTTAGGATGTCTGCAACAAAATGTTTAATTTGTGAAATAAATAATTATTTATTTTGTCTACCAAAAACAGCCGAAATGACAAAATCGCTTATCCATATTTTCAATTTCTGTTTAACGTAATTGACATTTTGAAATGTAAATATACGGAAAAGTAATGAAAAGCTTGTAATCATAAAATTATCTAAAAATATCGGTATTAAGCTCGAAAAAGTTTTAGGTGTGCTGAAATAATTGAAAAGGCGACAGTGGGGCATTTGATCTTCAGGGTACATTTTACACACTTTCTATCCTCATCTAAATCAACGTCTGATTTTAAAACAGTAAAATTTCAGTTATGATTTAGCTGTTACAGCAATCGCACACGTCATACAAAAACCCTATAATTTAGCAAAGATCATTTTCAGCGAACAAAATCCGAGGACGCAAACTTAAGCGGTGGACTGACGAAGTTCTCATTGATATAAAATGTGACACGTGGAAAATTTTTTTGGCAAAACACTAATGAGAATCGGTAGCTGTAAAAGACCGATAGTAAGGAAATTAATATAGTAACCTATAAAGATATATACCGTTAATAAGAAAGTAATTCTAATATAAAATCAGTTACAGGTCATCCTAGATGATTTTACGAAGTTCCTCCACAAGGTTAGTTGAGGCTTTGCTAGGTATAAAGCTTCACCAGATTTTTTGGCATGTACGAATTTCTCGTTACGATTTTTGACGCCATCGTGAAATAAGAGAAATTTACTGCGGGCATGGGAAGAAACGAAGTTACTTACCTATATTCTTAAATATTGACGTAAATTAAAATTGACAAAGGAGTATAAATGATGTGGCCGCGTTGACGGAATAAGCACGAAGCATCTGATCCCCAATCAAGTTAGTATTTGTGCTCATGACTAAGCCCGCGACTGGCACACCGCCAGAACAACCCTCGACACGTCATTTCAATTCAACTCGCCATGAAAGATTAATGTCATTAATTTAAACCTAATTGCACTCGTAACAGATACGCTGCGAATTGTAAATCTAACTTTGCTGATCACGGATCATCGCAAAGTCTTCGTGGAATCTTTAAATGAATTTGAACTTAAGTCTAGTGTATTTAAGTTTATATCGGCATGTGTGCGGTTGCAGCTGTTCAAATCGATACGGTTTAAACTTAGTTCAGAAAGCACAACATCGCTAGTGATTAAGCCATTGTGGTTGTAAAGTGGCAGTGCGGTAACGATGTTGACTGAACGATTCGCATTCGTACTTTCATCCTTCACATATTATTCCTTGTTCAGTACAGATAAACAACAGTGACGAGTATGGAATGTCTATGGGTTTAGAATAACGTATGCACATGCAGAGTATCAGTCAATGATTGATTCTTTCGCCTATAACAATAATATTTAGATGCCTTGTTACAATAAAAAAAACTATTTAATAGACCGAATTATTTATTTATAACCGCTATATATAGGCTTTTATATATGGTTTTAAATGTATAACAGTACATTTAAAGGTTAAATAGTATCCATATATGAGATTTCCGCCTATATACTGACTCATCACCATATCTCTGGAATCATAAGGCTAAGGGAGATGAAATTTGGAAGGTGTACCTTTCGGATATATTAAGAATTTATGGGGGAAGCTTATTGTCCAACAGTAGATGTCCTATGTCTGGAATGTTGATGCTGATGATGATTCCTTTCGCCGGGTAGAGATCAGTGAGTAAGAGAATTTAAATTTTTTTGGACACGTAAAAAATTACCAAGATTGGATTTTACGAAATTATATCAAAAAATGGCAGTGCAAGTAACATTAAACGTGCGGGGGACAGCCTAGTAATAGTGTAAAGCATACGAGTATATGGTAAAATAACGAACATACATTTGTAGCAATCAGAACGCAAAAGATTAGCGAGTCGCCCACTAGTTGAGCTCGCATGATCACATAAACAATTGTGTGTTTTCAGGACAGAGACAAAGGCCGGATGCGAGGGCAATGAATTTTAAAATAAATCTTTATTTAAGGACAGAAACCCATTGCAAGATGGCCTATGCAGCGCGATATATGCCATCAATTAACTTCTTTTTACGCCATCGTTTCAGGGATAATGGGTTAATAAAATGTTTAATGTCTGCAATAATATTCGCCGGCATTACTAGCTATGGCTAGATTTTATATTTAAGATCTATTATATAACTATATTTAGACGTAGCATTTGTAATAAACACTTACATGCCCGAAGTATTTCATTAAATAAATAATATTTTTCACGTAAATAACTTTATATAATTGTTATTTTAAATATCACGTAATAATAGGTAATAAGCACATGTTTAGTTACGTAAATCGAGTAATCAACCTATGCAAATGAAAAAAACCGGTCATCGTGCGATCTTAGAGGCAGACCTATACCTTGCAGTGGGCCTCTTTTGGCTGAAAAGAAGAAATGTTGCTAAGAACAAAACTCAATAACAGCTCGACAAAAAACAATAATTTTTGTTTATTTTCGTAAAGGCACTAAGGTTTTTAACAGTGAGAACAAATGGTATTGCGTGTAAAATAAGTAAATACAACCCACAGAGTACCTGACGTTAGCTGTCAAACATCAATCAAAAAAATGTGATAGGATATAATAGTTGTTTCCGTTAGAAATCGGTATTAATAATCACCATATTAAATTAATAAATGCAGTGGATCATCCTGAAATAAGTTTAGTTAATTTTTTTTTTTGATCTGCGACAGGTCGATAATTTCGGACAGTATGAAATCTTTTGGAGAAGCATTTACCAGACGGTTTTAATTATTTTTTTTATTTTAACCTTAACATCCTTACATTAAAAACGCAACGCTTACATTATATTTGCGCTTTAAGATTTAAGTATCACACAATAGCTGGGTGGCATCGGTACATACACGTACACAAAAGAAATTGATATTTATTTTTGTTTATGACATCCTGTATTTAAACATTATAATTTATATTTCCATAGAAAGAAATAACCACTCTATGCTAAAGCTGCCTCGCAGAGTGAATTAAAAAGATGTAACATTTTTGGAAGCGACTGCATTGATAAACAATAAAAGTAATTATTCTCAATGTACAAACGAATGTGAACTAAATTTGACACTATTGTCTATTGACGATTCAATATTACTTAATATTCGTTATAATCAATGACCATTTGCAGTGTCACTTCTATTTTGCACATATAACATATCCGGACCACTTTCGTTACTTTTTTATAAGAGGCACACTAATTTTCGAAAGTCCATATTTTTGCACCACATTGTCACTAATTACTTAAAATTTCTTTATAGTTTAAAAACGTAATGTGTTTCTAAATAACATTAAATGACCTATTAAAAATCCAACGTCAAGGTTGCCAAATCAATATTTTTTAAATTCTTTAATTTTTTTCAGTGTTTAAATTTTTTTTCGATATTTACCTTATTAGCAAAGTTTTTTTTATTAAAAAAATGCAATATACATACCTGAGATTCTATATCATGTTTACATTTTCAGTTAGCGTGCAGTGCAAAAATTCGCGATTTTTCAACTCTGGCCTAAAAATTCTTGTACGTTTTATAACTTTATCTTGAATTTCAGACAAAATGTATATGTAAAAAGCATAAAAGCGAAATAAAACATCCATTAACGGATTACTCTGCAAGAAATATTTGCCTCATGCAGGTAGCCTTGACTCCGGCCTAACCTCGAAACTCCGAGAGCAGCTCTGCAATTCAATTTACAATTACTTACGAAGCAAGAATTTTTCGTATTAAACTAGTCTTTCAAGCAATTCCGACATTTTTAATCAGTCATTCTGCGATACTTTGCATACCTATGTCGGCGATTGTTTCATACTTATTTTTAATATGAAAAGATCATGACATATATAGTTTTTAAGCCAAAACTAACTTAATCGTAGACCAGCCGATTATAACGATGATTCTATTCGATATTAAAAATTTTCATGTACTTATATACATCACTGTCATTTACTCTAAAATTTAAAAACAATTTGGTCGTGTTATACGAAAAAAAGACGTTGCTCTGGAAAGACTTGTCCAGGTTAGTCTAAATGGCTCTAAATCGCAAGGTTGTCCAGCTTTGTAATGGATGGATCAGGTGAGGGCCCTTAGCAAACCAACTGATCTACGAAAAGAATCCGACAATTAACCAACTATAGTTAAAACGCAGTACAACGGTTCTGGACGGACTTTAAGATATATTATATTAGAAAATCTTGCCAAATAACGAACTAGACGAGCCATTTAACTTACAATCAATTATTTTATAGTTTCCTCAGTTTTTGTTATAAAAAATCCAATCACCTACAAAATTCATAGGTTATACTTAAGAATATAATTCGATATCGGTTAAAGAATTCTCGCGATATTTGCGTTTAGCGGACACTACGTTACATTAGCGAACAATAGTCGATGGCGAGCGTCCAAGGGGCTTGCTCACACGTCCGGCACAGATCGAATCGCGGGCCTATTTTGAAAGTCGGCTAATTACGAAGCCATCGCTGCGTGGACAAGACAAAGAGGCAACAAAAACTCCATTCATTGCATGCAAATCCACAAGAAGACGTCGGGTATGCGTTAAGACAACGTTAAGTGCGAGCATTGGATGAGGCATATTTTTTTAAATACTATTATAAACAAAGCACTGTTCATTTCACGTAACTGTTTTATCTAAAACACCTTCTCCCACAAGTTACATTCTACTGAATTAAATTTATACTAAACAATTGTCTGAGAATCTTGACACGTCAGACGAGTTTACGTTTAAATTAGATTCTTATTTTAACAGGTCAATAAACTTAAATTCCAGTTACATTCTTTATACAAATTTTGTTTCGATTTTTAATTTTTATAACACAATGAAAAACGAACCATTGGTTGACATTCTTATTTTATATTATTTATTCACGCAGTTTTCGTTTATATGCTATCAAATTACTTGGAAGTATGAACGAAGTAGTATGCACTGAAAACTTCATTGTAGTAAATAAAAACATGAGAAAAAATAAATGCTTGTAATAATTTGTTCTACAAAATTTAATAGAAAAGATTGTTTTCAATATTAACTTAACAACCATAACAAATTTGTTGCCATGGTTTAATATTTAATAGGTAAGAGTTTGCATGCCCTAGACGACAATAGCTGACGTATTATTAATTGCTCCTAAATACTCATATTGTCCTATCAACACGCAGTAGAAATTTCTGTGATGATAACGTTTTTAATAAGTTCATTTATTATTCACTATCAACTTTGAACACGACTGAATCACAGAAATAATACATTTTTAAATATTCAATCAAGGTCCTATCAAAAACGTCATTATTATCTTAAGCAGTATTTAATAATGCTAAAGACATTCAAAGGCGCACAATCAAATGTCTAAGTTGACATACGCAGACGCAGAATTTTTGTATCTCCTCATATTCTCAGGTCTCTTACTAGATGGAGAAACCTCCTTCCAAAGGACTTCCTTGTTTCGTCATTTTAAGGTATAAAAATGTATGTTCAAAAACCTTTACCCTACCTGTCTTAGATAGGGACAAACTTCGAGTATTATACCTATCAGTCCAAAATCAATTTTCACGCAAATAATGTATAATCTGCATTAATAAGGCACAAGGTCACATAGATATTTCCTTCGATAACATATCAGTGGTTTGGAATATGCATTTCATGTTATCGCGGGATAATGAACCTTATCGTAATAACACAACAGTGTAACAGAACACGTAGTTTGGTGTTTAAAATACAACAATTACGCTTACATTCTGTACACGTACAACAAGCTATCAAAGTCACAGCAAGCGACGAATAGGCCTTTCCGTAGCATTTATAAAATCTAACCCAAAGTCAGGTAGGAGAATTAGAGTTGACAAAATATCTCGTAAACTCGAAAAATAGAGGTAGCAGTTGGGTTAGTCTTGTCTGTCACGTAAGTCTTGGAATGGAAGCCCCGTTTGAAATAAAAATATGAATACACTGAGAAAGTACAACGTAAAATTTTAGGAACTTGCAATATTATACTATTATTAGTGTAACGATAGATTAGTACTTTTACATTTGGTGGTGCTTTTGAAATCCCAATTCGTTATCTGATATGATAGGTATATGTGACGATTATGGGCAATTCCCACGTGATGTCATAACAATATATCCGGTAACTTAAAATGGCTGCCATGTAATTCATAAACAAGATCAAGTAGGCTTTATTGCAATGAATTAATTAAAGTAAACTTCATCAACTAGACTCTTCTTTCTACTTAACAAATTTGAATTGATCTAACCATTGCTGTTTAAGAAGCCCATTTCAGAAATGACCTGAAGTCCACTCTCGACGTAAACTTTTCACCAGGTTATAGAGATTTCTATGTTATATCGATCGCAATTACTTCTACCTCATAGAAATTCTCAGTGAATTTATTTCTAGATATTTCGTTGACCAGGTCGAAGTACTTGTCCACCTTTGTTGTATACTTTTTGTTGCTTCCTAGGGAACAGTAAATTCTAATAATCATACACGATCCAATATTCTTGATAGTTGAAATACGTCATATCCTAAAGGATTTTATAATGTCTCGTACGTATGGATGATATATGATTTGATGAAAGAATAAAGCATCTGTTGAATTTTTTTCTGAACTTTCTTTAAATATTAATGGGCCTTTTGTTCGTAATGCTCTCTTGTTACTAACAGACTAACTGCTTCGCGTATCATTTCCAAAACTCTATTGTGGCGACGCATGTAGTTGGCAGGGAGTATCTGACACGCCAGCAAGTGTTTAGCCGTTCCTATTAACTCTCCACAAATATAGCAGGCTTTATCAGTACAAATACATGACGCATTTTGTCCATAATGAATCATACATTACCTCAATGCAAGACGTGCAAAACAACAACCTCTTAGTCTGCCATGAGTTTACAAAAATAATAACTATGTATAAATTAAATTTGTTTAGATTTTGTTTAAAAATAAAGATAATGTTATCAGGGAGAGATTTATATAGGCATTAGCAAGTCCAAAAACAAATGATTGCCGTTTCGAATTTATTACCTGGAAACTCTTAACAGCGTTAAAATAAAATAGTGTAAAAATAAATGGGGACGTGAGTAAAAAACCTTTAGCTAATCGTACATGATTTCGCTAAGATTTTATTTTTCCACAATTTGCTTCTAGATTTGACGTGTTCTTTTAATATTCTTTCCGATATAGATTTATCAAAAAATTGCAATGGAAACCTTATGAACTGGCTATATCACTTTAACTGATATATATATTATTCTCTACTTATTCCTTAAAGTAATATATTCATTAACGTTCTCATCTTTTGACTAGAAGTTCAATGCGTCGCCTATTTTCGCATTCAATTTTAAATGAAAAATTATGGTGAAAAATCGTTAAAACGTACCATACATGAGAAATTTGTAGTCCGAACCGGTAAACGAAACGTTTACTGGAAGCAAAGAAGGACTTTGTATTTCAAAAACCGAGTTTGACTGTTAAAAGGACACCATCTATCTTAGTGTATGTCTTGCTTATCTTACCAAATACATGTATAAACCTATATTGCATGTTTTGTATCGTTTTTTAACTTTATTGAAAAGACCTTTTTGGTTAAAGCATTGCGAGAGCCACCACAATGATAAGGATTAACATGAAAAAACACCATATGAAATGTATCACACGGTAACGCCCCTGTAGCTTGAGCTAATTACTTTGATAATTATCTCAAGTCTAAACGGGACGAAAGCAAGACATCATTGATAAATAATCACTGCCGAAATAAATAGAAATTATTATTCACTATCATTTCTAACATCTTTATTTGATTAGACTTTCTAAAATTCGTGTTAAAATTTTTTTACAACCAAAAAATTGTTCTGTCGACCATATTCAAAACATCTAATGGGATTTTATCTTTTTTAAAACCACTTTATTGCAATCATTATAAAACTGTTATCAATATAAAAATTATGGCATTTTCCTTGTGTTATTTCTGTCCGACTCTTTTTCAAAGTGTAATAAACTAGATTTATCTTTCTGTACCCTCTTCATTTTCGATTAGAACCATTTTAAATTTATTCATAAATGCTTTTAGGAATTGTTAATAAATTTTTGAAACTTAATTCTAAGTTTCCCTTTTAATAAAATTAATAAATTTTATAAGATAGATGTTAGCATATCTCTCACGGTCAAATCTAGGTTAAAACCGTGTTGTAATGAACTTTCATAGTCGAAAAGATAAACAGTGTAACTTGAAGTTGGCATAAACAACATAAAAGAAATGTAGTGTCCGGAGTCTTATTCGTCACGAAAGTATTTTTTGTCAGAAATGTTATTAGGGGGGCCAGAAAGTAATGTCGCTTCCTTAAGTTTAATTCACGCGACTACGTTTTTAACAAGTATTTATTTCGAATCGACAAAAAAGAGAAAATTAAAGATCAATCGTTTTTCTGTAAAATATGTCAACAGAAAGGGCATTACTTTTCGGTCCCCCTAAAACATTACATACATATATTAATATATACATGCCGGGTATTATTCAAAGATTATTAAAATAATATATAAAGACAAAAATATTTTAGTCGTGAAGTTTATATTTTAGCACATACACGATGATATAAAAAAACACTTAACAACAAAAATGTTTTGATAGTTTAATGGACGTAAACTGTGTTTTTAAATACCTAAAAATAAATCTCGTTATAAATGCCGCATCCACAGGAGTCAACTTCTTGTCTCCGATCATTACGTACGACACAATGCATGTACATTACAGGCGGCTGCTCGGCTTACCTACACGTCACAATAGAGCACCGCGCCTGACTGTACTCGTATTGAGTAAGAACACGGACTAATACAAACCTCCATTAATTACAGCGTTGCACGTTTTCGAAAGACGAGTAAGAGGAAATGTAAAAACGTTAATTGATTGATGTAATACTTGAACGTTTTTTTTTGCGTTTATCCGCACGCTACAACGTGTAATTTGCTAATGGAGAAACACTTTCATTTAAAATGGAGACATACATCTGTACATAAATAAAAATCAATCGTCCAATGTATTCATTGTACTATTTTTTTATTCATAATTTCCTTAACGTACGCAAGGAAGTTAGTTAATCTATTTCATTGAAGTAACTACGCATATTACTTCACAGACATCATTTCAGCCGTACGTCTTCTGATTTCCTGATAGACTCAAAATGCAAATCATTGCAGATCCCGGAACACTCGAGGTTAATACTTTAAAAAAAATGCTTTAATTCACAACTAAGAATTATCAGTATTGCCTTTAGTTTCATTAGAAACACACGAATCGTATACATAATTTCAAGGACAGTTGATTGCGTTATACGGACTTTTTATTATTGCTTATTAATTCAATATAATACATATAAAATCTTGCTTTATCCATATCATTTACACGTAAAGAAAATGCTTTAACGAACGGTTTTATTATTATAAATATGAATAAACAAAATATGCCACATGTACCTATTGTTACATAGTTCTTATGGAAAGAAAAATTGCCACAATGCAAGGAAAGTAGTATAAACAACACTATCTTTTTAGCATACGAACCACAGAGTAAATTATAATACCTGCCTCCAGTTGTCAAATCGTTATAATATTCTATATTAGGGGTAGCCAACCTGCAGCTCGCGAGCCACATGCGGTTCTTTGATATATATTTATGACTCTCGATAAATTTACCTGAGTATTCTTTTTGTTTTTGTGTTATTATATTTAAAAATATTATTACTCCGAAATTCAAACAACTAGCAGTATTAATTAGAGTCTGAAAGAATTAACGACAAGTTCTGCCACTTACCTTATTCTCCAAATTTTATAAAATTATCAAGAGAAGTAAAATTGTTTTTTCATTTTTAGTATTTATTACAATATACGTATTTTATAATTTTATCTATACAAGGACACTATATACATATCATATAATAATAAAAAATAACACGTCATGCTATGTAGATACATATGATTATTTACACAGCCAACAGTATCCGTAGTGATCAGGAGACAAAAGGTATTGAGTAAATAATGAATCGAATCGTCTGTTTTAATACTGCTTGTAAATAATATAAACTGTCTTTTATTTTAGCCACAACACAAGGAAAGAGATAAAAAATGACTTTTCAAAACATCATGTTTATATATTTCCTTGGTGCTAAAATGTTTTTACACAACCTCTCTGCACACAACAGCTGACATTTCTAACGTAATTGGCAACATCAAAACGCGTTTTAAAAGTCTATAGATCTGTTCAAACACACGACGTTACATAACAAATTTCGAGAGGTTACTTCTGGTTATTAGCAAGGTGACCGCTAAGTCATTACAAAATGTTAATAAAAAAAAGTAATACATATTTATATATGAGGCAACTATCGCAAACATGCTTCGCAATGTTGATCTTATGTTTTTAACGAAATTAACGTATTTATCGATAGCATTAAAATTCCTGCATACAATTATGTATCAACTAAAACAGGTTTTACCTTTCGAACAGATTTTTCACCGCAATAAGACAACTAGATTTTCGGGCTTACAAATCCTGGAATGAAGTGATTTTTAAAGACATGTCTTTTATTCATGAATAAATCCTATGTGTCTATAGCATTCTGTTTGATGTTGCAAAGCGTCGTCTAGAAAATTGCATAGCCTAGACCTTTTCTTTTGACTAAATCGAGGGTCCCTTCAACCAAAGTTGGGAGATCGCCAAGCTCTTAGTGATTATGTGCAAAGGATTCCCAGAAAGGATATCGGCTTGGTCTGTCTGTGACTCCATACGCGTTCAGCAATCCAATTTTGTTGTGTAATATACAGAACAATCCTCATTTACTACTGAACGTGCTTGTAGTTTCGCATATGATATAAAAAAAGTCAATAAAATGTATGTATCAAATTATATTATTTATTTGTTTGTGTGGAAGTGTAACGGTTGTAAGTATTTATACAAAGCAATAGTGTAGTTAAACTAAGAGCCAATTACAAGTCTTCACTTCTTGTTCTTCTTTCCAGCCGATAGACTACCCTCTGCAATGCATAGACCTGCTTCAAAACACGTCATGATAACCAGAATAGCACTGCCCGCATCTTGCGACCTTAGCTATGTCGTGGGCCTACTTATTCGGGGTCTAACCCACGTCACGTCTACCAGCTTATGTACCATTATATTACCACTCGAAAATCTTTTGGCTCCAACGGCCATCAGTTGCACAAGCTATGTACCCCGCGTCATTGCCACTTGAGGCGAGCAATACTTAGTGCAAAGTCAGCAACCTTGGTTCTTCTGCTTATCTCCAATATTACTATGGTCAATTTATTAGCATTTCAGGTAATGCTTATAAATTGACCATAGTAATACTAATATTAACAGTTAAACACCTCCTCCAAGAATGAACGGTGTTTGAAAAAGGTTCAATGTCACGCTGCTTACAGACTACTATTAAGGTTCCTCTCGCTTGCACAATATAACTATTTTACATATTGTTAGTTGATATATTAGATACACATTTGGAATGAATAGCAGCGGTAGAGGACTGAGAGTTGCGGTCGGTGGTCGCGGGTTCTATTCCCGAGATGCAATCTTAAACAATTCATACATTCTGCATTAATTATATAAGACTTCCACTGCTTACATACACCATTGTTTCCTGAGAAAGGGCTGCAGTGTCCTCGGCGTACCAAAACATTACACTGCAATCGTCAATCGCAGATATAAGACGACGACGGGTTGAATACATGAAAAGGCCTTGCAAGATATATTAAAATTTATTTTGGATAAGAGATAAGGTGAGTCAATTTCAATAAATGACAGACTCTGTGTTTGGTACTAATCGGTGTAACATAACTCCTGAAGATGCTCCGTGGAGGGGTGAAACACGTGTTGAGTGATTTAACGGTGGCAGTTGTGTAATTCGCATTGTTTGCTGCATACGTATTTATCAGCGGGCTGGCGGGCGGTGCACTTTGTTACACGACTTCCACTGCATGTGCGGAAGAGGCTAAATATTGGTCCTTTTCTTACTTAGGAATGATTTCCGCAAGGTAACGTCCATTAAATATTCAATAAATATTTTGTAAGTCTATTGATTGAGTGTATTATGTTAATATTACCTGTCATGTACACAGAAGAACGGCAACATTTATAGATTAAAGATTACTTTCTTAAACTAAATGAGTTGCGTTTATCGTCGTCATTTCTGCCCACAGACGCACGCACACCCAATGATTCCTGTGGGGATATATAGCATAATCACCACGCTTAACAGACGGGTTGGCGATCGCAGTGTGGCATTATGGTACGCAGAGGACACTGCTGCCCGTTCTTTGGCAATTTATTTGTGAGCAATACTAGACAATGCAAAATGTGAATTATGTAAGATTGTATCCCGGGAATCAAACCCATGACCTACGATCTCAAGTCTCAATCTTTTACCGCTGGGCTATCACAGCTTACAGTTCAACACTATGAACCGCGTCGCATGTTATCAATCATTTATTTAATGTCTAATCTTTTTATACGAATTCTGCGGCGATTTTCCCATACGAATTGTTGACTTACTTGTGAACTTATTTTTATATAAAAAAGTAATTACACTTGGTACCGTTCCGATAAGCGCTGTAACGGTCTTTATACTAAGTCGTGTAACGTGGTCTTTTACCCATAAACATACTGACATTAGGCTACCGTTGTTCTGTGGGAAAACTCACTCGTGTACTGTTAAACAAGAAGCAACCGTATCACCTTGTGATGGGTATGAAATTTAAATGTGGAGCAATAAAATAATGGAGCGAAATTATCGATACCGTCATACGTGAACTCCGCTTTTGTTTGTTGCAAAATAAGTACATGAAAGAAATAGAAACGTTTCATCACGACTTCATTAGTAAAATTATAATTCGACAAAAATAATATAGATCTAATAATAATACACCGTTTCGATTGTTACTACTTTCGTTTGAATGGCATGTTGTTTTTTTTTTGTAAAGAATAAATATCTTGCACACAACTAAATGTAAAATTTATTTGTATGCAAGAGATATCTGTGTACATAATAGTTAAGGCATATTTGCCTCGATCGCGTCATAACTTGAAAACCACTTTGCCGATTTCATTTCCTTTATTTTAAAAGTTTTGTGTTAGTTTGCAAAAGGTTTTTATTTAAAAAAAAAATTGCGCAAATTTGTGTATTTCTGAAAATATAATGTCAATTAAAACTGCGCATTTGACAGTTCACTATGAATTTAGCGCTTTTTTTACAGTTTACCTTGAACTTCGCGAGTTTGAAAGTTTACGCACTGCAAATTTGTATTAACGGTAAACAGCGTGACCGGATAGTTTTTGTCGATTACAAATTAAAACTATTTATTTCACTTTGAATCGCCATCGTCGTCGTTTCTGCCCATAGACGCCCACTGCCAGGCATATGCATCCCCAAAGACACCTATGGGGCATATAGCATAATCGCCACCCTTGGCAGGCGAATTGGCGGCATCACAGTGTGTGTATTATGGTACACAGACAATGCTGCTTCCACCCTTTGAAAACTTTGGAGCAGTGGTATTCCCACATAATTAATGCACAAATTGTATTTACATAAGATTATACCCTAGGAATCTTACCCGCGACTTTACAATCGCAAGTCTTAATCTTCTACCACCGGGCAACTATTACTCCATATTAATATGACCAAATAAGTACTTGGTACTCCTTTTTTCGTTTTGAGCGACTTTAGGTTTCTTTTTATTTGGGCTACCACTGCTCACTTAGAATATGTTGCATAATTTTCTTTCTATTTGAATGGGCAACAAAAATGTTATAAGATTGCAATTAACAGAGAATTTACAAATTAATTCTTTAACATTGCGTTATATTAGTTTAGACAGAAATCCCTTATAAATCGTGCTATTTACGTTCCTTATAGCGGCTCAAAATGAATATCTCATTCAAATTTTAAACCCTAGTATAGTAAAAATTTAAGAAAACAAATATTTCAATGACATCTAGAGTTTAAAGCGGACCGGAGTGGTCAACACTCAACGGTGCGTTACAAGTGAATGATTGTATGGCTGTACTGGATCCGCCAGATTTAATATAGTGCCCTTTCTACCGCATTTTCTGAACAAGTGAAAGGGACAGATGATTGTGGGCGGGATATGCAAATTATTGTAAAGTTGCTTTTACATATGACTACTTTTTAAAAGGTATAAAAGTAACTTTTTTAATATTATCTTGAAATTCGACTCTATCTGATTCACTGTTAGTTTGTGTTTTTTAAATTAACTTATTACAGATTTAGACTGACATTTTGCGAACAATATTGACGTTTCCTTAGGACTAACCAACAAAATTAATTGTGTGTTTTCTTTTTTTTACTCAGTAGGGCAAGTACAGTTTTTTTGTTATAGAATTCAAGAGTTTTTAATTGATCGAAATGTGTGGAACTCGGTTTTTTTGACTCATCTGAATGGTTGACATTATATAAACATCAAAAATTGTAAAACCTCATTTAAAAAGAGCAACTGTTGAATTTCTGATAAGCTCTTCTCAGCAGGTTAGGTTTCATTGCAGAACCGGTGACAGCTTACTACTTATATAAATATATGGACAATTCAAATGTGTATTTTTAAATGTAATAAATAAAGATATTTTGATCTTAAATATGTCCTCGATTTTTTTTTATACAACTTCAATCATACAAGCGATATAGATGCTTTCTAAACGATTTATGATACGCGTCAGCAAGTCACCTGCGCCTATGCAGCCATTTTGTAAGGTAATTAAACAAAAACTACCTTCTCATGTATGTAACGGATAGCATTACCGAATATCAATCTAGGTTACGCAACTCCGCGACTTCATATTCAGTAATTTAACCGAGGTTTTCCTTCACTTGTTGACATGCACTGCGTGATTGAGGCTATCGCTTGTGTCTCGCGCATAAAGCAACCGCGACTGACTGAACGTGTTTACATGAAATTTGCAAATGAACCTAAAACTAAATTACAATGTTTGATCCAGAAAATATAAGTTGTCCCATTTCGTTTTTACACCTTCAGATATGGAAAATCTTTGTAGAATAACTGTTAGCAAAATTTTGTAATTACTATCTGCCCAATCCTGTAATAGTAAACATATGTAAATATTCTAATGTAATGCAGTAAAAAACTTAGATTTGTGAAAATGTTATTAGTAAATAAAGATACCTAGACTAGTAATTGAGGATGGATGAATGGTAAATAGAACAGAAAAGAAAGATAAAATTGTGGAGTGAAAGAATAGAAAGATAGATCATGCGATGAATGAACGAACAGAATGATAATAAAAATAAAGAGCGTGAAAAATTCAATTAAGAAATAAAACGACCCTGTCCCACCAATAGATAGGGGTACGAGAGACCCCCAACAGCGGGAGTGATTTAAAAAAAATCTTGTTGTAGAATTATACAGGTTGTTTTAAAATTGGTACTTAAAACTTGAGGAAAATGTATAAGGTCATTTGAAAGAAAATGAATTTGAGATCGCACTATCAAGTGATCACTCTAAAATATGTTACATTGGAAAAGGCCAAGAACTTCTAGCAGCACAAAGTCTTTTGCGCAGAGAGTAAACAATAACTTATATTAAAATGTAATAATCCGAATTTTTACTTTTGATTTTTCTCACTATACTATAATTGCGTTATTTATTATTTCTAGAACCTTTGTTTTTTGACACCTTTAATCTTTTGCATCCACACCTTTAAAGTATACCTATAAACAATTACTATAAAGGCAGATTTCGAGCTAAAAAAAGGTTAAGCGCCTTCTGTTTCCCGCCCCCTCAAACCAACGGAATCTATAAATGCCAATAAGGCAACAATCATTAATAAAAAAAAAAACCCTACCTGGTACATACAGTCTCAAGAATAGTTTTAAGCCGCTTTATCGCGCTTTATTTATACAGTAGATATCAAAGTATATGATATTTATTCTTAGTCACGTTTCATGCAACTGGACCAGACAAGTTCTTCTTTTGTATTTTTTAGCGTTTTAAAAATTGTGGCTCTTTTTCCTTTGATATTTGAAGGTTCGTGGTAAGACAGAGTACTGAAGATGTTTTGCCTAAATCACTTTGCTTGTAACTAAGGCCGACTCTCTCAAATAACCTGGGATGGGTTATATTAATTACTTCACTGGATAGTAAGACTGCCAAAGTCTTGGATCGCTTATGTAGACTGCTAATGCTCCCGGGAAAGAACCTCGGCTTCGTCTATCATAAGCTCGTTTCGAATTGTGCGTTTTGTATTATCCGGGAATCCCCGTAAGTCTGATCGATGAATGTTATAAGGTTATATTATACTTTTGCATTCACTTTAACTCTTTGCGGTCGGTAAATATTTTGCTTGGGAGTACCAGCTAGTCGTCGCAAATTTAGCTTTTCGGAGCCACTGTTGCTTAAGTGATTTCAGGTAGATATATTTATATTTAAAAGGACACAATATATTGATGCTAATCTGTAATGTTTAATAGTGTTTTAACTACATAAATATGAAAAGATTCAAGTTTTCAACAGTGTTTCAGGATCAAAGAACAGTTGAGTGGCATTAATCGGTGTAACATAACTCCTGAAGATGCCCCGTGGAGGGGTGAAACACGTGTTGAGTGGTTTAACGGTGGCAGTTGTGTAATACGCATTGTTTGTCGCATACGCATTTATCTGCGGGCTGGCGGGCGGTGCACTTTGTTGCACGACTACCACTGCATGTGCGGAAGTGGCTAAATATTGGTCCTTTTCTTACTCAACTTTTATAATTTGCCAACGTGTGATATTTTCCAAAGCAATCGCCGATATGAAGCCCTAGCTTCCGAACGCAAGTATCAAAATGTGCGTTTCTCGCCTTTTACCGGAGGTTTTCCTGTCGGAACATACCGCGCAATTTTTTTTAGTTCCTGAACGCATTATATATCGTATGAATCGTATATACACGAATTATTCACATTTTCCTTATATTCTTCGCCTACCAACCCATCATCACTACTCTCATTATATTGAAAATCACTCCCTAATGACTCCATTTGATGACAGATAACACTTTATAAAGAATAATCTGGATTGGCGATGTATCGCGTCCGAAGGTTTTTGAAATTCTGTCTAAACTTAGCGACGCGGAAGCGTGGGTGCAAATCAGATTCGGAAAAAAGGTGTCGCCGTGCATGCTTTTTATTTGGCCTCTGATTGGTTATTATCATATATTTCACCATGTTAAAATAACGGGTCAGACGTCTGAAATGGCTACCTTTCTGTTAATCTCAATTTTTGTGGAGTGATCTTTCAAGACGTGATCATGGCGCCACAGCGGCGACACCGCCTTCTAGGACAGATTACAAATGCCGCCACAGTGGCGGCACCGATCGCAAAGGGTTAATGTATATGACGTATTCACCTCGAACTTCATTCTGTATGTACTTGTTAACTTCATAACCTGAGATAGCCTGCCCCCGTATTTGTTACCAAGTGACCTTTACTTAACCATCACTTATAACACTCCGATGCTGACATTGAATCTCACAGATCCACCAGAATACAGATAGCCTCGTGCTCTAAAGGTGGGTGTGCCTTTGATCTGATTGAAAGAAGTTATCAGGTCTCATACGACGTTCACGGATCTTTCAACGCCACGATGAAATGTTAATTATATATAAAACTTATATTGAATTGTTTTTTTTATTATGTTATGTATAACAAAAAATAGGCTAGCCATGGAAGTCACACTAACCTGAAGACAATTTTAATGGGGTACGTATTAGCAAAGACTGATTCGTACAATTTTTCTTCAGCGGGTTGGAAAAATGACAACTAATTGGGAATGAGTGATGAAATCCATTTCAAATTAGTTATGTTAGCCAGCACGTATGTGACATAAAAGGATATATCGTTGTGTTACATATGAACAATCCATTGTATTATTTCTGTTGAAGCAATTGCTGCTAGCTTTTGCAACTTCGGAATTGAGTTTCGCGAAGTTAACAAAATTCATTGGTTCGTTCTTATTCCAGATACACGATGACTGTCGCAAGTACCGGACTGTACACGTGTGAGTGTAGAGTATAGTAAGTATATATATACGAACAAAGCAAAATTCGCACGATCATATGAAGGCATATTTTTCATCCACAACCTTTGTTCACTCATTCAATACTCTTTCCGGTGTGATTGTTACATTATAGTAGTATATTTGTTGTAAAGTTTGGCCATGTTTATTAGTATTTGGTTGGTTCGGCTGGCCAATCAACAAACGAAACTGCGGGTTCAAGAATCACAAATACTTCAATGTTAAGTAACAATTTGTAACATATATAAGATTTAATTCAAAAATTATTTTTAATCTGTATACAAATTAACATTCTTATAGTCATAATTTTTTTTAACACAAATATTACTATTTGATTGCACATTTTATTGCCATAATTAATATACCTCTAAAGCAATGCCGTGTTGTTGCCATAATAAAAAATAAATAAAGCTTTGTTTAGACGCAATGAAAGAATTAACAAAGAAAGCAGCTTTATATAGGTGTCGATTCTTTTGATCGTACTTAATGGAGAAGCCGTAGGGATTTGTAATTGATCTACTATAGTACCTTTGAGTTTTTTTTTCCTTTTCACAGTTATAGTATATATAATGAACAAAACGATAAATATAGGTTATTAATAAATATACGATAAATTAAACTGCAGTTGTGTATAAACTAGTTCTTCCCCGACTGCTTCGCGAGGCCCGCAAAGCTTTTTTGTAGATGTTATTTCATAAAAAACCACTCTTGACGTTCCAAAAAATATTGTAGTCATCCTTTATATGAATATAAAAGGTGATATGATAAACACCATCTTAAACATTACGGGTGGTATTTTGTGAAATCCAATTTCAGGAAATGGAACATTCCTACCAAAATTCTATTCTCTTAATCCATAATTCTAAAGATTTCGTTATGTGTCAGAGTAATAGGTGGAAATGTCACTAATATATTCTCTTAAGTATAGTTATAGGCATATAACGTTGAGCTTTGTCTCCCGACATTACTTTGACTCTGATACTTTACACTCTAGCAAGCTAACTTCATGTGCCGCACACTATAAATCCTTCTAGTGAAATTAAGAAGTAAAGCCTTCGTGAACTTCCGACGCGACCACCAAACACCGACATATACCGAAAAAAATTTAACAGTTTTGCAACAAGACATTATAGCGTATACAAAAAACCAAAATGTAAGAATTGCTCAGGTTTTTTTTGCACATTTTCTAACGCAAAGAAATTACGCAGTGGTACGGTAGTACCGTCTTCACTAGTACCCCGCGAAGCCGAATGCTAAACACGTAGTCATCATCATAATTTCAGCCGTAAGACTTCCGCTGCGGTGCTTAGACCTCCCCCTATAGATTTTCGATAGGACCAGTTGGAACCAGTCCGCATCCACGGTCTTCAGACGACTTTAACAATGTCATCTGTTGACTCTACAGACGGATGTCCTATGCTGCGCTTCCTCGGTATGTACCAGTCTTCACTCCAGAACCTTAAAGACCTAGCAGCCGTCTGTTCTGTTCGCTAATGCATGTTGAGTAACAACCCAAGACGTCTCCTCATGGGGACCTATGGAAGTAGGAAGTAGGAAGCTTAACGACCTCTTAAACGAATGAAATATCGAATCTGTTTGTTTGTTTGTTTCATTTATTTAGAATAGAAAGCTAATGTCCTTTTTATGTTTTCGAATAAAAGTTTGCCAGTATTTCAAATCGCGTACAATTATTGCACTGATGCCATGTAAATATTTGATCCGCATCTGTTTTGTGTTCGCTTTGAAATATTATTTCGTATTACATAACTAGCTGCCTGACATACTTCGTACAGTCAACAGTGATTGGCTTGTTGCAGTCCAATCATCATCTCAGTCATAAGACGTCTACTGTTGGACATAGTCAAACTTTTAACTCTAATCATTGATTTAACATAATAATAATAATATTTGCTATTGCTATTGCTTATAAAAAAAGCTTTCTACATATACAGCAAAACTTTAAATAATAAGGTGATCAACATAAGACAATCGAAGCACACCTATTATGTATTGATAGAATTTCCTGACTCCTCCAGATATATATAAGATTAGTCTGAATGTTATAAAACAATTTAATTTAGTATTTATAATCCTAATTGTACTTTTTGTAAGAAACACACACACATGTATATACATATAATTGTTAATATTTGTATTTAGGACTCCCAACTTGAATTAAGTTATTTTTTTTTGCAATATTTAAAACAAGTACGGATAATATTTTTGTTAAAGAAAGGATTCATTTACTAAATACAGTTGTGGAATGGTAAAACTAACTCTATGAACAGCTAATGCATAGTGTTAAAGGAAATTAATATAAAAATCTCTGTATTAAATGGCTATCTGTGATTTCCCCGTAATGGTTGTTATAAGGAAAATTTTCCACAACAAATTTAATTCTGACCGGCATAACATTTCATAAACTACATGTTACTGTATAATAGTACTGATAAATGTTAAAATTTCTTTCTTATCAAATTATTAAATGATAACTACATCTTTTATCAACACATGTGAATGTCAGTGCCAGGGATTGATAACTTGGTATTAAGCTATTTTTTTAAAAAAGACTGTGCCATATGTAATATGTAAAAGGCTCATTAGACAAGAAAAACATTCAGTACAATCAATTTTGCTATTACTTTTAAAGTATTAGCTACAACTATTTTTAATTTTTTATATAGTATCATGCACTACAGGTTAAAAGCAAATGCAAAGATAGCTCATACACATAATGATATAAACATTTCCAGACACTCTTTTATTTTATTATAAATTTTAAAAAGTTGTATATCACAGTTTAATAAGAGAACCAGATGACTAAACAGTTTTAAAGAACTGTACAAAGTTTTATTAGTTTTTTACATAAATCAAAACATTCAAAAACAGAATAGTTTATTAGATATTTGTCTTTATATAGCTTATAAAAAAATTTAAGTTTGCTTACACAATACTTTTTTTAAGATATATATTGAAAATAAATATATTTTAAATATTTATATATCAAATTATCTTTTGTATAAAAAATGTTTTATAAATTCAACTGTTTCACGAGATCATAACCAAAAAATCTTTAAGAATATAGTATATAGACAGCCTGAGCGTAACCTTTTAAAACCTTTTTTACATCACCAATCTAACGTTATTAGCAAATCTTTAATAAAATAGTTTATCAAACATAAGACGACCTTGATTTTTAAGAGATTGCTTGGTAAAAAAAAATCAATACTTAATTTCTAAATTTACAGCTTAAACAGCCTGGAGCAAGTAATTATATAAGGTAAAAGTTTATTTGAACAATCAATTTTTGAATGCATGAAGAGAAATTCCCAACGGTTCGAAATGGTTAAGATGCCATCTAAAATTGAATTATTGGAAAGATCGAAATGATAAGTTATGATTAATAAAGCAGTTACTGAAAACACTTTCACTTAATAAACAATGAAATGATTCAACGTTCCTAGAAACGGTTAACCCAAAAAATTAATAAACATATAGAAATAGAGAACAGACGCCGTGTTTGTTTTATCGCTATTACTAACAGTTGCAGAATATTTTACGTAAACATATGCACTATGCAGTGATAATATCAACGTTGATAAGGTTGCGGACTTTTATAATTATAAGTAAATCTTTGTTTAAATACCTTGTGTACGAAGTCAAACAATATGGTCACTTTGTCACATAAATTCACTTTGTTAACTAATCACTAATGTAACTGATAAACACAGTGTTATGTTACACCATAACTACGTATAAATGAAATATCGAAATAATATTCTTATTAAAAAAATTATAAATCAGTTACTTGTCGGCACGACTTCGTTCGAATTGATTGATTGATATATACGCTTTGCTTCATTCATTCTTTAATGCTCAGATCGAATAGACTTACATTCACGTTCGTAATGCTTCAAGTATTTTGTATTTATTTATATAAATTTACAAAGAAAATACTAAACAAATATATGCAAATAGTTAATTATTAGAAACCGATAATAAGTTATCTTTTAATATTTTGTTTAGTATTTTTTTATCTATGGAAATATGTTATAAGCTGTACGGTTCCAAGAGGGTTTCATTAATTAAACGTCATTGTCAACACTTCGTTACAGTTATAAAGTTTTAGTAATGATGTATATTTATAACTATAAATAAGTTAATTTATTATATATGACTTTTTTATATTTTAGTAAAATACTATTCCATAATAGAACATTTCTTTTTTAATAAATTTAAAATGGAGGAACGAACAGAGTTTAAAAGGCCTGTACTTGTTGGACGTATCGGAAAACTTCCCAAAAAAGCAACTGTAGAATGTGATAAAGCAAACATACAAAGCACGGAAGAACATAGTAAAACTTTATCAGAAACAAACTTAAAAAATTCACTACCTCCTGCGGTATCGATGAAAGAACAATCTACTCCTATACCTTATAAAGAGCCAAAATGGTCAGGTGTCTGTCCCGATGGTATGTTGAATAACAATTATTTATTATTGTTCTTATTTCAGTTATTATTTCAACACTAGGTTTTAAGTGTTTTTATATTTCTAAAATCGATTGATATCTATCCTTTTCGGCCTTAGCTGCTCCAATTCAGTGCTAAAAACTTACCTTACATATTACTCCTAATGTTATAGGAAACACTCAAAATACACACGTTTCAAAAAAAGCTTGCACAAACTCATAGCCCCAAAATATTATTTTTTTACTGCTTATTAATGGAGAGCTATTAAGATTGATACACAACTTTTGGCAAGTCTTTTGTGTTACAAATGTACTTGGCTAACATAACTTCTTTAGGCTACTTGTTACTTTTTGTTTATGAATATAACCCTAATGGTAATCATAGCCAGTGTTTACAATTTTTATTTATGTTTCTTACATTTTAGGATCTGACTATGCACTTGAAGTTTTAAAATCAGGAATGATTATGGAGAAAATTGATTTAATCACTAAACCATTCTATGTCTTTGGTAGGCTGGCAAATTGTGATGTAGTTATGGCCCATCCAACTATTTCAAGGTAAGTTTAGACCAGGCTTCTATTATAGGATATTGAAAAACATAGTACTAGCAGAATACACTGTTTCCTACAAAACAAATATTACAAAAGCCCTCACTATAAACAAGTACTATAACATAGTCAACAAAATAACCTGGAATATTTTGTATGAGGTAGAGGTAGCGCAGAGGTATAAAAGTGAAATCTCTCTAGAACTTACTAAAGTTTTTTGGCCCGCCACAAGAAATCATCACTTCAATTCTGGAATGGGCTTCATAAAGAGCACTAAAGTTATCAAAGTTTTGTCAGGCAAGCAAAGGAGTCCCTTAAATCTGCTATTCCCGATACTTTGTTTAGCTCTGGACTGACCATTCGTCATTATATCTAATAGATTCAGCCGTTACCTTGCCGAAGTCCATCCTAATTAAGAAAGGGACTAATATATACCTACTTCTGCTTTGCAGCAGTAGTCGTGATAAATGTGTGTGCGGTAACCAATGCGAAACACAACTACCACTGTTAATTTACTCTACACGTGTTTTACCACTCCATGGGGCATTCCCAGGAGATTTTACACTAACCATTACAAAACACTGAGACTCAGCATTTATCACAACTACTGCTCCCTGCCTTACTGTGCTAGCTATAAATAGCCTTGTGTAAAATAGAGTTGTATATTTTATATTTAATTTTTGACCTTTTTTGCTTTAGACACCATTGTATCCTACAATACAAAGCTTTTGCTGATGAAGGTGAACCACCCTGTGGATGGTATTTGTTTGACCTTGGAAGCACACATGGCACCTTCCTTAATAGAGAAAGACTAAAAGAAAAACACTACAGCAGAGTTAGAGTTGGTCACCAGATAAGGTTTGGAAATAGTACAAGGACTTATATTATGCTGGTAATTAAATATGTGTCTACATATTAAATTGTACAACAGTAATTATTATATAATATATCGTGTGATTGGTTTTAACTATAAAAATTTTAAAGGAGTGAATGTATTTTTTGATAGCAAAAAACTTTATAGACCCATTACAAATTATCATAACGTTTGTTTAAAAAAATTGCTATGAGAGAATTCTTTCACCAAATAGAGGTCAGCTAAGTATATTACAAAATTCTTTTTGTATAGGTTGTTCATTAAGTTCACAATGTGGGCAGAAACCAGCTATTTATATACATTGCAATAAACTTTTCTTTGATACCTTGTAAATTAGAGATAGAAGAGTAGGAAAATAATTGATCTATAAAAATTAGTTCAAATGACATTTCAAGTTACTAGATAATTGAAATTTCTACATATTATGTAGGGTCCAGATTTTGATTGCGAGGGTGAATCAGAATTAACAGTAACAGAAATAAAGCAAAAAGCATTGGACATGAAACTGAATAGAGCAAAAATGATAGAGGAGGCTAAAGAGAGATTAGAAAAAGAGAGACTGGATGAAGAAAAACGGAGAGAGGAACAAGGAATTGACTGGGGGATGGGTGAGTTCTTTTTTATTAATACTAGCTACCCTGACAGACTTCATACTGCTAAAAGTCATTAGTCTATAGCAGTCCCATAAAAAATAAAAATCGATAATAAATGTCTTAGAATACTTATTAATTGAATATCTTAATAATAAACAACCATTACTTACTACGGTAAGTTTTGTACTTTGTACAATGCTGAAATTTTGTAATAACTTTATTTTTTAGTAATACTTGGAGCACAATATTTTTTTGTTTCATTACATATATTTTTAGTTTTTATTATCTTTATGAGATCTTTACTTCTGCTTAAATGATGATATAAAAAAATTGTCAATTTGAACTATTATCGAGTTTTCCTTTAGACAAACACATTCATTGTTATATACATTTAGACCGGGAGTTTATATAAATAATGAAAAATATTCATTTAAATTATTTTAAACAAACTGAAATGATTACAAGTGTGTATTATGTTAGTGATTGTTGTCGCCTTATAACCTTTGCCTGTCAGTAGAGTTTCATTATATTTTAAAAAAATTATTTTAAAATATCTTCAGGTGAGGACGCTGAAGAAGAAACAGACCTTGCTGACAACCCATACGCTGCAACCGCTAATGAGGAACTTTACCTAACAGACCCTAAAAAAACTTTACGTGGGTACTTTGAAAGAGAAGGACATGAGCTAAATTATAATTGTGAAGAAAGAGGAGTGGGCCAGTTCATTTGCAGGTAATAAATTCTTTGCTTAATTTTTTTGTTACAACTTTGAAATAAAGGTTTAGCATGTAATAAACTTTTGAAACTAATAATGATTTTACAACATATTTTTAGTAAACAAAGTAATTTTAGTAATTCTTTTAAATTATATTGTTAATAAATATATAAATATAATTGGTTTTACTAGCGAGTCTGAAGTGACAGTTTGTGGAGCACATAGTTCATGCAACTGCCTGTGTTTGGGGCCAAAAATAATCGAGTGGCGACCAGGAGCCGAAAACGTGACTTGGATATGCCCCCGACTAGGTAGACCGACGAAGTCAAGGTCCCAGAAGTAGCTAACCAAGATGCAAGACCAGTCATTCGATTTTTACATTGTTGGTCTCGGTTCTTTAAAAGTGGATGCTACTTTTGCTTTATGTTAACTACATTTAAGGAACAACTATATACCATTCATATTCATTTAATTGCTTCACAACAAATTTTAATAAAATAAATGTAAATCCATCTTTTAGGGTAGAACTACCAATCGATGACGCCCGGGGTCGACCTATTGTGGCCGAAGTTCTACATCGTGGAAAGAAAAAAGAAGCTGTAGTAGCCTGTGCACTTGAAGCTTGTCGGATCCTAGATAGGGCAGGCTTGCTTAGACAATCAAAACACGGTCAGTGCCAAATTAAACAAATATACTGTATTTGCTAGACAGAATTAACACCAGAAGAAGCACAAATTATATCGTTTATTAAATATAGAGATAAGGACGCGTTTACACTAGTGCAAAATGTCGGACAAATTGTATTGTTTGCACTTAGACACATATACTTGCTTATTAAGACTTGTGAGAAATTCAGAAATCAATAGTCAAAAAAACTTGCAACCTCTTCTTGATAATGTATCTGTGGCAATACATAGTCAAACCGAGACTTATTTTTTTAAAAGTTATACAAGAATGTATATGTCTTATTATATTGTTACCGAAGAGTCGATTTGGGACTCTGTGAGTCTCGGCTAGTACTCTGGCGAGCAGCGATTCTCCTGGAGCCTAACCCAGAACTAATGATATGACCATCTGATGAACATCCCTCGCATTCATGAGTTTCTTGGAAGGGACGTTGGTTGTTTACATTGTTTTGCACACTGCTTATTTGACAAAAGTAGGAAATTGATATAACTTCTTGCCTCTCTGCTGTTTTCATAACTACATTCTTACTAAATTAAAATTAAAGTAATTAATAATGTAAGTAAAATTTTTTTTACTACCCTCGGGATTTTTAGTTCCTTATTCAAGACATAGCAGAGTCGCAAGAGATTGTGAATATTTTGTAATTTTAAAAAATTAAATGTCAAGTAAAGCGTTAAAAAGTAGTCATATATAAACTAATCTTTAATTCCTTAGCAATTGGTGACGCTCATTACAATCATCTGTTTCTTACACATGCTTGTGCAACGTTTCTTTTCTCTGTCTGACGAATATAGTACAGTTTTTTTTTACGTTTTTTATTAATAAGAAACGAATAAAAAATATTAATTACATATGTAATAACAGAATCCCGTAGACGCAAGGAGCGAGACTGGAGTGCTGACGATTACTACGACTCCGATGACGACTCCTTCCTGGACAGAACTGGACACGTGGAGAGAAAACGGAAGCAGCGCATGATGAAGCACGGAGTGGCTGTAGAGAAGAATGATAAGGCACTTACGTATGATGATCTGGTAAGTTGATTCGTCAGAAGACACTGGATGAAGGCTGCTTCCAAGCAGTCTTTTTGGTAATCTATATATGTATGAAAAAAAAAGAATACAGCAGTGTCCTATGGAAATGATAAAAATAATTTACCTGGCTTCAACTGCATTCATCTTTGATAATTATAACAAATGAGGATTTAATGCTACATAGCTTTCTCTAAAAGTTAGTTCCGCTAGATATTGAAGATTGGTACACTGAAAATTTAATTTAAAAAAAGAATACTATTTATGTTGTCATCGGCAGTGTACCAATCTCTTCAGTTTTACACATAATTTCGTTAATTTTATATATTCTTCATCATCATCATGTGAGTTGGTGCACTGCAAGGCATGGGCCTCATCTAAAGATTGTCACAATGACCTATAATGGGTTTTGGGGAACCCAGCAACTTCTCATGACCTATTTGCCGCCCCTACACATTCGTGGTCATCGCTTGTCTCTTGTGGTCAGCTATGTTGTCGACTTCTTCTTCTACGATCTCCCTATTACACAATCTTTGAGTGATTGGCTTGTTATAATTCCCTCCTTATATTTGCCTAACTTTAATGATTGATTTTCCATAATTTCATCATTATATTAATACTCACATCTGCGCTACCAACATACTAGCTAGACATACATAAGCAATGTGTGTGTGTGTGTGTTTTAAATCCAATTTAAAAAAAGCTATTACTACTACTATATTCATTATTGAAATACATGAAATGCGATATAAGTTTTGTTTTCACAGCTCAAACAGATAGATGAGATCGAAAGCAAGATCAGTGAAGAGGAGAAGTCACTAATGCGACTGCGCGCCGGCAACGAACCTAAAGTGGGCTGCGACGAAGCTGATGCACTCGACGCATACATGAACGAGCTCGCGGCTAGACCTCAAGCCATGGGCGTTAAAGCAGATATATCTAAAACCAAGGTTTGTTCTACAAGTCTTACATGACTATACTAAATGTTGTCTATACCTTCTTCTTCTTCTTGAAGTGTCTCTCCAACTAGTGGAGGTTGGCTATCAGCTTCCTGCTCTCTTCCTTTTTTGGTTCTGCGTAATAGCTCAGCAGCACTGGCGATTCCGGTCCACTCTCTTGTCTATACCTTAGTTCCTTTTAATCCCTAACTGACGTCAAAATGATTGGGTTGTTTTGAAAAGTAATCGCTTTATTTATTGATTTAATGTCTTAATAGTAAACAGCTATGATAAGTTATCTCTATACTTACACATTAATCCCACCGCAGCTACAGATTTGAGAGATTTCATGTGCTGTTAAACTACAAAAAAAATTTGTGGCAAATTATTCAAAAACAGAGTAAATAAACTTCGACAACGACTAAAAAACCAAACCTGTAGCTGCGGTGGCTCTAATTAATACGCGAGTGCTCTAAGAATTTAGTAACAACCAAATCGTCGATGTTTCAGCCCATAGACGCCCTCTATAAGACTAACGAAGATACCATGTTGGCCAAGCTTGCCAGGCAGTGTAGTGTTACGTCGTGGATATTGCCGCATATTCTTCGGCAACTTGTTTGTGAGCAGTGGCAATCAAAGAACAAAGTGAATATTATGTATAGTATTGTAATCCGGAAATCGAATTCGCGACCTGCGATCGCACGCTTACACCCTCTGGGTGTTAAGGGATGTTTAGATTCTTTATGTTCGCAAAGCACGTGGACCTGTTATACGAGGGTGAATCAAAAAGTTCTTAGAAGTGCATATATATGAAACCTTTTTGGATCAAGTTCGATATTCAAATTAAAGAGTGTGTATCACACTATATTTGTGCAGACTGTCACTTGTTTTTGTCAGTTCGTTCGCATGTAATAAATTTTTTTGTGCAATGAGTTGCTAAAAAGTCATAATTATGGATAAAAGTGAGTTACGTGCGGTGATAAAATATCTCAGTTTGAAAAAAATGTCTACGAAGGAAATTTTTTTGGACATTCAGCAGACATTAGGGGGTGATGCTGTACCCTATTCTACGGTTGCGTACTGGGTGGCTGAATTTAAAAGAGGTAGATCAAGCTGTAAAGATGACCCGCGTTCTGGGCGGCCTTCAACCTCCGTTACAGAAGAAAATGTCAAAAAGGTTGAGAATCTGGTTTTGGAAGACAGAAGAATGACTATAAAACATATAGCTGAGATCCTTAAGATATCTTTTGGTAGCGTTCAATCCATTTTAATTGATTCACTGGGGTTCAAAAAAGTGTCTGCAAGATGGGTGCCACGAATGTTAACCGACGAAAACAAAAAGCGACGTTTGGAAATTTCCAAGCGTAATCTCGAAATGTTCCAGCGTGATTCGGATAATTTTTGCCGTCGTCTTGTCACCATGGATGAAACGTGGGTCCACCATTTTGATCCTGAAACTAAAAGACAAAGCATGTCTTGGAAACGACCATCCTCTCCATCCATTAAGAAATTTCGAGTTGCTCCTACCGCTGGCAAAGTTATGGCCTCTGTGTTCTGGGATAGTGAAGGAATCCTTTTTATTGATTACATGCCAAAAGGCCAGACGATTACTGGACCCTATTATGCAAATTTAATCCCGATAGTGCGTGAAGCGATTAAAGAAAAACGTCGTGGAAAACTGTCGTTGGGCGTGTTGTTCTTTCAAGATAACGCTCCTGCTCATCGATCTGAAGTTGGGCTCAACGCAATCCGGTGTGCTGGCTTCAATCTCCTTGACCACCCACCATATTCTCCGGACTTAGCCCCAAGTGATTTTCACTTATTTCCAAAATTAAAAGAGGAAATTCGTGGAACAAAATTTCACGATAATGACGCGGTTATAGCTGCCGTAGAGGACTTTTTCGAGAGTCAAGAAAATAATTGTTTTTCACAAGGAATAAGGAAGTTAGAAACGCGTTATTCTAAATGCATTGCATTGAAGGGAGATTATGTAGAAAAATAAAATATTATTATTTAAATCTTTGCATTTTTTAATATTGATTCCAAGAATTTTTTGGTTCACCCTCGTATATATATATATATATATATATATATATATGTATATATACATATATATTTATATATATATATATATATATATATTTATGTATATAGTGGTAAACCTTTTTTGGTTATAATTTAATTCAATTTGTGTAGGGAAAAAAGTGATGTTTTCACTATTTATCACAGATTTTGTTTCCATAAGATTCTTTCTTATTCATTAAAGAAAATTTAAAAGAGTACCCAAAGCGATTGAGCCATTCTTCATATATTTTACAACGATGTATTCCTTATTATTTCTTTTAGATGAACATACAAAGACTGAAGGTAGAGCTAGCCAAGACCCACAGGCTTGTAGAGATAGCACGACCAGCTCATGCGCCACCGATTATCAAGAAGGATGATAAAAAAATGACAATGAAAGTTGGAACAAATTCTGTTGTTTATGGAAAAAGGTTAGTAAATTTTTTACTGATTATAATAACATTAATAGAAAACAATAAACCAATTCATATCTTGTTCATATGAATATCCACAGATTAAAACTGAAAGATGATTCTGAAAAGCGACCAAAAGCAAAACTAGATGTGAAAAGAGAGGAAAGTGAATTTGTTGAGGAAATGGACTCTGATGAGGAAAAATCTGAAGTATCTAAAGATGTCCCGGAGAATCTTACATCAGGTGTTAAACATGAAAATTTATTGTCCGAAATAAAGTCAGAAGACAAACCAAAAACAGAGGAAGACATTGCTGACAATAAAACACATACTAGTAGTAAAATGGCTGAAGAAGAAAATAAAGGAACAGCTAATAAGAAAGTTTATGGGCCTATGCGCCCCCCAGATGACTATGTTGTACCAGAAGGGTATTTCGATCAAGAATCGGACAGAGATCTTCCTGAAATTGAGGAAAAAGAGTAGGTTTAAGTGATTAAAAAAACTTTTAGAAATTTGTAATTATTTTATTTTAAAATTTTTGACTTGTTTGGAAGTTGATAGTTTTATTATTACAATAATCAAAATTTCAGGTTTCTAATAATTAATAAACAAATTAATTAATAGGTAATTTGTATGGGTAGAGGCATGAGCGAGAGGTATTACTGCGAAATCTCTATATGACATGAAGTATGAACGTAGGCCTCTCAGGAGCGATCCATATTTGGAACAGGCTTCTAAAGTAGCGTTTGTGTGATCATTTAAAATTTTATAGCTTAGATAATAATTATTTTATACAAAATAAAAAGGGAAACCTGGTCAAAAAAGATATACTAAATAGAACATGGCTTATAATTTATTAAAATGTGGTTATATGTTTGTGTTCATAATAAATGTGTGATCGATGAAGGCGAATGCCATTGGCCTTTTCCCTCGCGACGCATTCAGAGCCGCCTAGTTAGACCATGGATTAAAGTCGGTTTTAGCTCATACACGCCTTTTTAAAGCATAGGTCTCCCCAAAAGATTGGCAGAAAAGCTTGGCAGGTATGTTGGTGATCGCACTTAGGAAAATAATGGTATGCAGAGGACGCCTCTGACTATCCTCAGGAAACTTGTTCATAAACAGTGGCAATCTTATACAATTAATGACAACACAAAGTGGTAATTTTATTAGAATATAATCCTAGGAACCAAACTCGCGACGTATGATCGCAAATCTGTCTGAATGTAGGGTAGTTTTATGTCTTAACATCAAAAAATAAAATAAAAATTTGCGATCAAGCCCTTTATTACATAAACAACTATATTTCACAATTACGATAACCGTTAATAAAAACAAGTGCTTTACTTAATAATTTATTGCTTAAAAGTAAAATTGTACATTTCTACACTTGATTTCTGGCTATATTTATTGAACTGGGTAATATTTATCGGTCAATTTCACCGAACACCACATCGAGGGTGCCGATAATGGCGACGATGTCAGCTAACATGGAGTTCTTGCCGATCTTCTCCAACGCAGCCAAATGGGCGAAACCTGGCGCCTTAATCTTGCATCTGAATAAAAAAAAATTACATTACAAGTGCTTCCTTCAGTGTTATACCTTTCGCTAAGCTTCATAAAATTAATAATACTTCATTTATTGCTCACAATATAATTATATATCATTGATCTAAACAAATTTAGAGAAAAAAACTATACTAGTTACAATAAATATTATATACAATTAGAGTTATTTATATAGAATAGAGATACATGCTATATCTATTTTATATAAATAACTCTAATTGTATAAAAAAAATTAAGTGTCTAGTTTTTATTAGTGTCATTTTTTCTCTTAATATTAGTAAAAAAGAGGGATTAATGTTGTACATGTGAGTGCTCGTTTTTATTTTTTTTTTGAGAAAACAAAACTTTTACAGTTTGTCAGAGATTTTTAGTGATACTAAATAAATTATAAAATTAGTTATTTTACTACTTTGTTAAGAATAGTGTCTACAAAAAACTCGTGTTACTTTACAATGGGTGCTTTTCAGAACCCTAGTATGTTTAAGTTGAAAGATGCCATTATAGGTGAAATCAATCGGATTCTATTTTCTATGAAATCTGGGTTTTCTTGCATTTTTCTCAAGGTGTACACATGTGGTCTGATGTATACATGTAGAGGAATATTTCCGTCAGTAGAAATCATGCAAAAACACAAAAAAGTGTTGTACACAGGGAGATTCCTTTTGTTAATTTGTAAAAATTTATTGTAGGAGCTTCTACAATTTCATAGAAAAAAATTTGGTGAACATAGATCTAAGTATCCTAGTTTAATCGGTGTCAAAAACGTGCTCAATCAAATACATAAATTGTAAGCCACCTACTAATATTACTTTCTATATACCTTTCACTTGTCTAACGCGAAACGTTAACTTTTCAAATATATTTGCACTTTATACCTGTAAGGTTTAGATCCGCCATCGGAGACTAGATAGACCCCAAACTCTCCTTTCGGCGCTTCCACAGCAGTGTATGTGGAACCTGGAGGCACCTGGTATCCTTGGGTGAACAACTTGAAGTGATGGATCAAGGCTTCCATAGATGTCTGGAATGATAAAAATAAGAGTAGATTTTATTATCTGGTCCCAAAATTACATTGTTTATATTTACTATATTTATATATAATTATTATTATTTATACTTCTTCATAAATAATATCTTTACATAAAATTGTTATAATTGTAAAAATATTTTTTTATAATAAATAATAATATATACATATTAACAATAATCTTTTTAAATTGTCTAATAACTGGTAATAACACTACTAGGTTACCTTCATTTCTTCACGGGAAGGTGGTGTTAATTTAGCATCATCAGTTTTAACCTCTCCAGGCGGCATCTTATTGAGGCATTGATCGATAATGCGCAAAGATTGACGCATTTCTTCTACACGACACAGGTACCTGTTGTAAAATAGTAAAGAAATAATATTGTTTGACAAATAATTCTACTCAATTTTACTGTCTAATGTTCATAATAATATATATTTTAACATTTGAGAAGTCAACTATTAATAACTATTAAAATTTTGGTAATACTCAATTGATGTGCTATTTATTACTTTCCCAATAAAAATTAAGCTAATATTGTTTATCATGGCAACACTTCCCTAATAATATATTACTAATTTACTTAAAATTAAAAATTTGTTGAAATATGTTATGGGTGTTAAAAGCTTTAAGGATTTTTGATAATAAAAAGTTGTATGTTCACCCCTTTAAAGTTTTTACACCTATAAACCAATTTTTTACACCTTGTATACATTCATTACATAATTAAGAAAAATAAATGTTTTGGTTCTGATGTGTAAATGAATTTGCGTGTATGCAGCAACAAATAAAGCAACGCGTGTACACATTCACGCGTTGTTTTATTATGCATTTAATTAAAAATCTAAACAAAATAACAAGGCAGTTTTGATACCTCAAACATAAACTAATTATAAAAATATTTGTCCAAATCCTTACTGGTGATATACAGAAATATTTATGAAATTTTCACTGTAATTAGATGCATGGTTTTTAAATATAACGAGTACAGATAGATATTGAACATACATTTATTTATATATATTTACAGTTTACTAATGCATTTTCAGCTTTAGTCATTCAAAGATTCAATGAAATTATAGGAACACAAGACTTTCAATTGTAGCAATCACTCTTAAGTTTTCTAAGAGCACTCTTAATTTAATTATTGTGATCTAATAGTAGAGAAGATCGAAAAGCTTGTTGAGGATGTCATGGATGTCTATAGGGGAGGCCTATATTGTGTAGTGTAGTAGTGGACATCCTATTGCTGAACTGATGATGAAGAGAAATGAAGAGATAAGTTTTTGTGAATAACTTTATAAATATAAAATTTGCAGACAATTTACTTACCTGTCATAACAATCACCATGAGTTCCAATGGGCACATCAAACTCCACAAACTCATATGCGTCGTAGGGTTGAGATTTACGGAGATCCCACTTTATACCAGAGCCTCTCAGCATCACACCGCTACAAACAGGAAATATTGATTTTTATAATAAACAATTTATTACAAACTCCAAAAAAAATTAGAAACAAAATAAAATAAACCCAGCTAAAGTACTATATAATTAACCAAACTAGACTAAGCATGTACAATAAAAAAAACATTAAAAAGAAAAATACTAAATTGTCATAACAATTAATTTATGATTATTTTTTTCATACTGTAACACAATCATCGTCAACTGCATGTGACTACAAGGGATGGGCCCTAAAGATATCTTTGTGTGTATTTACCATAATCGTCAGACTTGGCAGGCGGGTTGTGGATTGCTGTGTGGTATTATGGTACACAAAAGACTGCTGCTCATTCTCCGGAAACTTGTTTGTGAGCATTAGCAATTCTATATAATTAATGCAGAGTGTGAATTATATGAGATTGTATCCTGGGAATCAAACCCGCGCCTACAGCCGCATATCTCAGTCCTCTACGGCTGGCCTACCACTGTTCATTAACTCTACTTTTATTAATATTACTATTAATATCCCTAGAAACTGGAACAGTAATACAACTCTCTCTCTCTTTATGGTACATGAAGGGACGGGGTAATTTTATTTACTTTGTAGCTTGTGTTGGAAAAGTGTTGTTGAAATTATTCTACTTTCAATTCTTCCATTTTTTTCAACATGAGAAATTTATTGTGCAATGCTCGAATTTTGCTCTTAGCAAATCATTTGGTGGAGTATTTATTTTTATAATAAATAATACATATATTTTATAACTACAGTTACTTTGTAAATCACCTGAAACCATAGTTTAGAGCTTCTTGAGCTGTTACTACTCCAATGTCTTTAGTCCTTTGAACCCAGATTCTGTTAGTGGTGAGCACATCTTCAACCTCGTCAAGTCGTTCAGAAAACTTCTTGGCAAATTCATAGATGTCATCCATCAGACCCAACGGCATGTCCTGAATATAATAATAATTATTATCTACATTGAGGAATTTTTTAAACTAATAAATCTATACATTCATTTACTATTTATGTATTGTAATTGTTTTGAGAAGAATGCCAGATAGGTCTTAATTGGTAGAAACTAGAATCAATGATTAATTCAGCTGTAAGACATCCTTTGACATTGGCCTCATCCTGAAATTTCCAATAGGGCTTATTGAAAGAGACTATATTCAAGGTCTTACGACAACCTTAACACAACTGTCTGTCCACCTCATGGATGGACTTCCTATGCTTCCTTGCCAGTGTATAATATCTACTTTAAAACCTTACTACTCCAGTGGTCGTCAGTTCTGTGCGTTATGTGGTCTGCCCTCTGCCACTTCCAATTTCCCACACTTATAATAAACTTAGGTTTTTTGACCACTATAAATAATTTCTAATATTTTTTTCCGAGATTACTTACAAGAGCTACACCTCCCGGACGAATGTATGCTGCGTGCATCCTAGCACCGCTTACTCGCTCATACAGCTCCATCAACTTCTCACGTTCCTCAAAGAGCCAAAAGAGCGGAGTAAGTGCACCCACGTCCAAAGCGTGTGTTGCCACCGCCATTATGTGGTTTCGAATACGCGTGAGCTCAGCATATAAAGCTAATAATTCAATAAATTTTTAATTAGGCATAAACAGACAGAGAAAAAGATACCATAAACTAAACATTGTCTCTCTAATATAGGCATAGCTAATATCATTATTAAATGCAGAATATAACATGGTCATCCTCACATGTTTGTTTAACAAATTAAAAGCTTAAGATAACTAAAAACAAAAAGTAATTTAAAAAATATTTTACACATGAATAAAAATTGATGAATTGATCCCCATTTTCTTAGGTTACACCATAATTTGAAAACAGCTTAATAATTTTAACATTTTTATATAAGTTTTCTAATAATATGTAGGTTGAATGAAAAAAAAAATTGCACGGAAACTTAATATTTTCACAAATTATAGTAAATTTGAATCTTCTCACATATAACAGTTATGTGCTAAATTGAAATTGTTAATAAAAAAACATTTATTTCGCATTTAATCCATAAAGGTAATGATCATTAAGAAGTGAGTTACATTTTTTTTATTAGAATTCAATGACTTCTGTCAGTAGTCTGATGGAATAATGAAATGTTATAAATAGAAATATATGAGACATAATTGGACACAAGCAGTATGTATTAGTAACATTTAATATGTCATAGAGATACATATGTGTAGAGAAGAGATAATGGGCCTTATTGAAGAAAGCTAAATCACTATCCTAGCATAAACTAGATACGGGATTGTAAAATCATCAAGAAAAATAACTTTGATCCAGTTCATTGGTATAACAGGAGTATTTTAAAATAAAATGTTAGACAAGTTGTCCTCTTTCAATTTAAGTAACCCATTCATGTTACATTTTAAGTTCACTGACCCCTCCGCTCTGAGAACTCGGCTCCAAAGAAGCTATAAAAGCCTTTAGGCTAACAGCAACAACATCAAGAGATGATAAGCCATGTTACAGGCAAGTTTTAGGATATTGTGGTCAAAATTATTTAAGTTATTGATTCACAGTATATTAAGTAAATTATATATCAAAAGAACCTTTTCTCCAAACTGTACAGATACATGTAAATGAAATAAAAGTCTCATTCATTAATATCAATGATTTTGACTTATTTAACACAATTAGATTTGAGGAAAACAATCGTACTGGATATAAATTTAATAAAAAAAAATGTATTTTTATATTACTTTAAGTAATGAGAACATGGACTTACTTCTAATATACTTAGCGCGAATTGGAATATCAATGTTCAAAAGCTTCTCAACTGCCAAACTGTAGCATTGTTCATTGCACATCATAGACACATAATCCAGGCGGTCAAAATAAGGGAGCGCCTGAGTGTATGTTTTAAACTCTATCAGCTTCTCAGTTCCACGATGAAGGAGACCTATATGTGGATCTGCTGCACGTACAGTCTATAATATAAAAATGTTAATAGGAAATTAAACATACTGATGTTAATGTAATTATTGAGTATACTTAATACATAAAGTAAATTACCTCACCATCCAGCTCCAAGACAAGACGGAGTACACCGTGAGCAGCTGGATGTTGTGGTCCAAAGTTCAATACCATGTTACGCACTTGCTTTTCAGTTGGTGCCACAATACCTGTTTAAAATAAATATATCTATATATGCACTCTTGTGCAGTTAATTTACAGACATAATTAAACCTAATGTTAGCAAAATGATACCTACAGGCAATAGAAGTGAATGCTTTTAATTTCAAATAAATAATTCCTACTGATAAACCTTATAAATAATTAACTTTCTGATTAGTTTTTTCACTGTGTATCTAAAATGAGTATAATAAAGCCAATAGTTCATGCAAGCCTCGAAATATAGCAACAAGAAAGACTTTTCATGGAGCCAATATTTTGTTTAAAAAACAATGCTTCAGGCAATCAAAAGATACTAGATGATGTGTACATTGTTAGATGTTTGCATTACTTACTATTGTATGGTAAGTGTTTCAAAAGCGAAGTCACTTCATCTGGATACATCACAGCTCCTTCGAATTGTTTAACAAATTCCGCATCAGGCATCCATCGATGCGCATTTCGTTGGGAACTGGATTAAATGTTTCACTGTCATCTTATTGTAGTATTTAATTTAAATGAAAACGTCGCTTCGAAATATAAAATAAATATATTCCATTAATCTGGAACTTTAGGTTAAGTAGCGAAAATTCGAAATATTTGATTATAACAATTTTTATCAAATTATGTTATAACCTATGACGTTACATAATAATAAACATCAATTTGGCGACAATGAGACAATGGATTCATTAGTCATTATAATAAATACTTACTTCACATTGTATACTGCTGGTAGATTCTTCAGCAAAGCCGTAGATTGGCTTAAATTTGCTGATTTTCGCAGCAAAACATTAAAAATCGAAGCCATTTTCGGTGCAATGACGTTACGATTGACGTAAACTTGACAAGATTAATTATCTCCTGAATTTTTATTTGAAATATAACAAATTTTAATCTTAATTTAATGTTAGCACTTTCATAATGTATTTTTATTACTAATTCTAATCTAAGAAATTGTACTTATAAAATAGAAAATACAGAATTAATACTTTTATATATCTTTAATTCATAGAAAGGAACATCACAGAAACGTCGGATAAAACGTCAATACGACAAAATTTCGTTGCATTCATATTAAGAGGTGTTTATTAATTTAGGCCAAAAATAAGTATTAAATGTTAGTATAATTTTAATAAATCTGTTTACTTGTATTTTAATAGAATTAAAAAAAAGGAAAGTTTGTAAATATCACATTTAAAATTATCATATCATATCCTTATTTATCAAATTTTTTTTTCGTCATAATATTTTTTCAATATTTTAACGTCATAAAATAAACACTATTTAAATCCGTCATCACTTGGGAATATCGGTCTAGTATTGAGATTTATCAATCAATAAACCGCGTTAAATGATGGCGCGGATTGACATATCCTAACCAGGTTAAAAACTCTTTATTATATATGTAGTTAAATAAAGTAATAGCAAAAGGATTCTCATGTCTGGTTTAGTGTACCTTTGAATGGTGCGATACACAAACATCCGGCTAATCCCTAACTTTTTCAATGGATCAAAAATATCGGCTGGCTCCTTTCCTTCTTGGTACAATGCATATACTGCAATCTTATTCTCTTTAGTACCCCACACCATTTTCAAAACAAATAAATTCTCAACAAAAAACATACAATAATAGCGGAAATAATGTCCATTTTTTAATGTAGAAGCTAATGTTCAAAATTCAAATTAATTTTTTTAAATGTATGTAAACAACCAGTAACAGAATTTATCGCTAGACTAGGTAAAATAAAATATATTACTCTGGGTAATAACCTAAGCAGAAGCTCCCAATGCAGTTCCCTAGTAATAAACTAGATTTATGCTGAGCACCTCCTGCGCCATGTCCACTCAACAGTGGATCTGTAAAGGCCAATAAAGCCAAAGTTGCCTTTGGAGAAATAAAAGAAGCTTATCAAATTAAATATTACTTTATTTAAAAATCTTAAATGAATTCGTGTTCATTTTAACTTAAATTATCTTAAAGGTCAAACAGCATGAAATTTGTTTCATTTCCTTATTGTCTTATTGGTATAGGTGGGTTGTGTTGGGTTATTTAACTCGCTTCTGCTGCCTTTGCCGGTAAATGTCGTTCACCGGTGGAGCCACGCCTAGTTCGTCGTCATCGGAATCTTCACCGATCTTTCTTCGTCGTGCCTGCAAGATAATGAGGCTGTTATCATGCTGGCTCATAACACAGAATAATTGGTTATGGGTAAAAAGCTTGTGGGTTCATTTTTGTTTATTTTTTATTACATGTATATTAAACATATAAGAATGCGATACGCCAATGACTTATAGGATTATAAAGCCTGCAGGGACAAATAGTAAACAATAATTATTTAATAAAAATCTTTATCGAGAAATTTTCTTCACAGTTTTTTCTTTATTGTCGTTACATTATTTACTACTTCTGGATAGGTGATATATATACATACACCTTTAAAGCTTTAATAAACAATCACCAAGTATATCTTAGCATTTTTTTGCGGCATCAAATCTCCTTTTCACTATCACTCACAAAAGTGCTATCGAAAAAGTGCTATATTAAATCTTTTTGACGAGAATCAAAGTAAATTTTTTTTTAATATTTGTAACTTTGAAGTTGAACTTTTAGTTAATCTTAAACTGTTAAATATAACATATTTCATAAAAATTAAAAGGATTAAAATCATTTTAATTTTAAATTATTTTGAAGTGATTTTTGAAGAATTTAGTTTTTCTTTTCTTTTTACATTTCGTTTTTAATATAATTAATATTATGTTATAAATTGCGTTATCCTATTATTTATTGGTTTTATCTATATTCCCTGTCTGTGGAATTAGCCTGTAAAATAAGCCTATATAAGTGTATATCTTTCAGTATAGATTCTCTAATAAGTGTAAACAATTAGTAGCTAATCATTATTTTATTGAAATAATGAGGGAAATTTGCGTTTGCTTCCACTTACTGCCTACAGTACTTCCTTATGGCGAAATTTACTAAATGGTTAATTTATAAAACATACTTTATTGGAGACCGTGGTGATGCCTTCGTCATCAACAATCCAGTGCACGGAGCGCGCTAAGTCGAACAGTTTTGTGTCGCAGCCGTTCTCTTGTGTTGGTGCTGGTGCTGGAGGAAGAAATAAGTGTATTATTTCGGAGAATCATAAGAGTTCTAAAGCAGAATATTTTTTTAATTCAATATTTATTACTGTATTTGAATAATTACAATAATACTAGCAATTTTAAAAAAGTAACATATGCTTTTAAATTACTTTTTTATTTGATTATATGACTATTATTAAACTTATAAGGAAGACAGTTTTATGTCACCCGATTTTATGATGTCTTAAAACTTTTAAAATGAATGGAGTTGCCTCGTGATTCAGGCATACATTCCTAATGGTGGCGTCATTAGAACTAAGCAGGTGATATTTTGGAGAGATGGTTGTCATTATATTATGTATGTTTTTTTAAATGTTCCAAGGATAATTACTTTAACACTAAAGCTTTTAAATTAAATAATTCACCAGAAAAAGTCTATAGCAGTCTAACTAGGATTATGTGGAGTTAGATTTAAGCTCCTTAGAAATATTTTTATTTTTATAATTTATAACCACAAGTCGAAGGTATAATGGATATTTGTGACATTAGGAATCATGTTATTTGGTTGTATTCAGACGCTATGACATCTAAACAAATATGAACTTACTTTTGAGACACCTTTTATGTTGAACTGTTTTACTTACGTTTGTCAGGCAGCGTTATGCGGTTGAAAAGCTGCATTAGACGGTCAACGGAGACGAAGGGACCGCGGAACGATGTCGGCGGAGGCATCAACGTGCACAAATGCGCACACGCCGATGGCATCGGGAATGTTCCACCTGTGTACATACCAAACATTATTACAATAATAACAATATGACTGCACACAATACTATAATAATTATTAAACTTATTAAACAGAAACTACACTAACAAGGCAAAAATTCCCTAGTTTTTGCGAACGGAGTAGTGTCTGTGTAATTGTTATTATTTAATCTTAATACCAATGGAATATTTGTAGTTTTTTTTCGCTTATTCTTCTCAAGTATGAGAATCATCTCGTCTTATTATATTTTATTATCCTATTTTATCCTCCAATGTTAGAGTCAACTTGACGTCAATAAGAGATTTTATTTATACCATGTCGAATAAAGTATTTTCGAATTTGTGAGCACACAAGCTTTCACTTTTGTATTGTTTTCAATGAATGACATTTATTATGCAATTCTTATTTTTGGTAATTTATCATAATTCAATACCCTAATGGATTACCAAAGAATGTCAGTGATCTCATGAGTCTGTGTTTGGTTGCATTGGAGATGTTTCTGTTTTGCATTCATTAATTGAATAATTCTCAACTGACAAGAGTTAAATAAATGTAAAGACATCTAAATAACCAAGGTAAACTTATTAGAATATTTATAAAATACAAATGTTAAAGACCTGATATTGGATGTTCTCCTGGTAACGGGTTCACTTTAGGCTTGTATGGAATCATCTGGTTAGTATCGGGGCGCGCGATGTCTTTATTTGGGTCGTTATCTCTGAAACAAGAACAGGTGATAAGAATTATTGTCTCCCAGTACATTATATATATACGTAAATACAAACTCACTTTTGTCCTAATATAACAGCTGCCAGCTCGGGTGATATTCCTGCCAATGGTCCTCCCAAAGCCCATGATTTGTTTGACATTGATGCTACCTAAAATAATCATTACAATTAAATATCATCAAAATGACCATATATATTTATATATATGTATATGAAGATTGTCCTTGCAGACTTTTTACTGCCAGAAGTTACTAGCCTGTTGTAATCTCATAGAATAAATTAAATCAATTTATTCCTTATACTTGAGTGATCATATGAATAACTGCTTCATCGCCGTATGTAAATAATAAAGTACCAATAACATTTGATATTACTATAGGTATAATTTAAAATATACTACATTAAGCATAATTGTTTTAAATATATTTACTCACCTCAGTATAACCGATAGACTTCAATTCTGCGATACTGCATGGATACAGGTCGAGGAATTTGTATCTGTCTACCAGTTGTGCGGTTTCTTTGCCCTCGAATTCTTTAATCTGTGCATAAAAAAATCAAAATATTTATTATGATAATATAAAAAAACACATTGCTCTATGAAATAGAAAGTCAAAGTGGCAAGAATAATTAAATGGAGAAGACTAAAGGTAAAAGGTTCGTGTATAACTTCAGTAAAAAGAATACACATTTTCCACAAGCCATTTATGCCTTTCATTACATTTTGTATCTGCGAAAGTGAAATAATCTTTTAAAGTGTCCTATGTTATAACTAACTAAATAATGGTTACATTCTATTTTTTTATTCAAAAACACATTATTTTTAACTACTACTACTTGAATTTTTGTCATATTGTTACGGACGACTATGATGGCATCTTGAAACTTTACGTTGTCGGCTTTGTAATGCATATAGTTATACATGGACGAGTATTTAATATGGCTAACTATATCGAACCTTATCCCAAAGCATTAAGGTCGATTGTTACTTGGCTGCGTTGTTTACAATAAAAGACGTCCATCGGTATATATAAAAACTTTCAAGAAGTTTCGATGTATGACGTTTTGTGAAAGGTCAATTCATAAAATGGAATAAACTTTCTAAAACTTGATTTGTTTAATGTAAAAGCGCTGCGGAGGAGAGACATATTTAAAACGCGATATGACAAGAACATTTTGGAAGCGTTCAACCAGTGTTAAAAAAGACTTTTGTAGAAATCTATGAAAGAGAATAAACAGTTTGACCACTATCACAACGTCTTTTATTCGACAATCTATACAGTAGTTTGATGTATTATATCGATTTTTTAAGTAAAGTAGGCTGATTTTTTTATGTTAATTAGTAATTAACTGTTAATAAATAAAAATACTGTAAAAACCTTTACCAACCTTTTCAAGCACAGCCTGTCGTCTCTTCTCAACTTTAACTATACTGACTAAGTCGCCAATGTTGGATTCGAATTCCAAGAAGCGATTCCAAATGTCCACCGAGCTCTCTGGTTTCAGGCTGCCCGACGACAGAACCCGTTCAAACAGCACACGCGTGTTGTTGTCCTCTGGTTTATTGAAAAAAATTATGGTTAAACAACTTTCATTGCGGACTTTAAAAACGATTTTATCTTTTGTCTCATAAATAAATATTAAAAATATTTATTTTTTAGATAAAACAAGTAGTGGCAATGGTCACTTCAAGCCTCATCATAGCTCATAAGCCTCATCATCATCTCTCATAGGCAAGCTCTCTTAAAATTTCTCTTCGAGATCAAATCAGGAATGAGAAGATCCATACATTTACAAGTATAATATAGCCTAGTAGATTTGCAAAGTGAAGAGGCAGGGGGCAAGCCACATACAATGCAGTTCCGATAGCTGCTAGAGCCTTAAGTTATATATTTATTTATTTTCTGGAGCACGTATTACACGTACACGAAAATGTTTTAAAAAGCGTCGGTAAGTTAGTACCATGTCCAATCAGGCTTATTGACTAGCGCCATCTGTTAGGTTATTTAAGAAATATTATAAAATGCTTCTATGTATTTACCAGATATTGTTATTTCGAGATTTCTTTTGATATTTTTATATAGACGACCTTAAGAAGTGGATATTTAGGCATATTAAACTATGTACTCAAACAGATTCAAAACTGTCAAAATTAATTTCCTAGTCGCATTCTAATGGAAACAGTATATATAAGATACTTCGGGGTTATCAATTCATTTATTAATACAATATTAATTTAGAGATGAAATGATGCACTCTGTGTTTGGGACTAATCGGTGTAACATAACTCCTGAAAATGCCTCGTGGAGGGATGAAACACGAGTTGAGTGATTTAGCGGTGGTAATTCGCATTGTTTGCCGCATGCGCATTTATCAGCGGGCTGGCGGACGGTGCACTTTGTTGCACGACTACCACTACATGTGCAGAAGTGGCTAAATATTGGTCCTTTTCTTACTTAGGATGGACTTCCGCAAAATAATACCTGATTCCATTAAATATTTAGAAATGAAAAACGTAGTGTAGATCGAAAAGCGAAGCGTGAGACTTCCACTTACGTCCAAGGTAGAGAGTCAACCTTGTTAAGATCGTATGAACACACTGAATGCAAGCCGTTTGCCAATTGGTGTTATTGGAAATTTCTAAGGAGGGTCAATGTCTTATGGTTGAAATGTTGAAACAAATTATCATAAATGATGTCTCTACACATGTTTTTTTAAAGATGCTTTTATTAAGCTTTCAAGACAAGAGAAGAAACCCGAGTTATGTTAGCAATAAATAAAAATAATAACCAAAGATTTTCTATATAGCTTTAACAAATAATCAAATGATATTAATAACAATTAATAAGTGAAAACAAACCGTTCAAATGCGACAAGTAGTCTATGTAGCAGAGTACATATTCAGGAATGTGCGAGAACTTTTTCAGGCCGAGCTCGAAAATTCGGAACGCGATGTTCTTGTCTTTGGAGCAGTAGTACTCCATGAGTGCGGCGGCCACAAAAACGTGATACCGGGACCTACAAAAAACATAAGTTAAATAGTTTTATTATTACCTAAGTTTCGGAAACCTCCAAGCACAGATACAGATACAAAGTCTTCTATAGTTTGATAATTTTATTATTTTAATATTGTATTAAGTTTAATAGTATAATGCAGAAATCGGCTACGTTTTTAATATAAAAAGTGAAATGCTAAATTAAAAATTCATGGCGGGCGCCAACTAACAAATATGTAAAGATAATGTCCATATTTATACATGTTCATTTATTAATTTTATAATTTATAAACTTAATTACAGAACAAGGTTATTATTAATCTTAAATAAATACAGAAGAATGTTTGTAAGTATACTAAAGATGATGGCAAGTGCAATGACATATTTTGAATTTCTTGTTTAAATAGACAATAGTTTAAGGGTGTACTAAAATTTATTGCAGGGCGCGGTGGCGCCCGCGTTGCCGACCTCTGGTATAATATACTTAACATTATCAACAGTTTAATTATGATATTTTACTGTATCTTAAGAATCAAAATACAATATTTTGCATGCTTTAAGAATAAGATGTAGACACTAAAGAAATATTTATTTCAATCCTTTGCTTCTGTTTAGGCAATTTAAATAGCCGGTCATGGTGTATAATCAATTTCGTGTAACATATGTATACTATTAGTTTAAAAACTGCTCATGTCCTTTGTTAACACATTTCATTTCTTTGTTATTAAGTCATGTGTATTAAAAAGTATAAAATTTTAGTGTTCATTAATTTATTTTCTTTTACCGTTCCATATAAGAAAATCAATTTGAAAGTAACCAACTTGAGGCATTTCGAACGCAACAGCCAAACTGTAAATATACGAACCTCGGATCCTCTCTTGCTCGTTTGAACACCGTCCTGGCAGTCTTAATACCCTCTGCTCGGCGAGCGAATTTCATATATTGAACGTATGCTAGCGTAGGATCGATGTCCTCCATGTCTAAATAGCGAGTGTACACTTGATGCACCTGTAATAGAAGGTAAATAAATAATAATTCGAGGGGTTGGCACGTGACTTCTGGGTGTTGCTAAGCGCGTGACAATATTCTGGTAGTAAGCTAACAAAGCTAAATATAGTTTTATAAGCTCTGGCAAGGAACGACTGCTGGCACCCAGCTTAAGGGAGAGAAAATAAATAACACCCACGCGCCAGTAAGTACCGGCAAAGTAATGTAAAAATTAAATAAATAAGAAAAATAGTATCATTAAAAAATGTAATAAATAGGCATCTAATATAAATGTAAAAATTGTTATAATAAGTAATAATATAAATTATAAGATTAATAAGTAGATTAAAAATGTTTATTAATAAAAAAGACTGCCATTAGGCTGTAGAGGTTCAGATAGCGACATAATAAAAAAAAACGCCGCGGCTAGTGGTTAGGTCCACTTATCTTGATGCGCTTGTAATGATTGATGTCTTTCTCAAATTTTGAATTAATTTGATTTATTTTTCGCCCAGGTACACTTACGTGTTAACAACTTCAACAGCCTCACCGATTAAGTGACGAAGACAGGCCTGCGTTCCTCAAAGGTTGCAGAGCGATAATTGAGTTCACGATAAAAAGGAATAAAGGTGAGAATAGTAATAAACACCATTATACCTAATGTTAAAAGCACAGATAGTAAAATGGAAGTAACAGAATTAGAATTATGATTATTTTTAATACAATGTCCCATTTTAACAATAGGTATAGTAGTAGTGTTTATCACGTAGAGTTGTAATTTTTCTACTACAACTAATTAACTACACTAATTAAATACGTAAACATAATGTGAACATATTTTTTATTTTATTTGACCCCAACCTAAAGCCTCCACTTATAGAAAAATTGGTGTATTTTACACAAAGGGTAAAGATAATTATCAAAAGAAAATGATACTTGTTTTATCAGCTCCTAATAGATACCGGACTGTTTGAATTTCGTGCGACAGAGAAACGTTATACGAAGCAGAAATTAGCCGTTTGTCTCTTTCCAAAAGTCGATATGCAATGTTTATCACCGGATACTGAACAACCTTTTGTCATCTAGTATACAAATTTTCAATGCTGCCGGAGCGCTAAAAATCAATTGGTTTTTCTGTAAAATATGTTGACAAAAACGACGTTACTTTTGGGTCCCATTAATATAAAGAATATTATATATGATAAATAATATGGTAATGCCCTGTCCCATATATATGGGAAAGCGAGAAAAAACAACTTCAAGAATCGAGCCTATGACTGGGGTTGACACTGTAAGGACGATAGAGATTTTGTTTTATCCATGTTCATTTGAAGGCTCTTAAAACGTAGATGTATAATAACGATAGATACCTTATTGTAATGTAGTCGACTCTCTTCGTAGTCGGCGTGCGCGAAGTGCAGCAGCGTGGACTGCTTGAGCGGGCCGCTGGTGGCGCGTTCGTACACGGCCGCCGCCTCGTCAGAGAACAGGCGCGCCGCGTTCGAATCCTACCAAAGAATATTATTTTACAAAATCATTATTTACCCCATATTGGCATTTACAATCTCACATCTAATCGGCAGCGTTCATTAGCCTTGACTCTTATCATAGTAAATAAACTAAGAGTGTTTTCACAGAAGGCTTGGAATAAATTGTTATTTCTTCGATCGAATACACCATGGTTGCACAGACTTATTAAGACTAGGGACCACTCGGGCAAATCATGAACTGATGGCAGGCCGGCCGCCAGAAGTATAGGTAATTAAAGACAGTAAAGAATTGATAATAATTAGAATTCAATATTTTTCGAATGTACGAGAGTATTATTTTTGCTGTCGGCGGGTCACCAGTATTCGTCCGGCAGACCGCATGCGGCCCGCGGTCTATGCATCCATGGAATAGACGAACGCCCCAAGATTTTACTACTCCTAGGAACTCAAAAAATCTTGGTTTTTTTGGTAAAAAAAAGTTTTGGACCTTGAGTAGTTTACATTACTAGCATTTACATTCTCTAATAACAACATTTAATTATATTAATTAAAACATTTAATTATATTTTTTAAATATACTAATAATAACATTTACATTCTCTAATAACAACATTTAATTATATTAATTAAAACATTTAATTATATTTTTTAAATATACTAATAATAACATTTACATTCTCTAATTTGAAGTACCAGGCCAGTAATAAGCCATTAAGGCCTATATATTACAGTAAATAAACTAGAGAGCTTCATTGGGAATCTTGGAAAGGACTGTTACTTCAACTATGTTATCGGATTGGGAGGTTGCATAGTATTTTGATCGATTGAGTCATAATTTTTAGAATTTCGATTTGTTGGTATTATCCAATTAAGAACACTGTGTAATTTTGTACATCTTTTATTATATTATTATTGTTTAATAACACATTCCATGCCATGTAGGGCGTATACAACCCCCGCCGCACTTTCCGTTCGGGCCATTTGCAGGTTCAATTGAAAAAAAAAATGATTCTTAGATAATGAATTGTAGCGTCGAATATAGATAATTTCACATTACGTATGTACGTACGTAATGCATATTAAAGTTCATAACTTTTTTCCGTTAATTATAGCTTTGCAGTATTAAAAGAGTGTAAATCATACGTTTTAAACAACTTTTTTATCTTTTAAAGTGTGGGTCGTATACGTCCCACGCGGCTTGAATGGAAAATTTCCAAAACTGTCGTGGCACAGAACGTGTTAACCCGAGTAGCTGTAGGTGGAAAGACCATATCGGCGTAGTTAAACTGTGGGCAAAAATACATCGCCATTCCTCATAAAAGATTCAGGACATCGCGACAAAACCAAAATATATTCAGGTCAAAAATCCGCAGAAAGTTGTGTGACATCCATCGAAAAATTAAACTGCGTTCTAGTTCAGCGTAAGCGATTTTAATCTGTTCCTTCGCTGCGAGATTCTTGCGTTATCGGCTAACATTAAATGGAACGAATAGCACAATTAAAAATATTTCTTCAAGTCATAAATTAATTTATCTACGACACTAATCAATTGTTGCGATGTTATAAGCTACGTCTTATATCAGTTTGTGCAGTGCCATCTAGTGCACGTTTTAAAAAATACGCCATCTAAATTTTCTCTGTGTTCATGTAATTCTTTATTTCATATTATGTTGATCCAGTTTCACTATAGTGGAATATATAGTATACTAAATTTAAAAACCTGAGATCATTCTTGACAACCAACGATAATAATATCATGTGTAAGATAATAGGTTTTTTTATTTATTCTTTGAGCAACTTGTTTGTACTATTTTCTAATTTGTACTATAAATTGCGGTATTTGAAAGTGTCATATATATGATAATCGTTCGTTAACCGACGCATTCTTTGTACGTATGAAGACAGATAGAGCAAATGACATAATATTTATGCATTTTGCTAGTTAAAACTTTCTAGAAATATTCATTTATATCTCTAAAGATAATATACTGAAGGTGGAAATAAACATAGGTTATGTTACCCCTTTTTCTTGCAGCAACTTGGAGGAGTGGTCAAGGAACTGCGCGGCCTGGTGCCAGACGTCTGGGTGGTGTGCCAGGCAGAGCAGACACTGCTCGATAGCGAACATAACGCGTCGCGCCACTAGCGCCGTGTCCTCTGACCGCAACGGATTACTTCTCTCCCATGTTATATACTTCTTCCACAGCTCCACCTGTGGTTTTAAATTAACAATTATAATACTTATATGCGTTCAGACTAAAAAACATGTAAGTCTCAAGGTATACGAAAACGATATACTCTTTATATAGATTCATAATAAATTAGAATTTAATTTTGGCGTCATCTGAGTGCAGGAAGGCCAAAACATTGTTATTATTCATTCATCATCATCATTTCAGCCAAAGAATTCATTGCTGCATATAGGCCCCCCATTTCCAATACATCTGCTTAGAAAGGCCTTTATGACGGCTTGTGAGTGGACGTTCAACGCTGTATTTGCCAGTCTGTGGTCTCCATTATGGAACCTTAAACCCTCATCAGCAATCAATTCTGCTTAGCAAACTTGCCAATCCGCTGGATTCAGGTCTAGTGCTAAAGCGAAGATCACAGACTGCCAAGCACAAGGTAAACAGATTGTTAAGATCGCCGGAAGCAGTCCGCTTTCAACTGGATTCTATTGGAAATCAAGAAGCCTGTGTCAATGGAAGTCCTACGGCTGAAACGCTTATGAAAAATAGTGTCAAATAACAATATCTTCAGTAATTTTTCTATGGCAAATGTGCTAAATTGAATACCACTTGCCTGTTTCATCTCCTCTCTATCGACGGTTGGCGGCGTGGCCGGCATGTTACGGTTGAGGCCGCGGGTGACCGTCTCCAATTCCTTTGCCACGCGGCGTGCGTTCATGTATTCCCGGGACCTCTCCATCGCCATTCGTTCCGCTAAAGAACAATTAAGTGTGTTTTATTTCTTCAGAGACAATAATTTATTATTTATATTATAACACGTACGAGTAGATCATGGCTTTACCCTCTATATATCGAGATGCATTATAAAGGAGCAGTAGTATTTTGGTAAGAGATCCGGGAACTCTATGTTAAACATATATTGTACGTATTACCGATTATGTAATATATATTTAGAAAAAATGTATGTAATAATATAAATAGTAATATAATAAAGCGAAAAGAAAATATACATCTCTACTTGTGATTTTTATTGGTTTAATAATATTTTTGTACACGCCACATTTTTGTACATTTAAATTTTTTCAAAACAAAACAAAAAGTACCATGGGTGGTCTTATCACAAAAGGCAATCTTACAGATAACCATAATATGAAAAAGGTAGAATTATAAATAATGGGTAGTCAATGTTATACTGTAATGTACTAAACGATGGTAAGTAGTGAATCTTTACCAGCTTTTTGAAAACTGGCAGAGATTTTCCTAAAGAATCAAAAAAATAATATACAGGTAATAAAATAATACCACAATAAATTCTCTTTTTTATTAAATATATTATCTATTGTTCTGTGACTTTAATCGGACAGGATTCTTCAAGTTATTAATAATGCAGTCACCACGTTTACATTATTGCAAAAGAAAAAAAATATTTAAGGCGCCATCTTGTCATCATCGTCGGCTTTTAAGCCTATAGACGCCAACAAGAACCTGCGACCTACGATCGCAGGTCTGTCCTCTACCACTGGGCTACTACTGCCCAGAAGCCATCTGTGAATCATCTGTTTGCTTTATTTTAAGTTTCGGTTATCATAGTTAACTTTATACAACAAATAAATAATATCAAAATGTCATTATAAGCAATTACCTATGATTGTATTGATCCCTTGTTCAAATGCAATGTAGTCCTTCCACAATGTTTCTATTCCTATAATAGGAGTGATTACTGCTCTTTGGTATACCTGTGAAATAATTAATTATGAAAAACACAACAGATATATAAAATTCTATTCTAACTTTATTGATAATCTACTTAAAGCTAATGTTGTTATCTGTATTATTATGTAATAACTCTAAATAATAAAATGTTAAATGAACAAATGATTAAAGCGCGTTTTATTTGTCATCTTTAAGTTAAGAAAATAATAAAAAGAATTAATCAAAAACTTAACACACACGCAACTTACTCCGGTCACATTTTTTATAAAAAAAATAAATTATAAAATACCCTATCCTCTTTTCCAATTTTGTTGTCAACTGTCGTAATTTAAGCTATACAAATAAATACAATTTGAGTTTCTGCTTTTTACTACCTGCATATTAATTACATATAACATCATACAAAAATAACATTTAAAATTTTTGTCCGTCTGTTTATTCCGGCTAATCTCTGAAATGGCTAGACCGATTTTGATGACAAATAATATCAGGCAGCTAATGTAATATAGAGTAATTTCAGCTACTTTTATTTTAGAAAAATTCTTAAACGAAAATCTTTTTTTGATAAATTTCACGCAAACGCAGTCGCGGTCAGCTAATTAATAAGTGTATTCCGTCAATTGTCATCATCATTATAGCCGTAGGTAGCCCACTGCTGAACTTAGGCCTTCCTTCCTTCATAGACATGGTTGTAAATGTATGGACATTTACAACCTTGTAAGCGCCCTGCTTCCAGCTTTTTCCGACGGTCTTATCAAGGTCATCCCTTTATCCCCCACTATACGGCTTGTTCACTGCTACTTCATCTTACCAATCCGCATGGTTTTTCGGTTATTTTTTTTCGACTACGTAGCCGGAGTCTGATAAGGCCTCGTAGATAAATGACGAGCATTGCTTACTCTATGGCTTAATATATTATTTAATGTTGATATTCTGTTATTTATTTATGTGTAAATTGTGGTGAAGTACCTAAGAATAAATAAATATCTCGTTTGTTGGATCTGAGATATCACCTCTGGGTAAATGATCGCATCCTAGGTATATTATCACCTGGTTTTCGAATGTTTGTTATTGTGTATGAAGCTTCCACAAAACTTAATAAGTCAATCAAGTGTTCAATTGCCGGGTTCGAACCCACGACCTATAACCAAAGAGTTTAAACCAGTGTTCACAATTACCTTTCTCACAGCAGAAATTTTCTGATTCTCCGCATAAGAGCCCACAGCGTCCACCGCCTTCAAGAATGTCACGTAGTCGTTCCATATCGGATAAGCGTGGATGTCAAGTCCTATTTTATCCAAAGCAAAGTCATACGCCTGTGCCATTTTCTCTCTAAAATAAAATATAAATTACAGGCACAATTATTATTTGAGCCACAGTAGTAAAATGACAACTTGATTTTAAAAAAATCGCGAATATGACGCAAACATAAAATGTATCACCCAAAATTTTTCCTAAAATATTAAAAATAAAATAACCGTATGAGACAAAAAGCAAATAATTCAATCAAAACAGTAATCTTTATAATTGATTTAGAATTGACTGATTTAATACCAGAAAGTGCACAACTAGTCCCATTAGTAATAAGTTAGGTAAGAATCTGTTTCCAGATGTGTTAGGATGTGGTGGAAAAATGTCAGACTATGTCAAGGAAAAAACTAATTCATGATCATAAAATATTTGGTTTTGTTTCGTTAGCTAAAAAGAAAAATCTCTCGTGAGCCAGCTGACTGTTATACCAAAAGTGCTTTAAAGAATATTAATAATTTTTTTTTGAGAAATGAGATTCTTACTAAATGTTACGACATGGTTACAGCAAATTTCCTTTCATGCGTTTCTTAAGGAGCATATTTCTTTTCTATAACTTGTTATTTGTACAATCAATTTTTTTTAATGATTACTTAAAACAACTTATTAAAAAAGAATTATAGATGTACCGAAACTACTGTACCACGCTTTAGAAAAACGAGAGTAACGTTGAGGCAGGGGCCGAGGAAAAAAGACATGGGCGTGGCCAATACTGCCCCCAAACTCGCCGTGCGCATGGTTACTTAGGATTGATACAACGGTTGCGATTTCACCATAACAGATGAGCCAACTAATTAGATCATAATAAATAAGAGAATTTTTCGTCCTTTCTGAAGGGCTTACTTGTTCTGGTCAATGCGAACGCATCTTTCTAATTTGATAGATCAAGTGGCGTAGCTATTTTTTAGCTGAGTATTTTTTCACTCGTATAGAATTTACAGGCTTTAGGCCCAACGGTGATTGAGTTTAATGAGGGTATATTTATTTATTTAATATCATGATATGTATAAAAATATCATTACAAATCTATTTACATTGTCATTACTTAGTTGTCGACTTTTTCATCATCAAATTACATTACTGTTTATCTTCACGCTAGGCTCGCAGGTTTTTATTACAGAGGTCAGAAGGTAACAAATATAAAAAAAATGTAATACGAATGATATACGTACTTATATGTAGGCAGCATGCATTTGGTTTCTTTGACGTAGTTGAGGTATAGGCGCCATAGTTCTATGTTAAGGATCTTCATTAAGCAGCGCTGGAACAGCTAAACATCCATGCAAATTAAGAGACAGTTGAGTAAATAGGCAGTTATTCGGCTCAAGGTATAAAAGATACTCATTAAAATAATAAAAAAAAGATTAATGTAACATTTCTTCCAGAACTATATTGAGATTGAAGTTAGGCGTTGCAATATTTTATTTCTTCATTTAACTTGGCGTATAGGATCCCGGATGCACTAATTGAAAACATAAGTTTATATGCTATTCTGCTGTTTATATATATGCTATTCGTTATTAGCATAAGCTGTTTACATACATTCGATTCATGAATCTCGATCTTTTGGTGTTTGAGGTATTTTATATTTCGACTAAAATTTATGTAATTAGGTATGTACATTACAGACACTAGAATTTAATTAAAAAGGTCAAATAATTTTTATTTTTCGTGTATTTCACTCTTCACGCAAAGATTTCTATTATACGAGTTATCAATATTTATTGACAGAACGCAACAAAAATAACTCCCTTAGTTTATTATGAAACTTTTAGTTTAGATCTATTTTAGTAAATACGTTTATCAATAGAGAAAATGAGTGCAACATAAAAGTAGACGCTCTTCAAGTATAACATATATATTTGAATAAAAAAAAATCTGTCACATATTTTGAACAAATTTGCAAAAACTAGACTGAAAATAGACAAAATATACATACTAAAACAACATGTTGCATAAGCTTAAAAGCCCATAAAGTCGCTTGTTTATTTACTGTCATTTACTATGTTGTATTTTAGCGATTTTTCAATTAATAAATAAAAAACCCTGATTTTTTAACGTGCAGGTTGATATCTATAAAAAAGTTCAAATCTATAAAAATTTTAACCACATCCGTACTGACATTTTAAATATTATCTATCATAACTTTTGGTAACTTATGTATGTATGGATTACATACAACATAGTTGGTTACATATTTTGGTACTCCATGACATTTAAATCAATGAAGCATATGAACTGTACAGGAAAATATATAGTAATAAATAATATATATCTACATATATACATATACATAAAGAAAACTTTATATCCTTATTGGTCCGATGCATTATTTTTTTTAACTTTCTGTAAAAAAAATGCCGCATTTACGAAGACTTATTAAATGTTATTATTGCCAGTGGTTAACAGTAAATGTAATTACTTACATATTTTTCTACATGTATTTTTCGGAGCATTTATACTTCGAAATTTTTTTGTTAATTTTATTAAATGTAATCACGACACCTTCTCTTTTAAATCTATACAAAGACACGTTCAATTAATAAACAAATATTCATCACAAGTATAAAAACTATATATTTACATGATTGATTATGAAAAATTGAAATACCTGTAGCCACAATAATTGGTATGATGATATTAATGTTTTGATGAATAAATCTACAAAGTAAAAATTAATATCTACATAGAATTTCAACACAAATTTATTCATGCATTTAAAAAAAGGTTAGGTTGAGATGGAAATGGTGGAAAGGGGGGATCTGGTCGGTAAATGTGAACACCAATACATAGCAAGGTGGTCTGCTTGAACCTGCTAGGCGGGTTGCCAGCCTCGCTTTATTTTAACGAATTGGGAGGCCCCCTATCTATTGGGTAGTAACGACGAACACTTCAATATTCATACAAGGACAATCATACTAAGCAATATTATCTACAAAAATGCCATCCTCCTCAGGTGCATTTTGTTTATATTGCAAACATACATTTACTTTCATCAGTAAAGTTTCATGATGAATGTGGATAAAGCGTAAAGGCATATGAAAAATATAAGGATATATGTCAGTGTGACTTAGTAATTATATGTTATAGGTACATATATTTATAAATTATTTTTTGATAATATTTAATAAAACCATATAATTTTTAAGACAGTGTGAATAGAATCAAACAGAATAGTTTTATTTTTTAAAAATAACAAATTACCAAAGTATGAAGTATATAATACGCCATGGACTAAATCACATGCGCAAGACATTAATATGTACAAGTCATTTTATTCTGAAAATATTAAAATGTGAAACTGAAGTCTGAATATTTTCCGCATTCATTAATATAAGATTGAATATACATGCATATTAAAGTTGAAACATTGCCATGGAAAGGCACTATAGAATAGTATTTTGCAAATGTATGATCAAGATGTAAAACTATATGTGCTTGTGTGCAGATTGGGATTCAAAAATAGTTTCCTTTATTGATTTATCTTTCCAGTAATTTTAATAAATGTTACCTGCATAATTTATTAACCATAAGATATTTTTTATCATAGGCATGCAAATATTCTTTAATGATAATTATTTTACATGGCATCCCTGCAAACATACAAAGTTCATACAAATCAGTAGCAATCATATATACATAGGTATAACAGCTATTTGATCCAAGGTATAAACTGCACTCTGATTTCAAAATGATTGTGGAAGGAAGGTATAATCGAGGAATACATTATACTACTATAGTAAATTATGTATGAATTTATTACTAAAAACTAAAAGGGAAATTACATCTCAAAAGTGACCTTCTATGGCTTTTATCACTTTGTTTAAAAAATAAAACAAAATTTTATTAAAGAATTAAATAAATAAATTAAACAATAATTTTTAATATTTGTTGTACACTGAGTTTACCATAGAATATCACCTCCAAGATGTCTGAACACAGACACCCTATCCGAAAAAAAAGATAGCAATTTTATAATCTGGTTTCTTTATTTGTACTTAACACTATTAGATTACATAGTTCCTTGTCAGAGACTTTTACTTAGAAGAGTCAGTCATTTTTTCAATCTTTATTAGTCACTAATATCACAGATAACCAAAGTTTTTTTTAGCCAACTTACACTGAGTCCATACTAACCTTTTCAACTTTTTCAAAATTTCTCGCCTTCATCTGAAAATTTAAAATTAGAAAAGATTAACATACTCCAACTGTTATTTTGTATAAATATTTACTTATGGATCATAAGATTCTAAACCTATTGGATGATTTAAAAGTAAATATATATATAAATAATGGAACGGTTATTTGCCTATAGGATTTTTTTCCTTGATTATTGTAATAATTTAGGCATCTTCTTAAATAATAAATATAGTTGATAATCTATCTATTAGAGATAGATAAACTAAGGAACTATTTCATAAATCCCTACATGTGCACTAATAAATGTTATTTGTTGTCTCCATTAATAAAGCACTTTAAAACTATCTATTGAGAAATAATCTTTGTGGTAAAAAAATGACACTGGAATACTATAATTCTGGAAGTTCTTAAAATAATTTATTTTGTAATATGCCCACTGTATCCGGTGGTAGAGATCCTAACTAGTCATGGTCTTCTTAACAAAAATCTGTTTATTTTTGGTGTTACCAACAGTCTTCCATGCTGGGCATGTCTGGAAGAGGAGGTGACTGCTGCTCTGGTTATTATTCTAGTCAACGGGAATAAGTATCTTATAGGGCCACCAGATTCAACAAGGCAAGACAAGTATTAAACCACTAAGCTAACCTAACGCCTAAATGCGGTGTAAACAAATGATTTTTTCAAATAGCAGTTCAAAACCACCTGTAAGTATTAAATCCATCCAAGAATGATGAACATACATTTACATTAATAATTGAATTCTATTCAGTACTGTAGCCATAGTGGCCAGTAATATAGCACATTCTCAAGTAAACACTATAAATTATTAAAATTAATTGGACATTTTCAAAATAAAACCTGTCTAAAAAACTATGTTTTTCAAGTTCAATGACAGGTGAATAAGTGTTTCAATACATAATTTCTGGCAGTAAATGACTTATGGGTCTAGCACATATATGTGTTATATACACATTTTAGAACCATATTTCCATAATAAAATGATGAAATTTGATTACTTAAAGAGGGTAGATTTTAATCTTTGTTGATTACACAACAAATATTTATTCATAGTATTCAATCACAATAGATTAAATATTCATACAAACTCAACGGTTTACAATAATTTCAATAATTTGTAGACAGGATCATACATGGCTGCCAAGCCAGTCACGACCAAAAACATCACAGACCACATGATTATTGAACAAACTATAAATGAGTGTGAGGTAGTATCAACAAGTGCAGAATGAGATATTGAACTTTTCAGTTTACATTTCTGACATTACACAAACTATCTTGTGGTAAATCGTTTATAAATTCCTAATTATTTAGTAAGATTATGAGATTTCTATTAGACATATTCTATTCTTTTTTAAAAAAAGTACAAACATGGTATAGTAAAGCCACTTCCAACAAGTGAAATATGGCAATGTAGGGTAGTAGTATGAATTAAATTGTAAAGGAATTTGAAACTTTGAATATTTAAAACATCATGATAATCGGAATCTTAAGAAAACATTCTAACCTCTTGTTCAATATAGATTTTCCAATACCGTCCAGTTGTCGGAAATGCTGTTATTAGCTTCTCATACATAGTTCGTACATCATTAATAGACCTCGTCTGAGCTTCTCTAATAAGTAAAGACCAGGAATCCACATCGTAGATATTGGCTTCAACCGCTTTTTGAGCTCGAGTCAACCGTTCATTGCCCCAATCCTTAAAACATTAAATAATTATTAGAAAAAATATACTATGCATTTAAATTGTATTACTGATACTTACGATTTCAGCGTTTTCATCTGCGACTATAGTGTTCATTTCGATTGAACCTAATACCTGACACGGTGTAAAATTTAATTAATCATAAAAAGTTATATAAAATAATAAAACAAACGACACATTGAAATAAAAATTCACCAAATTTTCAGTGTATTCTTATTGCTTTAATTTAATTACATTAGTAAAACAACCAACGCTAGCAAATTAAAATGAAAACTATTAAACAAAAAACAACCTCATTGCACTACGTTAAAGACAACAAGAGTCATAGGGACGTTCTGATTAATAGTACCGATTCAGTTCTATTTCGAAGTATTATTTAATAAAAATCAATTACATAATTTCATAAATTACAAGAAAGTAATATTTCGTAGTGTTAATTTAAAAGACTAAAAACACTCTGAATAATGATAATGTAGTATATAATCATTGTCCGTCTGTATACACTACACTGACGAATAATGATTATATCATGACACCGTAACAACTGTGATTGTTATGTAGTTAAAAATTAATTGGTAATAAATAATACTAAAAAATACTCCACGTTTTATTTAAATAATTTTTTGAATAATCTTAAAACCTCATAATGTTTAATTTATAAGACTTATTCTTTATTAAATATTATTTGTAAATAGGCCTATATAAAAGCACCAACTTTAGTAAATAATTGTTTCACAGAATTTTTTTATATTATTCAAACTACCAAAAAAGTACTTTTACACAAAATTAACTATTGTTCACAGATTTTTATTATTTCAATCTGTCATTCGTGTTTACCATAGAGGATAATATATACTGGTAGTGTTTACCTGATCTGAACTCACCGAAATCAAAATGTTATTTTATTCATTCTTTAAGTCTTTAATTGGTAAAGATGTTGTAGTTGAATTAAAAAATCATTTGAGTATTTGTGGAACGCTACATTCCGTTGATCAGTATTTGAATATTAAGTTATCAGACATCAGCGTTATAGATCCAGATAAATACCCTCACATGTTATCAGTGAAAAATTGTTTTATTCGTGGTTCTGTCGTTCGCTACGTTCAGTTACCGGCAGACGAAGTCGATACACAACTACTTCAGGATGCAGCTAGAAAAGAAGCTACAGTATCTACCAGATAATTGCTGCATCATAACCTATTAAGTGTATCAAAAGTTGGACTAACAGTTGTGTGTATAACTTTAAGAACATAATATAAATTTATAAGATGTAATTAAGTTTTTTTTTATTATCTGACCGTTAAATCCCCCAGTTTCTCCTTTATTAACATATATTTACACAGTTACTACATATGTCTTTTGTTGACTAGCTTTTGTTAAGAAATCATGATCAAAATCTTGGGATTTGTTAAACTTGAGACAGATTATAAGTTATCTTAATTTTCTATAACAAAGAATTAGGTTGGATCAATGGACATATATTCACACCAGAAAAAATGAAAATGCAGAGCTCAGTAGTTTGCTATTTTGTATTGACAAATTATTAATTAAAACATTGTTTGACACATTACATTATTTTAATTCTGTTTTTTTAAGACTTTTCTTTTTGCTTTTGTATAACTAACAAGAATATAGTCCCATACATTATATGAAAAAAATATATGTAACATAAGTTTCATATTCATGTAATAACATGTTTAGACTTTTGTATCAACAACGGTAGGGCTTGATGGTAAAATATTTTTTTCTGAAAAATAACAGCTTTTGGTTAAATCTCATACAAAATTATTGGAATATATAAATATTAAAAATCCATCAGTTATAGCATGTCCTCCTGCTTGCCTTAGGTCTTCCTGATAGATTTCTATTAGGAACAGTTGGAAGTGGCCTGTGCCAGAATTACTTACAATAATATCATGATACAATTAAAAGGATTTTGTTTGTTGTTTGATGAATTTTGTACAAACTTCTTACTGGTAACCCAAAGAACTAAATGAAAATTATTTCCATTATATATTCCATTTGTTAAAAGACATTTTTAATCCATATATATCAATCAATCAAGCCTTCATAGAAGTATATTCTTAGAATGTTTATTAAAAATACCTGGCAATTTTTTTTGGTTGAACAGTCAGTCTACTTGGGGAAAACTGAATCAGATGATGAAATACACAGCTTGTTCAGAGTAAAGAAAAAATGCTCACAAATAGTCAAATAAGATACGCCTAAGAGCGGAGCGGAGTCCAGTTTTGAAATGCTTAATAAGATTATATCTCTTATATTTTCTATCTATTCTCCTCTTACGCAGACGAACTTAGGTCACCGCGGCACATGCCTAGAAGAATTGCTAGTCAGACTAGCAGTGTTTGGGGCAGGTTCTCGAGGGGAGACCACGCGCCGGCAAACACGGCGTGGGTAGACTCTAGGTGGACCGACTACATAATCAAGGTTGCGGGAAATCGCTAGATGCTAGCAGCACAAGACTGGATGTAGTGGCGATCACTGGGTGAGGTCTATGCCTTGCAGAGGGCGTTTAACGGCTGACATGATGATGACGATGAATCTCCTCTAAAAATATAAGTGTGATTATTTAATATAATACTTACTTTTAATTCTGCGCATTAGTTTTGGAGAGTGAATGAACGGTTTTAAAATTTTAGCACGATAAGCTGCTAACCTAGAAAAAAGTTAAAATTAAGAAAAGGGTTTTCGAATTTCTTTGAGAAGAAAAAAAATAAATGAAAGAACAAGGAATGGTTTTTAGAAAACTTTCTGTGGGGACTGGAATTAATAAAAATAAAGTTGGTTATAGCACAAATGTGTACCTTTTCAGTTTAATCGAAGATTTTCTAATATGTAAAACGGAAATACAATAATTGAGTACACTATATTGTATTTGCGGAACAGAGCAGAAGAAGACCAGAATTTGAACCACTTTCGGAGCGAACGCTTTACAACTGACCTACATCCCCGTTAGGTGCATCACTGATAAAACCCTAATAATGCATTTACATAGGAAAATAGATCTCAGACTATCAGTCGATTGCCAGAATTGGACGCATTCTCTTTCATTTATATTGATTGTTCCTGTTTACAACAGGGCTTCGAAATCACAAACTAAACAGTAATACGTATATATTACTGTTTATTTTTAAATTTTATGTTCTTTAGTTGATTCTTGTTTCTGCGAATTTTTGGTATTCTGGCAACGATATTCGTTTCGTTGCATAAGAAGAGGATTCAAAACGTAATAGAAGAATAAATTATCATATTTTTTTACTTACACACCTAAAAGAAGCTGCATATAAACTAATCTTTTAATAATTTAATAATATAAACATTTAATGCCCTGTAATAATTTCATTACTAGGTTATTACGTTACATTTTGTACCATTTACTGTAGTAACGTATTCGACGTATACTACAGAGGCATCTCACAATTTTATTTAATAAGGGAATTGCGGTAGTGAATATTTGTTACAAGCGTCAGTTTCGAGTTCGGATTGTAGTGCTCTCTCATATTTTGTCTATTATTTAGTATAGATATTTAGAAACAATCTATACCTTAGCAGAAATGGTTATACATAACAAAAGAGAGGAATGGGAGCCCGTCTTTATGGATGGAACTATCTATGGTGGGGCAACATTTCGTCATAGCCAGTGGCGCATTGGAAAAGGGAATTCCCCAAAATAAATAGCTTGAAAGAATATACACACTTCTACTTCGGACTTTGTGTTGTTATTATCTCAAGACTTACAGGCCCTTGGAAGAATCTCACAATATCTTTTCTAAATAAAACTAAATATATTTACACTCACTCGCTTTTGGTAGGGCCGGCTATCCTCATAACGTGTGCCCTCATACAGCGGTAACTGTGTGATGTCGCCACGTGTCGACAGCTGGTAACATAATATCAGTGTTGCTAGTACCTAGGTTATGTGTTTAGGCCAGGGGTTTTCAGACTCTTTCTGATGAACCTCTTTCAAAATTTTGATGATTCCAGTGGACTTTTCGACGATATCCCAAAAGCCGTGAAAAATATGAAGATTAGATCTAGCTATGGAAATTTTCCTTATTGGGTTTTATTCTAGGTATTCGTATAATATTGGTAAAAAATCAAAGGAGTTTATGTAATATAGCAATCACATACACAACTTGTATTCTATAAGTCCCTTAAAGTATAAAAAAGCGTTGCGGAAAGCGGCGACGCTGTAGTGTCGATATGTTGTACTGAATATCAAACATGCAAGTTCCTAAAAGCAAGTTGCTGAGTTTTTTTTAAAACATTATCTGATTATATTAATAGGTTAACTCAAACCAACATTTGAGATCTCCACTATGTGACCAGTTGTGAAACCGCAATTTTTTTGTCATCCAAAACATAGACCCTTGTCGAGCGACCTGGACTGCTTTGGGAAACAGTAGTCAATCAAATATTAATACATGTAATTTAAATTAAATTGAAAGCAAAATGCAAAAACACGTCATTTCAAATTTGGAACTTACCTTAAATTTGTCTCCATATTTTGCATCACATGTAGCCTGAAAAAAAAATGTTCCAGACAAAGTCATCGGTTATTTTATTTATTCAACTTACATTATTTCACAAATAAATCATTTTACGGTCTTAATGGATATAAACGTGTTGTGGAAAGATACGAGGACTGTTTGATTTTTCCGCGACTTTTCGAATTTTCCTCTAAATAACTTTAAACACAATATTGCTGTCGTTAACCACCTTTGAGCAAGCTGCTAGTTTGTGTTTGACAACCATTAAAAGCAGGCAACATTTTGAATTTTAACAAAAAGTTAAAAAACCAAGGAAATACTTGATAAATATTATAGGAACCTTGCACAATCAGTATCAATGGGAAGGAAGTGCTTTATTTAGTTCCATTGCAGTCTTACCAACAATAGTGATGCCGTAAATTCAAGTCGCCCAAAAGAGATCATTCATGGAATAATAGTGAATGCTCTGCGATTGAAACTACGCGAAGTGGTTGAGCCTCTAGATGTCTCAACTAACGAAGGACATAACATTTACATGAATTGATGTATACCACGATTGACCCCACTCAACCATGAGCGCATCAGTGTGACCATACGATGTTCAACAGAAATCTGGACAAGTATTTACGTGTTTGTATCGACGAAATATGGATCTATGACTCTAGGTCGTCATAGGTGACGAATGAACAAACCAACAGTGAATTTATTTAGGTGAACGTCACCAAAGAAAGCTAAGGTCTGTCTGACCGCGAAAGCCAATGCACGCGGTATCATGACACGGATTAGCTAGAGCAGGGTAGAACGATCATTGACCAATGTTTTTTAGAGCTTCTAAGAATATTCGATATTGATTTCTTGATTTATTGTTTTCATAACCACAAATGGTGTTAAAAATGCGGTTCCGTAAAGACAATTCATGATTGCACACGTGGGTAGTCACAATGGCAAAAATCCATAAATTGGGCTACTAACTGCTACGCTATCCAGCATATTTTCTAGACTTATCCCCCTGAGACTATTTTCTTTATCCAAACCTGAAGGAATGGCTGGGTTTGTTGCAGAAAATGTAACAAGAAGTGAGGCGATGCGTAAATGTAATGTGGGTGAATGCTGTAGGTTGAATGTATGCTGAATGATGGAAAATATCAATAGTATGAAAGAGGGAATAAAAGAGAGTGTATATCCCTGTCCCGAAAACAAGTTCAGGGAAATAGTATCTTAAATTAAAAAAAAAACAGACATCTATTTTGAGGGCCTAGATAAAACTTTTTATTTTGAAGGAATAAAATTATTGGTAAAACGACTCAATGTATTGATATTGTAATGTATTGATTAAGATTATGTTGAAGAATAAAAAGCGACGAACGGACCGCTTGCTATCTTTTACTGCGATTGACTAACAGACTGCCTTTAGAATTGCTTAGCCAGTAACTTAAGGTTTTTTTTTCATTCAATATCAACAGGGATAGCATAAATGTAAACCCACATGGTTTCTAGTTTTATCTATTATCTATAAATTATGTAACAAATGTTTCGTTAATGTTAAATAAATGAAAAAAAAAACTACATACTATTTAAGTGTCAGATGTCTCAAAATGCTGCATACTAAAAAAATTCATATTTCCGACCGTTCCGTACAATAGTAACTACCGAAGAGGTATATTGTTAAAATAGATGTGTCTAAATATGTAAATTACTGTTAAAATATTACCATCCCAATTTCTGCGGAGAATTTCGCCGATTTATTGTTGAGTACAGTCTCTTCAATCCGCGACCTAACAAGTTATATATAATTTATAGCGATAATTAAATGTAGTGTTTTTATATAAAAGTTTTAAATAAAATGTATTGTCTTACGCTGATGCTGTGTAATCTCTTTCTGAAATAACATTTTTATCTTCTGAACAAGATTCCTGAAAGTAACATATTTATTGATGAGTCGTTTGTTACATATTTTTTTCTTAAAACTTATAAATAGATGTGACTTGGATTACCCAGAGCTTCATTCGAACTCAGTTTCGGCCCTTCCGTATATTCTCGCAACGGAACGTAAAACTATTTTAAAGTATTTAATGACAGTCCGAGTCGAATTTCCCCTCTATACCGCGCAAAAGCGTCAAGAGTTAGGCGACCTCAAAATCTAGTCAAATTTATACGTAACGGCTGTGTGACGGTTACCAAGAAAGCCTTTGGGTTTTATTTTAATAAACGAGTTTTAGACTCCCTTAGCGCTCTGCAACCTTCAATATACCAAAATATTATTTGCTATCAGGGTAAACAGTGACATTTCTCTAAAAAAAATCGTATGTTTACCATACATAATATCTTATAGTTTTCAGATAAATTTAAATATTATTGACGTATAAATCGCTCGCGGGGTGTCGGTGGATGCAGGAAGCGAGAAACCAGTCATCGTAGCTGTCTTTGCGGATGGTGTACGCCTTGCTTTAGGTGTGACATGAAGATGATCATCACAAATTCATATTTGTGATATATCATGACAAAACTTTTGAAACTCACTCCGGTTCCTCTTCAACTGTCATCAGAGCACTGACTATCGAGCTTCGTCTCAGGATATTTCTTTTAACTGTAATTTTTGTAAATATATTAATTTATTATTTAGTAATTTCCTAAAAAAAAAAAATTGTTTTAAACTTCAGTGGTGAACAATTTACAATTATACTCCATTTTGTTTTATTATAAATACAAAATATAATATACCATATATAAATTCATTTTGTAATTCTAGACAAGATTACAAATCATTATCATCATCGTAAATATTTTATTTAATGTTCAGGGTTAAGTATAGTGCTGCCTGGAACAAGCTATGTCAGCCAAAGATCAGAGTTTGAATTTAGAATAGATTAAATATTGCCGAGGAAGAATCAACTGCATTTACTGTTTCACCAGGTTTTAGTGGTCGAACGATTAGCTTGAAATATTAACTGAGCTCAAGGGTTCCCTCGGGAGTTTCGGCTCTGACCGTTAATTTTAGCAGTTATATTGCTGGATTGGGAGGTCTCAGAGCTTTCAGAACAGTTAGGCGGAAGCGCCATGTAGTAAATGGCTGCAAGGGTCTATGAGAGGAATTCCATACTTTGCCTTTGTCAGTCGAAGCGTACAACATTTCGATTCTTCCACTACTCTATTTTTATGACTCCCTCCGTCTGTCTTTCGAAAGTGCAGCAAAACGTGTGAAGGAGATAGTAGTATGAGTGGAAAGGGAGAGACAAGGTATATGTCATTTCATTATGTCGCTGCTCAAACTAGTCGTACTATAGATGTAAGGCCGGTTTAAAACGAATTAAACCAATCGGTTTAAAACGAAAAAAACCGTTTAAAACCAAAAAAACGCATTTTTTTCGATTTTAAACTTTTAGTGTTGACGACTATGTTTTTTTTAAATATAAACACATTATCTATTTTATATTCCAAGCGTAGAAATTACCTAGCTAAGTTGAAAAACTATTACCTAGTTAACTATATTGATTATTTTGAAAAGATTTATCAATCAGTTTCATTCGGTTTAAAACCAAACTCACACACTTGCACTTCTCACGCGGAGGGACGTCAAGATGCAACGTTGCCAGCTCGCCTAACTCCACACCACACACAACATACATAGCGCGTTGCGTGCGGACATGTCATTGTTGCCAGTATTGTAAAAAAATGTACAAATTTGAATTAAATATAAAGGTACTCGTACCAAATATGTCAAACATTACTAAATAACTAAAATGTAATAAGCTGTTATAAAATTAGATTATTAGGTACCCGACTTTTTCTTGAAAGTAATAAAAAAACTGGCTAATCTTACACAGTCCACTCGACAACATGATGATCATACAGTCAAGAAAGTCATGAAAATTTATGAGGCGCCACTATCTTTGTAAAACTGACTGACATTTCTGTCCTAAAATTAAATATGGTAACACTTTATTTCTTTTCATGACTTTCTTGACAGACTGTAACTGGCCTGCCTACCTACCTTGTGACGTTATCAGGGTAAAGGGACTTTATTGTCGATTTTGAGATGTCATTATTTTCGAATTCTATACGTGATTCTCCATTGAATTATGTACTTTTCAATACACATTGTATTAGTGACAATAAGGTCCCTTCGCCCTGATAACGTCACATTTAATAAGATAGTACTACAAATAAGTTATAAAGTTGTAAACAAGTGCCCAAGCTATAAAATTATGCTTTAATCTATTGTATGTAATATTGTTTCTTTATAATTGTAGTACTTTATATGCAATATACTTACCTACATAGGTATAAACTGCATAGGTAACTAACACAAGACCAAGTATTGTCGATAATGATGTGTAAAAACACTGTTCTTATATTTTAGTAGGCGAGTTTTAAACCGTTTAAAAAGATTTATTTGGGGTTTTAAGCCGCCACTTTTGGTTTTAAACGTTTTAAATCGGCTTTTTTACATCTATAAGTCGTACACATATTGGCGATAGCTAATATTTTATTTACGGTTGTACTTACAATTTCTGTAAGGAAGTTTCACCATACTTCGTATTCTTCTGTCCATCCAATGCCTTATAAACACAGAAAAGTTTAAGCGGTTAGTAAGATTACACATGAATTTCTAGAAAAGATGAAATGAATTAAAACAAATTTATACGGGTTGATTGGTAAAAGTTCATAATCATACGATATCTAAAAATCAATGATTTTAGAAATAATAAGTAATGTAATGATGATAAATTAAGAAAAAACGTTTCCAAAATTCGGATTATTACATAATAAAATTAATTATTGTTTACTATCAGTTGCTGACATTGTACTGCCAATGTTATTATCCCGTCGCATTCTAATAAAAAAAGTACATTATGTTTCAGTGCTCACTGTCTACAGGTTGATTGTACAGTACCCGGTGATGAATATTGCACATTAAACTTTGGAATTTTTTTTTTATCGCACGAAATACAAACAGAAATTAACCGATTGTCTCTTTCCAATGGTCGATGCGTAATATTTATCGCCGGGTACTGTAAATAGATGTTAATAGTGTAAGAGATAGAGTTGTATAATTTGATATGTAGCAGTAGTGATATGTAGTTGTATAGTAAATAGGAAATTAAGAAGCCAAAAAAGTATATAAATGACAAAGTCACAAAGTCTACCGTTTTAGGATGGAGGTGTTTGGCGATTATAATAAAAAATTAGATGTAAAAGATTTTAAACCTTTTTTTTTTTCTTTTGACCTTACACCTCTAGCCGACCATATTAATGTATTGATATTTACCATAAGTCGTTGGGTTAATATTAGTCGTTTCTTATGAGATAATTTATAACGAGAAGAGAATTTTATTGATTAAATATATACTATAGATAATTAATGAGTTACTTAATAATAAACGATATTAATATAATATATTGATATCACATTGATGAAACAAAAATTAATTTAAATAAGAACAATAAGACTGTGTAAAAATACTTTTTTTCCGATCTGGACAACGTCGAGTAGGTGGTTGTGTCTTCCGTCCTGGAGTCGTCACCATTACCAGAAGTATCTGTTAATGTAATTTGTTATTTACTTATTTATGTTTCTTCTCATTGGCTATTTAATGGACACCACTTAAAGGTAAAACTTTCAGAAACTTTTTTTGAGGTGTTAAAGTCGTACTCTATTCCCTAGTACCAGTATGAATTTCTGAAAAGCAAGGTTTTGAACTGGCGGAGGAAGGTCTATTCGTAAATGGTATGTATAGACTTTTAACAAAATCTCTTTGGCTGTACTATTTGTATCCGGATGGTTTAAATGACATTAAAAAGCTTTAATTTTGAAAAAAGAAACAAGGTTATAAAATGTTGTTTGGGTAAATTGTCAAAATAAGGGAGTCTAATGGAAAAATTTGGCGGTTTTTTAAAAATATTATTCCAAAAAAAAGAAGAAAATGGGAAAAGATGTATTGAAAGCTGATAATATCTGCTTATTGACATAATGCAGTATCAGTTAGAGTAATAAAAAGTTGGTTTAAGTGTCTTCAATCCAAAAATTTTTATGTCGAAGATGCACCTTGGTGGCCGCCAAATTACGAATAAATTAGTCGCCATTTTTGGAAAAGTAGTACAAGCATGGCGTATCCGTACTTATGACGTAGATGAATGAAAATAGTGAATATGATGATATATGATGAAGATTGAAAATAGTGAAACAGTTTTGATACATTTGAAAAAAGTAGGGTATACAAAAGAGCTCGATGTTTGGGAACCGATTCTTGTTGTTATGTAATAAAAAAATTCTTTTAATTCACATTCAAAATTAATGGATAAAAATATGTTCTTATAGATCACGTTTTGCACTTAAATTGTTTTTATTAAATAGGATATTATTACAAGAACGTTTGGTTAAACACAATATAATTCTACGTGAATTTCAAATTAGGAACTATTAATAAATATTATAAAATGCCCACCAGTGTTCAGTGTAGAAAGTATTGAGGAAGCCGTCCGCTTTAAAGGCGCCCTGTGAAATAAAAAAGTGTACACTTTTATGAAAAAATAGGATTTTTTCTATACACAAATTCTGAACGTAATTTATTTACGTACAGTGCGATTCTCAAGTAAAAAAACGAATCCAAAATAAAACCCACGCGGTCTGGGCAAAAATCATTTTATTGTGACACCATACTACTCATTGTGCAATAGTGAATGTTACCAATAACTTCATAGAACGCATGGTATAGGTTTCAACAAAGTTATTAAATAGCATGTAAATAAGTATTTAATTAAGTAAAATTATCGACATGGGATCACTTACACTAATCACTTGTGTATGTCATTCGAAGAATGCCAAATTAACCCAATTCGTTAGGCTAGAATCAAATTAAGACCTTGCAATAGGGGATTTCCATACAAAATCCATCAATTTACAACTCTTACCTAAAAAAAATATTTGAATTAAAATAGAAATAATAGCAGTTTACATATTGCAACTTACATAGACTTGATGATTACAGCTTCATCCTCCGACTTTTTCCTTAGCGCCATATTAGCTATTTCTGTAGATGTTCCGAGTTCTGTAATATTTAAATTATTATAAAACTTAAAAGATATTAACCATTTTTATTATTTTTAATTGTTTACCGGTACACGGCAAGATGTAAAGCGAAGTTAGACTAAATTTCACACAGATAAAGCAAGTATAAGCGATCGTAAAAAAAGAATACATAAGATATAAGGATACGGTATAAAATTGTTAGACTCCTGGACATCCAAGCTTAAAGGATTGATGATTACGTGTACAAGTGATATATTGTATGTGTTGAGGTAAATGCAATTTTTCCACAGGCTTTAGCAGGCGAGTCCGCAAGCTATATTATTTTACATGTCGAGAATCAAATTATATAACACGTGTGATAGTTGTGTGCGACGATGGTCGTGTAAAGTAAAGAATATTAATATTGTTACAAAGCAGTTATATTTCGAGTTATAAGAATAAGATCTACGATCAGATAAACAAAGTGACTATTTGGCAAGTTATTTGGATAGTGATTTCTTGAACGATTTGGAAGCATAGTTTGGAATAAAGGAAAGTACTTTCTGTTAAAATAGGGTGACCATTTGCTTCGTGAATAAAGGATTTCTTGTGAAACAGTGGTGTTTCATTTCGAGTCAGAACCCACAGTAAGTAACAATATATATAGCGAGATTTACACGGCTGTCGGGGGTGGAGTACGGATACTACCTCAGGCCGGTCTCGCTCACCGTGGAGAAGAGAGATTGCATCGGCGCGAAAGGGTTTGAAGAAAAATCGATCAAGAAAAAAATTGAAGAAAAGTCAAACAATGGCGATGACATTTGCTAAATGGTCACTTTCTTTTTAATAAATAAGGATTGAATTTAAAATTACTTACCCGCTATTCTCATATCACTCACATTGTTGCTTTTCTAAAACAGTGACAAAGATATTAAAACGCGATTAAAAAAAACTAATACTGCGAAGAGCCTGTCTTTATGCTTCCTCCCATCAGGTTTTGTTTTTTTATATATTTATTTGTTTATATTCAAACTGTTGTTATAATCTATTGTTTATATTTCAACTTGCCTAATGAAATAATTTATAATTGTTGTGAATTAAGATTTTATGTTATCAAATTAATCAATCTATAAATTTTGAGATTAGTAGTAACTGCACCATAATAAATCAAAATAAACATTTAACAACGTATTTATATTAAGGCATTAAATTTTTTTTTTCACTTTGGATCATCAATTGTGTACGTCATAAAAAGAATGCTAGAAGAGCCCAGCTTTAAATCAGAATCAAATTGAGCTCTGCTATAATGGCACGTTGCAATAGAAAATACGAGGCTATGGGGTTTCTGAACGTGCATCGACCAGTATATATAAATATGAGGAATATGAGGAATTGAATATCATAGTAATATGAGGAATTGAATATCTAATAGCAGTGTCGTTTTTGTCTCTTAAAAAATATTTTATGTTCTGTAAACCGACGAAAACAGAACTAAAGGCGACTTTTGAAAGATTATTAAAAAAATATAAGAACACTTAATTTTGTGTGATACGTACTGACTTTCGGAATTTAGTGTATTTAGGTGGCAAGCGCGATGGTGCGAGCTTCTGGCTGTAACAATAGATTTATTTATCAATAACGTATTTAGTTTTATTTTTTTGTGTATACCAGCAAACTTCGTATAACGATTTGTGTTAGTCTATTCTGTTATAGAAAGAGATATAGTGTGATTGAGCCTTTGCACCCAAGCATTTCAAGAAGCGTCCGTCCAAGCGACCTGACAGTTTTACTGCCTTCCAATCGGAGGAATAAATAATGTAATCGTTCTAGTATAGGTTCTCAAGCTTTGTTAACAACAAAAAGTTTAGGTTAAGTGCATTTCGCACTCTGCTACTTCAAATCTATATATGCTAACGAACAAAAATCATTTGCACTTGACAAAACTAAAGATTATTTTGTGAAATCAATAAATAAGTAACTTAGCTTCCTTTATACGTTTATATTTTTTGGATACATACATACACACACCTATATATATATATATATATAGAAATAATGTCACTTGGTTTATTAAATCTGTTGCTGCATTTAGTAAAATTTAAAAAGATTATGAATAGCTATTTACTTACTTGGTTATTATTTGAAGATTTGACTCCTTAGATACACGCTGTGTAGTTTCCGTCGACATGCTGGTATCTGAAATATAAAACAACTTTAAATAAAATCTTTTTGATTTGCAATTGTCTAAAATTATTGATTACAAATTGCTTACCTGCGATACATTTCTTCAGTTCTAATGTCTGAAAAATAAAATCTAGTTGAAATACGAATGTATTATGATGTATACATATTCGCATATGATTACGTAGTAGTCTTACTGTTTTAGATCCCCATTTTCTTCGCCTGTATTTTAATTCCGCACTGTGATGCTTTGGAATTGGGTTACTGCGAAAAAAAATTCATCATAATTTTATGTCATTTCATTGTATTAAAAAACGTCACCTTAAATAAGTGAATGTGTAGCTCATTTGTTAATTGGTCTATGGTACGCCATGTTCAAAAATCAACGGTTTCACAAATGATAAATAACGTAATGATAATATTGTAAGAGAATCGTTTAGCAATTTTCGTTCAATAAAATACTTATTAAATATTAAAATTAATTATTGTTTACTGTGTCTCTGCTGACTTTGTGTGTTGTACAGAAGTTATTCTACTGTCATATTACATTAGAAAAAATTAATAATCGTAACATATTGCAGAGTGACAACCTTGTACAGGGTGATTGAAAATAAGTTTAAAAGTTTCAAAGCTTTTGGTCAACTATTAGACTAAATGAGCTATGCATGCACCCCGTTAAACAACTACAAAATTTGTTCAACACTGTAAAACCCAAGATTATATGTCTCTACAGCCACATATACACACTCTATTTCATTTGAGTAATGCGATGAATCAATGTTGTCTACGCGAAAGCCACGTTATGTAAACAATTGATTCGTTGAAAATAACCGATGCTTTCGAAAGTATGACTTCAACATGTCACTAAAGACATAACTTTCTACGAGGGCAAAGATAAATCTTAGTAGTCTTACTATTTACTCGAATACTCTAGAATGGTGTGCGAATGTCATGTAATAATGCTTCCACATTATTATTGTCTGCCAGTGACACCCTGGTTTTCTAATGACAGCACTGTTACTACGAGTCAGGGGTTCCACCACGGTACATTTATAGACATATAGAGTAGCAACGTACTTTACACCGATTCCTAAATTTCTAAGGGCATTAAAAACTGCCGTTTAAGATTTATTGGAACACGACTTCGCATGTACATATCGAATGTCGTTTCGAAGTGTTTATAATCTTTAAAAAACCGCTTAAAGATGGTTTAAGATCCCAAGGACCATACTGTATCTTCAACCACTTCGTTGCTTTCCATTAGACGAGTTGGTAGTCAAACGCGGACATGCGTTATAAAAAAAAACATCTACAAAAATATATGATTTAGGATGATATGTGTTGAAGGAATACATGTTTTGGTTTAGTTTAAGACCCTGATGTGGGAGTTGTTACGCAGCCCGTACCTGGCTGCACCGGATTGCAAGTCCGACTTGGCCCCGCGTATCGCGTACATCACCTTATTGTAACCACGCCTTACAGTAAAGTTTGTCATACTTGTGAAGTAGTTCTATCAATATCTACGTTTATTTACCTTGTCGTCTCGGTTATATATATACTTAAATTTAACGCGAGAAGGCTACAATGTTTATTTATTATGTCCCTTGTTCGTATCATATGGATAACCTTTTAATCTTATCTTTAAACGGTTCCGACGATGTATCTCCAGCTAAACAAGCAGCTTTCGCCAGCATTATCACGTCGTTTTCAGGCTTCATGTTTGTTAGTTCATGTAGTTTCTTATACGTCCTGTTTTCACTCTTAGTAGTCTCGTCTGTTGTGATTGAGTGAAAAATTCTGTTTGAACAGCGGGCACAAAATATAAGCCCTTTAAAAATTTCAGCGTCCTCCAAGTTGGTTTCGTTGCATAAATCTAAAATAGGAAATGGGATCATATTTATTATGACGATATTTGATTTCGCTTGACACTTGGATTTCGCTTTCAACAGGGCCGGCTGAATGCGTTATCCATTATTGGTCATCCTATGACCTTGTCAGTCTTCTCTTTAGTTTTTAAATGATATATTATTTAAATTAATTATTATGTATAACTAACAGCAATTCTTGCAACCTCGGTGGTAGCTGTAACCATTATAAATAACTTGATCTTCGGCGTCGACGTGGTTCGAGCAGTGCTCGCACACCTCGCAGCTGAAAACGACAAATAGTTAAATTTCCTAAATTCTACAATTAGATAATTTCAATAAAATATATTTATTTACGTAAGTTAGCACATATATGCGCTTTTGAATGGAAAATTATTTTTATATTATCAGCTGTAAACTACCACTGGCCTGCAACGACGATTTGTTGAGAACTAACCAGAAACTCAACAGTTGCTCTTTTAAATGAAATTTTTTATATGTACAATATAATATCAAGCACGTGAAAATACACTAAGTTCCACATTTCGATCTACTAAAATCCTTTGAATATTATAATTAGAATTAACATTTACTTAATAATATACTTAAAATCTTAGATTTAAAACTTAGAAACGGAAGGTCTAAGATATTTGTGGAACTTTATTATGTATATGCACACCCAGACCCTTGAACGATTTGGTAACTTAAAACGATATTTTGGCATTGAGAAATACTACTGATGCTACTTTTAATAATTTACGTAAAAGACTGCAATGTAAATGTTTAGGGAAATTAATTGTGTCTTTGTTGTTTTTTTTTTAAATTATTTTTGTCATTTATTTTGGTTACTAAATAAGTCAACGGTTCTTAACCGGATTCAGAATTTTAATATAATAATAACAAACAAACTACAGGTAAGAGATTTAGCTTCATGTATCTCACTATTTTTATGAGATAATTTCTTTTTAAAACCTGTTTCAAGGAATCTATAAAAATATATGAAACATGAAAAGATTTGATATGATCGCGAATCACTTTAGGAATATATTTTGTAAGTTACATACTTTTTACGTAATCAAGCAATTTGTCCACCAGTGAAATAAAAGGTGACGTATTTTTATTCCGTACAAAAAAAAGATTTTGTCAATTTTGCCTATTTAAACTTATGATATCCGGTTTATTGTCTTATTATATTGTAGTAGTAAACAGCAATTACTTACGGCATTTTATATTTCTGCTTTTTTTTAAGTTTTACATAATTATTATTAAATTTTTTCAACGAAGAATTTTTACATATCTAATTTTTTTCCATTTGTCAAATAAATGTCAATTATTTATTCTTTAATACAGCATGTACATAGCACAAAAGCATAGCTTATTCTTTTATATTTTTTTTCATATATTTAGCAGAAAACTGTGTTGGTTGTGTTATTGTTAGTTTCTGTACTATAATTAATGGTTTAATTCATATTACAAAATTGATTGTCTGAAATAAAAATAATGGGATAGATAGCTCTACTAGTGTATTGTCTCGTAGTATTGTTTGATGTTATATGGTAGCATGTATAGCAACGGGAAGGGAATTCATATCATATTCCGATGCTAGCTCTGAAATGGACAACGAAGACTTGCAGCTTGTAACTTAACCGGTGGCATTTACCTCGTCTATGGCGAAACTGAGGTCCAAATTCATGGCGTCTAATCTGAAATTTCCTACGCGTCAAGAGTGTACAGCGAGCCTATATTCCCACACGAGACACCTGTATCTGTCCTTCTGGCATCGCTACCAAGGTTATTATATTATCAAACCTCTATTTACCGCCGCCAAATTAAATGCAGCAGTGCTTTTTTTGAAGCACAGTCGCTTCCATCCCAAACCAATCATGCTCATGGAAAGTTAAGTTTCATGAGGCAATCAAATGCCACCAAAGCGGGAAAAAATGCTTAAATAATAGGTAGTGTCTATCTATTATTAATCAGCAAGAGAAAAATGCTAATTTGCAATAAAGTGACTCTATAAAGCCGTTAACCTAGTTCTATCATGCGCAATAATACGCAATTCTGTGCTAGCGTATTCGTCTGTCATAGACAAACTCCAAAAATACAGAACAAGTTCATGCGTGACAAGAAGATTTGCGCGTAGACTTGGAACTGTCTACGATTATCCAATTCTAAAGCGATATTTGATCGCCGTTCAACACACAAAATCATTGATTGTAGTTCCCACCACCTACAAAACCAAGACATGTGCATAAATCTCCGGACGAAGCGACGACATTAAGGCAAGCCACGGAACCATTCACAGCCATTCGATAACGGACCTCACCGCCCGTTACAATATTTCATACAGCTTCCAATCATTAATACCTCCAAAAAACTTAAAGTATGAAAATCATATTACATTCAGAGAAAAGTTTTGGCATTTAACCTCAAAGACGACGGTTGCTAAACGTGAACAATGTTGAATGGTGGAAACTTATATTTTAAGCGCGATCTTACAAAGATATTCTTTTCATCGAAACTCTTATTGTTTTATAAAGATGTGATTTTTCTTCTGCCCTCAGGTTTATTGTAAACAACTACAGAATTTTACGCAAGCAACTTTATCTGGGTTTTCTATATGGGTTGAAAAAATGAAACTATAATTAATAATGTATTGCTTTAATTATAACAATATAATGTACAATCGTGTAAAAATATTGTTTATTTTTCGTATATTAACTTCAAATTACAATTTATAATTTTTCCATAGATTAATCGAACATCAAGTGCAAGTCAAATTGGAATATTAAAACAAAATGTAAACAACTATGGCAACTATAAAAGTAGTGCATTATTTAAATTAGACTTGACCTGTTTTAGGTGTAGATGAGAATCATATAAAACTGTAAAATATCACTAAGTAAAGAATAAACAAAAGTTAAGCCACATTCCAGCACCAAAGTTTTTAAAGTAAGCAAAACCTATGTCAATAAATACGCAGATTTTATTTTACTTTCTTGTATTCATTTTAAATTTATACATGAAATATAAAGGCGATTTATATTTTATAAACTTAACAACAGTTTGTGAAAATGTGAGCGATGTTTTCATTTTGAATCATTAGTTGAACTAAAGAAACAGTTCCTTTTAATAAGTACGTAAGCATTCATTAAAACGTATAATACATTGTATTGAATTGAGATCAAAACACAATAACAATAATAGAGAGAGAAATACCCAATTTGAGATCAACACATTATAATTTTAGTAACGTTTGCTTATGTAAATCTTCAAGTCGCCAGCACCAAGACCGGCTATTTAAAATTATTATTGTGCAAATACTTTTTTAATTAAATTTTCTACTATCCTAGGTAATTTCAAAAATACTGGCCCCGAAATTACTAAATAAAACTAAAACTTATTCATACCTTAGCTAAATTATTTTTAAGTACCTTTAAATTTTTAATAATTTTATCAACAAAAAAAAATAGGATGGATACCGACTCATTACCAGAGATTGGATAGATGGACGCAATTTCTACATATAGTAGAAGTGTTGGCTATTATGGAATACATTTTTGGTAGCACACGTTCATAATCAGTTGCAGGATATCCACCGTTGGACACAGGCCTTTCCCGAAGCTTTCCAACATAAGCGGTTGGAATTTGCCTGTTTTTAGCATGTTCGGTCCTCCTTAACAATGTCTATCTGCCTTGTGATTGGTCGTCCTGCGCTTGTAGCTTACCTTTCACCTTACATATATATACATACACACACACATATATATATATATATATATATATATATATATATATATATATATATATATATTAAGTTTTGTAAGCTTCACATTTCTTCACTCTAGGTAAATAGGATACGAATTCTTATGTGATCCCAAAATATAGGTATGATTTTAAAAAAAATATCTTAATAAACTTGAAGATTTTTCATACTATGTTTTTAATATAAAACCTGGGATTAAGAAGTCGCCTCCATAATGTCTTAGCCGAAAAACTAAGCCAATATGCATCCGTTTATCCAATCTTGGTCTACTTCACATAGTCATCTTCGTTTGCAAGGCATATACAATGTACACAATGTACAATTAACATTAGACGTACCTATAAATTGGTTCATTTATAAACATTTGAAACAAAACAATGTATAAACATGTTTACATTTAGTTGTAAATTAATGTATATATATTAAAATAGGATATTTTATAACACTAATATTGCCACAATTGCCCTGTACGATTTATTTGTGGAACATAAGATTTTGAGCATTTCAATGTAAGCCTAATTTTAAAAGACCTAATGTCATTATATACCTACGAACATATATTGCAATTAGCTTAATAACTACTTTAATGACATTGTTATTGTCCAGTGTTAACACACTTTAGTCGCTACAAGTTTCACTTTTAAAAATAGCTATGTAGTAAATTTATTCTACCGTATATTTCATTCTAGCAATAAAAAAACTTAAAGCGACTCTTAACGATTCAAGAGAAATACGTAAATGTCGAAATACTTCTGTTCATCTTAAAATGACTACAAATTAAATTATAAATATAAGACACCATAAATCAATGTCAAGTCTATATCACCGGAATAGGTGCTAAATAATAAAACTTATTCCAGAAAATTTAATAAAAAAACTATGTCGCGTATTTTTAAAAATAACGCTTATAAAAAGGATAATGTTTTTTTCTTTGAGTACAATTCTTCTCCTATATCTTATAAACCAGATAAATAAATTGTTTAAAATAACAAAATACATTTTTTTAAAATTCTGGTATCCCTTTTCTTACCTTTCCATCTTTCATCCGATTTGGGCTTGACGTTGATTTATGAGACACCTGTATACCGACATAAAAAAACTTATTTTTAGTCAGCCTCAAAAAATTATCTGCATTCAGGGTCACCGCGTCTTTAAAATGTTATCTGTCCGTCTTATGGGTAGACGCCTTACACTGCACTTGGCCATCTGTGGTCTCCAGAACCTTGAAGACCCAACGGCTTTTTGTTTACTGTTAACTGCTACTTCAACTTGCCAAACCGCTGGACTGTTCCAATTAATTTCGTATGTTTACAGATTACATATATCTCAAGTATTGCTCTCTGTGGCGTTAAGTAACTGTGCGTACCAATGAGCAACCGTTTTTCGGTATTTTTTCATAGTTTTAAAAAAGTTTTTGGACTCCGGTGTACATTTTATGTTTTGAGATTTACAGCAAATATGTTTTTTTACGTCGACACATATGTATGTATAAACATTTAGCTTACATACTGCAGTAGGTACATATCGTGCATCAAAAGATGTACATCTATATAAATATCACACTAAGTACCTTATGATAAATTAAAAATAATAAATGTAAAAACTTTACTGGCCTAAGTTTACATTAATGCTGATTTACACGAACATTCGCGGCGCCATAAATAAATCTTATCGCGTTGTTGAAAATTCGTATATAAATTCGTCGAGAAATATATTAAATTTCAATTAATGATAAACATTAATTAATACTCTTACAACAGTTATTTGATACTACTCCGACGAGAACTAGATTCACTTCTAAGCTATATAATGTGTTCGCTTTCAAAAAATAGTGACTTTTCAAAGTCGAACAATCATATCATATTACCAAATTGTCTTCACATCAACCAGTTGAAGCAAGCCCTTCACAAAGGACAGGCGCGTCCTTTGTTAAATTAAAAAATGAAAACCTCACCTATTTGTTAAGGAGCGTTGTAGTAATAAAAATGTGTCACAATGTTTAAAAACGAACACATTACAGGAACGCTACATTCACATATTTAGCTACGTAAAAATAACACGGTATTATTTAGGTCATAATATGTTTCAGATAATAAGAGTTCTCTATACTCTTTCAATTAAATCTTGTGAAACAATAGGAATGAATAATGGATAATGTCAAAGAAATGAAAATTATATTCAATACGTCACATCCAGTAGAACTGTTTCTACCTTAAATATCAAACGTTGGTATAACAAGTAACTATTTATTAAATAAACTCATATTTATATCATTCACACCATAATTATATGATGGATCATCTCCAATCATTTTTAGTTGTCTATTGAAATTCTAAGACATCTATATAAATGAAACATCAAATATATTTTATAGTCCAAAACTTGAGAAATTCTGAATTAATTCGGATTTTTCTATGTACAAAACACCCCTGTTTTTGGAAAGACTAAAGCAGTTTATATGTATACAAATCACAGAGTAAATTAAAATTTCCAGACCCTTCATATACTACAATCGCATTACAAAGAGAACACGTTATCATGAAGTATAAAATATTCAATTTCTGTGAATTAATATTTTTATTTAGTAGAACCTTCGATTCGGATATCTACTGCCAACATCTGGCTTTCATCATCATAACGCTAGACCACACACATTTTAGCCACTCGACAGAAATCAAGAGAGTTTGGCTGGAAGGTGATAATGCATTCAACATATAACCCTGACTTTTCACTGGTTTCGGTCTCTTCAGAATTCTTTAAGCAGTATCAGATTTACATCAACAGAGAGACTGCCAGATTAACGATTTTTTTTATCACTACACCCCAACCTACAAGATGACACATACTCGTATATATACTATAGTTAAATGTAAATAAACTTTGAAGAAATATGTATCGAATTTTCATATAAAATGCGAAGAAACTTTTTCCACGGCTTATTTAAATATTTATAAAAACATCAATATTATGATTTCGTGGTACCTAAAAGAGCTCCTATAACTCCGATTTGATGTTAAAGAAACGTATACCGAATTGGTACAAGTTTATGTAACGAATATGACATGTTAAGGGAATTGGGTTGCGTTTCAATGACGTCTCATATGAAGGCCGAGGTGGTCGGACCTGGCGAAGGAGCGGCGGCAGAGTGGGCAGGTGAAGGGCCGATGGCCGGTGTGCTTGCGCGTGTGCCGCGTCAGCTCATCGGAGCGCGCGAAACGCCACTCGCAGCCCGCCCAGCCGCACGAGTATGGTTTCTCACCTGCATAGCAGAAAATGACGAGTATTTTATAGATAAGTCTACATGCTACCGAAACTGCTGTACCGCGCCATAGTTGTATGCACGGCGAGCAGTTTCGATCGCTATGTTTCGTCAATACGTCATCAATGCTGCTGGCGTGGTATAGCGATTTCGGTAGCACTAGTGTGCAACCATATACAAGAATTAGAACCTTCTTAAAGTCATGGTTGTTATATTTACTGTCACAATGTGTATTATGAGAAGAATTATAACTGACTAGGAACCATGACCCCAATCTAAACTAGAGGACATATGAATGAAGCTACTAGTATGATGTTATTAGAGATTTTCATCATCATCATCATTTCAGCCATAAGACGTCCACTGTTGGACATAAGCCTCCTCCATAGATTTACAACAGGCTGATTGGCAGTGTACTGCATCCAGCGTCTTCCGATGACCTTAATAAGGCAAGATATTGTATAAAGTTTTGCTTTGTTCGGAGATATTAGTTCTATTCTGGTTATTAGTAATACAAATATTCCGTTGGCTCCGTTTATAAAGCCTCCGTAGTTAATAAAGGTATATAACATAAGGAGATGAAGCATATTGTGTCATCGCATTGTAATGAAGAGTATTTACATTCACATTCTTTAGAATACTTTACTAGTTGAATATAATATATTACTCTAACATTATTAGATTATGATTTGATAATAAATCATTCAAAAAACTGGTTTTAATTTTCTGTAATCATCATCATCACTGGAATGTATAGGAACCTACCCCAAGAATTGCCTCGATGACCGGTCTTATCCTGTTCGCATACAGCGACATACCTACGCCGCGTCTACAGGCTTATCACCACTACAGAATTTTTCTACCTTAATGGCCTTGGGTTGTTTAAGCTACGTAAATGACCTAGTTTATTCCGCAGATCTCTTTACCTGATTCGATTACGCAGAGAAGCTCAGAGAATAGTCATACATTAGTTTTCTTTCAAGGAGCCTTTTTATAAGCACTATCTTAAACGACCACTGGTGAAAAACCTTAGCATACAGTCTTTTTACTTACTACAGTCTAATTACTGCTACTTCGTATTTAGTTAATTAATTGTAATTACCTGTGTGAGTTCGTTTGTGTGCTTTCAAATGCGAGCTTTTCGTGTACACTTTGTGACAGCCCGCCACGTCGCATTTGTGAAGTCTCTTTCTACCGTGAGCTTCGTCGTTATTATTATTAAGAAATTCGTTATCGATACATGGTTTCTTAACAACATCGGTCGGAGGTTTCGTATACGGTTTTCTTTGTGTCAGTTGGTTTAATGAACCGGTTAGCGCGTTCTGCAATGCCGTGTTGAGCAAAAAGTTCTTAATTTCTACGTCAGCTGTTACGTTGGGTTGATTTGTGTGCGGTATCGGGAAAGGTAACATCGGTGGCAAAAATGGCGGCTTGTTCATTGATCTTTCGAGGGATGCTTGCAGATTCGTCCGCGCGGTCATTTGCGGCGGTGACAGTTGTGGAATTGGAGCTCTCAATCTGAAATTAAGAAGAATACATTTTTAAGTTCTAGAAAGTTTATTCACTTTTCTATTTATTTATTTATCCTACTATAATACCAAAGGGCAAAAAATAGAATAAAATCACAAATGACAGAAAAAAAAATTAAGTGCAAAGACCACTCGACTTACCGGAATCTATATTTTCTTCTAGACAACTGTTGGAAAGACTTAATTAATAAAATAAAAAAACTTGAGTATTTGGCCATTAAATGATACGCAAATCTGTACAATTAAATAAAATTGAAGTATCTATTTGTAGTATTAAAATAACCGCTTTTTACTACATGTAGATGAAGACGGTACATATACCAAAACAAATTTTTTAATTGTCTGTTTGTTCCGGCTGAATTCTGAAATAGCTGGTTCGATTTTGACGGGATTTATACTGGAAGGTAGTTAATGTAATAAAGAGTAACGCAGGCTATATTTATTTTAGAAAAATACTCATAATGTAATAATATAACATGTCGCCTATAAAAATCAAAGCCGGCGGGGTAGAGTAAGTATTAAACAAAAATAATTAATAAAGTGCTTTCATATTAAATTAAATACTCACTTGTTAATAAAATGTCTGTATTTTCTTGCGCTACGGAGGTCCGGCCCCACTTTAATTTTCGGTACTTGATGACTGGTCCTGCAAAAAAAAACCATTTTCTAAATATTTGCAGATAATAAATCTGGTTGTACTTTAGTTGCGAATGCATGAATACTGGGCATATCTAATGGGTGTTATAGCGGTTACGGTCTGGCAACAGCTGTGAAGTTTTACGTCTTTATGGTTTAGTTATACAGGCTTTGATTGATTATAGCTATAACGGGGCGAATGTATAGCTCATTTGTATTGTAAGTCCTATTCAAAAAATCGATTATTTCGGAAATAATAAATAAAGCGATGATTATATGGTAAGGAAAAGGGTAGTCAAAATTTCTATCACTACATAAAATTAATGATTGTCTATTGTTTACTATCCGTCGCTGCAGAAGTTTGTACTGCCTGCAGTTATTGACCTGCCCCATAGGTATAGAAGAAATAAATTGATTTAACATATTTCAGAGTGTTAACTTCATAGGCTTTTAAAAGCGTACATAATTTATATATATATATATATATATACATATATATATATATTTATATATAATCATCAATACTAATTCAATATATTTATATTAACAGCACTTACTGAATAGGCAACTGTGTGCACGTTGGCTCGTCTTGTCTTATTGCTTTTGACGATGTAGGACACGCGCTTTCTGAAAAAAAAAAATCAAATTCTAGACATTAAACTACGTGAGACTCGAATAGCTAATAAAGTAGTTTTATTACATTACTATAACATTACGTTCATTAATTCATTTTTCTTAAATATAGTGCGCAGAACAGATGGTCGCCGAAGAGACGACGGATCGAGAAGCGGAGTGTAAAACGTTCTTCCCTAACGTGGGCAGACGAATTTGCTAGCGTGGATGCAGGTCGCTTCTAACCAGTGTTAAATGAAATCAATTGGAAAAGCCGGTGCCGATCAGTATAGTATAGTCTCGAATAAAAAAAAAAAAAAAACAAAAAACCTACAAATACTAACTCTTTTTACTGGTAGCAACAGCCATTTAGGTATATACAACTGCGTCCCCTATCTTTGCCACGAAATAATTAAAAAAAGTCAAAAGTAGAGAAATTACTCGGATAACGTACATACAATTATATTATATAACAAATGCCCAGGTGGGTCTGAATATTTATATGCACGTTATAAAAGCCTGCAAAATGCGAAAACAAAATAATTCGTTAATTTCAAGAATTATTAATAGTGTTACACATATGTTTATTGATACAGCGTTGGCTGCAACGAATTAAAATCGAAGGTTTTTGGTTAATACATATTCATAATACTTCAACAATCTAACTGAGGTTTCCTGTAAGCATTGTTGCATCTTTGCTCACCTTGGCTAGAACGGCTTTGTAAAAAATTATACTGGTATTATTTGTTTATATAAACAGATCCGTTTGAATATATTTTCACGTTTTTATATAATAACTTAAATATATATCTGGAGCGTCATTAAAATTCGAAAGTGCGGTTGGTTGAAAAAGTCGCGAAAGAAACTGTGGCAACGCTATCTAGTATGATCTTGTAAAAATATATAAATTGAAGTTAAAATGAATAGTAACATTTAGGCATCTGATGAATGCTGCAAATCAAGAAACTTGTTACAGAGTTAAAAATTGATCATTAACGACACACCGTTACGAGCCACGAGCATTAGATGCCGCAGAGCTGCACCAATCCCGTCGTGGATGGACCGTAAATTGGCAATTACTTATGATTATTGCTTATACGGTGAAATGAACCACGGCGAGCGACATTGCTAATGGTTACGTGCGGTAATGTTCTTTTCCCATAACATAGAGAAACTTGCTGCTCCGACAGAGTTCGTACTGACAGAAGTTACTGGCATGCCGTGATCATATAATTTATTGACTCAAGATATTCGAAACTATCAACGATTACATCCAAAAATATTATTTTTGTTTTGTATACATATAATTATGTCAGTATCTTTTCATTATAATATTCTATGATACACGACATTGATTGTTTGATTTCATTGCAAAATTTTTCTAGTTTTGATTGACGTCAAGTGTTTGATAGCCACAGACAGGTGTTTTAAATTACCTTATAATTTGTAAAAACGAAATTACTTTGGTCTCAATTTTTTTTCGCCAAAACCTTTTACATGCCTGAACGAAAAATGAACAAAAAAAATTGTTAAATTGGTTCTGCTCTTTGAACGGTGAGCCGAACACTTTGACGACTTTGATGAATAATATTTTGACCAAAATTGTAAGCCATACTTAGTTTTATGCATCATATATTATAATTATTAACCGAATTTGTTTGTTTAATAATATAAGCTTATTATGCTTTTAATGCTATGTATTTCTTTCTTATACACCTAGACTGTCACCCTGATACATATGCTAAAGTGTCGACGTTTAAGCTCTCGTGTACCTAACTGATATAACGATAAACAAACATCATTATTCCGGAATACATTTCACATTTGCATTGCGTTAGGCAAGCGTTCGTTGGACATTGTCGATCTTGTACAACAATCGAAAATTTACATATAGAGCAATTAAAATACCGCGCGCGGCGTGCGGAGAAGGCGAATTAGTGCGACCGGGGTATCGAAGGGCAGGCGAGTGGCACATTGGAGGCAACGTCCTTTCTAATGATTGTACGCTACTGTTCCGCTTACTGGTTACACTTCACTGTCCGTTGCTAATGACATCGTATGCATCCGTCTTACAAAAGTTATACACGATTCTAAAAATATTTTTTTCAGCTATAAAGACATTGAAGAAATATATGATTCCACTGTAATATTAATAATTGCTTTTGAATTGAATTTACAATTTTATGATTAACTGCGCGTTTAACACATGCCACAACTTGATTCCTTTCTTCTAGTTTTTTGCAATATAACATTAATTCATATAGCAAGCGTCCAGCTTACAGATTCAATGTTTCTATATAGGTTAATCGGTTACAGTTATAAAAGGTTTAAAGGGGTGAATGTATAGCTCATTTGTTGTCAATAAACGAAGGGTACAAACTATTCAAGAATATATGGCCTCAGAAATTATTAATAGCGCAATGATAATACAGTAAGAAAAAGGATCATTACAATTTAAAATTGATAATTTAGTACTATCCGTTCCAACAGCCTATACTATCAGAAATTATTGGCCTGCCGCATTTATATAGAAAAGACAAATGATATTTCAGAGTGATCATGTTATTCAGGGTAATTGGAAATTAGCATTAAAGCTTAATAAACACATTTTACATCTATAGTTGATAAAACTTTTATACCTACAGATAAAACTTTGAATATAATAGCCAATCATCCTGTACAAGCTAAAGGAAAAATCCCATGTTCTCAAATATTGCAAAATGTTATTGCAGTGCTAGCTAGATATCCACATGCCCCAATCTGAACCCTCCTCGTAGTTCCGTATTTGGCTCCCACACTCCAATACAACGAATGTGCCAATTAACTAACGAATGCAGTAACAATACTGACATTTTCCTTTCCATGCATGTCTCTCATTGCAATATTAGAAATTATCTACAATATTTAATTACATCATAATCACCATTTTTTAAATATTCTTTTTTGTACTCGCTAGGATACATTTAAATAGTTTCATAATAATATACAAAATAATAAAGAGGGCGGTCAAATCACACAACGCAATCCCTAGAATTCTACTCGAGCAAATTATCGAGATTTTGTAAATCCAGCTGCATGGATTTTATGTTTGCCTGTCTTGCAACTTGTTCTTATATTAGTGTATTACTCTTATATTATTATTGTTAAATGTAACAACTATAAGGAGGTCTAATTAAAAAATAATTATTTCCTACGCTTACAAATAACCTTGATTTTATTTATGAAGTCTCTTGATGGGTCTTGTATTTATATTGTACCATGAAATTTACATATTTATTACGACATAGCATTATGCGACGGTTAACTAAGTTTTATTGATGATGCTGGTTTAATCATTATCATTTTGGCCATAGGACGTCCAGTTCAGGACATGGCTGGCTCGCCTCCGGCTTTCATTTGCGTCTATCAAGGTGCTCCGCAAGAACGTCTAGCTTTTGGGCGTATGTCGTACGCTGCGCTCCGGTCCGTGGTCTGCATTTCAGAACCTTAAGGTTTCAGCAACCATCTGCGGGCTATGGGACCTGCCCACTTGCTAATACCCTGGGCTATGTTATTTTCGTATACTCGTTTAGTAGCTTCGTCGAACACAGAGTTCGCGGATTGAGGTTTTATTTGATGATTAATCCATTGATATAACTAGAGACTGCCAAGATTATAATAGACGATTATCTTAAATAAATTTACTCAAAAAAAAATAACTAGCACTTCATTTATAGTTAAGTTGGTACAATATTTGTGTTACCGAACATTAATAATGAAAAGATAGCAATGGCTACTATTGGTTTGCAAATAAGTCATTGCCGTTTTTGAAGATCTACACTTTGTTTTGTTAACGTGGTCAGTGCATTTAACCTATATTGCAACTAGGTTGGGATGTTTTATCACACCCACAATATGGCCCTGATATTGTCCCTTCAGATTACCATTTGTTTTATTCCATGCAAAACTCTTTAAATCGTAATATTTTTAATAAAGAGATGTCATATCACGCCTAATTCAGTTTTTTAATAGTGAAGACCAGACATTTCACGAAGGATTTTCACGGAGAATTTTTATTTCACATTTCAATTTAACTTTTATTTTTTATTTTAAATTGCTCGAACGATGGAAAAAGATGATCGACAAGAGCGACCAATATCTAATTCAATAAAATTATATTTTTAAACGAAAATTCTGATTTTTTCTTCTTATTTGAAATCGGCAATGACTTAATTGCAAACCTAATACAATGGTTTGTTTTCAGAACATCATGTACTTATTTTTACTTCCAAGATCACTACTGCTTGTGTTATATTTTAAATTAAATTTGTTGAAATGCAAGTCACTATAAATTTTATAAATGCCGTGGATTATGTACTCAAAAGTGAAATATTAGTATGTTAACTTAATTTAAAAACCAAAAATCCGAGTGTAATCTTAAACGGACAGCCGACAGCGTAAGTCGGTGCCTGAGGCGATAACTTGGTCGATAAGTTCGTACACGGACGGACGGTGTTATTACACTCTGGTCTCACTTATCGTCGTGTAAAAGCGTTTAATCTACTTTATCGAAGACGGTCGTTAAGCTGTTGCGATTGTTCCGACTGATTACGAGATGCGTGCGGTCTAAAACATAAGATCAGCGGAATTGAATACATTATTTATTTACTTTAAAATTCTCTACAATTATAAGTTAAATGTACTAAAGAAGAATATTATTTGAATGAGTACAGAATCTTCATGAACGTCTTGCGAACACAATTATATAAACCATAAAAAAAACTTACTTATTTACAAGTAATTTAATATCATCTCTCTATGAATCGTCTTAGATTTGTTCAAGAAGCTTTAGAGAGGGCTATACTGAAGTTAAAGAGATCAAATCACATATCTGGATATACGTAAGCTGAGGTGGACCGCATATTGCGCAAATGGTTGTTGGAACCTTATCGTTCTTGGGTGGAAATCGAGGGTCTTAAAGAGCAGCAAAGCAAAGTCTAACCACAAAGTCAACAGAAGAACTTGTTAAGGTCCGCTTGCAACCAGTCCCATTGACAAATAATCTAAGCCAACACCTGTTCCAAAACTAAATTGATGATAATGGATTATCGTTGGTTAAAACATCATTAAATTATAACTTTTCTATGTAATTCTAACTCTCTGGATCTGTATTGAAGTGACAGAGTGGCATAAAGCCTCGTTGAGAGTGAAACTTTGAGAAAGGACGCACAATAACCGCTTCAATCACTAGTGCTCTTTAAGAGTGTTCGTCCAAGGAGAAGAAAAATAAGAAATTTTATAGAATAATAATTAGTCTTGATCAAAATCTCCTTAAGAAACATAATACGCATATGGTAAAATTTTCAAATCATAATTCTTCAGATCTTTTCTAAAGATTTTCGTTATCTTCAGAAAAATCATCAAATCGCAAAAGTAAAAAACGGTTCATTTATTCAGAGAATATTATTTCAATAAAATTTAAGACACGAGGAATGTTTTTATGTAATCATAACAATAAAATAATAAAAAAAAACATTTTCTTTTTTCCAAAAAACTACAGAGTATTTAATTAAAACATCTGGTTTTATCAGTCTACCCTTTTAAGATGAACCAAAAATAAATAAATTATCGTACATAAAGCAAAGGTAGCCTAGCGGAAAAGGACTGGAGACGTAGGTCGTGGGTTCGATTCCCGGGATGCAGTCTTGTATATCATTCAAAATGTGCATTAATTATAAAGAATTGCCATAGCTCATAAACAAGTTTTCAGAGAACGGGCAGCGGCGTCCTCTGTGTATCATAACACTACACTGCGATCGTCAACTCAGAAGGGTTAGCGATTAAGATATATGCACCCTGCCCTGCAGTAGGTGCCTATGGGCTGAAACGACGACGATATAAAACATTACATAATAGAAAACTTATTCTTATCCTAATTGTTATTTTTTTAAAATCAATAAATAAATCGACCACTCTTAAAAATGTTTTTAATTTTTCTAATTTAAATACCTCTTAGTGTTTTTAGAAACCATTTTAATAATTAATTATATCCCATAACAGATTTGTAATGGAGTATTTTAAAGCACTTTCCTTAAAAATGATTGTGCGCCGAAAAAAACGTTTTGACAATATGAACTTTTCAGGTATCTGAAGTTGTAGGCAAAATGAATGAACATGAGTGTGATCACTTTTCTATTCGTTTTTGATGTTTTGTTTTATAATTTTGCCTATAGCTAATTTTAAATATTGTAATCTATAAAGGAACATATAACACAACCTATATACATATATTTGGAAATTTGTACGCAATAATCAAACGCAAATTTAATTTTTCACCATGTTATTTTTAATGCGTACATCAAAGGAAACGAATAGTCATGTTCTGTTTTCAAGTACGTTATGTGCTCTTTGAGCGTTAATACCACATTATAAAAGTAATGCGATTTGCCCAATGTCCGCGTGACCACTTAATTTCGAATCTCTTCTTTCGAATCTATTAGTTGTAGTAGTAGTATAGTAGAAAAAAGAGCTAACAAAATCCAAATTAAGATATGAAAATAAAATTGATTTATATTAATTACTGTTTATTATATGCCTTTGCAGAATTTGCACTGCGAAAAATGGCCTGTCGTATTGAAATATAGTTTAAGAGTGATCAGGGTAGAATAGTGTGAAACCATTTAGTAATTTTGCTGTAAAAAGAGTTTAAAATTTACTCTACTGAAGCTTTTATTCCTAGTCAAACTACCTTGTAGGCAAGCATTAAAAAAAATTATAGATAAACGGCAGCGCTTTGGACCGCAGCAACAAATTGATTCTCACACTTTACTCTCAACAATTACGCATGAATTTATACATTCGGTAGTCATTGTTGCGCCACGGCGTTGCAACAGTTAGGCGCTTGTCCCAGCGCACGGGAAGCGAGTTAGCTGCTACCATATCAGGCTGCCGCTGTGTCTAATAAATTCAAATAGTAAGCTTTTAATGAAAGGGTTACTTATAATGCTATAACATAGACGTTAATTTATTTATAACGCTAGATAACGTTATGAAACGAGAGCTCACAAGGTTGCGGAAGTGCTCGACACGGGAATATAAAATGTTTTTTTATTATTTTTTCAACTACTTTGTACAAAGTGGTAATCGTACAAAGTTGCAGTACTTAGAACTATTAGAAGGTGTAGAAATTTTATTGTACTTTCGACCAACACAACTCGCAGCTTTGTAACCAAGCTTTCTCTGGGTTAATATTAAGTAAAAATAAATTGAAAAATCAAACAGAGGTACACGATTTAGGGTTATTTTCGACTCAATTCACAGATTTCACGGTTCCTTTTTAACAACACACATCACTGTTTAATGTCGTCAATAACGATGCTCGAGGTATAATATATAAACCTAAACCAGGTAAAGTTTGACAACAACTTTTATTATTTAGCATAATTATCTGCCCAGGATTTTTATTTTATAAAACCTGTGCCGTATTAAGTGGCTGCAAGAGGAAATAATATTTTTTTTTGATTGGACATTCATTGTTGCCCAAATAGCCCTACGAGGTGACAGGGCGCAGAAAGCGCCTAGTCTAAAACCTCTTTTAAAATAGCTAAGCCGGAGGAGCTTTGGCTAGGGCTGCTGTATATTTTTATTTCACCGAATCGTGCAAAGAAACAAGAATGAAACTTATCGATTTTTTACAAGTTATTAGTAAACCGAAGCGGGTTTCAAACTACTCAAAATCGTGTATTAATTGACACTATTTGTCGAAAGCTAAAAATACGATTTTTTTTTCTTTGTACTTCATAAGTAATTTTCGTTCATTATGTTAAAAAACTATGATATGTCTTATAAACTCATATGTGCCATCGGTATTCATTTATTATTCACTAGGCTCTAAATGACCTAACGCCGAATACAATACCAAAAGAGTAGTTAATGATTCGCAACGGATAAACCGAACAAAATAAATTAGTCCGTTTTGTAATGTGTTGAAATGATTCAGAATGAAACTACGAACCATATACATATAACATTACAATTATTATTAGTATTAAAAAATCCAATAACAGATAAAAAATAATTTGATAGCGTCTCGTCCAGAACTTAAATGTTACAATTGGTTTATATTTTACACGCTCGATCAACGGGTTTCACCTTGTTAATAAGTTTATTTATTGCGTACATGCAACAAAGTTTTCTCATCAAAATTTCGTATGTAATGAGCAAATATTTTACATTTAAAAGCTGACGTTATAAATGTTTTAATCAACATCCCAAAGTAAAAAATCCAATGTGAAGGTTTTTTAAGTGACAATTAAGGGTTAATGTGACATCTACTATTGTATTAAGGATATTGTGAAAGTCGTCACTAAAACCAGTCTGAGTTTATTGTGAGTACTTCTTAAGAGTTGACATTTTTCTATGGGAAATATATATGTTTTATGTTTATAACAGGATCCCAGATAACGTTCACAACACTTCAATTGCGAGTCGCGCGACAACATCCGGGCCGAACGTCACGCTTTCGAGCGGCTCCGCGTACGAAAAATCGTAGTCGCAAAAAAAAGTTCTCCGATCCCGATGCATTATACATCAAATGACGCGCAAAAATATTAGCAATTTCAACAAATTATCAATGAACTATTGTGTGCTAATGGTTACTACACGGTTAATGATTTCGTAGAAAATAACAAGCATACGAGTACTTTTGTAATGATGTATTCTCTTTAAAAAACATATACATAGTTCTGCTTAGTATCTTTCGCCTGCTTTTACGGATGATTATTATTCGAATAGGTTTTAGACTCAATTAGACGTTAATAGGATATGCAATCCATTGTACCTTGAATAAAAAAAATTGAAATGTACATATCTGGGCGTTTTTGGCCCTGTTGCTTTAAATTGATGTAGGAGAGTCAATTTTGCTCCTTGTTTCTTTTAAATTGGTCTTTTCTGGCATTTTTGACGTACATGAGTGCTCACTGTACATGTTGTAAATATTTTAGTTTGACTGCGAATATGTCTTCTTTATATATGTCTTTGGTAATATAAAATGTAACTAGATCGCATCTGTCGGTGCGCCCGACCCTAACACCGTGCCAGATGGGTATCGTGAGCGTTGCGAGGGCACTTTATCGTTCTCACTTCGTGTAACAGTATCGACGGCATCGATTGCCTCACATCGCTTTCTAAACGGTCCATCCGATTTATGGTACGAAACTGTATAATAGCTTGTCAAATATTCATCTACAATTCATTTACTTCATGACACCTTATATCATTGTTTTGAATGAATGAAACCGTTGAAGTACGTAGCGAACGATAGATAAGTAATAAGGAGTAATAATAGAATCATGAAATTTATATAATATTTTAGCCACGGATCTGCGAAAATGTATGGGGAAAAAATAATTATCGGGCAACATTAGGATAGAAGGAAGTAAGGGTTGACATTGACAGGAGATCATCGAGGGACTGTGAGATTTGCGATGTGCGACGAATGTACGAGTGTTTTTGTTTAATTAAAGTTCTTGGTTTAAATCAAATGTTATCACTGCTACATTCCTACATATATTTCCAAGATTATTTGTTAATATTTTGAAGTCTTTCTAATATTACTATTGTTCTAATTTATAGCCCTTGAACACTACCTCTGATGAAACAGTTTGTACCATTGCAAATATACGGGGTTATTTATTGTAGGCAAAAAACTATAATATTTTTAAACGTATTTCCGATCACATTGTATAAAGTGACAACTCTGAAAATTGTCACATAATATTTTTATTGGAATGCGAAAGGCTATAAACTTCAGGCAGTATAAAATCTGCCGGGACATATAGTTAACGATAATGAAGCATGTAACCCAAATTTTGAAATCGATTTCCTAAAATTGGAAATTTTGGATTTTTTGATAAGTCGCATCATATTTTTATAGACAACAAATGAGCTTTATGATAAACCAATTAAAGCTTTTGCACATGTAACCACCCTATAATTCTTTTAATCCATGAAAAAAGCTTCTTGAAACCGATATTATAGTGTATAAATAAACCACATCAAGGAAATTAATAAAAACAAAAATAATTCTAATGAAAAATAGATGGTATTAAAATATGAGTACAGAAAATGACTTCCAAATTAAAATAAATTTTCATTACCCAATATTTATAGTTTTAACATGAGCACCTAAAATGAAAGGCAAACGGTAAACGTTAAATTCTGTTTTAAATACGACACGTATTTCGTGTACTACTGGATTATACAGAAGTCTCTTAAGATTGTTCTGCAGATAAGCAAATACTAACAGCTTGTAATGGATTTCTGAATCGGGCATACATTTGAAATAAGGAACTGCCGTTACACACGAATTCGTGACTTTCGACACACTCAATTCAATAAAATACAAATTACTATATCGATAGCCCCGCCACTTGCCGGTAGGTGGCGTTACTTGTACAGTTATGATAGTATTTTTTAGGGTTGCGAACATCCCTGTGTTATAGTTTTATATGAAAGTGCAAATCACAAATTACAATCAAGTGATTTTAAGATAAAGTTAGGTGTAATTGAGATTCTAATTATGGAACAAATTTTAAAATTCTTTTTTCATGAATACCGTATTTAAAACTTGCACAAAGAAGTCATCGAATCGGCGGTCTCAACTATTCTTGCTAGTGCGAGTGAGACGTCAAAGTGTGTCTGCTTATGCGCAGCTTGATTCAGTAGTTCTTTTTGTTAATTTATCTGCTAGTAACTTATTGAAGCCCCCTCCATACTTTCATCAAGAAATACAAAACTTAACAAAAGATAATTTTTGGTACCTATGTATCCGAATACAAACAAACAAAATGAAGTATTTCAAGGCATTTCATAAAAAAATTTAAAACTAATATAATTAAATACACATTTTTATAACAGACTAGCCCCACTGGGGGTGGAATTTCGTAAAGTCTGTTCTTAGCAGATCTCTACTCAGTGAAAGGTATATTTCAAGTACATCTTTTATCTTCATTTAATTTTTAAAATTTCATGTCTCTAAGCCTCATGGTTCCAGAGATATCGTGAAGAGAGACATTACATAAGTGTAAATCCCTAACATTAGTTTAGAAATGAAATGCAAATTGATTTGTAAGGCCGCGTGAGCTTGTCTGTTGCGCGGTGCTAACCCTAGCGGCTCCTGCCGCATGGACCGACTTGTGAAATTACTCTCATTGTGTACCATTTAAGAACATCGCTATGTGACAAAGCATATTAAATTTTGTTCTAACCGTAGTATGATAAACGTCCTTGTTAGCGTCGGAATAAGGCGTATTTATGGCTTAATCTTGACCAAAATCGGCTACTGCATCATGGTTCATAATTTCACCGCTAGCGGGCTCGATGCATATGTTTACGACTTAATTTATAAATACTTACACTTATTACTTGGCTATAACTTTAATGATTTGCCTTAAGAGAAATTTTTCTTACGAATTGAAATGGTTTTAAAGCACATTAACGCTTTTATTACTTTACTGTCAATATATTATTCCGCATCTTGCCATAAAAGTTTTCAATAAATCGAAGATGGCAGTAGAATTATTATTTTTTCTTTTTTCACCCTATGGACGCCAACTGCACGACATATGTTTCCCCTAAAGATCGCCTCGATCATCCCGCGGACTTGAACTATGTCGTTGCTTAACCTAGTATAGGAACGCGGAAATTCTTCCCGGACGCCGTCACAGCCTACCGCGTGCTCCGCAGGGTCGAGGTGGACGCGGTATTGGTCTAGCTCTTCACGGGGCACGGGGGGTTTTCTGAGTATCTTCATTGATTCAAGCTCATGGAGGACCCCTCGTGCTTCTGTGAATCGGGCGTGGACCAGACCGTGGTCCACCTACAAGGAGGACATTGTCCCGCGTTCGTAGGACTTCGGTACGATTTCATAAGCAAGTTGGGTAAAAAAAATAAGTGAGGACACCATCTCCTCATTAATAGAAGAAAAACCCGATGGGCCAGTGTTCTTTGATTATTGCAAAAAATTGCAAAACATGTAATAAATGTAAACAAAACCAGTACGGGTAGTATCTAAAAACAAAAAGAAATAATTATAAAGTAAAAAAAAACAAAAACTATGTAATCTATGATAAAATGTGAAATAACCAAGTCATTAAATGTAAAATAAATGATAAGATAAAGTAAAAACAATGTGATAACCAAAAGCTGTGATAGTAAGGAACGAGGCGAAGGAAGTGAGGCGATGAAAGAACGGTAGAAAGTAAATAAAAGAAAGATAGAAATTGTAGAACGTGAGTAGAAAAAAGATAGACCATGTGAAGTATGACAGAAGAGCATGGAAATAAAAAAAGAAAAAAAGTGAATCATTAGAAGATAAAAAGGTCTTTGACCCATAAATAAGATAGGAGAACGAAAGGCCTCCCAATAACGGGTGCCATTTAAAAAAAAACATAGTAGAGGGCCTACCCACGCCGCGTTTATCATTTCTACAAGAGAACCTTCCGGCCCTCACGGCTATCGGTTGCACGAGCGATGTGCCTCAATACTGCTACTTCAGACGAGCCATTATTCAAGCTACGTCGGTGATTTATTATTTACCTTGCAAATTCATCATCATCATTACCATTTCAACAGTAAGAGTGCACTACAAACACAATAAACACTATTCGATAGTGCTTAACAAAAGTTATTGAAAGAGAAATGATGAAAAGGTAATTGCATTACTCTGTAACAAGTAAAAAAAACATCTTTTAAATTAACAAATTTTGGTTACATATAAATTTATTAAGCTACCGCTATACGCTACCAACTTGCGATTTGACTGCCGGGACTGATGTAGCAAGCTGCTTGCGAACGCCTAAGTTATGGGCATTGGATTGAAAATAATTAGCAGCCGCGTTAACATTTCGGTTTCTATCACAGAATTGTGTTAGCGATTTGCGTACAAAATTTATGAAGATTTTAGATACGTGGGAATAAATGCAAATATCAAAATATTTCTTTCGACATTCAATAATTTTTCACAATTTTTGAAATATTAAATAGTAAATGACAACCCATTACTGCGCGGAAGTAAATGTAGTAGTAAGTCAATGGTAATTAGTAGTTCGACTTTGTATATTTTTAAAGTTAAGTATAAAAACGAACAGATATTAGATTCATCTATCACGAGTGCCAACTTCATCTCGGTTTTTAATTAATAGTTCCTTTATTTTATTAAAAAAAGTGTTCCTTAATGATTATAAATGCCATAGCCGAAAAACACGAAATTTATTTAAGCAATTGCTTGGTAATTGTTTTTCATAATTTCTTTAAGGCACGTAGGCTGTCATGGACGAAAAAAAAATAGAAACATCGTGCGCAAAATGTTAAAAGACTCTCGGACGTCAAGCGTTTTACTCGAGAACAGCCCCCTTAACTTGGCATTTTTAATTTCGTTAAGGCAGGTAGGTTCTTATAGAGTAAAAAGTAGCTAGGAAAATTATAAAAACAAAATATTTATTCCTTTAAAAAAACGTAGAGTAAATTAAAACAATGTCTATAGCTTTCAAATATTTATGGTGTTTAAAAAACGAAAACGTCGCGGAGAACATAATCAGACAAAAATGTCGTGTACCATAAAACATTACAAAGAAAATATAATCATTAATATATCATTAAATATAAGTGTTCTACGTAATGGAAAACTGATTTTTGTAAGAGGTATTTGGTCGTTATTGAAGACATTATATTAATAAATATAATGTCTTAAATAACGAAAATAAATCTAGAAGCAAGAAATTTTAACAGTACGTCTATTGGAACAGATAATTAAAAATATGACTTATATATATAGAATTTAAAGTAAAAGATACTATATTTTTAATTTAGAACAATCAATTATCATTACAAAACGAATTTTTATGATAATTCGTTACACGAAAATTTTCCAACTGTTGGAAAGGAAAATGAAAAAACCTAATTCGTTATTTATACGGATATCGATTAACTGAAAACAAAACGAGCCGCGCCGACTATTCCTTCCGCTTGTGAAACAATAATTGAATCTTCGCTTAAGTTATTGGTTGCAATTTAAAGTTCGATGCTCTTTTAGCGCGAAGTTAAATTTTATGACGATTTTTATAAACCGTCAAAATTTTACAAGAATATAATTTGGACAATTAATGTCCTCATATATCATCAAAATACTTGATTATAGGTTTAATAGTCTAATTTCGTATCGATAATGAGACTTGTCCATGTGACGACTCCACGGTACAGACTTTTCATCACTTACTCAGACACTGCTCCCGATTCGAATCCAAAAGATGTAACCAAGTGACCTTATGTGAAAACCTTAATATACCTCCGTTCAACATACCGGACCTTCTCAAGAAAAATCTACAGCAGAATATTTAGATGAGTTGGTCCGGCACATTGTCCTAAATCTCAAGGCATTAGCGGTCTGTAGCGCTTGGGCAGCGACTTGAAATAAAATAATGTACTAACTAACATATAATTGGGTAAAATTTACAAATTTTATTGTTAATATGTATAAATTTTAGCTGTATTTACCCGTAAGAGAAAATTGGGTAAGAAAAATTGTAAAAATTATAAAACGCTGTCGTGCCTCGCAGCTGGGAGACGAAAGATCCGTATCAAATAGCGGCAACCCTCTCCCAACTGTCTGCGCTTAGTGAAAGCAAAAAAAAAAATACTAGCGATACAAATTAGAATTAATAAAAAAAGTCTAATTTCGTAAAGCTATCTGTATACTATGGTGCTCCAAAAACCGCTATACCGTTCCTTAGATATGATCACACCGAGATGGAGGAATAGTATCAAATACTGTGTTTCGTTAGTTCCAAACGTTTGTTTTTAAGGATGTAAAAGTATTTAAAATTAAACTGTTTAGATTAATAACTGCAAGTTATACAAGTTTAGTGTAAGGGAAAAAAATTCATGATGAAACCGTGATCTAGTGATATCTATAAATATTATCTTCTGAAGTGTCTTATATATATTTATTAAAAGATTGTGAAACTAGCAGTTGTGCAAAGTATACTGTAACAGCATTTTTATGGAGAACGAATTTTAATGAAAATAATTATTTATATCCTGTACAATAGCCCTAACGAAATCGCTGCACCATGTCTTAGGTATGCTCAAGACGTGATGAGGAAGGAGGAGTATGGAACGCTCCGTTCCATCAGTCAGCTGTCAACGCTCGTAAGGGCAGCACTCATGCTCTTATTGCCTGTACTGTCACCATGCCCCGTTTCTCTAAGGCGCGGTACAACGGTTTCGGTAACACTATAAAATAGCGTGTCGAATACAGGCTGTGTACACTTAACTTTAATTCGCAATAGATACATAGCATCCTCAAGTAAATGAGTTGTAAATACTTAATAGCTTCATACATATGCCTGAATTGATACGTTGATGGAAAAGATTCAATTGCATACAAAGGAGCGGCCAATGATTACATAATCGTGTGTTTAACGCGTTGTTATACACATACTACTGTGTATTAATTTAATTGCTAATCTTATTCCGGTGATTATGATGCTTATTAAAGTTTTCTGGCAATTATTTTAATTTACATGTATAAGAGGTTATCCTTTACGAATCAAAATACAGTAAACAATACTAGTTAGATAACTAAGGTTCACGATACAGGTGTTTATAGAATATGTTCTTATATGATATATTATTTTTTTTTTTATTCATAATTATTTTCAAAAAACTTTCAGCGCCTTTATACAATAAAAAGATAAATTAAATATAAGGTCTTTTTAAATTTCTCACAAATATAAAACATTACAAAATTATGCTCTAAGTACTATAAATATACAATTCTGTTATATATACATCTCTAATAAATTACATTAGTGCTCACTTGCCAATCATCAAATTAAAAAATTCAGAATGAAGAATTTATAAGTGGTTAAAGTAAATATAAAAGAAGTTTGATTTTCAAAAGAGTATTTAATCAATTAGATATATTTAAGTTTCATCTCATAATTCTCAAGTCAGAGCCTTAATAATGAAAAATAATCTGTTTTAAAACGAAGAAACAGTTTTTTCGCTGCTGAAATTTCGAGGCGGCAGGGTGTATAGGGCCTAGCCTAAGAGCCTTTTTAAGGTAATGAAGCTCAAAGGCACCTGGAGGTGCTTCGGCATGATCCACTACATACTATTTCTGCGGGCTTTCTTGAGAGGCTGTTGAGATCCTTAAGTAGCCTCCGTGAGGGCTATCACTCGTCATTATCACCCGCTTATCGTTCCGACACAAAAGCGCTTGAGAGGGTTAAACGTTGATGAGATAGAGAAATATCAAACAAGTCTTAGTCGAAGAATAGACTAGATTAGTAGAACAATAGACTATTAATAACTCTTATAAATGAATTTATATTTAACAGAATTTATAACACTCTCTTTTTCTGCATCTGCATGTAAATTGACGTACATTAAATTTAGTCATATATATTTTCATCATCATCTTTTCTATCGTAAGAGGTCCACTGCTGAACATATGTCCTTCGAAGTTTACCAATTTGACTAATTGGAAGCAGCTAGCATCACTACCAGATCATAATTCATAACATTAGAGTAAGTGTTGCCAACATTACACGCGACTACGGTATTCATAAGAACAAAAATAGAAGTTGCTTAGTCGAATTACTGCGAGAGCTCGTCGAACATTCTGCACATCCGCATAACGAAACTATTTTTGCCAGTATATCGTGTTTACACTAGGAACATATAATTTTGATTAAGTTTATACATTCAAAAACTTCATTGTGCGATAAATAAAAATATTACGTTTCTTATTTTTTAGACCACATAATCGGCAAAGAGCAGCTTAATTTTATTTCTTAAATAATTAGAATGCTTGCCCCTGGCCATAATCCTTGTTAATTAAAAACATGACAACAACAAAAAATTGACACTAATATAACCGATATTTTTCAATAGCTTCCGACTACACGATGACATTATAAACCGGTTAGACAAAGACAAAAATGTTTATTGATCTATACAAAGTGAATGCCGTGTTCACGCTTCTACTTCAACTTTTATAGCGTAATGATGCTGCGGATTGACCTCAGGCGTCGTTGCATTATACTTGAGATTGTTTAGTACAAAGCTACTAGCGTTACACACTTAGTGTAAGTCATAAGCGGAAGCGGGTTATATGTTTTGTAATGCAAAGTGAAACTGGTCATTTGGATATTTTTTTAACTAAAAAAACTTCTCGATATATCCCTAAATAAACCTCTAATCAGTGGCAAACCACGTTACAAAGTTTTTGTAAGTATAAAAATAAACCGAAACATTTTTTTAATGTTAGTTTATTTTAACAGTCCCAAATTTTTTTTACTATAAAAACTGGCGAGGAGTGTAAACTGATTACTTTGAAACAATTACACCTTGTAACACGTTTCATTCTTATAGTTTAGTAATTTTATCAACTACGAGTTCCATAAACGGAAATGAATAGTACTTTCGCTCTAAATATTAATTGTGTGGAAGAAGATTGAAGACATCTTCTATTATTCATAATTCAATGGATTAAAGTTTCAATATTAGATGAACTGTGTAATTGCGAAAGGTTTATATTTCAACATTCAAAAGCCTCATTTGCTTAGAGTAATATTTCGAAAAGTTTGCTTAAAGGATTTTTGATAACATCAAAACTTTAATAATTTAAATTAATTTTGTTAACCTATGAAAAATATAAAAAATAAGGCAACTTTCTCATTTTGGTTCTGAAAAGCAAATTGAAATTGTTTTCAATGATGATAATTTTTAACTTGGACCAAACAAGAAGTATGTTTAATGAATATTTAAAGTGTGTAATAATATAATCATCACCATTACGATATTATTTCCATTTAGCATCTTCACATTTAAAAATAAATGAATATTTTAAAAAATGATTTAAAAAAATAAAATATCAAATGGAAAACGAGTTGCACTTGAAACAGCAATTATGGTCATAAGCAGATCTTCTGATAATAAAAGCAATTGTATTTAAGGCAAGTGCTTGCTCCGGCCAGTACTACGCATTATTTGATATAATAATCAGATATTCCAAGCTAATGTTATGTACTTTAAAGATAACTACACCTTTTAATGCACAGTAATTTGACTATTGATACTGAATTTTAACGATTCTAAATAAAATATTATAAATAAGAAACGTTTGTGTTTTTCAAAAGTACTAATATATTTTATTCCTCACTGAAAGTTAAGGTGCTAGGAGCTATTAATTTTTTCCAAATACCTTTGTTCCTAATCTATTTAAAATAAAGTTCTCGCGGACTATGACATTAGAACGTAAATCGCGGGTTTGATTCCCAGGACACAATCTTAAATAATTCACACTTTGTGCGTTAATTACATGGTATCACCAATGCTTACAAACTAGTACCTACAGGATGAGCAACTGCGTCCTCTCCGTACCATAATACCACTCTGCGTTTGCTAAGCCATCTACGAAGTCAGCGTCTGCCACAGTATATCCACCTTATAGCTATCTTGGATGGAGGCCTATGTCTTGCAGTGGGTGTTTATGGGCTGAAATGATCAGTTTTATTTTCTGAAGCTTTTGCTCTGCAGGCGAACATAATCTGTTTAAAATACGTGCGAAAATGAAGTTCCTTAGAGAATTTAATATTGATTTTAAAAACTTTTTAAGGCCATTACGATTTCAACTAAGTAATTTTGATCGTTATGATTTGTTGACACATCATGAAATTGATACACAATTTGTTGATATAATTTATTGAAATACACATAAAATAATTCAAGATATTTTAATTAATTTACGTGTATATCCTATAGCAGTTTACAAAATAGAAAAATAGATTGAAGTCAAATAGGAAGGGGAATATTTATATATTGATATGAATTACAAATTAAAGTGAATGTAATTTTTTCTGAATTTCATGTGAATTATTGTAATAGTTAAATTAAATACAATATTTTTTTCCAAAGACAGCGTTAAAATATAACTTATATAGCGATCGAAATGTTTACACATATGGTAATACGTATAGCAACCAATAAGTGATAAATCTTTATTTATTAGTGATAGAAATTTTTGGTCGTAGATACCTTCTTCTAGGTTGGTACTACTGGAGTGCCTATATCCACTGCTGCACAGTAGTGCATAACCATTAATATTTTTCGGTTTGTGATTACCGTAGTAAGTTTTATTAGCTTAGCCAAATTAGACTCAAGTAATCTGAAGATCATAAGAACTAATGTGGTGTTTCGCTGATTACAACATTCTATATATCTCTGCATTCTTATGGCTCTTGTTGGGTGTCCTACTTCTCTAATCGTAGCAGCTCAGCATAAAGTTCAAAAATGTTTGTTTCTTTGTGGATTGGTATACATAAAAAGTTCTTGTCACAGATAATTATGACAGAAAGAAGTAGCAAAAACCTTAAAAGATGTTTTGTAATATTGTAATGGTTGGTGACAATCGGCCTATATTTGGATTAAATTTAAAGTTTATCAACAATTTATGTAAGTAAGGCGTGCTTTACTGTGTTCCGGTTAGAAGGGGAAGAAGCTTAAGATGTCTCAAGGTAACTTAATCGAAGTGATAGTGTATCGGTAGTATTGCTGTAACTAAATTATTTATTAGATACCATGATGGACTGCGTACTCTCAAAACACCTGTTGCAGAAATAATAAATAAAACATACTTAAGTGTTATCGCTTTATTTATTAATTTAGAGTATTAATTATAAGCAGAAAAAAGAAATTTTCTATTTCGTATAATGCAAGACTTCAATAATATTTTATTGAAGTCATTTTGTTATTATAATCAAAAACCATCTTGTTTTACAAGAGTCAAGAAAAGTGTTGATTCTACAATTTTCATCGAAATTTTTCTATTTTTTTTTTCTCCAAAAGAAACTTACTCGTGCATTAAAGCATAAAATAGCCAAGTTGCAGAAGCCGTTCTCGAGTTTTATGTTCACACACACTTGGTGACTTATTTTTATTTCAATAGTTAGATTTACTTTTATTAAAACATAGCATTACATGATAGCGTCTTAGATTAATAAGTACTTTATGTTTTTTACTTTCGTAATATTATATGTTTGTTAATAAATTACATTGTCCGTGATTAAAAAGTATCTGGTTACTATATAAGAGGAGATAAAGGAGGCGTGAATAGGCCCAGTACTAGGTAGACCAGCGACATACTTTTCGCGGGAAATCGCTGAATGCGTGCAGCTTAAGAGATTTCATCGAGGCGATCGTTGGGGAGACGTAGGCCCTGCAGTGGGCGTCATTCATCCCTTTGCAATTTTAATATTACAAAGACGGTTAAAACTTTGTTTAGTTTCTTATAAATGATGACCAGTTCGCGTGCGTTTAATTCTATTTTTTGCTGAACCAAAAATGCGATAAAATATTTTCATCTTGCTGCTGATCGTGGAATCTAACTCCGCTTGATCACACTGCAACAATAACGTAAAAATACTTACCTTCTAGTCGCCAATTTTTTGTAAATGCTTTGAATAAATTGACTTTTATAACTAGACCGTTTTTTTTTACAAATAATTCAGCGTCATCTTTGAACTGGTAGTTTCGCTTGAGTTGTTTTTATGAATGTCATACGAATTACAATACGTTTATAGTCGTACAAAAGTCTCTCTTTGAATAGACTATCTTTTCAAATGATCATATGAAATTTTCTGAGTGTGTGTATATAGTGTGGCTACAATATTTACCCCGGATGGAGTATATACCAGGAATCACACGATTTATAAACAATTAACATAAATTTGTATAGAAGAGTTACACACAAATGTGTATGAAGAGATATATAGAATATAGTTGTATCGTGGAAGTATTTATTTTTATTATTAAGTTAAAGACGAATGAGGCGTTCACGTGGTGGTAAGGTGATAATATGTATTGTCCATTCAAATGCTTTATCATCCAGAATCTAATAAACTAACTAATTATTTAACTTAGTTATTTATGGTAATACATGCATAATTAACTACTTAAAATTTTAAATAAAACACATTCTCTACATGCTCCTTATTTCTTAAACTTATACCATATATATATATTTATAACCCTATTCCTTGTTTTTCTTTTTTTCTTTTAATGTATATAGTAGATATCGTAATTTAGTTTGAATTGATCAATAATTGTTTATATTATGTAATATGTGAATAGTCATCTTTGAATTGAAGGACTTCAAAATAAAAAAAAATATTAATATTGATAATTACTGATAATATTTATTTCTGTAAAAATACTATCTTGAATTAATTTATAACGATTTTAATATAAACGTATAATAAAAATAAAAATAATACCATACGAAAATAAACTAGATTAATTTTTACGTCGACGTGGTCAGTAAATAGCAATTAATGCTTGTACCCGTACCATCGGCCTACTAATAGCGATAGCCAGGACAAGCGCGCGTAACAAGCTTTACGGACGTTAAATTAAGGCGACTACACACTTGCCGACTAAAAAAACATATAATAGGAGGTTTTATGATCAAAATTATGATGACTCATTTTTGTTCCCAGCATTAATTCCTTTGCAATTTTAAACTAACCAGCTATTTAAAAGTCACTATTTACTATTTTCATTAGTCGTTAACTCAATTCTTATATCACTGCAAATAGCTTAACAACTAAAGAAACTCATCTGATTGCATTGCATTGTTTATCATAATCATCATTTCAGCCGCAGGACGTCAACTGTTGGACATAGGCCTACCCCAAAGATTACCAACAGGTTTGGTCTGGAGGGGCCTGCATAGTTTTTTTTGTAGACCAGTAGACCCTAGAATTGTTGATCCTAGAATTTTGATCATGATTAGAAAACAATCCGCAAGCGGGCACTATCGATTTATACAATTGTATGATAAATTTATTATCGAATATATAAGAAATATATAAATATATTAAAAAAAATCGAATAAATAATAATTTATTATCGAATAAATTTATTATCGAATGCGATTACAATGGCATGCGTTAACAGAAATCTGAAATGTACATGAATATAAATGAAAAATGAAGTCGTCCGTAAGTCGTTGTGACTTCTTTGCGGCGTAAAATCATTATCATTAAGGACGATTTTCGGGTTGTATAAAATTCTTGAATTTTACAGCAGCTCTTTAATATATTTCATATCTTCAATTTAAACAGTGTCGGATTTATTTACTCTGTAAAGACTGTCCATAACGTCAAATAAGGCCGCCAAAAGTACAAACGTATGTCCAGGTTCATGACTATTGTTTACTTTACGCTTAACTGTGTGTTATATCAAAATATATAATTTAAATTTAATAATGTGTGAATAATCTAGAATAGACCGTCGCCCTACGAATCGTTACATGAATCTTAGTTCCGATTTACAAGAAAAAAATGCAATACCCGCTCCCGGCATAAATGTGTTAAAATAAATAAATTTCATAACCCGTTCGTTACATAAATGAAAATTAAATCCAATGTTTTTTTTTTAATTTGACTTCACAATTAATACATGTACATTAATTATTATTTAAGTAGGATTAATTGTGCTTCCTTACACATATGATATCGCGTGTACAGTTTTAAATGTGGTAAATATTTTAGGAATTATTGTAAATCGACTGAATATATATAAATTTCAAATTCAACAAACAAAATTCGACATAGCTTCGAAAATCTGGCAATAGACGTGACACTAGACTCCTCATTTCTGTTCTGTTGGTGACGGCAAATGCAAAATGGATAGTCTTGAAGTGGAAGCTGTTTATGGAACGAAGAAAGGGGTGCCTTCCATTCAGATGGACCGAAGGCCTTAGAATGGGCGGATGAGTAACATTTATCACAAAGGTTTTTTACCCTCGGAGAGGGCCCCCGTACAACAGTGGATTTACTTAGTATAGTTTTTCTCATGTAAATTCTTACTTTGTATAGCTAAATTCGTAGTAAGTATTTACAAATCAAAATATCATTGTGCTGATGGTCGCCTTCTATTACCGGCCACAAGCAGATACTTTTGTTTATTTGTCTCTTCATGAAACCTGTACGTTGCGAATGTTATGTATAAACTCTGTTTCTTTCTAAATATATAAAAATATGTTTGTATATAAATAGTATGTATGTATGGTCACGATATATCTGAAACTATGACATTTGTATTTTTATGATACTTGAAAGTCGATAAGAATATTTTTTTCAAAAAGTTGATGTCAAGTAAGAATCGATTTTTCGAAATACTGGTCACTGAGGGGTTGGCACTGGCAATCATAATGTTCGCAAAGTGGGCGGGAAGCAGAAAAAATTGTTTAAATTTATGTTGTATTAATTCCTTATGATGTAACTTTGTTTTTTTTTTTTTACAGAAATTCGAAGTTATTAATGTGAAACGGTTGATTTATAACCATCGATGTTACCATATTATTATAAATATATTTAATTGCTTATGTTTGCTATCACGTGTACATAAAATAAAGTTGTATAAAACGTTAAGGTAAAATCAGAGCGACTTATACAAGGCTTGCCGGTTGTAATTCGAAAGGCGAATGCGACACTAAATCTAGCTTGTTCATGTTGTCGTGTGTACTGGGGCCTTAACAAGGGCCCGCACTATACGCTCCGTTGCCAACGATTGTTGCAATAGGGAAATTAACGTAAAGTCTGATTCGTGTGCTCAAACCATTGATTGGTTTTCACTATCCCATTCTACTCAGTATAATGCAGTCATACTTTAAGTACGACATTAATTGTTTATTAGGAAGACGTTAATGTTTTCTTTGGCCCAATTAAACTCGGTTACAGTATGTTCAGTTAATAAAGATTACGACGCACAACGGTATATAGGATAAAGTCAGAGTAATAATTACACGCTTAAATTATTTACTGACTATGAAATACCACTTTACAGTTTCTCCATCAGATCATAAACAAACATCGAATTGAAACTATGTATAAAGTTTCAACTTTATAAAGAAATTAGATGTATAAGGTGTTTGTTCACCTAGTGTTATGTTTAAATTTTATTCTTGATGTACAAGTATAACTTTGTACAGCAGATGAGTTGATACACTTCAATAGCCCAAGAAACATTCATTAGCAATTCATTTCCAAACCAAATATTAGTACTATATTTAAATATCTGACCATTACGTGTTAGTACTTTTGTGATATGTAAACAGTAGGACCGTAGAGGTAAACTAACATTTAAAATTGAACCGATTGTAAGTATCTCGTATGTTAAGCGAACCCTCCACCATCTCAACAGTTAAATACTTCAATACTGAGCCTTTCCGTGGAATCAACATTCCGAAAGAGAAGTATATATAGAGAAAATTGAAATCAATAACACTATGTAATTATTACACATTTATTAAAATGTATATTATGTCAATGTTTTGACGTTTCAAAGGTGCTTAGCAATGCTAATTTTAATGAATACATTTTTATGTCATTGCTTCATATGTAACCCCCAAAAAGAATTATAATTATTGTACTCTTGTTTAGCAGCGACGGTAATACAAAGTGCATTGAGCCGTTAGAAACATTTGAAATTGTCTCACATTAAAGTTTAGCAGCGACGGGCCCTCCGAGAGCGGGGATCCCTTTCACCGGCGCGTCTTTGCGTTAATTAACGAGGGATAGGAGCGAGTGCGGCAAGGAACGGTTATACAACGCGCTCGATAACCCACGCGATACTCCTGCGTGCGGTAATTGTGTAGCGGATTGAGAAATCATGTACTGCCATGGTCTACATACCAATTTCAAAAACAATGAAATTCATTACTTGATATAACGACAGATAATCAAAAAAATATAACTAAGAAGTCTTAAATTAGCGAATTAATTGCATCTAAAATCTGGAATTAAAAATAGAGTGTTCAACCGGATCTGTTAAAAATCTACGTGGAAGGCCTATGTCTAGCAGTAGACGTCCTAAAGCTGAAATGATACAGAGCTTAAAGTTAGCACAAGTAATTGTTTAAGTATGTTGTTATCTACTTAGGTCATACATGTACGTAACTGAGGAAAATACCAAAGGAGTTTAATTTGATAGAAACTAAAATCAAATCGAGATCCCCTATAAAAGCATCCTTCAACTAGGAGTTCTTAACACGCCGTTACCTGTGAAAAGCCTTCAACATTTATTATTTTTTAATATTAATATCTACATAGGATCATTTACATTGACCACTTGTGTACGTCATAAAAGAAGGACAGAAGAGCTCAATTTGATTGAAACTAGTATCAGATTAAGCTCGCCTAAAATCGCATTTTTCAATTAAAAGTTACGAGAGTTCCTATAGCGTCCCATTCTTTAGAAAAGCCCACATATAAGTTTATTAATATTATCCACGTGAGATCATTAATAGTTACCACTTATGTACGTCATGAGAAGATTGTCAAAAAAGCCCAACTTGATTGAAAGTAGAATCAGATTGAGCTCCACTTTAATGGCATCCTTCATTCAATTTAAAGCTACGAGAGGTTCAAACGCGCCCTTATCTGAACAAAACCAAACAAACGCGGAAGTGATTTTATCAATTTTAGGATATCTTTACTCCTAAATTAGATAAGTTATATGTGATACAATGCTTCATTTGCATTGTACTACAGCACTATATTTTGTCACATACAAAAGTTTAAATTGTTGTTGTTTTAATTTATGGGCTTGATTTCTTATTTAAAAACATAAAATTACAAATGTTTTAATGTAAGGTTACATCAGTAACGTATAAAATTTGATAATTTACCAGTAATAGTAGAAACAAGTTTCATAACACTGCCAACTCGGTAAGAACCGAAAACAAATAACCCAGAAATCGTATCAGTACAGAATCTATAAGATAAATGCGAATACACTTTATGAATATTATTGATTTAAATTGAAATTTATCTCAGTTAGTCTATATAACCGGTGGACCGAAGAATACATGAATAATAAACGCTATAATAAGTAATGGTAATAAATAATTTTGGCATAATCTGCACGGGCCAGTCCAGAGAACGTCTAGAGTAGCATCAGCTGGTTCTTTGAAAATGCAATCAATTAAATATATTGGATATTCAGATTTGGATTTTCGTTATTAAATATTAATAACGTAATATTTAAACACCATTTGGTTCATGTTGCAAGTGAATTTTAGGTCTACATTGAGCGGTTGAGTAAATTATGACAGAAACAAAATTTACCGTTTTAGGTTAGGCAAGATTATGTTTTAAAAAATCAACATTTTTATTTCAGTCACAAGAAGTCCATTGTTGTGCTAAGGCCTTTGTCATAGATTCTTATCATATAAGTCTGTACTGTGCAAGTGAAGAATCCCTGATATTGAAAATCAGAGTTTGTCTCTTAGAGTTAGCAACTCATGGAGCTTTACGTCAACCTGGTAAGTCAAAGCGCATTACATGACGAAATTGATAGGACTTTTGATGACACCAAAACCGTTTCACAACAGTGAGAGATTCGGCGGAAAGGGTTTCGACATACCCTTTCCGCCTTACCTTAGGCATTATCATATAACAGATGTAACGTCGGTTGTATTGAGGCGGAAAACCGTTTATGTCATCATCCTGTTTAGTGACAAAATTAATGGCCAGATTCACCGTGGAGACTATTTATAAAAGTGCCATGTCTTGGTCTTTTAAACGAGTAGATTCCCAAAAAAACGAGCCCTTGGTCAAATGACTTTTTTAGGATTTGATCATAGTAATAATACTCAAGTAATTCTTAAAATTATTCACACGATTTAGATAAATTACAAATATATTGAACTGACAGATTAAAAAGTAAAAGATTTCACTGGATATTGTAGTATAAAATCATCGAGCCTACGGAACCACGGGCGAGCGCGGCGAGAAAACGCGCCCAGCAATAGATCCGCATAAAATAATCAATTTTACAATAATTTGCAATCATAAAGGCGGTCATGAAAAGTCGAGGCCGGCGAAACGATGCGGACGCGTTGCAGGATCTAGCCAACGGCGTAGGACGGGCTATCGCTCGCAATCAAATTTCGTTTCCACTGCGTTTGTGTCCGGGGGACGATGTACCGGTTACTGTTTTTTACTTTCAGAAATTGACACTATACGCGTTATGACTTGAATCATTGGCAATTTTTTCTTTAATATAATTCTGTAGGCAACGTATAGTAAAAACAGATGTCTTTTATTCGTTTATTATTATTGTTATCCAAAATTATTTATCATGGGAAGAATACTAAAAGAACCCAATCTCATTAAAACTAGAATCACGAACTCCACTACAATTGCATCCTTTCATCTTAAAGCTATTAGAGTTCGGAACAACAGACAAACTCGGATAAGATTTTTTTGTCGTCCTATTTAGTAGAAAAATAATACATTTCGCTGCTTTACTATTACTTAAAAATCCTACACAATATAAAACGACTTTTTTAACAAGTTTTGTTGTTTAATGAATTATTTAAAAAAAAAATAGTTTACGGTGGTTAGACTAAGCTTGGAGTTACGAATTAATACTATGTCTTCCTTAGTATCAAGGGAAAATTGCAGAGACAGATTTATAATTATATTAGATTTATAATTATGTTATATATAATTTTAACTATAATAACATACAAATTTAAAAATAAAATAACGTATTGAGTTGTAGAGAATTCAGTTAATTTAGATCAGTGATTCCCAAAGTGGTCTATATCGACCCCTAGGGGTCTATGACAATCTGCAAGGGGTCTACGTCAGCGAAAAAAAATTTGGGGGTCTATGAAATGAAAATGAGGGTCCACGATAGTGGATCTCAACACATTCACTGATAGAATCTATTTACTTACATCATACTGTCTTATAACATGAAAACAGATTGAATTGACGTCAAATGTTGATAATTTATTGTTAAAGCATCAGGTTCATCCTTCTCACTAAAAATATTGACTTATTACTTATGTTATTTTATTTATAGTTTATTTTATGTTTATTTAATGTTACATATATTTTACATAACAGATACAAAATTTAATTTTGAGTAGTTTTAATTTAAATTCAATTAATAAATGTATAAATTAACATGTATTTTAACTTTAAGTTTTTTAGCACTAAACTTCACTACCGTTAGAAATTTACAGTAAATCAATATCAGGTAAGTAGGGGGTCTGCCCAACACGGAAAAACATGGCAAGGGGTCTACGACACAAAAGTTTGGGGAACTCTGATTTAGGTAGTCAAAAATAAATTTTCTAAGAACAGTCGTGTTATCTTCTTATGCAATTGTATGGTTAAATTTAACAGCGGAATTAAAAAAATCTTGCCGATACTTACCGATAGTTCGAGGCCGGCGGCGAGGTGTCGGAGGTCGCTTCAGACTCAAGTCCACGGGCTCGAGTTGTACAGGAGGTTCGCATGCCTGCGATAATAACATATTTTTAGACTTATTTCCATTTCAAAGTTAGAAAGTGCTAAACTTACAGGATAATTAGTTTAGGTGTAAATGCTTTTAATTAAGGCTTTTTGATGCCAAATGAGCTGTACATTCACCCTATTAAAGCTTTTGCTCCTATAAATAATCACAGTGCATACAAAGTCAAATATATGGCACAAAGTAAAACGTTATATTAGTCAGTCATTGCCACTGTTTATGATAATTTTGAGTTCACACTATTGATGGCAGACAAAAATAAAGAATAGCATAGGTGTTTATGCTGATAAAGTCATATGCGATGATATTCAGACATTCATACGGTGAAGATTGTCTTCAAAGTCCAACCGCTCGATTGGCGACTCTCAAAAATAATGAAATAAGTTTAGCGTATCTCTGACGCAATATAAAACTCTGCGCCGTGAAAGAATTAGAACAAAGAAAGTAAATAGGCGGAGATGAATATTTATTATCCAATTTCGCAGGCAAACAGTAGTGTTTTAAGGACACTGAAATCAACGGAAGCACTAGAGTTTTATGGTTGCAAGTGGCAGTTTCGAAATGTTTTTTTTCAGGTGGAAAGAAATAGGACTTAAGTATGCTATCAGAACATCCTGGTTTAATGTATTGTTATAACAAACTAAAGTAAGTTAAAACTTCCAATAAATGGAAAGGTAATATATATTGAGAAAAGGAAAGCTTCCAAACCTAATCTCTCAAGTCAGTGGTAGCTTCAATTTTAGCGTTAATTAGATGTAGATAAAATCTAGATACAGTTGCACGGAGTGACAGACAATTGCTTGAAGTAAACATTGCACTCAATAGTTAGATTACGATAAATGCGATTTCCTATTTTAGTCTATCATTAAGATTAGATGTTAGTCAAGTGTCTGTGTCTAGGGTTGGTCATTAGAAATATTTTATTTTGTTCATTTTTACGATATATAATTACTCGCATGGAAGCACAATGTATAGTACATTTTTCTAACATATTCAAGTAATTATATTATCAATGACAGCTGTTGTATTTTATGATCATCATTTCAGCTATAGGAGGTCCACCGCTGAAAAATGGACACCTCTATAAATCCAAGAGAACCAGTTCGAGGCTTTCTGTATCCCGCATATTTCATATCAAACTAAAGTTTATGTGTTGTAAATACAAATCCACGTCGTACGTAAATGTAATAACATAGAAGTTATATTAATTGGCTAAATTTGTTACGGCGTTACATCAGTTTGGGACAGTAAAAAGAATTTTCTGAAGAGATTCATAATCAACATTTCAGCCGGAAAACGTCCACTGATGGACACAAATCTCCGTCTTTTTAATTTGCAATAGAGCAAGCAACGAGGCGGCGTGAATTCAGTGTCTTCCCACGAGACTAACAAGATCGTCTGTTCAACAAATATGCGCCCTTTGTTCTGCGCGACACTGTCACTTCGAGTTGCCATTCCGCTAAGCTATTACGGTTACTTTCGATCGACTACGCATCCTCATTGCTGATTCGTACTCGTAGAGAAAATCCCGAGCACAGTTTTTCTTATGACGTAATGGATAAAATCGGAACAATTCACCACTCTTCCAACAATTTCAGTCCAACAATTTTATATTTCAGTAAAATGATTATTAAATGCTTCTAATATTACCATTTGGTAACAATTAATCACGCCTTCATGATAGATTTTAATCGAAACGTTTTGTGTATTTCCTTGCTATTGTCTAAACTCCGGTTTATAGAAACAGCGCAGCCCTTCATCAAAACGATACCGGTTATCACTTCTCTATTTAGATTATACGTAGCTTTTAACATTGGAAAGTGTTACTTAGATTTAAATTTATTATTTATTTTGAAAAGGGTAATAAAGACTTCGTGTTCGAACTAACACTCCAATCGTAGGTGTATACGTAATACAGATAAGGGTGTGGTGCAATAGCGCGCATCGGGTCAAACATATTAGTAATTTTTGGCTGTAACAATTTTGTTTTATTATGGCAATTAAGTTTTTAACTTAGTAAAATTACATAGAGTATTAACAGATTTATTTAATAGCAGTGCCTAAAATGTTATTAGGCATATATTTCAAAAACTTAGATTAGAATAAAATTAATATGGACACCATATTGTATCATAATCTTCTGAATTTATTACAATTTTACGGTTCATCATCAATATGGAATTTCACGTAAATGTAATTTCTCGTTCCTTAAACACAAAGTAACTAAATTTAAATCCAATTTCTTCCAACGACCTAATCAACCCTCCCTAAAAAGATTTCCAATAGGACGAATAGAAAGCGACCTGTAGCCAGAATCGTGCTACGAGCTTAAGATGGGATGGGTGGCCGTCGGTCCACCTTGTGGGTGGACGTCCTTTGCTTCGCCGGTCCATGGTCCCACTCCAGAACCTTAAAGACCCAGCTGCGATTTGTTCTGTGCTCGTTATGGACTGCTAACTATCACTTGAACTTGTCAAATCGGTTACTTTCTTTTGTCTAAGAATCTCCTTGCTGTCAAGTTGAGTGATTGTAAAATTGTCAGCGAGAGATCATAGAACTTCATTTTAAGGCACTGACGGACATTGAACGCGGGGATATTTAGTAGTTTCTGTAACGCTGCCCAGCCAAAAAAAACAGGCCGCACTCGACCGGTTCTAGTGGAAATATGTGTTCCTTGTGGCTCCCAAATTCGCCTTGAGATCAACAAAGCTTTCACAGTTCTACAAAGAATTACAGTAACGATATCAAATGAAACCACATACTAAAAATCAACGGAAGATGCCTATGTCCAGTGGTGGTTGTCCCAGGGTTAAAATGATGATAATTTTTAAATTTCGTCAAAAATCTTGTGCATGTTATAATAAAAAAAAAAATTATACGTGTATATATGGTGACTATTACAGGATAAAATCGCTGTCCGCTCCGCTCGCAAACGCACCACGCCCGCACTTTAATTGCAGATGAGTCGTGCGGTAGTGGTTGCGTAAAGCCCGCGGTCGTGCACCGTCGCCACGCCCGTTTCTATCGCACTCGCATTAGCGTCCACCGTGATTTATCATTTGCCTTTCATAATTTGCAAATCGATTCCGATGAAAATCAAAAAGAAGTAGCGCTTCTTGAATATTAATTTTATAATCACGGTTCGATTAGTTATAGGCGTAAAAGCTTTAAAGGGATGAATGCTTAGCTTATTAACTGTCCATGGTTTCAGAAATAATAAATAACGTGATGATAATATGGTAAGAAAGAGCGTTTTCAAAATTATGATTACTACATAATGAATTTAATTATTGTTCATTACAGAGTGATCACTTTAAATAGTCTTTGAAAATAGGTGTAAAAGCTATAAAGATTTAAGCAAACAAATGAGCTATACAATCACTTTTTGTAGCTTTTAACCAATAATCAATGTTTTCATAAATATATCACGATTCATTAAATTAGTAACTCTTTTGTGGGCAACTGTATATGATATTGCAATACATTCTAAAGTAACTTGATCAAATTATCATATAGTTTGAGAAGTTCGTTTAACAATAACCTATTATAGTGTGAAAGATTTTTATGCGTTAATATAGCATAGGAATGTTTTACTACATAAAGGAAATAGGTTTTTCTCGAATTAGGTCGCATTTGGAATATTTGTAGCTTGAAGTTGAAGGATGCCATTATAACGGATTTATTTATTTATTTTTAATCAAAGTTGTTTCTTTTGACATTTTCTCACGATGCACAGGATTGTTCACTGTAAAAGACACTATGCGGATTATAATATGCACAAATTTAAAATTTTATAAAATATTATAAATATACATTTCTATGTATATTTATAATATTTTTTAAAATTTTATGAATTTATAAAATTTTTCTATGAAGGGTTCAGAAATGTAATAAATCTAAATTCTAGTAACAAATGGGTTGCTACTATAAGTAACTATGTTCATTACTTAGCCGTGCTTAAACAGAACCCGGCGTCAAAAGTTATGTATGCAACCTGCAACACTAAAGTTATAGCAATGCACGAAGATGATACTTTGAGCTTATACCGCCCATCATTAAAACGAAACACATTTGACTGATAGACACAGAATCTTGTTTACATATTTTTGATATTTTATATCGAAGATTTATGTTCGCTAATATTAATTCAGCTAATGAACTTCAATATTTAATTAAACTTGAGTACATAAATATGGTAAAACAGTCTAAAACTAAGGTAGAACGGTGTAAAGGTAGAATTTTGTTAAAAAGACTAGATGTTTATGGCTAAAATATTACGTCGATGGCCTGTTTATCACATGATTGTCGGAAAATTTGTACGTTTCACTATAGTTGAACATTAAACAGCAGAAGCTTACACGTTTATAATATAAGCGATTAGAAAGAGATCAAGGCGAGTCTCTGAATGTCTAATTTCGTATCATATCTAATTTCGTAAATGGTTTATGTTTTTAATGTCATTTAATACTTTATCATTAAATTAAAGAACTGACAGTACTTTAATTTAATGATAACTTCTAAGAGCATAGTGGAATATTCTAGATACGTTGTCAGAAAGTACATTGCAATTATTGACAAGTTATTAAAATTAAAAACACACAGGCTAAGTTTTTGTAAAAGAATCCTAACGTCGACTGCGTTAAGTATTTTATTTCCTTGAGACAGCGAGAACTAAAAAGGATTTATTATCTCTTTGGAAAATCCTCTTTCGAAAGGTCATCAGAAGGAACCCACTTCCAGTGAATCTTGATTGAATATTTCGAATATTCCATCAATACCATTAACGCCACTTGAAATGCCGTTAACAACTGTACATCTTATAATTGCCTTTACTGACGCCGCACTCATAACTTAGGTAAGAATCGAGACATAGCTACAAATCTTTATAAACAATCTTTAGAATACAGATATTATGAGAAATGCAAAAATTTTGCGTTTTGAAAATCAATACAAGTACAATACATTTACCTCTTCACCTAAATAGATCGTGTTAATCTATGGCAATCGGTAATAACACAGTTATTTTAATTAAAATACCACGTAACAACTAACTTGTATGCATTTATCTTATTAGCCCAATTCGTGGTAGAAAGTTTAACCTACTTTTCAAAAGTAAGATATTTTTAACTACACGTTATTCTTATAATATTACACAATTTTTTTTCTACACATTTGAGATGTTGAGATGAATCATGATTATTGCAAGAAAGAATCAAAAACATTTTATCTTAAATATAAGGCATAATAGAGGATTAATAAGAGACTTATAAGTAATAAGGCACAATATAAGGCGTAATATACAAGATATGTTGAAGTCATTCAAACGACGCCCTTATTACCCGGCACGTAATAAATCATCTCCGCAATACATCATCGTATCAACATGCCCACGTATCGCTACATATTAAAAAGGTAGAAAAAATTATAATGTACACACTGCTACTCGAATCGTATTGACAGCGAGAGGGAATTACCGGAAGCCATCATCAACGCTAACTATAGGACACGGATTTATTGTAAACTCTCACAATATGACTATACTTACGTACACCCAAATACGACTGCGGTGGAATCATTAAAACCAAATCGATGGTGCGATAGTGTTTTATTATGTCATTGCTCGTTTGTTTTATCACTGCTGCCTCCCATAGCTTTAACAGCTTTACAAGTAAACTTGCTTTGAAAGTATATATCTTTCTTTTTGACTCGTGGAGAAACCCTACGTTTGTTAAATCTAAGGTAACGATATCTCATACTGCTGTAGTTTTAATGGCGGTGGCGCAGTGTTTAAACGTCTTAGGGTAAAGCTGCAGCTTTCTACCGAGAGGCCAGATTCATATAAAGCTTTTGGTATATGATCCTTATTCTACACGTTAGTTGCATAAACACCTAACGACGAAGGTAGCGCCGTGTCTGTCATGGGATAAACCGCATCAAAGCTCAGATGAATCAGACAATCAGACAACCTCTAAACTATTCCAGATATTGTACAGGCTTATTAGATTTTCATTTCAAAGGTTTTTTGTAGCAGCTTTAAGAACAACTACAAATAGAAAGTTTTACCGACATCATTTTACATATCTTTGCGAACACCATTTTAAGTAAGTTTTTTTGATTAATAACAATAAAGAAGTAAAGTCGATCGGGAAGCGTTTGAACGTAGAGTCGTAAGCTGTAGTAATTTAGACAATACAACGGTGACCTTAACAGCGCAAATCAATGTAGAGGGCTAAGAAACAATATTTCGCTAAAATCTCGTTTACTACGTACCTACTCATCGCGGCGGCACGCAGGGCTAATTACTTCGTGGAAGACGACCCAAAAAGCGATTGGCAGCGATGATCAAACAAATTACGATTTAACAAAAAACTTTAATTTTTTTTCCTAATCCACAGTTTTATCTCTGAATGTGATTTGCTTCAATAGAGGTATATTTTCGTTTACTACATGTTTTGGTTTGATGTGTTGTCAAGAACGTAATAAAACTTTGGATTGTATAATAATATTTTCAAAGTATATATCTTAACGACTTGAGTCCTATGCTGTCTGTCCATTCGTTGTGAAATAAATAATGTCAAGGGATCAGGAGGGATTGTATTGTTGAATAGAGAATCTCATCTCAATCTGATCTCTTGTGAGGGTGCCGCCCCCCACGAAGTGCACGAAGACATAGTTATGGTCGCGGGAATCCGCTGGATGCAGGTAGAGCAAGACCATTCATCAGGGCGATCTTGCCTTGTATTACACGTCAAACGCTCGCGCTGACATGATGATGATGATGAAAGAAGTTTTAGTCGAAGCGTCACGAGCGTTCAGCAACTTTAATCCGATAAAATTACATATATCGACAGATACCCCGCATTCATGGATGAAAAAAAAACTACCCTCGTCAAGTAAGTCTGATAGTAGTTTGATAACGCAATAATTAGACTCCTTATATTATATGATATTAATAAATAATTTTGTTATTTTTGTGACGTGCATAAACAATAAATATAAAGATATTTTATATAATTTTTTTTTATTAATTCTACTTTGTATCGTTAGTGTTTTTTTTACAATATTTATTTTTCGCTTTAACTAAGCGCTAACAGGGGGGAAAGGTTGCCGCTATTTCATACGAATCTTTCTTCTCCCAGCTGCGAGACACGACAGCGTTTTATAATTTTTTACATATTTTCTTACACAATTTTCTCTTACGGGTAAATACAGCTAAAATTTATAAATATTAACAATACAATTTGGAATACTCCATTATATATTAGTTTCTACATTATTTTACATACATTGTAAACAAAATTTATGAGTTGTGTATTGAAACCAGTTATTCATAAAAATCAGGAAACGAATCAATTCAACTGAAGTGTACAGGTAATACAGGGTGTTGTATTATTTACACTTTAAAAACGTAAAGTATACAATTCAAATGCCGACGTTGCCACATACAGGTGCGTTACGATCCGGTAGAGATGTGAAGTAGGAAAATATTTAAGAAAATGTTTACGAAATATCGACATGTGATATTTTGTTAAAAGTTTGAGTTTTCTTTGTATTTATATAATAGTCTTTCAAAAATAATAATTATCGTAACTCACAATTTAAAATATCTTTATTCAAGTTGGCATTTACATGGGCTTTTGAATCGTCAATAATTTTAACATTTAAAGTAATAAGCTGCTACCAACTCGGACACTGATCTGTTGATAGAGCCGGCCAGAAACTGAACAGCATTATTATTATTATGTATATAAGTCAAAATAATTTTAAAATAATTAAATTATCCATTAATAAATAAATAAAAAAATCGATGCATTGTTCCGATTATATTAATGAAGCACCGCCGATATGAACATCTTTGTTGCGGTAATTAATTATGATTTATGTGGATTGTTACAGCGGCACGCTATATGATATAGCGTGTCGCTGTACTATAATACTAATACTTCCCAATAGAAAATATATTTGGAAACCCTAATCATGCTTCAGTGAATCGAAAAAGTTATTATACTTGATATACTTGAAATATAGTTTAAAAGTTTCGCAAAGATACCCTATAATGAAATTTTCAGACGTTGTTTAGTTATAATTATAAATTATTATTTGTATATGATTATTATTTATGTATATACATATGTTTTAAAATTTTAATTAACTTTTCATTTCACATACACACGCACACGCGCGCGCGCACACACACACGCGCATACATATATATACACACACAATAACGAAGTTCTTTTAGCTTTGATCTTATATTAAAAGAAAAGAACCATCAAATTTGTTGTGTAAGCGCGCGTACGCTGTTAGAATTACGGCACAAGGAAAATTTTCAATGAGAGAAAAATTTATAAATTGCGAGGAAAATTAGTAAAAACATCTTATTTCTTATCCTTACAAGCCGCATTATATTAAAAACACCTATGCCTACCTGTAAAATAGTTGACGGCAATCAAAAACGATATTATGTTTGTATATAATCCTTGTTTTTTTTTCTATTGGCCAGTAACTTTTTGTAGTACCAAGTCTTTTGAGACAGCTAGTTAGAATTTAAATTAAATTTAGAATTCCGAACAAAGCACGAAAATGACATCATTATCATAATTTCCGCTGTAAGACTACTGATCATTGCAGGATATACACATCGCCCATAGCTTACATAGTAACGACTGGACCTAAAATTATTTTTTTTGCATTATATGCCACGAACGCACATCGATCGTCAGAAAACTATATTACCTCGGTATTCAATTACTATTTGTGAAAGCCAACAACACATCGACACATCGCTTTGTTAACTCTACATCGCATATTGGCAGCATTTTAATGAAGTGGCATTTCGAAATCAGTGTGAAATGAAATACCGTCCTATAATTATAATTAATGAATGCGCCTTTGCCCACTAATATTGGTAAGCATAACAGCGTAAGTAAATCGCATCATATTATTTCAGCTGCAGGAAGTCCACAGCTGAACATAGGCCTCTTCAATACATTTTTAAGCGGCTATAAATATGTGTGTGTGTTTATATAATATATATATTATAGCAATATATTTATGAAATTTTATTTTATTTTATGATGTGTGTATTATGAGTAATTCGTAAAATGCATATGCAATTTTCATCACTTGTTGACCGCTTCAATTTTTTTTCCTTATTAAACAATTTTTGGCCTTATTTGGTCGCCGTTAATGATAAGGCTGCCTTATGTACTTCTGTTTTAATTTAATTCCCACGTGTGATGTACGCGATAAATAAAATATATAAAAGTAAATAATTACATCACATTTAAAATGTTACTATCTAAACAACCTGATTTGCCCCAAATATTAATTCATGAATACCTTTTTTAGGAAAAATACTGACTGGAGTTGTATTCAGATCGTTTCTTTTTTAAACATTCCTTCGGTTGGTACTTCCCGTTCAACGAGGACAGTTTTTGCTAGTTATTCCGAATTATACCGATATTTAAGGGTAATGCAAATGTATGCAAATACCGAACCGCTCCCTCTGAGTAAAAACTCAATAGCTAACCGTAACATACACCTACTTATTAAATGTTTAATTACTACTATTAAAATGTAAAGGATTTTAAAAGATAATAAAGTTTGGGAATTAATTGCTATAACTACTGTAATAAAAAGGTTTGCGAAGGTATTCAGGATATAGAATGCGACTAAGTTTGTTGAGAATACTTCTTAAAAACACACCCTGCGTTTAGAACTCTCATATAATAAAATTCAATTTAATTAGCTTCTATCAAATTGATTATTAAAAATTTCAATATTGTACCAAATAAAGAGCAGTGATTGAAACTTGCAATTGTAAGTTACGGGTTCGATTCCCGGGATACAATCTTATATAATTAAAAGTCTGTGCCATAATTACAATATATAAGATCGCTAGCCGGTAGCAGCGTCTTCTAGGTATTATATTTATGTATATCATACTACACTGCGATCGCCAACTTGCCAGTCAAGCATGGCGATTATGGTATATCCCCCCAGATATATCTTCGTAGGAGGCCTTATGCCTTGCGATGGGAGATATGGGTTAAAATTACCAAATACACAGTGATACTTTTGTTTAATATGTAGATTTAACATGAGTTAGAATCGAGTAAAAAGTTTCTTCTCCATTAAGTACATAAAACGCAAGCTGTTCATTCAAGTTGTCTGTTGGTCTGTAGGCCTACTGTAAATTCCCTTACAAGGGTGGACGGGGAGTCTAAGAAAATTTGACGATTACCATTAAGACAATTCAGTGCTGCTTATAAATACTTTGCGAAATAACAGATATAATCAATCTGACGTCGAATAAACAATCTTTGAATTATAATTCGAACGGGGTAGTCCATAAATATCTCATAAATTTTAAATGCTTCTTTTCAACTAATATAACGGATCTATTCGAAAAGTATTCACTTATTCAGACTGAACACGAGAACACGATTTCACGTTACCAGAGTAAATGATATAACACGCAAACCGAGCAATACTTGTAAAAACTTAATATGGTCTTACAGTTGATGTAAGAGGCACGTTTAAAGGCATATCATCAAATCAGACTAACGAAGCAATGGCGGCCAACGTTGCGAAACCATTGTGGTGTTCTGAATCCGAATATCAAGTGCGTTCAAATACGAAGGTTCTAATTTGACGTGCGATTTGAATATGGAACTCACTCCCGCGTATAGATCCCTATCATTCAATTGATCTATAGGTTTCTCTTTAAGCGATCATGAAGGGTATACATCGAAGGATTTGCGGTTTATATTACCAAAATATATCCACCACTTACTGCTTACAATATACAGAGTGATTGTAAAATACTTAAATAGATGATTTTTTTTTCATTTGCTGTCAATTGCTGTATATATAATACAACCTATCCAAAATCAATAATTTAAAAAATAATAAATAACGTAATCATAAAATAGTTAAACTAGGCTTTTTAAAATTCGAATTACTACACATTAAAATCTGTTCTTGCAAACATTGTACTGCTAGAAGTTAGTGGTTTATCACATTTTAACAGAAAAAATAAATAATGTAATATATTTCAGAGTGATCACATTATACACGGCGATTGCAAATAGGAGTAAAAGCTATAAAGGTTTTTGCAAATAAATGAGCCATACATTCACCTCTTTACAGTTTTTACACCTGTAACAAATCATCCTTGTATACTAGCGTGGTAATAGAATTTCTATTCTTGGTTATAAGTTGTTTCCACTTAATATTTTTTATGTACATCGTATGTACAAACAAACGTTTTCAACCTTCGTCACTTCGATCACATTGATATAAATTGATTTTAATGTTTTATAAATACTTTGTTACCATGTTATGCCAGCTATTATTGAAATATTCATAGTTAAAAACTGACTTGTACAGGGGAAGACAAGTGAACTGATTATTATTACCAGAATAATCCCTCACCTCCATCGAATTGGGCAGCATGACGACTTCGGGGCGCCTAGCGCCCTCTCTTTCGTCCTGGAAAAAGAAATACGTATAAATGACCTTATATTAATAATTCCTAATAATCTAAATAGAAATAGAGCTCAAAATACAGCTGCTAGGCCTTTAGGGTTCTGGAGGGGAGACCACGGAGCATAGTTCAGGACGTGACCAAAAGAAACAGTACCGAAAAATACAAAATATGAAGACAGTAATAAAATATGTTAAAAATATGTAATAAATTTATAATCTTGCTGTGAAAAAATGTGAATTTAAATTAAGGAAATAAACAGCATTTACAAAAAAAATAAAGCCGTGTCCAAAACTAGATAGGGGTGTACGAGAAAAAGCGGGTCGTGTGACGTCTACTCAAAAATTGGACAGACGACCTTGATAACGTTGTCGAAAAACGCTGGATGAAGGTTGCTTCCGACAGGTCATATTGGTAAGTTTAGGGAGAAGCCTATGTAAAGCAGTGAATGACCGACAACTGAAATGATCATTTTGAATATTAATTACTGGAGAGGTTATCGAGAAAAACTTAAAACAGATCATCTGCCGTTATTGGTGATAGCGTGTATAATGCATACATATAGATTGTTGAATACCATAGAGGAGCTTGGTTGAGTCCCGAAGAGAAATGTTCTTTTCATAAGCACTAATGTTTGCTCCATGGATGTGTGTGGTAGGATTTTCGGTATTACAATACACTTTCATGTTAATGATACACTATCTTAATTGTTACATAATACAAGTTTATTAAATACAATATTATAATAAAAACCTATTACAGTATTGAAGGATGGACAGTAAAGAAAGTATTTTTAAGTGATAATAAACTTTGGGAATGAATTGCTCTACTACTGCAGAATATAGCAGAAGTGATCACAAATAACCTGCTAGTGTTCTGTGGGCTGTACTGGGATCAGTACACGTCTTGGACCCTCGTTGCTTTAACCCTTAACTTGGTAAGGTACATTAGACTGTACATACATTTCAAAAAAAATTTACTGGTTAAATAATAATATTTTTTTGTTTTGTTTTTATTAAAAATATTACTAAATAATTTAGAATTAGTAGAAAAATATTTTCGTTGTTGCAACACTGAACAACACATGTCAAATTCAAAATGGCTTCGAAACAACAAAGTGTTGGCGGGACCCGGGTAAGTTTTTGCGTTATAAATTACTTTTTAGCTCAAAAACTAATAAAAAATGGTGTGTTATTTGATCTAAAAACTATGTATTACTCAAAAAGTGGTTTTATGCGTTACTGTCTCAATTTTTATGGCCGATTTTGGTTGAAACAAATGTATGTACACTGCACTGCACGTTGCCAATAACGCACTAAAATACTAAAAATGAACTATGGTAACCACGCTGTACATTGCTAAGTTTACACAGTTTTTGTTTTTCAACGAATCGGCAGTTTTTGTTTATTTATTTTTTTACCTTCTCATAAAAACTGTCTGCTTTGAACTTTTTTTTTTCTTTTTCCGCCTGCAGAACTTACAACTAACTCGCGCCCATAAGATCTTGGCTTTGGTACCCGCTCAAAACGCATGCTCTGACGATAGTTCCACATCTGATGAGGAAGCAAATGCTTATATACCGCCTTCACCAGATACCTCTGATCCACCTTCAATAGCATCATCACTAGAAACCCTTAATTTGCTTGATACTTCAACTGACTCCAACAACGAACAGCATGATATACCCATTACTTTACCACTCACACCAACATTTGATGAAGTTTTTCCATCGCCGAATACAAGTAACTACAATGTTATACCCACATTGAACTCCATCCAATCTTTGCCATCTCCTTCTGTTGAACTATCATCTCCCCAGCCTAGCACCAGCGGACAGCAGTTACTACTTACCAGGTCCAAGCGTAAAAAGACAACAAAGACTGTAGTGACCAAAAAAGTAAAGGTTCAGAAATTCGCCCTAAATTATCAATGGTCAAAAGCAGTACTTCGTCACAATGTATCTCTTGAAGAAAACTTATACAATCTCCATCAAACACAAATAGAGACAGTACTGGATTATTTTTATTTCTTTTTTTCTCCTGACTTAATTACTGACATTGTTTATAATACAAATTTATATGCAGTTGAACAACTAGGTCGATCTATTCAGCTGACAGAAGATGAGATTAAAAGCTTCCTGGCCATTCAAATCATGATGGGTATAGTACAGATGCCAGCTTATACTGACTATTGGGCAAGAAAAACAAGATACCCTCTCATTGCTGATCTTATGCCTCTCAAAAAGTATCAACAAATACGTCGATATATTCATTTTGTTGATAATACTTTGGAAGATTCAGACCGTTATTTCAAGATTCGCCCCCTAATGGAGAAAATACGCAAAAATTTTCTGAAAATTGAAGAAGAAGGAAAATATTCCATTGACGAGATGATGATACCTTATAAAGGTCGTAAAGCAGGTAAACGAAAGCAGTACGTAAAAATGAAACCTAAGAAATGGGGGTTTAAGAATTTTGTCCGTGCGGGTGTTTCGGGTATCATCTACGATTTTATTCTGTATGGTGGCGACGATACCTTTCGTGGACTGACTTTTTCAGAGAAAGAAGCTACAATTGGTTTAGGAGGTATGGTAGTGCTTGCATTGTGTCAAACTATAAAGAAAAAGCCGGCCATTGTGTATGCTGATAACTTTTTTATGTCGCCTGAACTAACATATATTCTGCGGGAAGAATACGGGATCCTTAGTCTAGGAACAATAAGGACTAATCGTCTCAGAGGCTGTCAAGAGTTATTGCCAACTGACAAACAATTAAAAAAGAAGAAACGCGGTTCTAGCGCCCAGGTGGTTTGCAATAAGAATAAGTTGGCAGTCGTAAAGTGGAACGACAATAAAGTGGTTACACTTATTAGCACCTACATAGACTCGTACCCCTTAGAAACAATCAAACGATACGATAAGGATGAGAAAAAGAAAGTAGATGTAGAATGTCCTCAAGTGGTCAAACATTACAACAAACATATGGGAGGGGTCGATTTAGCAGATATGTTGATATCGTTATATAGAACTCCCTTCAAAAGTCACCGTTGGTACTTGGGAATATTTTCACAACTTGTTGATATGTGTATAAATAACGCTTGGCTCCTACATAGAAGAGATGGGAAGAAGACTTCATTGAAAGATTTCAGATTTGAATTGTTTGATGGGTTGTCTAATAGAATAGGAACAAACCAAAACGTTACAGACGATATAGGCGAGAATCTGAAAATCCATAAACCAGTCTCAGTCCGACCAACTGATAGCGTCAGATTTGATAACACAGGTCATCTTCCAGAAGCAGGTAATGAAACAATGCGTTGCAAATATTGTAAGAGTGGAAGAACATCTGTCTACTGTATAAAATGTAACGTACATTTGTGTTTTGTTGTGGGAAAAATAAAACGTAATTGCTTTCGTAATTTTCACCTAAAATAATAAAGAATAATTTAAATATTTCCTCCTTTTTTTGAAATAAATTTATAATAACCTGAATAATGTAATTCATTATGTCCTTGGTAGTGTACACCAAAATGTACAAACAATTTATTTATAATATTTCTGTAAAATTGGCAGTGTACATTGTGATGTACTTAAGTTTTCTCGAAACCTAGGATACCTAGATTTTTATTTTTATTTTTCTCAAGTTGTCCATTCATAAATTAAACAAAATTTATCAATAATTTCCTTTTTTTTCATATTTTTAGTTCTTGCCAAGTAAAGGGTTAAGTTGAAATATGCCATCATAAAGAAGCCTAATCTTTTTTTTTCCTATCAAACGCAAATCATCTGGCATCCTCTTGACGTACACAAGCGGTGTCTATGCATGATTCTAAGTAGATAATAATATTAATTAAATAAATGAATTCTTTACAGGGTAGTTACAATTTTCTTCGAAAGAGTTTTATTTCAAAAACATCGTACAATAATTAAAGTTATAATACGGTTATCTTTTAAGTTATCATTACCAAGGAGAACATTTTTGTATCGTCCTTTTCCGTTGTTTCCTAATCAGTGAATTAAAATACCATTAAAACTTAATGGTATTCATAAATAGTATTACAGATTATAAATGTGCACCTCCTGTTTAGATAAAACTACGAAGCAGAAAATAACTTTAAGCCTTGTTCAAAGATTTGCCGTAATCGCCCTACAACTTGTCAATTACCGCTAACAAGAGCCGACGTAAATTATAGGCCCATAATTAACTTTAGTGTTACGTGTTAATCTCGATAAAAAGAGGAGCATACACCGGGCTTCAGATCGCAGTTAGATTAACTTTCAAAATGCAGACAATATTACAACGAACAAGCGGCCTCATAATATTAAATTCGTAACATATATTTTCTCAGTGAAGCTACTATATCTAATCAATATAAAATTTACTTACATGCAATTAACAGAAAAGAATATATACTTATTAAATACCGATACAAAAGTACATCGAACGGCGGTAGAGGGATGAGATGTGCGATTGTGGGCCGGGAATCCGATTTCCGGGATACGATCTTATATAAATCACACTTCGCGCATTAACTATATAGGATTGACATTGCTAACAAACAAGTTTCAAGAAGATGGATCATCAACCCTCTTGCTAAGCATGGCGATTGTAGTTAATCCCTCCATAATTAATATCTTGGCCTATGCCTTGCAGTGGGCGTCTATGGGCATGAAACGACAAAAGTACGTATTATCAATGCGTAATGAACAAACCGTCTATTTTTATTTCAACCAACGATTTTTACTAAGGTTTGAATTTCGAATATTAATTCGAAAATAAATAGTTTTATATTACACGTGAACACCGTATTTGAGCATAATAAAGACTACCCGACAAATATTTAGTCTAATAATCTTTAGTATATGTGTAAGGTTAGATACTGGTATTCAGAAGATGCATTTATATTAAAGAAAGTATATAATTATTTATTAAATGTTATTATAAAATCAATTCGCTCTTCTGTCTATACAACTATAGGTAATGTCGTCGTGTATATTTTAGACTGTAACATACTTAAGTATAAATATCGATAGATACCCCATTATTGTACCCCCAAAATGTACATTACAAACCTACAGTACCAAACCTATGGTTATGATTACAACTATGGGTAAGGTTTTGAAAGGAAAAAAAATCAATATTCTATTACGAGTATTTTTCTACTTTTAATTTAAATTTCTTTAAATATAATAATGTTGAATAAATTCTACTTACTACAATAAATTTTGACTACAGATCTTCGCGATACATATTAGGAAGTGCCTTGTACTACTAAAGCATTTTGTAGCAATTGTTATGCCTCTTAGCAACACTTTAGTGTTTCAGATTTGTTCAGTAGATATTGTACCGCCCGCGTGGGTTACCTCCCACTTGTGTAAAAGTGGACTACGTTTATTTATCCTCTACAATGATGTGATGAAGGCTATTTTTCAATGACAGTTAATAGGACACTCCTAATAACTGTGTAATTGTGTTTAATGTAATTACTATGAACGAACATACAAAGGTGTTTAAATGTGTAGAACTTTTATATTTCGTCTTTCCCTTTTTTCTATGTACTCTTTAGCTTTTTGTATTTTGTGTAGGAGCTTGGCTGCCTTATAGCTAATACCAATTGTCAAAAAATCTTTCATTCGCTCGGCAACGGTCTGCTTAGGCTTTGTCAGTCTTAACCGTCTTTATCATGATGAATTTTCTATTTAGGTCGAATCAGGAATGAGAAGACGTGTAGATGAACAAAAAACAACCGAAGCTACTCTTACTCTACTTGATCTACAAGCTCAGCGTAAAATATCTATAGGAAAACGTTGGACGCAAGCCGTTTCGACCCATTGAAAATAAACGAGGTCTATGTCCATCAGTGGATGGAATGATAATGATGAGATTTTCTCAACAAATAAGACTAATGCAACACGTTTAAATGGTGTTACTCTATTTTTATTATTAGTAATACAATATATTGTACATCTATATAACATCTGGTAAACTTTCATGAAATAGAAAAAATTATAATATGGAGGTACCATTGTTGCTATTATCGCAATGACTAATGATATTAAATTACAAACGAGAACTACTTCCGTAGACGTCGCAATTTAGAATATTATTATTTAAAACAAATTGACCAATAAATTTGTAACGAATAAAATTTTTGCATTAAGGTCTAAGTTAAGCGCCTGCAGCGTACTTCCTCCTTAAGCCCGGTAAACTGTAATGTTAACAGATAAACACCCATGTTCAAGATAAAAAGAATGTACACAAGATTTTCGAATTAAAAAAAGGGGTTACGATATATTTACAATCAATTAACGGCAATGCAATGTTTGGAAAAGAATTTTGAATTTTTCTTTTTTTTAAGATGTCTAGGCATGGTAACCCACCTGTGTTCATTTCAAGCGTCAAAGTTCTGGTGAAATTACTGATTTAATGAGGCATACAAACGACTTCTCAATGTGGCAAACGAAATTGCAGCGTCTTGCAGAACCTTACAGTAGCGAACAGAGAACAATCGCTTTTAAAAATTGATGGTGTGTAATATAATTTATGTAGTGATTTTAATAAGATTTATAAATACTTAATGTTAGCTTAAGAAACAAATGTTTTGATGCTGAATAAAATCATAAATACTTATCCTAGAGATTTGGTAATATAAAAAGAATGATTTATGCTTGTTACCAATAAAGGATCTAGTTTTTCTATAAGAAACACTTTATTTACCAGGCCCGCTTATAAGCTAAATCTTATATAAATCTAAATATAGCAGATCTGGATATTTTTAATATATTGTGTAAAGATAAAATTTTATATACTGGCAGCGTTTGGGTGAAAACACTCCTCGTAATAGGCACACTGGCCACTATGACCATCTATGTTTTTAGTTCCGATATATTGTACGGTACCGATACTTGTACGGTTTATATATATATATATATATATATATCTTTCGGCTTTTTTCTCTTTGGTTCTAGTTAATCACCAAAACTAACAACCTAGGATATGCTTTGTAAGATTTCATAACAAAAATAACGTATGATTTGATTACTGGTTTCTACAGAAAAATTAAATGTAATAACAACTACGATATATAGTAAAAACTAGTTGTTGATGTCTTCAATATTAATAAATGTTTCTATAGCTAAAGCTTCTTCTTTCCAGTCGATAGACGTCTAATGCAAGGCATAGGTCTTCCCCAAAGATCGTCCAGTTCACTGGTTCTGCGCTACACTCGTATTCAGCCACTACCCGTGATCTTAATTATTTTGTCTATCCACCCAGTAGGGGGGGCTTCCCATGCCTCTACTGCCGGCTCCCCGTCGCGACTCTGCCCACTACCGCTTCAGATGAGCAAGTTTTCCAACAATGTCAGTGACCTTGTTAAAGCTCATTTATAATCAATGCATATATTGATCATAATTAGTCATTTCCCCGCAAATCTTAGGACAAACACAGGGCACGATCTAACTTTCGGACATGTTAGTAGCTTCAGATGATTGTATTCGAAATCAAAGTCCTTATAAATTATTCACAAATTATACAGCAAAATTTCCTTTACAGTTATCCTGGCACAAAAGCATACAGCCAGGTACAAAGACCCCTACACTGAGTCGAGCGGTGCTCACGACACACCGCAGAACAGAAGAGCGAGGGGACAAATGCGTAACGCAACATTCGCCGAATGTCCGACGGACAGTGAAAGCAAAATGCTAAGTTCCCACGATACCGTTATGGCCAGGGTTGGCAATTGTACAAAATCGTAATTAATTTACACGCATTGCCTAAACATGTAAAATCATTAACAGTTAAAAATATCACAAATATAAGATATCGACCAACTATAAGCTCATGTAAATGAATAACAATTTATAAATTATATCAATACTCGAGAACGGCGCCACTACACAATTCGATTATTTTTTACATATTTCCGTTAAAACACGAAAAAGGTGCTTTTGGAGAGATAAAAAATATAATACGAGGAAAAAAGTTAATACTTCTCCATATCCAGCAAAGAGTATATAAAAAAATTAGTAAATTCGCAGTAAAACCAAAGTTAAGAAAGTAGCCAAAAGAATTTCTCGTAGGTAGTTGTATTGAGCGTGAGACAATGCTCGTACAGCCTCTCGAGAGGCGACCAAGAGCAGGTAATTGCGCCATGGGTAGGCTTCCAACTAGATGGACTGACGGCATAGTTTAGGTCGTAATTCGCTGCATGCGGGCAGCGCAATACTGGTCATAGAATCGACCATTGGGGTAGGACAATGCCTTGCAGTGGTCGTCTATCATTTAAAAATAAAGAAGAATCACACTATTACTAAAGTTAAGTGCACGAAATAAAAAACTTATTTTTGTGTGTAATAAAGCGATCACTCTGAATTACCTTTCATTCATATACTTTTTATTGGACTTCGAAAACCAAATATCTTTTGACAGTACATTCCGTCATCGCAATTAAGTAAAGATAAAAGTAAAGTATATTCTCTGTGACAAGATGATTCACAGCGAAATATGTAACGATAAGAACAAAGATAATATACAATCATATTATTTCTTAAGATGATGGTAATTGTTATAATTACTAACATTCTCACTAATAACTTCAAACAATTCGTTGTATATGTAAGGAACATGTTCTCAATAAAAATGGAATGGGAGATTATCGTTTACATTAAATACATAATAATCTATTGTTATATTCGAAATGCAAGGGTGCCACTGACTTTGCTCGGTGAGATGTGTTAAATACACATTTAATTATGATTATTTTTTTGGAAAGAAATAAAACACCATATTTCTAAGGATAAAAAGAGTACCACATCACTTCGAGTATAGGTACAAAGTAATAATTTAAACTTTTTTTATGTTCGCCTCCCATATTGATATATGTAGACCTATGTGTGGGGAAATAGTATTTAATATATGCAAAGTATTCGCCCAGTAGTTATATAGATAAATTAGTACAGGTATCAAATTTATATTTCAAGAAATTTAACTGGTTTTATAATTTTAATTAGAATATATAACAAATATTGTATATTGTAGTTAGTTACACTAAAGTTAAAGTTTAATAATTGTCTCTAATACTTTTTCCAGATCCAATTTTTTAAAATACCGGAAACAAATTTACGCATAAATTTTCCCCACGAAGTTATGTTTTGTTAAAAATAATATGTGAAATATTGAAGAAAATGTAACGCAACCCTAATTTGAACGCGTGAGATCGCACGCGTCCCCGTCGCACTCACTTTGTGACAGTCGGTCAGACAAGGACAGTTGTTTACTTAACATATCACGAGATTTGTTCTATTTTGTGTTCCGTAGCTTCCTTTCTCTCGTACCAAATCGACATAGATTATCCTGCGTTTCATGTGCGTACGAAACAATACTTTTGTTAACAAGATTTTTATCTATATACAAAATAATTCCATCTAATATTATAGCGATAGAATAAGGAGGCTTTATTATCATCACTTTAGCCGTAGAACATTGTTCATGGGATTACCCCATAGATTTACATCAGGACAGTTAGGAAGTGTCCCGAATTTAGACCGACCTGAAAAAGTTCGTCTGTCCACTTTATAGGTGAGCATTTTACGCTACGCTCGTCCGTCTGCGGTATCTCTAGATAGTTACTGATACTGACTAAAAATAATTTCTGTTTTCAATTCACTTTTTAACAACCATCACTATGAACCTCTCCTGCAATTGAAGGTGGCAGGGCACCTAGTGTAGGACTCGATTTTAGTATTGACATTCGAGAGCTACCTAAGGAGCCATTTTGCATGATTGGATTAACTCACTAATAGAAGCAACTTCGACATTTTTCAGAAAACTTCTGTTATATGTGTTTATTTAGGCATCGCGCGGATACAAATCACATTTTATAATGTACATGTATAAAAATTTAATCACCAAATATGTTGCTAAGCTCAAAACTCGTGAACGGTTCAACCGATACAGTTACTCGTATTTTTTTATTTTCTATCTGGAGGAAGGAAGGTTCCTATAAAAAGGAAAAGTTGCGGGAGAAATAGTAAATTTCACACTTTTCTTATACCATACCAAGGTATAGGAAAATCACACAAAAATTATAGCTTACCATAAAGCATTACCACGAAAACATAATCTTGTTTACCCAAAATTTAACGGTGTTTGTAAACAGAAAACTTATTTTTCAAGTAATTGTCATTAATTAAATCAAAATTAAATGCTTTGAAATACGTTGTATTTATTATTTAAATATTATTCTCTGGACTAATCCTTCACAAATATGTCACCTTAGCATTCTATTCATGGGTTTTTAAATTTCTTTAAAGAAGTAGTTTATTGTTTTTAATGTTAATTCCTTGCTAACAATTATTTGGAGGTACTCATCCATAATAGCGGCTCTATCGGCTAGAGCTCCACCGCTGTTCGTGAAAATGTTCCTTCCGGCAGTGCTAAAAGGAACATGTTTATTGTTTTAGTAACAGGAGTAACATCGTATACTAACTAATAGTTTACTACCGGTACAATAAATTATAGAATCAAATACCAATACCCCTTCTACGCTTAGACATGCTATATTACTATCGATGTTCACAAACATTTGTACATGTATGTAAACATTGTATGTGAGTATATAGTAACTTCCTAAAACGTGTACAACACACAAATAACTTGTAGTAACTTACTAAACTTCTCTTCTTCTATCTTCCCTTTTCCCTTTATTTGGGGTCGGGTCTCCTTATCAATTTGCGCCAGGCCACTCTATCCTGGGTTGTCCCTGCATCAAGTTGAAGGGTTTCCAGTTCCTTTCTGATATTAGACCACCACGTAGCTTTTGGACGCCCTCTCCCTCTTGGGAATTCTGGGAGGCTTAAGGCAGTTTTTAACACGTGCTCATCTGGTTTTCAGTAACTTACTAAACTTACGATTAATAATTTTAAAAACTATATTATATACGAGTATAAGATTTTAATTACCATAATCCATATATAACACAATTATTTTATAAGGCTTCTTCATATTACGTGGTTTCATGTCCATCTTATAACAATGAGGATTTTTCAAATTATATATACAAGATTTATATTACAAAATATCCTTATTTTTGTTTAATCAAAACGCGGATCTGTCGTAACATTGTTCTCTAATATTTTATTTAAAATGAAAAAATAGACGTAAACATACATTAAAATTTAGTAATATACACCTGTGTTTATTAAATTACATAAATTTACAAAGAGATAAATTTCCGCGTCATTTTGTAGTTGGACATAAAATCGTATACATTGATTGACCTACGAATGAGTGAGATAGTTTATGGAGCTTAATAGCAGGAACATCAAGTATATTTTTATTCTCTTTTTGAGTTGAGTGTCTGTTTGCAATATTAAAATAACTCTATTAGCTACATACATAGTGCATATACAAAATTGACATTTTTTAAAATGTTTGTCTCTCTAAGTAAGATAAGGACTATTATATAGCTTCTTCCGCTATGTAGCAGTAGTTGTGCAATGAAGTGCAGCGCCCGCCAGCCTGCTGATAAATCTCAACACCAACTCAGTGTTTGGCTTGGTTTGGCTAAATAGCTGAATGAGTAATGCAATTAATAGATGTATGAATATTAACATGAAAAGTACAAAATTGTACGAAAATCTGGTGAAGATTTGGACGCCCCAATTTTTAAACGCAGTGTCATACATTCGATCAAATTCAACGGTATAACACGCAATAATTAAAAGCAAAGGAAAAAAATAAAGATAGGCATATTTCCCGTGATTTAATAAATGAGAAAAACTTCATATTTTTCAATAATACAATTTAAATAATCTTACTTGAAAAATGAATTTTATCATCAATAATTGTTATTAAAATTTATTGTTTCTTAAACATCCATTATAATTTGAACAAATGTTTATTTTAATTCAAACTCAAACGTCATAACGATTTTTCTACTTCAACAACAAAAAAATAATTTAAGCAATGGGTTCTGGGTATCACTTTATTATATTAAAGTGTAATAAAAGCAGAACTTATTTGTAAATAGAATAGGGGACATTTTTCTAAAATCCTTCATGTTAATGCGTTCTGCATTCGTATTGTATAAAATTTTTGTAGCATGTTTTTCGAGGAACAATATGCTACCGATTTTTAATGTTAAACCGTATATATATTGAACAATGGTAGCTCAGCGATAGAGGGCTCGTGCGATCGTAGGCTGTGGGTTTGAATCGGGATTTTGTTTTATATCACACTTTGTGCGTCAATTATATGGGGTTGCCGTTGCTCGCTTACAAATTTTTAGATGATAGGCAGCAGCGTCCTATTCATACTATGACACCACACTGAGATCACCAACCAAGAGCGATTATGGTATATCCGCCCAAAGATTGGCCTGATAGGCCTGTTTTGCAGTGGGCGTCTATGGGCTGAAACGACGACGACAATGTATTTGTATTGGCTCTATGATACTATATGCCATTGTACGGTTAGTGAAAATTTTAAATAACAAAGATATTATTCAGCGGATTCAATGACTAGACACAAAGTTTTTTTTAAGAGTTGTTTACAGCACACAAACTATACATTGCATTGTTAGCGGTAATCGCGAATCAATCTCGATCACTAACTACAAGATAATGATCAGTTGATTTATGTGCTTTTACGCCTCTGCAACTTCTATCTTTTAAACGCAGACTTTAATAATATATATATATATATATATATATATATGAATTTAAGGCTTGCGGTCTAGAAATTTGGGATATTCCTATCGCCGAGTAGAGATCACCTAAGTTCGCATTCTTTCTGATCCACCTGCAAAGTTCAATCAGGAGGACTTCAATAAAAATGTTTATTTTCAAACGATACCTCTTATAAAATTGGCCAGAATATTAATTTAGCACATCACTCATCACATCACTAAACGCGTGTGAAATGCCAGTCTTAGCCGAGACCCTCTTTTTGGTGATCAGGGACTCTCTATTACGACCTAATGGCGTAGCTGCCTAATACTTCCAAAGGTTGAGGGGGCGTTCATTAAGCTCACATAGGTTGGGAAAGAACTTACCCTAGACTTGGCTTTCGCTTAACTTGTTAATAATTTACTCTACCAAAAATTGACACGTGTATACTTTTACAAACAACCTTTCTTTTAACCTGTCATATTCCAGAAAGTAATTTTTAATACATTGTCCGTTTATTCATAATTTTTAAATGTGGAAACATATACGGCATGCCTTTGCCTGTTGGAATGTACGTCTATACCGTTGTTCATTTAACCGTTCTAAAGCGTCAGTTTTATCTCGGAATTTAATTAGTGTTTCTTAACGAGCATTTATTCAGTTTATAATTTCAAATTGCTCATCTTAGAATCAAATGAACGTATAGATAAATGAGTAATTCTCGGCAGTGGAGGTAAAAAGTAACATTGTTGTGTATGTATTATTCTTTATAAATTGCGTGCACAAACAAGCTCCTTTTTTGGTACGAGTCCATTAATTTTACAGGTGAATAGCTCATAAATGATTAACATTCAATTATGCACACATATTCCTTTCAAATATGGAAGGTTTATTTTGTACGAATTGATAAATGGAGCGGAACGATAACCGAATGGGAAGATAGGTCATAAATTTAACTTGGCAAAGATTTAATACTTTTTGTACGAAATAGACAAAGATTTCTAATATGATTGTAAGTCCATTGTGGTAGTCTAATGGTCAGAAACTTCTAATAGTAAATCGTTGGTTCGTACTCGGCTTTCGTTTCAGTTCATAGACGCCCACTGCAAGATTCAGGCCGCCCCCATTGATATCTATAAGTACTCTTATTTTTGGGGGCCTCTTGTACTTCCAGTGTCTTGGGCACACAGGGCAATTATAACAATAATAATTTCTTCACAGAATTAATGGATGCAAATAATAATTGACATCCTCATCTTTCTTCCCATTCAATGTACGCAATTCCTTTTTATTCTTTGTTCCGTTCATACCTCACCTCACTTTCGTTGCTTTCTCTCACCGAATTTAGTTTCTGTATTACTTCATTTTTGTCATTTTACTTTCATATACATCTATTTTAAATTATTCGATTTTATTTATTCCTACTTTTTCGTATACTTAGCATTCTTAGTACTATATAACTGTTCCATATAGATTTAAAGCGGGTAGGCGATCGCAGTGCGGTGTTATGGTATGCAGAGGACGCTGCTCTTTATTCTTTTCTATTCACAGTACCGAAATATTGATAGACCTACAATCTCATAGATATTTAGTCGGAAGATGCTAGATGCACGCCGTTTCCAATCGGTCTTAAAGGAAGGTGCGTGTACAATTGATGTCGTACAGTTGAAATGCTGATGAATCCTAGCTGGATTCACATAGTGAAATACTTCGTGTATTTTTTCGCTGTACTTACAGTGGAAATATACAATAAGACGTTCTCTTAGCATGTAACAGTATTTCAATCCGTATATCACTTTTAAAAACGGTACACGGAATTGTTTTTCACGTATATTTTCTAAATTCCTAGAATTTACACGTCTACAGCGAACATCGTAGTTTTTCCGTCGTAACGTTTTGCTGTGTTGCGATGTGTGTAAAGAGGTATCACGCCTCGGTACGCAAGGCATTTGCAATTAATTTAACAGACGTTTGTTCTTTATGTCTAGGATAGCACGAATCATTTTACTTTATCACTTTAAAGCTAACCCTACTGTTTTAAAACCACTGTATAAGTGTAATACATATAAGGCATTCAATGAGCAAGAATACAGCATTAAAAAAAAAGAGAATTTTTATTAACTAAATACGCATTAATCTCTTTATATATTCTTTAACTCATAACTACGTAACGGATCAAAAAATCGACTATTTTTTTTTTCATATCTTCGTTAAGAAGGATTGATGCAAAGAAAAAAAATAAGATAGCATAAAAAATAATAACAATAAATACATTTAAAAAACTTTTAAGTTAAACGGTTTTTTGATACCCATATTTTGGTGGTTGTGGAAAAATATGTACCTAGACCGCTATATTGGAACGGCGTCCATTTTGAATTTTAAATTTTGACATAATCATCGTGTTTTACTAGTGCAGCCCTTTCATTTGATATCCATATTGAGGGGGTTAAGGAAAAATATGTAATCCGCCATTTTGTATCGGCGGCCATCTTAGATTTATAATGTTATTGATTTTATTATATTGCATTGTCATCTAAATTAAATGTGTGTACCAAATTTCAGATCAATCTGACAACGGGAAGGTGCTTGAATTTCAATTTCTAAATTTGACACAAACAAATTCCGTACGGGACGAACTAAATAAAACCGTTTAAAAATATTTTGTTTTTCTAAACAATCCAAACGTTTGTCGTCAAACAAAATAAAAAGGCATTTTAACATAAAATCAAACAAAAAAAGTCATCATTACCTTAGCATTACGATGAACATGTAATCACATTATTGCTATATATTTTCACGTGTACGTATGAGAAAACTTGTTTTTGTAAGTAATCCTAGTATATTAAAACAATAAATAAAGAGAATTCTCTGAATGACATTCTTTGTGTATTTTATTACGTAATTCGTCGCAGTCCAGATAACTCGTAAAAATATAACCCTGATAAGGCAGCGAGTCTGTTATAAAATTATATAAAATATATAATATTGAACAGTGTAGCTCAGCGATAAAGGACTGAGACTTGTGATCGTACGTCGGGGGTTTGATTCACGGGACAAATTTTTTAAATAAACTTTTTATGTATTAATCATATAGAATTGCTACTGCTTCGAGAAGACGGGTCGGAAAATTAAGACATGTTTTTTGGTAAACAGTTTGCTACAGATTTAGTAGTAATATTTGAACCGTGTATGTATTGAGTAGTAGTAGTTCAGCGGTAGAGAACTGAGACGCGATCGTACGTCGCGGGTTCGATTCCCGGGATTCAATCTTATTTGCTCACAAACAACTTTCCAGAGGATGGACAGCAGCGTCCTCTGCGTACCATAACACCACACTGTGATCGCCAACTCACCTGCAAAGCATGATGATTATAGTATATCCTCCATAGATATCTTTGGAGGTGGCCTTTCAATCAGCGTATATGGTCTATCATGTCATGATAACGGCCGTATTTTTGCAATGTTTTTATTTGTTATTATTACTTCTTTTAATTGTATTCATGAATCTATTTATTGTATATCTTGACTAGACAGAAAAGAAAACAAATACATTAGGCAATTCAATAAGTACATTCATCAACAATTTTTTCCTTATAATGAATTTGTTCTATTTAGTGAAAAAAAGGAAAAATAGGTCGACGCCTAGCAGTTGCGTCTAACGGATGAAAAAAAGTAGAAGAAACGGTAGAAGAAAAAGTTTTTCATTATTTTATTAGTAACGAACAATGTGATATCTTCAAAACGACGCAGAGATTTTGTAATTAAATATTTTCTTAACTACGATAAAATTGACTTGGATTTGCTTTTAAAGACGAAAAAAAATTTGTCGGACCCGTGGAACTAAGTTGTGTAAGTCCAACAATTTTAAAACTCATAAACATTATTTATCAGTTTAGCAACAAAGTTTGTTTAACTTCAAGTTCATAATATACTTGCTACAATGTATGATTTAGTATTCTAAATCAGTTTACCGAATCGTACGTCATATTAAAGTATTACAAATGCATTAAAACTTTATTATAATTATATCTTGAAGACGAACTTTCTCAATCACGGACATGGAATGTGTGATTCATGTTGACCAATAGATTAATCTTTATATATCTCTACATTGTGTTAACGCCTAACCTTATAAAGAGGAAGTGATTCATATCTATCCCTATGCGGGTAAAACCACCTGATGCTGCTGTATCTACTATACAATACAGTATAGTACATTTAGGTCAATATGTGTCTTTGGAACTTAAATTAGAGAGAGAGTCGCAATTATAATTACAATAATAAATAAATATAATAATAGCTATAAATAGAGTAGAATTTATAAAGCAAACATCACCATTTCAGGCGTAGACGTATTAATTAAAATTTTAAGCGCCAGGAAAAGGTTTTTGAATGAAGATGTATTACAAAATAGAAAGGATACTGACGGGGTCGAATGGTTGCATTAATCGGATGCTGAGTGTACTGGAAAGGATTCGTGGGCTACATATAACAGTTAGGGATCGCTTTGCGGCATCTATGATCATAGTTGAGACTAACTTGATAGATTTCCGACTTCATCCTCATCATTTCAGTAATAGGACGTCCATTGTTTGGCTTAGGTTCCCGAATAGATTTTCAATAGGACCGGTTGCAAGCGACCTGCCTACCGCTTCTTCTATCCACCTTAACGAAGTCTGTATACTTTGTCGGAGGACCTACTACAAAACGCTTGCTACTCTGTGGTCTCTATTCCAGACCCTTAGAATCCCAACGACTCGTTTTGTTCGCTCGATGGCTTTGCCCGCTGCTTATCTGCTTGACCATATTGGTTATTTCGTTCGCATATTCTTGATTCCTTCTCATTAAGAAATCCCAAGCAAAGCTCTCTCAAGTGAGACCAGGAAGTGAGATACCAGGTTTAACACTAACAAAAGAAAAGTTATATGAATTAAAACCATCGTAAGTCGCCTTCGTACTCGCGCATAAGCTTTTTTAATAAACATATTCAAATTAGTCGATGTAAATTGTTATTTATTTTAATTATTTGTATTATTCATTTGGCGGATAATCGCGACGCGTTTAGCGTTAAGGTTTGAGAATGCACGAGAGGTCTGAACCACGGTTCAAGCGGTTACTTTTATTGTATTACCGAACCCCTCGAGCCAGTAAATGTTGTTTGGAATTCTGTGGAAGTAACAAAAAATATTTTTACTACTGGTTTCTATAAATACAGTCTAGTGATAAAAATTCACGGCTTCTTCCTTTACAATGTAATATCCTATTTAGTTACATGTTTATGCTAATCTCGTGAATCAATCGATCGCACGTTCAATCACTAATTTCAGTAGGAACGGCACCATTTACCGACCACAGTAATGCTTGGCAATAGACCTAATGTGAGTGTTAAAGATACCTAATGTCAATTCTAAGCTACAATCAGTACTAATAAAACTAAGTATCGTAAACATAGTAATTTTACAGTGTGAGTAAATAATTGACGATAAATAGACTTAACCGGACAGAACCCACTGTACGACCCGATCTTCCATAATGAACCGCGATGCTGTGACGATAATCGACGCATCGCCACTCGCAAAAACGTCACAGCTTTAATGCCCGCGCGCGCAATTAAGTCGCATTGAAATGATGTCAAATCGAGATAGAGTTCTTAGATAGACTTTAATTAAACTAAGCACCTAAATGCTTACGCGAAACGATTACTCGGGCTTTGATTTCTAGGTATTGGTAATACGTTATAATGTAATTGAAACATATACTAGATATTATGAAATTTTGTACAAAATTTAAATTAAAAACTATATAATTAAACAGTTTCAACTACGAATCAAACTATAGTTTCTAGTCAGTGCTTGTTGAAGACACTAGTTTTATACGATTATAAAACCAACATTGATTTTAAATAACCATCGATTCATATCCCTCATACTTTTCTCTAAGTCTCTGTATGATGTTTAATAATATTTTTTTTATATGCAGTGATAGTCGTGCAACAAAGTGCAACGCCCGCCAGCCCGCTGATAAATGCATATGCCGCAAACAATGCGAATTACACAACTGCCACCGTCAAATCACTCAACACGTGTTTCACCTCTCCACGGGGCATCTTCAGGAGTTATGTTACACCGTATAATTTTTTTATATGACAAATTTGCGTTTAAGATCACAGACCCACCCAATTTTATGCGATTATGTAGCATTCGCTTATTGGGCACTTTAGCCTAGTTATTGTATATTTATCATCTTAAAATATTCTACGCCATACCTGGAAGAAATCAATGATCATTCTTTGAACGTGAGGACATCGACCCTTTGTTGACCTACGTGCAGCAAATGAAGCTCGCGCGCCAAGTTAATGATATTAAGATGGTAAGGATTGTGTTTTTAACATAATTAATTTATCATCATAAAAAAGTCATGATTAACTGGCATTTACTTACAATCACTGGTATTAAACAACAGTTTATATTAAACGAAGAACATTATACTGAATACAATTGACGTTGAGCACGATCCAAAGTAAAGTATACAAAAAGTACAAGTTAACGGTATGTTTTACACGATAAAGAAATTACACGGATTTTTTTAAACAGTAAAATGACGTCGAAAAAAAAATTCTTAAGGCTTCTTTCTCAAGCGATTTTAATAAATAAAATAATATCAATCGTTGGTTTTTGCAAATATACTGTAAATAGGCACATTGAGGTTGTTTAATAATTGAAGAAAACTGAATAAAATTGTATTTGCCTTAACGAATATACAGTCAATATTAGCATGGACTATTATTTTACACGAGAATCAGAGAAACTATTTGAACCAGTGTAACCCTGTTGTTCAAAATACAACTCTTTTTCAGTATTTATGAAATTGGGCTTAATAGTGTCTAAAACATAGAGACAAGACTTAGATATATTTGACTATAGTTCATTGCCAATATATAAAAACTTTTAAAATTGTAATTGTCATTGTGAACTTTATAATATTAATATTGAAATAATAAATAATTTTTACTTTATTTTTATTATTACATTTTAATTTAATTTATAGATGATATTTGAATGTTATTTATATTTATTATTTCATTTAATACGCCAGGTAATATGTACAAAGTTGCATAACAGTAAAGAAAAATAATACAATGGGCTGTCTTATCACACGAAGCAAGTCTATGAGCATTAAAATTTAGATAATAATTATTTTAGTAAAATTTTATATTTTTGCTATGTATATCTATACTAAAGTTTTGATATGACGACACGAGGTACATGAGAAGGCTATATATAGTACGGCCGAAACCGTTGTACCGCGAATACGGTGACTTTTTCTTTTCCTAGGCCTCCACTACGCCGCGCTTACCTAAGGTACAGCGACTCGGTAGCACTATAATATGCTTATGTTAGCTTGCCTTACTTTTATTACCATAGACCGCCAATACTCATCTTCCTTTTAGTACACTGCTGAAAATAACATTGGAAAACGTTGATGTCATAATGGCGTGTTAAAAAGCTGTTAGATATAGCTACCTATTGCTCGACGTCGGCACTCGATTTAATAAATGCAAATTAAAGATATTATTTAAATAATGATATAATTGTGTCAGTCATTATCATTAATTTTTTGCTAAACTGTAAAAGGCAATATTCTGAATTTTGTATGTCTATATCAAAAATTGACTTGTAATAAAAAAATCCAAATAGGTATAGTACCCGGCGATATATATTGCACATCGACATTTGGAAAGAAATAATCGGCTAATATCGGCTTCGTAGAGCACTATCTCTGTCCCACACTACCTATGTGACGTTTTGTTCGTTGTTGTATTTTGTATGACAGAGATAACGATTTTTTTAAAGGTAGGTGTGCAATATTTATAGCCGGGTACTTTATCTGTTGTACCCTAAAAGTTAATTTGTATGTATTATATAATAAATTGATTAGGAATACCAGCGTTTCTACTGTGCAGTAGAGTACATGCCTGTATTAACACTGCATCCTATATTTAAGGACGATACTTTATTAGAGTAATAATAATTTATAATAATTATGTAATGATGCCCACGGCTGGACACACACCTCGACATTAAATATAATAAATGAAATATATTACAAGGATAAAACAATTTGATTTAATTATAATTATTCACCGGCCCTGTATGATATCCAGACAACAAGATTTAAGATCACCTTTATGTTTAAAGGACGCTCATTTTATTAAACTTAAACTCTATGTGAGTTATAATATCACGTAGATAGTAGTAGTAGTAAATATATCACTAGTAAGAACATTAATGAACTAACCACATCGAATACTTTTATAACCTTTTGAAATAATTGTGATTACAATTTAATGGAAATCTTCTATTTTGATTTTAGGTATAATTTAGATTTAACATTATTACTTTTAATTCTAGGTGAAATTGTAAACGTAACTATAATTTGCAATAAATAACAGACTTACACGAATTTTGCTCATGTATATTATAAACTTAATTGTTGTTTATAAAAACAAATATACAGGATTATCGATTACATGTGAAAAAGTTTTAAAGAGGTACGCGAAAAGTTTTAAAGCTTTTATTCCCTATTTTAATGCGCCAGACTACTAGCTTCTGGCAGTGCAGTCTGCAGAGGCGTAACAAACAGTAATAAAATTATATACGTAATAATTACAATTTTGAAAACACTTTTTCTTTTTTTGTTATCCTTACGTTATTAGTTAATTTTAAAACCATTGATTTTTGGATAGGGTAAACCGTACATTAAGTGAGGGCTAATACTATTCTCACCCAATCTTTTTTACTAATAACTTATAATTCTGTATAATCATTGTTAATAGAACATAAGTGAGAAATGCCTTGGAAATAAATAAATGAAATTATGAAACTTACGAGTGCTAACATATTGCTACGATACTATGAGATCGTACTGCGATTTTTTTTCAATATTCTGTGTACAATAGCGATGTTTCAGGTAAGGTTTTCATTTGTAAACGTTGTTAAATAACTACGACTATAATATTTTAAGGCTGACATTTCAGCCGACTTGCCTGACGCTAAGGCGTTGTGAATAAATAATAGAAATACATTTAAATATTTAAAAAATAAAGTGAACTTATTCGAAAGTATACATTGTTCTTAAAAGCTGTTCATCTTCATCTAATGCAATTGGCAAATCACGCTCGGCGCGCGTTACTGGGTGAAGGTCACGACAGCATGGCGGAGATGCGCGCAACCGACCTGCCTTGCGCTGCAACATAAGGCTGACAACACACCTAAGCTGGGCACTAGACATTTAAAGCTGTGACACAACATTCGTGATTTGAGAATTAACATTTTATTGTGAACATATCTTCATTCAGTACGAACACATAACACGCTATCGCTTTACTTAGAATATAACCATTGAATTTTTTTTGTTGAAACCAATTAAAACGGTACTATCTTGTACTGAATTGATATAAGGTCTTTTATGTTATTTCTTAAATAAAGCAGAAGCGTCAAACTGCTGTATATAATTCTTTAATAATGGCTCAACGGTAGAGCACTGAGACTTGCAATCATAGATCGCGGGTTGGATTCCCGGGATGCAATCTCGTATAGGATTGCTACTGCTCACAAACAAGTATTATCGGATGGACATCAGCGTCCTTTGCATACCAATACTACACTGCATTTATAAACCCGGGTGCCATGCATAAAAATTATGGTATAACCCCCCATAGATATCTTTAAAGGAGGCTTATGCCTTGAAGTAGGCGTCTATGGACTGAAACGACCACAAGGAGCTGCAGCAGTTCCTTTGGCAGTTCTTTTAATGTTCAAGTTATGAGTTCCTATAATGTACTCTTTGTTTCATTGCTACAACCTCCATTACTAAGCATCTTCAAGTTAGTGTTCGAGTTTAATTGTACGTAGCATATATAACATTTATTCGCATTTTATAACTTATTATTTAATGCAATATTTTTTTAAAGCATCGTATATATTATTTTTATGGAATTAGTGTTTATTCTTGTATATCTTTTACCCAAAAAAATATTAATAGGCTTAAATACACTAACACTTATCTACAGCTCATTACGTTTTTTATGATTACCTGAAAAAAATCGTTTTAGCTGTAATACCGCCCTCTTGTTATTATACATACACTATAGCAATACGTAGTTACTATCTATCCCCCATCTGCATCGCAAGGCCCGCAATACTTTTTGTGAGTGCAATTTTTAAAATAAACTCTTGGTATTGTTTACCAAGCCATAAAAACAATTGTACATGTTTTACAAACAAACATTACAAATTCAAACCATTTGCAGGAGTAATTTCGTGAAAACAGTCATTAGCTGACCTCTATTTGGCGAAAGAAATAATTCAACCACATTTCAAGTATCTATGCCTCATGGTTCCAGAGATATCTTGATGAATCAATACATAGGTGGAAATCTCATATATTAAATATACATAGATTTGCAGTACCCTTTGTAATAAAAAACAAACTTCACGGTAATCATTTGCAGTATTACCGTGAAGTTTTTATTTGCGATTTTCAATGTTAAGTCAATGTCTCTGTACATAAGTAATGTAAAATAAATTGCTACTATCTAACTATCCAATGTAGTATGTACTATGAGCATAAGAGCCCCGCCATATATTATGTTCTATAAGTAAATTAACATACAGGCGTTACAATCTAGACATTCCACTTTCGCCTCATCCTCTCACTTGACTTATCATTATTGGCTTATTTCTAGTTAACTGTACTCGGGTCATCTTTAAAATTCAATAGCTTTCATTTTTATCCCTCTTATATTTGGTCATCGTATCAGCCCACAGACGCTCAAAGATATTTATGGTGGGATCCCGTACCATAATCGCCACACTTGGCGGGCAAGTTGGCGATGGTAGTGCGGTATTATGGTAAGCAGAAAACGCTGCTCTTCCTCCTCTGGAAACTTCTATGTGAGCTATGGTAATCCTATAATTTAATACACAAAGTTTGAAATATATAAGATCGTATCCCGTAAATCCTACCCGCCGGCTATGATCGTAAATTATAGTGGGTATATTAATCTATATGTAGTAAAGAAAATTGTGCCGTTAGATAAACACCGATCTATAAGTTACATTAATGTCATTTGCCTAAGTAATTGCTTATTTGTCGACGGATGAAAAACACCCACAGAAGAGATAGGATGTATTATGTGCGCGGTGCTTAAGATACTTTTGTATTGAATACTGACCTACAAACCTGTGACCCCATAAAATCCTAATAGAACGTTTAATATGAAGTAATCCTTCGAGTCAAATAAGGAAAGTAGAAAATACGCTATTGCTGCTAACAACTAAAGTGTAATAGATAATCATTTTACAATTATACAGGATGATTGGTTATAGGTGTAAAACCTTTAAAAGGGTGAATATAGCTTATTTTTCAACAAAAAATTTTAAGGCTTTTTCACCTATTTTTCAATCAACCTGTATAAAGTGATCACTTTGAAATATGTTGTTAATTGATTTTTATATTGGAATGTGACAGACCAATAACTACTGGCTGTACAAAGTTTGCAGGGACAGATAGTAAAATTAATTGATTTTCATACCATGATCAGAATTTTTAAAACACTTCTTTTTAGTATATTATCATTAACTTATAATTTCTAAAAACATTAATTTTTGAATAGATTGCAATATACAATAATCCTTTAAAATACATTTATAAATGTCTAGTTTGATTTCCAACGAAAGCGGTAGTAGAATCAAAGGCAAATGAGAGATGGTAACTCAATTGAAAAATTACACAAATTATTAAAACTTCACCAGCCTTTTTTATTGCCTCATAGGGAAATCCTACATGGGACAACGAAATCGTTATGTTGGAATTCTATCGCTAAAAGCCTTTGTATACTACCTAAGTTAAAATGGCAGTGGCTTATTGCCTCAAAGTCTAAGACTAGAGCCATCCCCCCGTTACCATAAAGATGCAAACAGAATCAGCTCGCCGGCCACCGAAGTGCCTAGACAAATATTCAGTGGATCGACCCGAATCTTAAGGCTTTGTTGTTGGTTCATACGGTAGATTAAAGTCTCCAGCTGATGATAAGCTCTGACTAAAATTCCACCTGCCTCGTTGAATTGATTCTAAATTGATGATAAATAAATCGTCTTATCGAAGCTTCTATACAGGTGGCTGTAGTTTGTTTTTGTTGGTAAAATTTTATTTGTGTGGTATTTGTCTGAATTAATAATTTTTATTATTATAATTAATAACCTTGTGGTAATGACTGTATATGCAGCAGCACATTTAAAAAGACTGACAAAAAATTGATATAATTAAAAAAAAGGTGCATATGATGTTTTTTGTAAAAGGATTTATGTTATAGATTAAAAGATAAATACAAGTCTGTAGTGTAATTAAAACTGTTCATTGATGTCGTTAGCTGATCACGTATTAAATGTATGTAAATCTGCCTTGAAGACGCTTTTGTCAAAACAGAGAACAGACGTTCGCCGATCGTAACGAGCGCGGCGTTCGTTAGTGGGAGCCATCACGACCTTGCTATCACCGGGCGATACGTACCCGACCACTGTTAAGGTTCATACCACGCCTTCCCTGCACATCCGGTTCTAGATACATTAATTTTTATACGAGTCACGTTTAGCGTTGCTAAAAACACGATGTCTTGTATACTGAATCTCAAAGAGGTGCCAATGCCGTGCACGTTTCCTATTTGAGGTCAGATATAATCATTGTCAGATTAAATAAAATACAATAGCAAATAACACTAATTATCGCCTACTATACAAACATTTTTGGACGAATACTTTAAATATGTTTTAAAATATTTCTTAACTAATATATCTGTTCGCCTCATTGTTTTAGATTATAGACGACCTCCCCTAAAGATATCTATGGGAAGATATACCATAATCGCCGCGCTTGGCACGCGAGTTGGCAATCAGTGTTGCATTATGGTACGCAGAGGACACTGCTGCCCACATATAAGCTTCCAGAGGATTGTGGTAACGTATTTGTGAGCACTCGCAATTCCACATATTTAATGCAAAAAGTTTGAGTTATTACCCCTAGAATCGTTGCTGGGCTATCGTTGCTCTACCTGAATTAAAATCGTTTGCTTGACAAAGTTAATATAATAAAGTGTAGAAGATAAATGATTGCGGCGACCATCAACACTTGTCAGGAAATTTAAAGGTGTATTTATACAAGTCGACTTCCTAAAAGGTTCGCAAATTTATATTCTTTATCTAATTCAATACCAGTTTTTAAACGTCGCACATAACATTATAGCATATGGCATTCATTTTTGGTTCTACGACCTTCACAATATGGTATAACCACAGACTAAATATAAATTAGTACAAAAACTCGCCTAGTCGTGTGGAAAACAGGAGCAAAAAATATAAAAATGTCATCTATCTATATCTATATGGTCTTTCAGTTTTCCACACCGCTCAAATGAAAAGTTCAAAATTACATTATGCCCTCGTGTAAATACATCCTTAGTTCGTTCAATCGTTATTATTAATCAATGAGGTAACTTATGTTTATTCTGGTATTAATTGTATTTGGCGAAAATCGTATAGGTAATATTATTTTTAATTATTAAGTAACAATGTAATAATAAACAATTAAACACATAAATAATAATAACGGAGTGCATCTTAATATATCAGAGACTTTGAGTTTAAATAAATATATTCTGTTTAATACACAGCGATGCCTTAAGATGCGCCCGCGGGTGTGGCGAAATACGACTTTTGATTAATGGAATCACGCCGTGACCTCTTTTTTGACCTTACTCCACAAAGTTCTATTACGTTCGTTAAATATCATTGCCTTGGTTATACACCATTAAATGTAAAAAGATTATATTAAAATAAACGGTATTACAGTACATGTATTTCGTGTTGTACATTAAAAGTTTTGTATTTACGGCGACACAGTCTGTTACAACTTGAATCATCAAAAAATAACTGATAAAGTATATCAATACATTACAGATTATAATTCTTTAACTTACCATGTAAACCATTAAGCGCCTTTTATCTGGTTCCCACTATCATGTGCTTGTAACGGGCACTGCGAAATAAACACCTTTTTTAATTTTCATGTAAACTTTCTTCCGGATATTTTAAAGAAAAATTTGATTAGTGTAAACACTTTATAATGAAAAAAAGGTTCATCAGAAAGAGATTTGTTGCATTTTGAAAATCGTACATTTTTTAGTTCTTTTTTTTAATTCAATTATCTTTTTAATAATTAATGTATACAAACTTATGGTTGATTTGGTTGAATTCAGAGCTTAGAAGAGTCTTTATGAAAAAAATTATTTTATTTTATTATTTATTTAAGCTAATTGGCAAGATTAAGTGGTAACGTGAAGCGCCCATACAGCGCGAAGATCAGATCACCGCTGGGACCTTAAAGTTTTGGAGTGTTGATGAGCAGAGTAGGATATACAATCATATGATGAACGGACGACCTTGTGAAGGTCATCAGAAGAGGCTGGATGCAAGTCGCTTCGAACCACTCCTATTAAAAATATATGCGGGAAACCTATCTAGCAGTGGACGTCTTACGGCTGGTATGATCTTGATTTTAACATTAAATGTATAACGGATTTCCTATGATCACAGAGCAAATGTTGTTTTTATATGCCGATCTATGTAAGAAATTACCGTAAACATAACCAAGGATAATTAGATGTGAACAATAGGATGATGGTAATTTTATTACTTGCTTATGTTTACATGTTAATGGCATAAAAATTTTATTTTATATCTAGAAATTTCCTTTGGCCTTCTTTGCAAATAACATTAAATTAATTAGGTATTATTATGTAGGTATAAACATCGTTATTAAAACTTTTTTTTACTAATGTCTTCTTCACTTACATTCTTCCCTCGATTTTATGGAAATATTAATTTTATAAAAAATTTATGTTTTCAACCTAAATAAATAAAAAGATGTTCCAGCTAGTTACATAACTACGATGACAGTCCAGCTTATGGATTTATGGTTCAAACACATGGCGCCTTTCTCACGATGTTCCTCTTTACCGTTTTTGTGCGGTGGCGATAGGTTTAACACGCACGTATGGTCCCGTTGGGAATCAAATTGGTACCTGTGTTAAAAAGGTATCTGTCCCTAAATTTGCTTGTTATCACCGTTAATAATTCTCCCAAAGTTGACCGCAAAACTAGCGCGTAATTATTATTGTGGGCAATATCGTGTTCCACTATGAGGACCCTGTAATTTACGTCTTTCTTATACAATTGTCTTGGGTGTCTTCGAGTTGCTGGTGTATTAAAAAAAATCTGTGATACACCAAACCATTCCTCCCTGTTAGTCATTACTCAGATAAAAATCTTTGTCGACATTTTTGGATTTTAAATAATTACTAGCTCCCGCTACAGTTGCCTTTTGTTATTATGATTACGATTTATCGTCCACAGACATTAGCGTTCGTGGATTTATTTTTACAATTACATTTAATATGTCCAAAATTTTTCATGTAACAGCTCATGTTTTTGCATGTAACAGTGTTCACTAAGTCTCTTTAACTGTTTACTAACTAAAATCGTAAACTATTTAAAACTATAATGAAGTTACGTAATAATATATATTTTTCATATCATTGGTGCCTTTTTTTGTTTTTAACGACGTCCTAACGATGCCCAGTTTAAAATTACAGTTGCTGCGACCACTTTCTCGTCTTTACGCCATATTGTCTTCCTCAGGTTGTACACCACTATCTGTGCAGTGTTACCGTTTTCGCCACATCGATGGATCTTGTGATCAAATCTAGTTTCGCCCGTTTAATACACGTACGAATTCGTGTGATGTGACATTGCTACCAGCGCATGATGGATACTGTTATACAGCCCGTGGGTGACTGATGTTCCACGAAAAATGTTTTCGCACGGCTCTTTAACCCCTAAGCTTCATGAATGGTAGGCATCCTTGAACCTGCCCGCCATAATTGGCTAAAGTTTGCAAAATATAAAAGTGACCATTGGAAACGCAATCCTCTTTTATTCAAAAAACATCATCACTCGTCTATTATAGCCGATACTCGTCAGTTTCAATATAAATAGAAAAAAGTATAACAAGTTAAACGTTAACTGGCGATAAGAAATAATTTTTAATTTAATTTGTTTGAATGTGCTTGATATGTACAAAGAATTATGGAAAATGATGGATCTTTATATATGAGCCGTTGACTTGTTGGAGGACAAGGAAGATACCGTCGCATAGTGAAAAAAGGGCTATAGAAGAAAATTCCTTAAGTAGTGAAGTATAAACAAAAATGTCAAAAATGAAGACTGTGTAGAGGAAGTAAACGAAAAAGAAAACCGAATGTTAAAAAAGGCAAGGTTTTTATCTTCTATCAGTATATCATAGTGCATTTCTTTGAACAATAATTATTTTTCAGTTATTGGAATTAAATTTACCTAGAGATCATTACGAAGTCCAGAAAGTTCAGATTATTCTAGAGTAGTTTACAAAAATATATTTGAGCCTAGATCAGAGTTCGGCAATCTTTTGATTCGGAAAAGTCAAAAATTACAATTTACAAAATATCATAGTTTTTTAAGAGGTACAAAATTTTTTCATGCAAACAATAAATAATATATTTGACATACATGGCATTGACACATGTCACGGGGGAACGGTGCGGTGTAAAGCGAGTACAAGGGGCTGAGAGATAGAAATCACACATATCCTATCCTCTCCCTAGAGGCAGAGCATCTTGAACATCCGAAAGGTTTCTCCCCCGAAACAAAAAAAGTCTTTTAGTTACACATTAATTGCTTAAAGTGGATATCAACTTTTATTATCATACGGTAAAACGCTTTAATCTATCTTCTGAAAATGATCCAACGGTTCGCGTAAACGTCATTTTATTCAGCACATCTATGTCAAACCAGCGATTAAATACAGTGACGCGTACAGCGCAACAGTCGTTTTGTAGGAAGCACTTATGGCTCTTGTCATTCAGTCGATGAGTATTGACGATCAATATGAGTATGACCACTCGATTTTATTTAACTTTTCAGAAAAAATTACAGAAAGTGAAATTTCTTCCGACAATTCATGTCTGCAAACGAAACAATTGCATTTGTAGGGAATGGTTGTCAATGCAAAATCTCATTAAACTCACGTCTCAACGTTCGAATATAACCCATAAACGCAAAAATCAAATGCTACAGCAGAAACAAAAAACCGAACTTCTTTAAGAACTTCCATTATATTCAACTTACAATGGTTATTTATAAATCAAATCAAAGCTATTCTTTTACGCATCTACGTATTTAATTTCTGTTTATACATTCTGTTATATTATCTGAGTTGTTACGGAAAATAGATTTTAGTAGAATTAAATTTAAAATTTTTTGAAAGTAATGTCCTTTACTATGTTATTCGTGCAAAATTTTTTCTGTAGGGCGTCATCAGTAAACTTGCAATACGATATTATTCATTTGTGAATTGCTGCCAACTCCTTCACTGCAATATTTTCTTTCAATTTTTTTTGAGACACATTGGCTAAGTTTGTGATCGATTCTTTAAAATAGATTATAGTAATAAGACGTCACTGTATATTAATAAAAAGTGCAAAAGTAGCAAGTAATAGCCGTTACTGAAATCCTATTGAACATTTTTTCCGCAAATAACATCGTATTCGCTCTTACGATTCTACTTGTAAGAATTTCGTTCGCAAATTATATCGTAATAGTGGTTTACCGTTTGAGCTTCATTAAGCTATTTTCGTGCAAAGCATTAATGGTGGAATAAACTGGTATAAAAAATCTCCATCATTTTTCATTTAAAAATCTTAAAAAATCACAAAGTGTAATGCTACCCGTAGATGCCGAATTTGTCAGAAACGGAACAAGCCTACAATAGTATAATACCGGCTTATTCGGTGAAGGCGACGATTTAATCAACAGCTTATTATGGTATTATACAAAGAGCTTTGCCATTGCTCATGCTTGAATTAAAATTTTCTATAAGCCATAGGATCTTTTAATTTAGAGCAAATACTAGGCAAGACTGAGGAGGTAGACGAATGTGAATCTGTTCTGTTCTGAAACATCCCTTGTGCGTTCTGTCAAACGTACTCTTCTGAGCTCACCGTCTTCCGCACATACTATACACAGAAAGCCACGTTGTATTCGTATATATCAACGTATGTTTTAAATTTTCAGGCAGCTGGTATATAATAATGTTTGTGTATATCTCTTTCGCGTAATATTCCTCATTAGAGGGTCGTGATCTTCCTTTTTATGTGGTCTTGTTTAATACTGTTATGATATGCAAGTCTTCTTTCCCATATTTAGTTTTTTTTAAATTGACATTGATGGTATAAATAAATATTTATTAAATAAAAATAATTAAGAACTCATTGTATGAAAATGGAGATAATTTCGTAATCGCCACGTTCATTTTAAGTATCTAAACTTCGTATTACCCTATTATCAGTTTAAAATTTTTATATTACATTCGCGGCCTATATTTCACAGTATTCTAGAAATAGTTATGAATAATAACGAGTGATAAATATTGTAAAAAGATTTACGTGAGGCGTTGACGCAGTGGTGTTAGGTTACTCCGACGGTTGCAAGGCCAGGTCGCAGCAACAATGGTAACATGTTCCTTAATGAGTCATTAATTATAAGACATAATTAAATTGATAATTTTTCAACATAATACCAACGTCTTAACGATTTTTTTATGCACAGATTTAAACCAATGTACTTAAAACAGTAATGCTGCGACTTATTTAAACAACATTGAAGTATTTAAAGTTGTCCTAATACACATATAAACAAAATGATTATTGGTTAATTTTTATAAACATGTATCATCATCATAACCATGTCAGTCTACATAAGGCTTCTACCAGGCATAGGTCTTCAAAGATCGCTACGATGACCGGTCTTGCTCTACCCGCATCCACCGACGGTCCACCTATTGGAGGCCTTAGCACGTCGCATCTGCCAACTCGTGGTTGACACACGACAAACTTTCGGCACTGCCGTCGGCTGTACATGTTAAACATGTATAAGCTACTTAAAAAACGCGAAGTAATACAGGCAATTTACCGACAAACAAACACACGGTTTTTATATTAATCCCTTGACATACAAACAAAATGTGCATCGACGCATTCGAAGAATGCCATTTATTTTGGCTTGCATGGCTTTCTAGCGATCACTCATAGACAGGCTCAGAACCAGTGCGTTTTATATTCAAACTTATACCCGGCGATAAATATTGCACATCGACTGTTGGGAAGAGACAATCGGCTAATTTCGGCTTCGTAGAGCGTTATCTCTGTCGCACGAAATACCACGACTGACAAAACGTCACATAGGTAGTGTGGGACACAGGCAGTGCTGTGTGATCGCCGGGTACTGTACATTTCTGTATAAAGTTTAATAACGTTTATGTATTCTATTGTTAGTTTAATATAAAAGTCTACAATGGCACATGAAATGCGCAACATATCAGAGCCATCATTGTATGTCAAGAGGTTAAATAAAAATCGTATGCAATGGGTATGAGTATAAAAAGTGGAGTCATATCTTCTACCCGGACGCATTTAAATAAACGTTTAAGCACAATTCAAAAATCACTCTCTCATGTGATCATTTTTTTTTGTACCAAGCATTGTATTTTTGACGGCCAGTTAGTGTGAAAGTTTGTTGTGGGCGTGTTTGGTATAGTTGCAAAAGCTTCAAAGGAGTGAATGTATGGCTCTTTTGTCGGCTAAAAGGTTTAATGCTTCATCATTTTAAAACTATTGAAATTCGACAATAAGTTTTGGCAGAATAAAATCTTCAGTGACAGATGGTAAATAATAATTAATTTTAATGTGGGAGCATTTGACCTATATATTCACCCCTTTAAAGCTTTGAAACTTTTATCGATCATCCTGTATACTATTTATCATTTCAACATTTATAGATATGAAAAAAGCATTAATTGAACAATACTTTTAACAAATTTAGCATATTTAAGTTAAGACATCATTTTATAAACACCAGTGAAAAAACCATTATGTGTGTCAGTAGTTAAGAGGCACCGGCGCTTTCCGTAGGAAATATCTGCGTTTGAATAAAGTACAAGGGACGATCAACTATGGGTTTTAATAGGTAGGACTCCAGTAAAACAGTATTCTTCTCCAAGAGAGAGTGTATGTTAAGAAAATTCCCCCGACACAAAATTAAATTGTCTTATTTTCGTTTAATACTAGGTATTGTTAGCTTATTTGGTCTTTATAAATACCACAAACTCTGGAATAGAAGGTTTAAGAGAACCACAACCCCAAGAAAGAGAATTCTTAACAAATGTTTTAGCACGGCCACACCCGAAGTTTACTCGATGATTTTTTGTTTAACAGTTGAATTATTAATGTCTTTTGTAATTATTTCTAAAATAGTAACTTGGACTTTGGACTGAGGTTCTAGAACCACAAAGCAGACACACGACCTTCACAGACAGATAAAAGGCCGTTCCAGCTGATCTTATTGTAACTCTATGTGGGAACCCTATGTCTAGCAGTGGACATGCTATTGTTGAAATAATGATGATCAAGTTAACATCTATTACACAATTTTATGGGCATAAATCTAGAGTTTATTAACACACTACGGAAAAGGATAAATTTTCTGATGACGTTATTAAAAATGAATTTTTACAGTTGCATTACAAAATTTTTAAATAAAAGTTTTTCTCTTTCGAAAGGTCGATGTGCAATATTTATCGCCGGATACTGTACCTGGCAAATTGATGTTTTGAAAATTAAAAAAAAAAATCATTCAATATTATATTGGTTTATAGAAAGCGAATGTGTCATACGCATTCGTTATGGTAATCAAATTCAAATATATTTAGTTAAAATGTTAATTCATTCGAAAAGAACAAGATAAGGAACACAGACAATACTTTTTTTATACTTAAACGTAACAAGACGAGCAATGTGGTTAACTGGAACAAGAGATTTTGAATTACAATATCTTGTGCAAGAATACATCTGCGCTAATCATCTTGTCATGAGATAGTACATCTTCGCTAGTTACGGCACTCGCAACTTCGAATAGAGCAATGGTTACGTAGATGCAGCATTTGAATCTACCTAGATAGCCTTCTAGTGAGTATATAGCACTGGTAGCCCAGCGGTAGATGACTGAGATTTGCAAACGAATTCGCGAACTCGCGGGTTCGATTCCTGGGATACAATCTTAAATAATAAAAAAAAAAATGCGTTAATTGTATAGAATTGCCGCTGTTCTAAAACATGTTTCCGAAGGATGGGCAGCAACGTCCTCTGCTACCATAATATCACACTGCAATCGCTAGCCTGTGTACCAAGCGTAGCGATTATAGCGTATCTCCCCATAGATATATTTTGTCTGAAAAGACGATGTGGTTTGTATGGGAAATGAAATGATTTTTTTAAAATTTTCCTCTCAGTTCTTATTTTGTTTTCTACCCAGTGGCGTACCTAGAACTTTTGCCGCCCGGGGCGATCTCCAGTTTGCCGCCCTTTCTATTATATGTCAATCAAATAGTGGTTTTTGATTTAAAAAAATATTGATATATCACTTCAAAGTAATCATATAAACTTTTCAAAAGAAATGACATTTATAAACTGACATCAAAAAATTTTAGTTAGGAAAAATTGTCGAACAAAGTCGTAAAGATCCTTTTACGAATTCAACGAATTTTAATGAATACAATAAAATAAAATTATTATCTTGTTCTTAAATTAGAATCCAAAATTTACACTAAAAAGCATTTATATAAACCGAGAAATAATTTTCGAAATCATAAAGTTAATAATAATTTATATAAATCAAATATTAAACTTATAATAATCATTTATTATTCAAGAAAGAAAATAAATTTGAAATGAATAAGTTGCTTTTTACAACTATAAGTAAATATAAAAAATGCCGCCCCAAGGTAAGTGCCGCCCGGTGCGGACCGCACCCACCGCCCCCCCCTAGGTACGCCACTGTTTCTACCTCAGAATATTTTTCGTATTCTAACGTAAATTTGAAAATAAATAATAAGCCGAATTGGAGAAGACGCTCTAGTTTTGCATTTAACAAAAAAAATAGGTGGTCAATTTATATTTATGTAAGACTTTCAGATGCTGGTTAGGTAATACTTATTTGTGTTGGAATATACCGGTAATAATTTTGGAAATACATTATTTTACACAAAAATGAGAAGCTAAAACGTATTTATCGAAAGGTCATAAAATCAATTTTCTTCAAAGAGCCGCACGTGTCATGCGAGCCTCGGGTTAACTACTCCGAATTTAGTCTTGTCATAATTATTATTATAAAGAAACACAACAATAATATTTGATGTAACATATAATACTATTGTTATGCTGAATTAGTTTTAATACATTAATATAAAAGCATTAAAAATATATGGCAATTATTCCAAATTGTCTCCTTTGGTTCCAATAGTCCTCTAAACTTTGAGGCCAGTTATCAATAGCAGCACGCTCTATTTTTATGGGAAAACTCGTTACTGCTATTTGTATGTATTGTTTTAGGGATTTTAGCTTTACTCTCTAAAACTGACCATAACTCATAATCCAGTGGAATAAGATCAGGACTAAATGTCGGCCAGTCTCCAGCTCTGGTGGAGTCCAAAACGTTTGTTTCTAACCAAGATTGGGTGAATCGAGCTTTATGAGCCGGCATCGAGTCTTGCAGAAAGGACTATTCTTGGGTATAGAACACGGTGTCGTTAAGGAGCTTAACTACTTAAGAATGCCGTGATACATTTACGCCGATGTTTTGATGCCTTTTTTTTGGATAAATATGGCAGTCACTTCATAATTGTTATTGTACCCTATTTTTAAAAATTATCAGTTAAGAAATAACCGGTAAGTCTCTTGAAGGTTGCAAATCCTAAGCCAACTTTTAAAATACACTACTACATGGTTCCGTGCGCTATATTCATCTCGCAAGATAAAATCTTTTGCTATTGAACAGGATTTCCTCGAATTCTTTCCCTTACTGTTTTGATCGTTGTGTTTATGGCCAGACTATAAGTATGGTATGCTTAATGTAGAATTACTAATTGAAAGACGAACTCATTCGGATGAACAACCGCCGCGTGCCTAATCCTTTCTTCTACACAATCATGGCAAAGGGTAAACTAAGGAATAGCTCTCACCTGCGCTCTAAGTTTGTTTTTAAAGACATCTCAATGCTTGCGCTATATTCTATGATAATCTTAGTTTTAGGTTTTTTGGCATGTTAAAAAATGTTTCGACAAGACCCCGCCTATAAACACTAAGAAAACCGCCAATTACGTAAAGCAAGATCTAAGTTCTACTATAGAAATTTTACTCTGCAAGCCAATTTTACTGCCACCCGAGAGATTGGGTGTTTAAGACCAAGTTCAGTCTGCATCAAGTTATGGCTCATGCTAGAAACCATATTTTTTTCTTGGTAAGCCTTGGTAACAAAATCGCTTCTTGTAACTTAAATAATTTGCTACAGTTTTAGTAATTGCAAGACTCATCATCATGTCAGCCGATAGACGCCATCACAAGACATGCAAGGCCTCCACCAAAGATCACCACAATGACTGATCTTGCACTACCTAGACTATGTCATCTGTCCACATAATGGGAGGCCTACTTACACCACGTCTACCAGCCTCAACTACCGTCGGCTACACGAACAATGTGCGCCGCCTACTGCTACTTCCATCGAACATCTCTTCTAACTACGTCGACATTACATATTGTCGACTAGTTAAAACATATTTATAAATTTATTGTAAACGAAGCCAGACGTCTACACTGGTTATATATAACGCAACAACTGGTAGCCTTGTCAAAAGTTGATATGATTCTTATTCAAAAATGCAACAGCCACGACAGAAACATATTGTGTTATAGATGAATAAAACATGTCCGGGTTTTAAATGCATTATTCTAAAACCCTGTCTCTTTATGGAACTGAATGAAAGATAGAATCTTCTAGACTATAACTACGACTATTCGTGCCGTGAGATCCTTTTGATAATATTGGGCTGGGAAATCTGCGATTACATTCAAATAATTTTATAACAGCATTCAATAGTTACGGGCGAAAAGTTTAGGCGAAAATTTATATACATAAATTTAAGTCGTGTGATTTGAAATAGATTTAGAAGTATTTGCCAATTAACGTATGTTACACCTTATCCAAAAACTGTTGGTTTTAGAAATAATAAATGACATAATTACAATATAAATAAAAAAAGTGTTTTAAAAATTCGGATAGCTACATATTAAAATTAGTTACTGTTTACAATCTGTAGCTTCGGATTTTGAACCTCAAGTTATTGGCCTGTCGCATTTTAATAAAAAAAATAAAATTTTCAGAGATCGCTTCATACGGAAGTGATTGCAGATAGACGTAGACTTTAAGAGTGAATATATAGCTCAAATGGTCTACACGTTCACCCCTTCAAAGCTATTACTACCTATTTTCAATCAACTTGTATAGTATTACTTACTTATTTTTTTTATTTATTACTTACTAATTTTTACATTTTACTGTTTCACTTTATTAAAGGAATACAACCGTTTTGAGCGTTATCATATAACACGGTTCTGACCGTGCGTGAATATGACTTATATACGGCTTATAGGGAAGTCTTACATTTTGCGGATGTCCAAGAAACCGCATAGAGACTAATTTCTTCACTACCTATCATAAATGTAATGAGTTATATATGGGAAGCGTCGGCGGTTACACGATTAACGGACCGCAAAACACTATCCTTTTTTATACATTTTTTGGGTCTCAAATAAAACCCGACAGCCTATCAGGTAACCATACTTTTTTAGCTACAATCAAACGTAATGGCGATATTTTTTTGCTTGCCAGTCGGCATAGGTTCACTAGGTTTAAGATGTTAAAACGTTATGATAAAAGGAGGATCAAGAACAATCTAAACAGGTTTATTATCGGTTCTGTTCATCATGAAGTGAATTATGCTGCCAAACATGGTGGCTGAGTGTAAATACGATTTTTTTACTTATAGCTTTTGGCCGTGTTCCTTTACAGCTTCGCCGAGATTGGGGCAGCTGAGGGCTCAACGCCCTTAACCAAGCGTAGGGTCTTAACGGTAACTAAGTTTAAAAAGTCCGTCGGGAGCCTTGGCTCAATCCGGTACATTATTAATTTCATCGAATTGGGAGGCCGTCAAGCTCTATAGTAGTTTATGTGGAGGCATCACCATCTACCATAGGAAATTTCATCTTAATCACTCAAGACGCATTCAAAATTCGGATTCTATGGTGCATGAGGAAGCCAACCGTTGTAAATTATAAATATTGTCCTGTGCCCGTTGTAAGGCTTATGCAATTCTCGTTCGTCACCAAGAACGCATAAACGATTTATTCCTAGCTCTGGGTGCTATACAAGCTGGCTGCGACATTATCAGGATGTGGTACGGGAGTCGTTGGCTACACTCACTTCCCGGTTCCCATGACGGGATCTAGCCTAAACTTCACCCGGTTGCGGTGGGTATTATTTAGCATTTACCTCTTGCTGAGCAGCCAAGCATCTGAGCTGAGGTAACTTGCCAGTTGCCTGCCAGAAAGCGACCACTAAAGTTGGCTCTATCTACGCGAATAGCCACCAAGCGGCCCGTTCGCTAGAACAGTAAGGACAATCACTAACTCCGCGCGGCGCCCGAGACCGCACATGGCAAGCGACCAGAGCAAACATTGTCCCACAACTACAAAGCCGCTATGAATCCGACACTAATGACCAGACCAGTAGTTACCGCTCGCGTAGTAGGCGGTCTACTAGTCCCCGTAGTATTCTAGTCCAAACAACTGACTGAAGTCACGTTTTTCGACAGCCGAAAACTAATAAAACCTATTGGAAGCAAGTTGAGTCCAACGTATTCCGAAAGCGATATTATTTGCTTGCCGATCCATGTCTCCAGATCCATAAGACCCCAGCAAAAACCCACTCTGGGCACTATGTGGTCTACCCTCTACCGCTTGCAACACTGGCTACAACAGTTACTTTATCTATGAATCTTCAAAACCCAGATTTGATTTCATAGAGAAAATCTGAGCATAACCTGGCTTCTTAATTATAGAATACTAATGTAGAAAATTAGGTCTCCTTTACATACACACATTAATTACTATTTATTCTCCAATATTATTTTTAATGGAGCATTGGTCTCTTCCATGTGAGATGAATTAAATACTTGTTTTTAATAATACTATTCCCTTAGAATCATTCATATTTAACATTTGTGTACAAAACAAATATCAGGAAAGCCCTATAAAACAATAATTAATGTAAGGCTTCAAAGATTCCTAACATGGCTTGATCTGAGAAGAACCTACAAGTCAAGCCTGTTAACTATTATATACTGGCCTTTATATTGTCTCTTAGAGTAGTAAGTTCATATCTTAATAATCTAGTTTGAAAAGTGGCAGTCATGTTATTTCCTAAATAGGTGAACCCTAGGTATCATTTATTTTTTACATTGGCATTAGCATAAAATACATACATTTAAAAAAAAAATTAAAACAATACTTACAATTTGAGACAAATGTAGAATCTTGTGCAGTGCCGAAATGACATTCACGCATTGTTTTCTTCTATGACTAAATAAAAATAATTACATCTAATACTGGCCTTGTTTACATTAAAACAAAACTACTCTCACATTATGACTTTTTAATAACTAAACACTAAATGTGACTACAAAAGCAAACTAAATGAAGTTAAGTCACATAATTGAGAAATTGAGAAATTATAAATGGTGCATCTGTTTTTAACATTATCATCAAAGATGTTCCATAGTCAGTGCTTGTGGCATATCTGAAACAAAATTTTAATATTATGAAGTACACTACCTTTGTATGCAGAACAAGTCTGGAGATAAAGAATAAACCATCTCATTGCTATCAATATTAGTCATAAATATACTCTGTAAAGGCAATCTGCCTATTAAAGTTTAAAACAATTACATATTTAAGATTAAGTAATATTACATGCTTTTTATATTTTTGTATATGTTACATGAAATTAATTTATATCTATATACTTATTACCATTACAAAACATAAATATATATATTTGCAAGTTAGTAAATAAGTAATTATCTTTTATTGTTAATAAAATAAGTACTTTGTCTGTTCCTTATCTCATGAAATTTGACAAGGTTTGAGTTTTGAATAAGGATATATTACATTAAAAAAAATTAAGCCACAGGGATAATTTTTAACAAACTAATCATATCCCAAAAAATGTAAATAATCAAAAATAAAATATAAAACACAAAATTCATAAATACTAAAATAAATTATTGTGTAATAACGCAATATTACAAAAAAAATGTGTAAATGTTTCATTGCTAACCATTAGTTTTATATTTATTATACGTATATTTCTTAATAGTCGTATTATGAGGACGTAAAATTTTACAATTATTGTTAAATTATTATTAACGGAATTCATGCTGATATTTGTTACTCAAATATTATTACTACAATAATATTAACTGGTACATTGGTTAATTTAAAAAAAAATTGATTAAAACAATGAAAATATACATTGTTTTCATTAACAAATGTACTAAAATAAAATCTTTTATAACTTTTGTTTTAAGTTGTATTAAGTTGGAATATTCTGTTTATTTAAAAAAATATGATGGTTACATACCTGGTTATAATAATACATTAAAAGTTTACGATAAAACCTTGCCACGTAATTCACATGGTTTAGCTAAGCCACTTATAAAGTTACTTTTTGTAACATTTAACCACCAAAAACCAGCGTCATTCATAAAAAAAACAGTTCCATACGTCACGTAAATATTTTCATCCAACTGTCAAACTCACACTGATATATGCAATAAGAAATCTGCATCAAAATGTATTCGGGGAAACGGAACGTTACTAAATTTCGTAGCTCAAAAATTATTTTTTATAATAATCGCAGTAGATACTTTGAAAAGATTTCGTTTTAGCGTGCAATTTTGTTTAAGTGCAATACGAGAGAAAAATACCGCTATGCCGCTGAGGCGGCCTTCTAACACTGCATAAGTAATGTACAGTACGATAGTATATTACGGCACTTGCAACCACTCGCCCGGCCGGTTTACGCGCGCACTAAACTAAGAGCTATAAGCACAATACAGATACAATGCCATAGCAATTATGGCGACAATTATGGATTTAAAATATGCTTCACTACTGTCTGAAATAGCCTTTTCTATGACTTACAGAATTGTATAGCTGATCTATCTTCTAATAAAATATAAAGGAAAATAATAGCTAATAAAACTATGAACATAGATTAAAAGAAAAATTTAAGCATTTTTTTTTTTCATTGAATGTAACAAATTCTGCTATTTTTGTTTAGAAATGCGCCATCTTTTATTGAGGAGATGGTAAAAAAGCAATATTATTTGAAATTTATTCAAGTCATTGGTTGTTACAAAAATTTGTTCCGAATAGTGTAAAAATCATAATAAAGGTTATAAAAATTAAATCTATTAACAATGGAATTATTCAGCAAAAACGTAAAGTTTGTATTACTTTAACGGTTTTTGCTCTGAAAAAATAAACAAGGCTAGGTGTAGAAAAAAGGCAAAGAATGATTATTAATAATTAATGGTCTAGATTTTTACAAAGTATATGAAGGCTAAAATATTAAGATAATTAAAGTTAAAGTTAGTAGTAATTAAAGTTAGTAACCCATTACCGCTGAAAAATTGTTTGTTTAATGAAACATTAAGGTTTTCGGTGTTAAGAGGCACATTTCATATTATTTTCTAATGGACAGAGGCTTTAAATAAAAATACATGTTAACATTTCAGAAATGATATGATTAATTACAATTTATTTGTAATTAGTCTGTCCATTACTCAATTAAATATTGTTGAATTTATGAATATCGCGCCATCTCATAACTGTTTAATATTAAACTAATACTACATTGTTGTTGTCAAGTTTGTAAAAAAAGAATCTAAAATAACTACTAGGAATTATCATAGCTGATAATAAAAAGGTACTTAGTTTTATATTTTATTGCAAAAAATTGCTTGGGCGTGGTTGTTATTTAAAAAATAAATAAAAAAGTTCATATGTCAAAAATTAATTTAATTTATTATACTTTTTAGAGGTTCATTTGCCAATCTCTGAAGAATTTAATTTTCGTTTCTTTTTGTAGTATTCAATTTTTTCTTCCAAGCTTGCTGAAAAAAATAAGACAAAATTAAAAACAAACTTTTACATTTACTTATGGAAATGAGAAGATATATATATATATATATATATATATATATATATATATATATATATATATATATATATATATATATATATATATATATATATATATATATATATGTATATATATATATTTATATATTTATATATATATTTATATATATATATATTTATATATATATATATATACTAATACATAATGTATGTATATACTCACAGCAGGTTCCACGCTTCATGAGCGGAGTATAAACTTTTGATTTCACGCCCTGTAATAAGCAGTCTGTGTATGCCATCACATAATTCGTTTCTTCTTTGCTTTTATCTTCTAATCTCTTTTCAATATATTTATTATATTCAGATTCTAGATGTTGAAGTGCATCGCGTATCATTGTTGTTCTGAAAAGATTGTACAGTTAAGAGTTTGTTACAAATTGATGTAGCGATAACTTTGTGTAACCTGTATAAAAAGAAAATAAACGCAAGTAGTTTTTTCTTTCGTAAAAAACCTTCATGCCAAAATAACATTTTTATTTATGTACAAATTACAGATTAAATAAAACAATTATCGTCTCTACCTGTCAAACAGTTGACGCCAATCAAACACTGAAATATTTTGTACCATAAAACATTAAAAAAAATTATTACGTTAGACTAAGGACCTAAGGTCGTTGGAAGAGGCTATATGCAGAGGCTTTTAGCTGGTCTTATTGGATGTCTGCGGTTTAGCTCATAAATATCGCGAGCGAATAGAATTCGTGTACCAGAGTGTTACGTATTGAGGTTAAAAGAGGACAAAATGCCATCCACAGCCGCAGAACTGGTGTACGGCGAGAACTTATGACTGCGCAGTGATCTGTTCCAGATATCAGCGTTCGAAGTCTCGAACTACTCTAATTTCCCTTCCTGTCTTCGCAGATACATCAGAGAGCTAAAACCAACACCCGTTCTTGATCACAGTTAGGTAAATACCTATCTGTCCACAGCTAAAGCGGTGTTACTAAGGAAAGTTGCTGTAGGCAAACTCCCAGAGCTGTTATACACCAGACCATACAATGTACTCGAACGGTCGGAAGAAGCATTTAAGATCGACATGGGTGGTAAAACTGTTACCGTGTCGATCAATCGTCTGAAACCTACACATTCCACAAATCTTATACTGTTCCTGTTGCTCCAGCATCAAGAACCCTCAATTCAACACCATGACGCACGACCACTTCTTCGAACCAGCCTTCCCGACAACGAAACCTACCGCTCCAACGACATCACCGGCTCCGATGCCTGCGAACCTCAATACATAACACGCTGTGGTAGACGAGTTCGATTCGCTCGCGATATTTACTACCTCACCGGATTCCGTGGGGTCGGGGAGGGGGGGGGGTGCAGGCTGATGTAGCCACACTGTCTACACGATTCGCATTTAAACATTTTTGATAAATTTAATATCATTGTAAAAGAATATATAAAACACATCACAATGTCGAAGCAAAATATGAAAAAGAAATCGTCACACAATTTTCCGATACTGCACAACATAGACGTCTTACGGCTGAAATTATTATAATGGTGATTAAGATATTAAAGCAATAAATAAAGTGACCATGTCTTTTTTCTATTGGACCTCAACAGTCCTATATTTTTAACAATACGAAGTATAACATTATCATATTTAACATTGTTATAAGCTTCATTCAATAAATATTAATAATCAAAAGTAAACTGATTATGTTTAGCTTACTTTATACTGTGTATAGTCCAATCGCCTTGCAAGGTTGCTATGACAGATCTTAATTCATCACTATAAATCCATTGATTGTTTTCTTCCAAGTCATAGCTGCAGTGGAAAAGATTTAAAGGAACATCTAACGCCATATTATACTGTGGTTTCCTGCAATGAATAAATAACATAATATTACTATCAAAATTTTATGAATTTTAAAGGTGGAATTATCTTTAACAGACATTCATTTCATAACATATGTTATTGTAAATTATACTATATATATCAGTTATTTTCTTAACTCATGAAGTCATAAACTGCAGTTTATGTTTTCATGAGTTAAGAAAATAATTTAACATTAAAATAACCCTTATTTGCATTAGCTACAGTGTCTTTAAAAACAGAAATGCTTTGCTATTGTTTTCAGGTGGGCAAATATGCAGCAGCGCATGTCGTTGTATTTTTCTTTGTAAGCAAAAAAAAAAATACCGCTAAAGTAAAGTAAACCACTATGAGCATAAACAGAATTCAGCATTTGGTATGGCACATTGTGCTGAAGAATATTACTTGCAGCAAAAATCTCCTGGATATGGTTTTCATTATGTTTATCAGTATCTGACTGCATGGTATATATAGAAAACTAAGTAATGTATAGTAAGATTGTGTTGTTTTAACGAAATGGTATCAATTAAGACTGTTATACAATTTTTTAATATATTTATAATTGTACGTTAGTCTTAAATTCTGATGATTAAGTTGCGACTAGCAACACATCACATCATAGCGATAGAAAATTTATTAGAAAAACCTTTTTACAACACTAAACTTAGCTACAGTATCACACTTGCAAAAATGCACAGCAAGTTTATAATTATAACCATTAATACTTTGATTTTAACCTGGTTAAAAAAATTGTTTTAATATATATTTGTATACACACACACACACATATATATATATATATATATATATATATATATTTAATATCTTATATAGAAGATGTACATTAAAACAATAATGTTTTAGTATAAGTAGAAGACATAAACTATGTAGATAACAATATATATCTATAGTAAAATATATTTTCCTCCATATATATACCAATAGCTCTGGCGATCGAAAAACCGAAAAACGGTTGTAGGGGGCAACATTAAGTTATCGTCAGCGGCGCATCAAAAAAAGGAATTCCAAGGAAATAAAATTCATTATTTACATCGGTATTATGGCAGAAAAATTACGTCATCATCAGTGGCTCATCAAAATGGGGAATTCCACAGAAATGAAATTGTTCATTTTAGTTCACGTCGGAATAAATAGGGGCGAAGCTCGAATGAATATACGCACTTCTATTTCGGACTTCGTGTTGTCACTACCTCCTCGATCTATCGGCCCTAGGGTGAATCCCACACCGTAAATCCAGATGTTTCTTAGGGAATAAAAGGCAAAACAAATTATTTTGCCAAGAATATAGCTTTTTTTATTCAACACCTGTATACATACCTAGGATTGTTTTCAACATCCAACAACTGTGTTATAATACTAGGCTCTTCATATCCTTGACCGATCAACAAGAGTAAGCCCATGATGCACCGAATCTGATGCCAGAGGAATGCATTGCCTTCTATCAACAGACAGTACATTGAAGTAGCTAAAATTATATAAAAAATATCTTAACTCTCAAGGTAATATAAAGATTGTTGATTTTATATTAATTTTTAACATCATTTTTTTAGTGGAAAAGGAATATGTTACATAATTTCTTAAGCACACAAAGAAAATTAAAAACAGGTTTTACAATGCTTAATAATATAAATTGTGAGTAGAAATAGGTGTACCAGCTTTAAGAGTATTTAAGATAGATTTAGTAAGATTAAGTATACCCCATCCTTAAATCAATGGTTTCAGTAACAATAAATAGCTTAATGATAATATAGGCAAAAACTAGACTTTGTACTGCTAGAAGGTATTGGTTTGTCGCATTCTATTTTATATTATATTGATATTTTTAAGAAGATAGTGAAGTCTTTTAATAATACCATCTTCAATAACCAAGAATGGTACTTCCAGTAAGAATCAGTGCCAAGTCATAAAGCTTGATCCACTCAATCTTAATTAGAAATAAATATTCTGGACATTATCAGAGCTGAAGACTGGTCATTATCTAATACTGATCTTAATCCACTGGACTATGATTTATGATTAATTTTATAGAGTAAGGTTTGCTTTAAACACCATTATAATTTAGAGTTCCTAAAACAATCCATATGACTGGCAGTGAAGTATTTCCTCATATAAAGAGTGTATGCTGCTATTGATAACTGGCCTCAACATTTAAAGGATTGTGTTGCAGCCAATGGAGACCACTTCACATAAGCTTTACTCATTTTTAATTGTTTTATATTAACATTTAAATTAGCACACTTGATTACTATTCAATGTTATATGCAATAAAAAAAATGTTTGTCTTCATAATGATATTCATGTAAATATTAAGCATATTCATCCCTACAAAGCTTTTACAAGTATAAACAATCACCCTGTAAACATAAAATAGGAAAGGATGACTTTAAATGCCCATGATTATTGTCATATTATTTACAGTCATTCTATATTTCCCTTTAGCTTTTATCAGGCGAAGGTTTAAAAGACTTAGACCAAAAGAACTTTTAGTATTAAAATGTCAGTATATGAATCTTATTTCGCCTATTTATAAGCGAAATAATACTTTTATATCAAGTTATTACTTTAATTAAGTTCTTTATAAATTTAGCCACACAAGAAGTTTTACTTAGATACAAAAATAATATTTTGATTACCTTTGTTTGTATCATTGATTTCCACAGGAGTTATGTCAACATTAAGTATTTCTCGATAAAATTCTGTGACACCATTACCGACATCCATTTTACAAAGGTTTCGAAAATCCTTCGTGCCGACAAGGAAAGTGCAAGCTTTTTTCATTTTCTCTAGATCAAGATTAGATCGGGGGAAATAATATTTATATTGACGTCTCTTACAATCAAACCTAAAATAAATAATTTTTAAGGAGGTTCATGCTGTTATGTATTCTTTGTTTTAAAAATAAACAAGTGTAATTAGTTACCTGGCACTAAAATCAGGTCTGTCATTTGGTACAGGCATCCATGCAACTGCATGGATATCTTTTGGTAAAAGACGATTCAAGATCTTGCAGTATGGCAATTCTGAAGAAGTTGAAGCTTCAAGATTCTGTTCATCTGGATGATGTTTGCTTCTCAATGAAATTGATATCACCTGAAATGATATTAACTTCTTATTAATTCCTTTAATACATAATATTATTAGTATTAGAAAAATGTGTTAGTATTATATATATATATTATTAAAATAATATGTTAGTATTATCTAAAATGCGTAGCATAGTATCTTCATCCACATGCTGGCCAGATAACATTGTTAAGGTTGTTGGAAGGGGCTAGATGTGAATTGCTTCTTACTGGTCTTATTGGAATTCAGAAGAGAAGTCTGTGTCCAGCAGAGGGCATTCTTCAGCTGAAATAATGATGATGATGACAATGCATGTTTATAACAACCTACAATAAGAACAACTCAGCTAAATAACTTGATTTTGCAGAAAAACTAGCCAAAATGAATTTTCCAGCATCAATGGTTGTTACTAGAACATTATGAATAATGCCCATGAGTGTATGATACTCTTAGCACCAATTATTGTAACATGAAGTGGAACCTTATTGAAAAACACTATTAAAATTCTGGTTCAATCCACAAAAAGTCTAGCATGATTTATTCAAACTGCCTATAGAATAAACTGGGTTGAGATATTTGGGACTTTTAGAGATGGCTAGAGTCTGAAGGTTGTGGAGTGGAGAGTATGGATTGCCAAGCTCAGCATAGGAAGTATAACTCATGGTGGTCAGATGATCTCAGTAAGATAGACCCTGGATACAGGTTACATTCAACCAGTCCCATAAGAAATCTGTAGAGGAGGCTTAGCTCAAGCAGTCAGCGGACATTCTGTGGATATATGATGATATATATCATCATCATCATTTATCATAGTTAAACAAAATGATGCTAAAAATAAATCGAAAAGCATGTTTTAAACATTGACTTGAGAAATTACAGGATATATCACAAGTTCTATTGGTTAAGAAGTTAATTCATATTAATTTACTCTATTGTTTACTCTATATACTTTTTATAGATTATTAGAATTGTGAAAAAGAAAATTGAAATAATGTCTTAAGTGGAATGTCTGACAGTGTAAAAATGAGATATAAAACAATAAATCAATGAGATAATAAATCTTATCTATAAAGTATGGCTGGGGCCAAACTGTTTCAATCAAAAAATATCTAGTCTCTAGTAATGATATACTTTACTTATGAATAAATAATTTCTAAATAATATATAAATAATAGATACTAAATAGTGTTTAAAGAGATCTAAAATTTTTATTACATAAAATCTTTAATATCTTAAAATGTACCTGGCTAAATGCACTAACACCTTTATCTGTTCGTCCACACCTATGGTATTGTGATGTTTCACGAGATTCAATTAAACAAGATTTTGTCAAAGCGTGAAACAAATAATGTTCTATTGTTTGTGTTGAATCTTCTTGGACAGCTAATCCCTGGTAGTCCCATCCAAAGTACAGAATCCTCAATAATATTCTTCGGAAATGGGCTCTGTAAAAACATTTATCATATTGCTATTAAAACCAGTGTACTGCATGTTAGGTAAACAGCTTGGTAGAGGCTGAAACAAAGAACCATATGCATTAATGGTGGAGAGATGAAATGGATTGATATATCACAGCACACACCTAACACACGGTACAGTAGTTTTAGTTTCACTGTAATATAGTAATGATTGCAAAATAAGTCATTGTTAATAAATATATTAGTATTTTAAAAAAAAATGTTTTGTTTTGCAGTAACTCAGTGCTTTCTGTCAAAACTGATAAATAGCAATACTATTTGGGTAAGTTAGGATTGCTGAAGGAATAGAAACAGTCAACCCGAATTACATGTGGTATTAGTCTGTCATACACTAATGTTTTGAAAAACAAAGAGGCAAGGAAGGAAAAGGAAAGGCAGATAAACAGTTCTTCATGCACCATTGGAGACATGGCTTAAGTTGTATTTCCTTCTCCCCATTAAATAGGCACATTCAAAACTGTTAATAAACAATACGCTATCAACAGGCAGACTTAGGCTGCTTCCAACTGCTCCTGTTAGAAATTTATGTACTTAAGTGGAAGTTATATGGCTGAAATGATTGCTATCTGCAATGGGATAACTGTCATTCAAAAAAGTTTTGTGACTCCAGGGAATGAGAAGCAATCACAAATTTTATGTTGCTTTTTAAAATGTGAGAATAATTGTTTTTTATTTTATTTATGATCCGATTTGTTTTTGGACTAGACTATCACTGCTGCCCAAATGGCATTTGCAGATTCAGCAGGATTATTATGAAAAAATATATTCGAACATAAAACTTACTTTTTAAAGTCAAACTGCTTTTTACTTATATCTGTACAACTTTCGGTAACATTGTTTTCTTTTTTGCTTAAAATGTTTTTTAGTTGTAAATTGTGAGCTTGTAATTGTATTATTTTTTCAACTAAATCCTGAAATTTTGCATTAAGGTTATTAAGTACGGTTTTGTATTAAAGATATGTACAATCATGAGTTAGTCTAGATCTTACATTTTTATCTAAGTTAAGAAGTTCCTCTTTCGAAAGATCTGTTACTTTTCTTTGTTTTATAACTAATTTGTCCATTATCATTTATTGTTACTTTGTTATGATGAACGAGATTATTCGTCAACTCATATTTTGTTGCGATAGGCGACAATGACATTTATAACGGTGAGTGTGACCACTGCATTATGTGGTTATAAAAAAAAAATTGCTTAATTTTAGTAATGTATAATAGAAATACTGTTGTACTGTAATATATAAAGTATACACATTATTACATTTATTACAATAATTTTTAAACTGTTTTAATGCTCTTAAGAAAGTCTTTCATGAAGTTAGTATGTTCTGTATATTAAAATGTATTGTTAGAAATTTTACAAAAAGTAATAATTAAATTTTTACTCTACTAGTTCTCACAATCTCACATTGAAAATATATGCAAGTAGTACATAGACTTAAATTTTTTAAGGTTTCTCACTGCTACATGTTAAGAGAAATTATTGTATTTAGTACCTAGTACCTTAGGAGTAGTAGATGTTCTTTATTCTAATAAGAAATAAAATACTGTTACGAGAAGAAAACCGCATGCCGATTTGAATTTGAACGCTTGTATTAACAAAGTTAGATAGCTATTAATAAACCTGTAAAAGAAGAATAACATCATGAAGGTTTCTCATAGTCTGTCAATCCGTGTCCTGTTGCAATTAAGCCGTTCCTCGATGACCATCTTTTTCAAGAAAACTTTTCTCTTGCAGTATTGTATCGGTCGGAACTCACGGATTAGAATTTTGGCGATAACACATATAGGTTTAAATGTTACAGCTACATAGGTATTAACAAATGGACTATTGCAGATATATCAATAAGTCAATTTTTATGAGACAAGCGAGTTTCAGTTTTAGCTTATGATTTCTTATAAAAATCTGTAAACGATCATTAACCAATTCACAAATTCGACTTCTGTCTTAATATAAACAATTTATAATAAGGTATGTGCAGTAAGTTTCCAAAAAGTCAATCAATCAATGTTAATCTTTATTTAATATCAGTTAAAGTTCTGGAATGCATTAAAACAACATTGATTTTGATTATTTACAACCGGTTAATGGATGGATGATTAAGATGAACGAGTTTCTCGTAATGTTTACAATTTCTTTTCAAATCTAAGATAACTTTTACTTGTTCAAGTAATCATTCAGTTCTTTGATTATCATTGCGTATAAACTGTTTAACTAACTTTTTTGGAACGAACCATTATGAAACTCAAGGCATGATAAAAGACTTTATCGGTTTATTATTTTAATTTTGATATTTTAAGTGATAGCTGCTGTGATTGACCTTTCGGAAACTAGGTGTAGAAATTTGATAAAGTTTGGTAAACCAATAAAGCATTGAATAAAAATAAAAAATACTGTACTTCCTGCAGGCATAAGTAAACATTTACGCTAAGCATTAGCAATTTAAAATTACATTACAACACAATTATAGGCTACTTAAACGATACACAAAGGGGGTCACAGAAAAATATTTTTATGGGTGAGAAAATTTTTATAATTACGCAACATATTAAGAAAAAAAACCCGTATTTATGCTACAAGTTTAAAGAATTTTCCCAACGAGTCAACAGAGTACAACGTGAGCATTATCCGACTTCATTGATGGTTTGGTGGGGTGTAAGTTATGTAGGAGAGCCATATTTTTGTAATGAGGTATCAAAATATCGGCACGATTATATCAAGATACCATTCTTTAGAAGGTAGTTAAGTCCTTTAACCACACTATGTTCATACCTAAGGGTCATAAAGCTTCCAGATTTCATCAAAGCTAAAGACAGACTGTCATCTGGTCCCGATCTTAATCCACTGGATTATGATTTATCGTCAGGTTCAGAGTTGGAGGTTTGCTTTTAACGAAATAATAATTTGGAGTAACTAAAATTATCCATACGATTGAAAGAAGTTTAGAATTTTCCCATAGAAAGAGTGCGTGCTGCTATTAATAACTTACCTAAACCCTAAAAGGATTATTGCAGCCAATGTATACAATATATATGTATATAATAACATATTTTAAGGGTTTTATAATATTGTATTAAACTAACACACTGTCATGGTAATACATATTATGTACAGTAAAAATATATTGTTTATTTTTTATTACAATATCTATGGCTAAGTTAGGTAAGAAAAATTATTTTCAGGACTCTCTCAACCAGCTTCCAAACAAAATTGTCGCGTTGACCGAGACATCCATTTCGATCGTCCTATCCTATGGATGGTCGCGGTCAAGTAATTCAGAGTCACTCCTGGCTTCGGTTCCACAACTATATTCGCATAGCCAGGAATAAAGTCAGCCATATTCTAAAGAGGCTTTACGCTCTTATATGCTCCACAGGTAAACTATCCCTCTGACACAAAGTCTTCCTCTATAAAACTTGCGTAAGACTAGTGTTCTCTTTTTACGCTCTTTTTTTTTTCTTTTTACGTTCTTTTTACGCGAGTGTTATCTTTGCCCACGTCTCGGCATCCACACACCTGGTTCACTTCAAACCCTTTAGGCTTCACCCTGATCGATCGTAAACTTAATTTCGGGGAAGCTGTAAAAGCCCTCCGGGTTAACAGCGAAAACATCTCCAGAAACAATAGATAGACTAAGCAATTTCTAACATATACTTTTTGCATCTTGATTTCTTTAGCATATTTTGATTTGTTGTTTAGCGCAGTGTTCTGCAACCTTTTCTCATGTACGGCACACTTAAATCTTTTCTAGAATTTCGCAGCACACCGAAAGCTAAATTCAAGAGTCGAGTGAACACAACGGTTGCGGAGCACATGTACATTTACAAGTGTACTTACTTAGTACGTGTAAAAATTAAATAAAAATACAACGTACAAATATTTTTATTATATAACCCAAAAAACACATGTATAATATCATTTAAACTACATCGACGCAATACTACCAATTATAACGATATTTATAAAAATCATTAAGAAAATTACTATTTACAACTTTGCGTATAATAAACATGTTTTATATTTGCCTATAAAAATAATTAGACATTTAACAATTTTTATTGCAATAATTATTCTAACTACATTTTAATATTGTATTAAATTACTCTTGCGATTTTAATTAGTAATCCGAAAATAGAAGAAAAACCAAAGAACACATAAAAGAAAATTTTCCATATAAGATACAAATACAGAGCTAATGTCAAGTAATTAACCACTAGAAAAATTATTTGTTTTAGATTTGCTTTCGTTGTGCCTTTTAAGTCGTCTTTTATTAAGTATTTTCTCACACCAATCCACCACATGTTAATCATTTTTTGCCAATTTACAGACGACAGATCGAAATTGAAAATAGTTTGGTCGGCTGGAGACATTTTTTGGAACAATTTGTGCATGTTGTCGTCACCGAACTGCCAGTCGTAGAGCATGAAATAACTCAACAGCGTTGACAATTTGTATATTTTCTTGTACATTTTAACGAATCTGAAATATTAGTAACGATTAAGGTTTATGCGTGTAGTATATGTAGCTATAAATATATATTGCAATTGAATTGCAAAAAATGTTGTGGAACTAGATCGTTTCCCCAAAAAGGATTACTTCTCAAACCACAAACACTCGGCAGTCCACGGAAGTCAATTGTTGTTGTATCTTTGCTGGCCTGGGCGAACCCAGAAATCTTAATATTCATCATATTAACGTCGTTAAATTCAAATATTTAATGGTCATTTTAATGGCTGTATGTGTATTTTTACATGCGTTACAATGTGAAACGTGAGTTTTTTATAAGAATTAGAGAATAATAATTAAGAACGACCATCCACGAGGTGGTGAAAAACCTTGTTGAGGTCACCGGAAGACGCTTGATGCAAGTTTCTAATCGGTCTTATTAGAAATCTATGAGGGAGGCTTATGTCCAACAGTGAACGTCGTATGGCTAAATGATCATTGTCAAATCATGAATTTTATAAGCCATATTTATATATAATTTGTAAGTAAGTAATTTACTCCCAAAAGGAAAAAAGATAAACAATAGGTTAAACGAAGTTTTGAATCAATAAATAAAATAATAAATCGTTAAAATTTTGCAATTTGCAGGTAGAATTAAAACTTAGAATATGAATATTAAAAACAACATTAGGTAGTTAGCTCATAATTACATTTATGGACGAATGTATAGTTTATAGATGGAGATAAAAATTATATTATTTACGATATGTAATGCTTCAAAGTATTCGTTTCTAAGTAATAAATGTTGAAGCCAATTTATCAAAAATATTGATGATTTGCACAGGCATTTTGAAAAAGGCATTGCTTTTACAAAATATAAAGTTATAATATCCTTGTACATACCTTTTTTCTTTACCCGAAAGATAGCAAATACTGTCGATAATGTAGGCAGGAACTAAGTGGAACAGCCATGTAAATAGCCAAAACAGAAGTGGTGTACTTGTTTCCAGTACCCCACAATACCAAAGGGCTTTTGGTGATGCCAGAGTAAATTTAAGTTTTCTCAATTTGTTTGTGATATCAGCTAGAAGATTTAAATTAATCAGGAAAATGGAAAATATGTTGAGTTTTCTTATTTTTTCTTTATCTACATACGACATAATAAAACATTCACGTTCTAAGAAATATTCCTCCGTATTTTTAACTAATTAAAAACACTCTCTCTCTCGTCTCTTTTTACATATAGTAGCAAGAGGTCTTGGTTGGCATAAACATAACGTGTAAATTCACTGTCACGCTTTGTTTGTGTATTTATTTATTTAATAAGGTCTACTGAAAAGTTGTTATATTTATTTTAATTACCACGTTATTACTATATTAAAAATAAGAATCATAAACACTGTTTTAGACCTAGTTTTACATACAACCTATTACAAGCTCAAATGCAAACAGTACAAACCCAAAGAAAAATGAGCGGCAAATTTGTTGTCAAATTTTTCATTATCAGATTTTTGACTATAGTAACATGGGAAACACTAAACATTTTTACTAATTACATTTTCGCCTAGTGGTAAAAAAATATAAGATAATCGTATGATCAAAAGATTATTGGGGATGTTTTTTTCGAAAATGGAAATTAATCTGAAAGACAATTTCAAATACTGCAATGAAAGTTAATATCTGCATCAGCGATTATATAAGTACTACAGCATTCCTTTATGTTTTATTTTGATGGTTTTCGTTAGTAAAATTAATGGGAGCTCGATCGTAAACATGAATGTACTTCATGGTTTTATGCCTCTTGTTAGACTAGGTTTTCTTAATGTTTTATATACGAAATTTCATCATCTTAAAAAAACATATTCAATAAATGAAATTGTATTCAAATTGACGATGAATGCAGGCTCCTTCCAGCCGGTCTTATTGGAAATATATGGGAGAGCCTATCCCCAACAATGGACGCCCTACGACTGGAATGATAACAATGAAGCAAATCGATATAAAAATGCTGATAATTGAAAAAAAAAAACCCTTAAATCTATAGTCGACACGAAGATAGCACAGAGATTTAGAATTTTTAAAATGTTTTTTTTTTCTCAAAATTGCTGCTTCGTTCCATTGACCTTTAAAGTATGTTTAGTATCGAAAGCATTGCAAATTATTTAATGTAAAAACGGATATACACATTGCTACTATATTATTTTGGCGGGTAGTACTGTGCTGCACCGTTTGCCTTTAGGAGGCATTAGTATCACTAGGATCGAGGACGTTGCAAGAGCTAAGCTCTATTTATTAACGTTAAACTTTATCAAATCTGAAACAATTACAAATATTAATTACCCCAGGTAATTTGATTCCTGATGTTACTAACTGTATAGACTTCAGGTTTCAAAGGCTTTGTTTCTCGTTGGCTCCCCGTCTCCCAACCGGCAGCTATGATGGCATTTGTCACCAAATCACCCGGCACGATATTTACTTTATTTTTTCTGTTCGCACATAAAACCTTTACTAGGCCCAAACCGGATCCTAATAGCAACTGAAATTAAATTAACAATAAAATATATTATTAAGTTTCCTATTGGTCTTATTGTCATATGCCGACTTCCAAAATTATTGAATTTCCTTGTGTAAACTCAAATAATTGCAGCAATGCATTTTTATAACAGCCCAAAATTTATTTAACAATACAATACATGATATGGATTTAGACTTTTTTGCACAGATGTAGTGAAACATTAAAAGATTACGAAAAATCTTTGAGTTGAATATTGCACGTATTTTATTAATGTATATAATAATGTAATTTATTAAATGTACGACCTATACTTTGGTTTATATAATCCAAAATTTTGTCATTTGTGTTTATAATTATATAAAATAAATGTTAATAGTTGTTATTATAAATCTTTATAAACAATTAAAAATGTTTTAATTAAAGAGTGCATTGGTTTCTTTAGTGGAAACTTTCAATTTATTCTTGTACTATTACTATTTCAAAACTATTGTTAATATTAAAACGATTATGATACTATTTCATTCTCAATCAAACAAAATATTAAAATGTTTTGGGGCGGGCTGTGTAAGTCCAGCCGTGGACGTCTTATGGTATAATGACGGAGTACACAAGAAGACAAGAAATTTTGGAAATCGAACAAAATCTCCAATCCATATTCGACGACTTATGTGCTGAATTAACACGTTACGTTTTCCCAGTAATTATATTTGTGACGTTATTTTGTTGCAAAAAATAACTCATCTACATAATGTCGTATAAACAGCTGCTATTAAAAAACTACGTAATAATCATAAGACTTTGTACTGTTAATACGTGTACAAAATTATAGGTTAGCTAGGGATATTAATTTTAATATTTTATGATTACTTTTTAGATTTATTCTGCTGCTTCTCAGGAGCTAAAACTAATTAAAAATGTTTGTAACGGGCATCGCAAGATCGTGACGATCTTTGCGGAAGACCTATGCCTTTCTGTAGACAGTTTTTATTTACCCGGCGCTTCGAATACTTTGTTCTCTATCACGTCACGGGTAAATGCACCCTAAATGAGCTCATTTCTACTGTTCATAGTTCCGATGATGTTATTGCCGCTAGTCCTAAGGCTTCGTAACATCTCGAAGTAAGAAGAAAAGGAACATGTAAACAAAAACAGCAAATAACGGATTATGCATTGTAATTAGTTTTATGTCATTTATTTTAAAAATTATACTTACACCTGTAGGTCCGTATACATTGCTTTCATCTATCCAGCCCGCTATCGGCTCCATGTAAGTTGCTATAACTGTAAAGTTTCATTTTCACTAGAAAATTACGTATAAAGCATATGATATTTAAATATAATCATTTGTATAATACCTCGTCTGTATTCGTTCCCTTGAGTTACATTCTTTTCGACCAATAATTTCAATAGTAAGGATGCCCACAGTAATATATTCCCACTAAAATATTGAGTACCTAATTGCTACTAGCATGTTCTACCATCTACAAATTCAGTTCGGGAAATTTGCGAGACTTATATCTCGAATGATACGACAACGATAACTCAGAATTTAATTAAACATCTTTGCAGTCAGAAGGCACTACATATTACATACTCCCGACACCGCGACGCACCAGGAAGGTGTTTCCACTTGTACAAAGGCGTTGTAGGAATTTCTACAGCCATTTGCTTTTTAAGTTTTGAAGCGAGCTATGTTCGAGATTTATCTACAACAACACCCCAGTGGATTGCCAGAATTTGGCCTTAAAGACCACAGACCGGTAAGCTCTTGTATGACGTCCTACCGTAAAGGTTGACAGATGACTAGTTCGCTTCCTAACGGTTGTGTTATAAATTTATAGGAGAAGCTAATAACCAGCGGTGGACGTCTTGCACCTAAAGTGACTCTTTGTCATAGACAACGCTTCCCGATGTGTCTTTAATAAAAGTGACTGGTCGAAATGAAGTATGATCTCCTTGCATAATCGCACCGGAATGATACAAAGTTATGTGCTACCGAATGTTTTTATCTACTTTTAACGTGTGTTTTACATACCTATTCCCGGCCTGACCACGCATATCGGCAAATCATTACCCAATGAACGCACGACTTCTTCGGCAACTGCCTTCGTATAAGTGTATGTGTTGGGCCATCCATTCACCAATCTGAATTATTATAATTTTCTGTCAGAGTTTTAAGACATAGTTTTTAAAAATAAATAATGTTTATTTTTAAAAACTATGTCTTAAAATCATTGAACTATCTAAAACGAACAATGCCATATATTATATATCATTATGATATATTAATAATGATTAGCTAATTAGAGGGGTAATAACAATCCAATTTGTTGTTTGCGTCACAATTTTCTTCTCCGTACTTATTTGCATACAGAATAACAAAAACAACAATTAATTCCGAAGTACTTATTAAAATTATTTATAGTCGCATTTTAATAGCTTTTTAAAAAATAATTTGCTTTGTTAAAATGTTTTATTAATTTTGATCTTTGCATTAAGCTTGCGGAGTTCAAAAGATTTAAATTGGACTCTATAATTCTTTGCATTATTTGTTTATGATCACGAATATGAATTTGACTTATCATGGTCTAATCATTTATATGAAAATACCAAAAGATGTCTGGAGACGCCGGATACAGATTGCTTCCGACCGATTCTTTTTAAAATCTATGAGGGTGACCACTTCCCGGGGTGGACGCCTTATGACTGTATGATGATGTCACAAATGTATGCGTTTTTTAACATATTAATTATGAATGTTATAAAATTTGTTAATTCTTATTAAAGACTGGTAAAAAAAATAACTTACACGGGCGCAATTTTATCAAGTGTTTCACTTGACATTGTTTCCGCCATATTGACAAGTAACTCTGATTCCATCGGGGGCGTTTGAATATCTTCGGAAACTAGGCATCCAACTCTATCTTCAGTTGCATATGTGTAAGCTGTAGAAACGTAGACAAAAGCACGCAGTTTCTTACAATCTTTTCCCAACTGTACAGCCTCCCGAGTACCTCTTACGTTGCATAGTAAAGCTTCTTTAAGTTCGACGTCAAATCTTATGTTTGCCGCCATGTGGAAAATTGTGTCCACCTATCAAAAAAAAATACGTTATGTTTGTTTGTATAACATTGAAATCGAACCACTGTGTTCATTCGTAAACCACAGTTAATAAACTACCACAGCTTTATTGATTTCTTGTTCTCCCTCTTAACTTAAATACCTCAATTTGGTCTCAAGAAATGCCTCTGTTATCTATTCTTAACATTTTAATAATATTTATACGATAGAGCTCATTCTATTGGTATTTTCAATAATTTATGTTTTAATATTTTACGACTCAAAAATGAAATCTGCTGGACGGTCAATTCTGCTGATTAAAAACGTAAAATTTTCTAAGCAACGATATCATCAAATTAGTCAATAGGTAAAAGTTGGTCGCAAAGAGCTACGGATATGTCATAGCTTTTTATATCATTGATTTTATAGCATTTTTATAGCATTGATTTTTATTTAAATAAAAGTGTTTATTATATCAATGCGATCCCCAACTCTATGTAAAGAAGTTACAATTTTCTGCAAAAGATTTCTTTTTTTATCATAGACACCACGAACTAGCAAGCAGCGTAAGACATCAAAAGACAAGGTGAAAAGATGATTTTTTTAAATTCGTTGGAAAACGCTGGATGCAGGCAGCTGTTCACCAGTCTTTGTGGAAGAGACTCATGTCTAGTCGTGGACATCCTTCGGTTGAAATTATGAAGACGATGATGAATCACGTCGATAATTAAAATACCTCGTCGGAAATTGTGTTCCAGTCTGCTTTACTAAGCCCCAGCCGATATTCAGTGATATCTCCTTCAATAGGAATTATTTTACTTCCGAAATTAGGTTGCTCCGATTTGATGACGTCAAAAACCTGTTTCATTAAAAAGCTTCAATCTTATTGTTATAATAAATTAATGACATTCTTCTCATTGCAAAGGAAAACGTAAAAAACACTTACTGGATCATCCATAAGTTCTAAAATTCTCTGTTTTATACTTTTATTTTTCTTTGATCGTATTAACACGTAAATTTTATTCAAAGAACATGCCCTAAAAATAAACCGATGTTAAATAATATGACATATTATCATATATCAATAATAGATATATTATTAAAATAAACGTTATTGAACTATTTGTGTTTAAGTTATACATGATTAAAGTTATTATGATATGATTGCATGCAGATGAACTGTAAAGGGAATAAAAAGACCTAAATAAATATATCATATAATCCCATTTGTATGCAAATACCTTAAAAGTTTTTACACCTATTCACAATCACCCTGTATAAAGTGATCATTTTAAAATATGTTATAATAATCCATTTCTCTATTAAAATGTAAAACACCAATAACTGTTACTTAACTGTATAATATAAATTAAACATTATTTAATCTATTTATGACTAAATTATACATGTTTTAAGTTTTGTCGAACATATTTTAAAATAAGAGGATATTCCTCTTTGAAAACGAAAAGTTGTAAGGGTCTCTGTATAGAGAGGTTTATTTTTTGAGTACTTAAAATAATGTCTTTAAATATTCGTAATAAAATCCAAAGCATTGCTAATTAAACAAATCTGGTTTTGTCTAACAATGTTTCGTTTCCGTTTCACTTCAACAACTTAACATTTGTGAGTTCCCTTCGTGCCAAAATCAATAAGCAAATACCTATTCCCAAAATGTGTCTGTTACATATTAGTGAATCTGAACTTTGAAATATATCTATAGTGAAACTGCTGTATCACGCCACGTGACGTGACGGGGAGAGTGTCTGCCGCTCCGTTCCGTCAGCCAGCCGTCAACGGTTGCAGCTGCGGTGCTGACGATATTTTTTATTAAGTCCCAACCTCGTCGCATTTTCTTAAGACGTGGTACAACGGTTTCGGTAGCATTATAACACTGGTTAATGAGACTTGTGACGTTTTTAACATAAAATTATTGTTTTTGAGGATATTATTATAACAATATATTCAGGGCATTGAAATGAATTTTTAAAACATTTGTTTTTTATGTGATACATCAAAAACCAACCTATTAAAAAATAACAATATGGTATGGGTTAAATCTCTCGTTGTCTTCAAATTTACTCTGCTATCTGTCCGGACCTTGGAAGAAAGGATGAAATAAAATGTGCTGGACCATTTAGTTTTCTAAATAATGTGTAATTACATATTTAATAATCATTGAAATAGCCAGGAGTCGCACACAACATTCACAAGATGTTCTATTTTATTTAAAGTAATTTCCAGCGTTGTCAATCTTAGCATACAATCATTTTTTGAAAATTTTCTTTTATCTATCAACGGTAGTTTTATGCTTTTTATCTGGTATCCTATTGTAAAAGCGTATACATATTCCATAGAAAGATTTGCTAAACCGATAAAGTCGAGCCATAAGTGCACTAAATTTGTTTCGACTTATTGTATTTATATTCATTACTTGCCAGTATTTCCACCATAACCAATGTAATTTTCATGTTCTACCATGGACACGGCGTACTACCAGGGTTACGCGTGTCAGAGGTTTGTAATTGCTGACCCGGTTAATTAATTTGCATTCAATATACTAGAAATTGAAAAATAATTAATAATTCTTATAAAAATTACCTGGATAGTTTTTCGATGAGTAACTTTCCGATAAATCCTGTTCCACCTGTAATGAAGACGGAACTGTTTTCGTAGAACTTTTGTATCGCTGAATCCCCATGTGTCACAAATTCCTTTAACTTCTCCTGTTGTGCTTGCATTGACTGTTTCAAGTTCTTCAAGTTGTCCATTTTTACTTTGATACAAATTAATTACTTTTTTTTATTTATTTTTTGTATAAAATGCAGTTAACTTGTTTGAAACTATACTGTGACATCTATCGTTCTTCGCAATTATTTATTACAAAATACCTTCAAGTGTAGGTAAGATGTAATTCATTTCATCGCCGTTCGTCAAATGACGGGGAAACAAAATATTATTAATTTTTATATGGCCATTGTAAGCACGACCTCTATCACGAGAACATTGTTTTTTAATTTTCACACTTTGCTGTGAAGTTTTTTATTTTATAATTATTCCTACCTTCTGTCCTCCGTATTGTTAACGTCAATGAGTTTGTATTATCAAACAGGTATAAGTTTCAGATATATAACATATTTCGATTATATAACATTATATAACATATTAAGTGAATTTTTTTTCATTAAAAGAGTAATTGTTTTAGTTTATTAGTATTGCTTTTGCTGTCAAATTATATATCGTACAACCCCACACAAAAATAAATAGTTTCAGAAATAATATTCAACGTTATGAAAATATAGTAAATAAGTAAAGTAAGCGTTATAAAAATTCGGATTACTACATATTATAAATAGTTATTACATGTCCCTGCACACTTTGTACTGCCAGAAGGTTTTGACCTGTCACATAACAATAGAAAAATAAATTAAAGTGACATATTTTAGTATGATCACTTTATACAGGTTGATTGAAAATAGTGTGAGAATTTTAGGACTCTCTTTTTAATAATTCACCCTTTTAAATCTTTTACACCTATAATCAATAATTATGTATAAACAATATAAAGAGAACACACACCATCCATTTTTCAATAAGAAACCGTTGTACACGCGAATCCAAATCAAATTCAAAATATTTTAATTTAACAGATCAAATTGCCTATTGAAGTCAGGAATATTTATAATACAGGATGATTTATGTATTATAAAATTGGTACTCAAAAAATTCCCTGCCAAGGTAAACCTTGTTACGGATAGATTAATAATTATAGAATTAGTCTCTATCAACATTTATAATTGAGATATTAATTGTGGATATTATTCAGTTAAAGAAATTCTACTTCGAATTTAAAGGAAAAAAAATATTAAATTTTACAGCCCATAATATAATACAACTTTTATAAAAACATTTGTAAAAGATTAGACATTGCTTAACAGCACGTACAAAGCGATTTCTTAGCGCGCAGATGAAAATATGACTTACAAATAATTATAGTCACAAGCAAGGTTAAGATAGTCATATAAATGTTTACTCTTTAGATTGATTTATTTATTGGATAATAGTTTCTCATCAAAAATACACGTAATGTATGACAATGCTCTGCAATTTATATAGACCTTTGTGAAAATTATGTGAACCAAAATGTATAGAGCTTTTGTAAAGTTAACATACGAAAAAGAATATTATAAAAACAAACACTATAAAACATTCGTACCTTAATATTTTAACCTCTTAATGGAATCAGGCGTTACCTTGCGGAAGTCCATCCTAAGTAAGAAAAGGACTAATATTTAGCCACTTCCGCACATGCAGTGGTAGTCGTGCAACAAAGTGTACCGCTCGCTAGCCCGCTAATAAATGCGAATTAACACAGAGTGTTTGGCACTTAGCGGTATGGCATGGCTCCTGAACATGCCCCGTGGAGGGGTGAAACACGTGTTGAGTGGTTTAGCGGTGGCAGTTGTGTAATTCGCATTGTTTGCCGCATACGCATTCATCAGCGGGCTGGCGGGCGGTGCACTTTGTTGCACGACTACAACTGCATGTGCGGAAGAGGCTAAATATTGGTGGTTCTTTTCTTATTTATTTTAACCTCTGTTTAAATAGTTACTATAATGAATAATTTATTTACCAAAAAGGTAAATGTTAATTTATTTTAACGGGATATTGCTGTGTTAAAAAATTACGAAAGACAAGTAATAGGATTCGAAATGAAACATTAAGACGTAATTCATGAGCACCGTAAACTCTCAATGTAAACGATGGTTTAGGCTGTGGCAGCCCTGCATTCAACGTGGTGATCTTGGAGGGAGGCCTATGCGTTGTGGTGGGCGTCCTTTGGCTCAAAAGAAGAAGTCCCGCGGTTGAAGACTGAGACTTGTGATCGTAGGTCCCGGGTTCGATTCTCGGAATACAGTCTTATATAATTCACACATTGTGCATTAATTGCATAGCATTGCCATACATTGCTCTCAAAGAAGTTTCTAGAGAATGGGCAGCAGCGTCCATTGAGTACCATAATACCACACTGCGATCGCTAACTGGCTTATGGTGTATGGCAATTGTGGGGTATACGCGCATCAATAACTCTAGAGGAGCCGTCCATGCATGATATAGTTAGATATAGTTTGCACCCTTATCCTTCTTTAACCTATTTTTATAAAATATTAAAGATAGTGACTGACTGACCACAACTAATTAAAATTTAAGTAATAGTTAAACGTAGAACAAAACAAAACAAGTAAATTAAGACAAAAATACTATTATTAATGCAGTGAACTGATTGAGGGGTAATATCACTCTCTTTAGTGGCTTTTAATTTTTTAGAAATTTTTTGTTATGACTTTCTAACACGTGCAGATATTAATTACTTGCCGCCATACATAAGCACATCTTACCTAAACCGTCGCTTTCAAGACCAGGTGAAAAAATGTAAGGTTTGAAATATCATCATTCTTATTTTTACATAATTTCTTATTACTTCCATGGAATATATATAATTGTATTAAAACTTTCAGTTTTATTGAAATAATAGCCGGGAGTCAAAAAAAATTAGGATTATTTTTGATTAAGTACATACGAATGTTTCAAAATAAATTTGTGGTAATGTAAATGGTTATTATCATAGCACACAGCACGTCTGCATGGTAATGGTTTATTGACTAATATCATGGACATTTTTCTTTTTTGTATCTTTAGTTCCCCCTATGATAGATAAAATAGGGATTTCTTTAATAATATATCAATTTTCGACATTTTCTTATTTTGCTAGAATATTCTATCTACTCTTTCATCCTTCATATTTCATACCAAACTTTTATTTACGAAGCTTTCTTTCATCACTTTTCATCGGTCACCACAATTTTTACACTATTACGTTTTAATTTATTTTACTGTAATATTGATTGCTGTTGTACACTGGTGTAAGAATATGTGGTTGCTCCACCATCTCCCATTAGGGAGGCGATGCTGCTGCTCTCTATCCTCCTTGTTACATCTCACACACTGCTCTCTGTCTACTAAATATTATAGTCCCGCACGGTTCGGTTCACCGCTCAGGTACAAGTACTCGTGTATTGAGTACAGTACGTACGTAGGTTTAAACTCAAGGAGAGTACCACGAGTTACTCTCCTTAAGTTTAAACCTGTGTAGATAGCCCAAGAATCGTTTCTCGATATTTGTTCTGCTATTGCGTTTTTGAACTGTGTAATTGAACTCAAAACTAATATTTCCGTTCAATTCTGGTTGGCGAAACGCTGGCTTAGACGCTGATAAACCAATATCTAAAGCTGTAAACTTATCATCATCATCATCAATAAACGTAGATTTCAATAGTTTATGTTGAATAATAGAGTGACTAACTGACTCACTTAAACTTTAAACTCTCTTAAATTCTAAAACGCTATAATGCTGATGACTGAAGGTTGAGCTGGTGTATCACAAGCACGTGGTCTGCGGCTAATCTTCTTCAGATTTGACCTGAAATTAAAAATACTTATATCACTATCATAAAGAGATCCTTCTGATCTTGAAGATAATTCATCTTCATCATCTCAATATTCATTACTATAAGATTCTTCAAAATCTTCCGAGTAATACTACTCTGGTTTTATCAAGTGAAGCAGTCACTTGTATTATATTTTGTACTTATTAGAGATTAAGCAGGTCATTTTTCGGTTTCAAAGTCGTTTGTTTAATTACACACAAATTTTTCAAAATGTTTGACAAAATTTTTTGATAATATAATGAATATATAACATACTAGCTGACCCGGTGAACTTCGTACCGCCTAACAGTCAATGAATGTCGTGTTACCTTTTCGCTGAACTAATTTAGGCTTTGATGATGACGAATGAGCCGTTTCAAAATTCGGACTCCGGACAAGACATAAAAGTGTCATAAATTGATCATAGAACACAGAATCGCAATAGTATTTTTAGAAATGGCAGCGAAATAGAGATAATAATTAGATAACATTCAAAATAAATAATAACGTATTCAAAAATAAAAGTAGCATTTAAGATCAAAGTAAGTGATGTCGGACACGTAACAGGAATGGAACTTGAACAGGCAACGGCGGTCACTTGGGGTCAAAGAAACAATGAAGTATACCTCTATAATAAATTGCCGTTATGAATTAAGGACGATATTTGATAGACTTGGGTTTGTATAACCATGCAGAGAATCAAAAAAACTTGTAAAAAAATCTAAATAAAAAAAGGTACTGATAAGTCATTTTCGTCACATCGCCAGCAGACAATCAGATAATTTCGATAAACTTTGCTTTAAATATTTGAGTGTCGTAATGCATTCTAACTGATTTTCCATGTATTGTTATAAATAGTATAACTATTGTAATTAACTGTGACGTTAAGATCTTGATGACCGATTGCTGTCTACCCTTATTAATATTAAAAGCGTGAACATAAGTCAGTGTTAGACTTAGATGTATTAATATATAATTTCATTATGTTGTACACGAGTGCAGGTATCCTACAATATTGTATTAACATAAAAACGAATTATTAGTCATTATAAAATATCTAGCCACAAGTTTCTTTGTTGTCACATAGCATGCTGTGATAGAAGCATCCTCATTAAGTAGTCAGTCTACAAAGATGGTCTCGTTATGTTGTTTATGATTGGATAGCACAGACTATTCAAGCCGTATTCTTCAAAATAAATTAACATGATTATTAAATAATCTTACGTAAAACGAAAGAGAACTGTGACTAGCGATCGTAGGACGTGGTTTAGATTCCCGGAATATTATCTTATATAATTCACACTTTGTTTAATAATTATACACGATTGCCACTGCTCACAAACAAGTATCCTGAGAATGAGCAGCAACCCAAATCAAATCGCTAACCCCCATGCTGAGGGTGGCGATTGTGAAATGTCCCCTTAAATATCTTTGAAGGAGACTTAAGCCGTGCAGTGGGCGGGCGTCTATGGGCTGAAACGGCGAAAAAATTATCGAAGAAAAATGATGATATAGAAATATTATTCTTGGATAGTTAAGTTTGACAGATTCTACGACCGCACAAATGTAGATACAAACTTTGACTTCCATAACTTATTTAATTCATGCTAATATTTTAATGCAAATTTAAACAGATGCACAGAACTTTTAGTTATTTAAATTTGCCAGAGTTGTAGATATTTTTGAATCTCATATAAAAGGTTGTGGCATACATATCATTTAATATACGTACGTAATTTCCCTTTAAATCCTCGTGTATTAATAATTCGCGGTCATTACACACAAGCGTAAAGGTAAGTTGTATCAAAATAAAAAAATAAATATTATGTGGTCTTCGTTTGGCTAAAAATTGTTGACACCGTACAACTGATATCAGATAGTAGATTGTATTTACTGGAACTCGTTAAACTTTTACCGTTTCAATTAAAAATAGAAGTCTAATGAGATGTAAGAACTAAACATGCATTTTAATTTATCAAGATATGATGTAAACGCAAACTTAGAAACTTGTTTACGCATTTACTATTATTTTCTAGAGAACCATATGACTGATATGGCTTTACCATATTAAAGTGATGAGGTATATTCTGTTGGTGGTATACTCTATAGTAAATAATAATAATAATAATGACAATTATTTAATTTAATTCTATACATATTACAACGTTATGTTTAATAAACGATATTAATTAATTACAATATAATTTATTGAGTATCATTCTAATTTTAAATCTTTTTTTATTTAATTTTAATGATTATACAATTTATATTTTAATTATTTATTTAATATACAGATCTCGTTCGGGTAAAAGCCACGTTTCTCTGTTCTTAGCTATGTTCAGTCAACTTTTAGCCGCGCGTTACAATTTCCTCTCGTTATGGTACCCCGTGGTCTTAGGTTTCTTTTATTGTCTTTGTAATAAGCTAACTGACTCGACCACTTCAATTTAGCCTCCATTGAGAATGTTAAGGCATAGCATATTTTTGTCTTTTTTCGGGAGGGATCTTTCAATTTCATACTTTTTGCCGTTCTTCTCTGTGTAGTGTGAATATTACAGATTTTTAAATCAAAGGTCCGAAGGAATTTTGACACGATTAGGCCCTTAGAGCGTATACTGGCTAGTATACGCTCTAAGGGCCTGTAATTTTACAATCAGGTACCTGCTCTGACCTGTATCGGGCTTTTCTAACATTTTCGATTCAAAATCTTAAATGCATCCCAGGATCTCCTTTCGTTGGTGCTTAGAGCTTAGCGACCTCTCATTCCGATAAAATAAGTAATGTAACACCGTGCGCCAAGGTTCACGTGGAATCTCCCAAGTTATTTTAAAGAAGTTTAGTTTAAGCACTCGAAGCCCTTAGCCACTTTCGAACTCAGTGAAGCTGTATAAGCCAATGAACTAATAGTCAAAATATTAAAGAGCCAAATTCACGTATATATATAATAATGCCAAGATAGATATGACAGAAATACAAATAATGACGAACAAAACAGGAATGAATGAATGCCAACAAAAATGTATGTAAGAAGAGAATGGAAATAGGAAAATTTAGTGAATAAATATCATAGTTGCTAGTATCCCTGTGTCCCCAGGACACGAGTAGTACGACAGGACCACAATAGCGGGGCCGTAAAAAAAAATAATGCCGAGATGTACGTATAAGCGGCCACTACTTCCGTACATGTGCTTATAGTAATGTTTTTTTTTAATACACAAGATAGTTGTATTTTTTGGTGTTTAAATAAATAATGTTGCTGCTTTTTCAACACGGGAACAGAAGACTTTTTTGATTAATTGATGCTACAAAAACATTTAACCACGGCTCTTGAGGTTTTATCGACAACGATTTTTCGGAACGGATTAACTGAATTCATCGAAATTGCAAATGTAAGTATTTTTTTTCTATAAGAAACCTGTCGAAAGTATAAGGAAACCTGTCAAAAAAATAATCAAATTGGTAAGATCGTTTAAAAGTTATGGCGTGATTAAGAGAACTCATTTATATATACAGATTTTTGATTCGTAAACTTTATAAGGACTGCATAAAAAAAGAATAACAATTGTTTATTTCGCGAAGTACTTTCCGTTTTCATTTTTGAAGTTTTGGCAAATGCGGTCACTTTCCATGAAACGGGTTTTTGTACCTCTCACGTTTTAACTATTGCACAACCAACTTGATCTGCGCGAAGAAATTCCTTATCAATACGTAAGCCTTGATTCTGAACCTTTATCTGCATAGTCAAATGAAAATATGGAACGAAGAAGTTGGTTGGTTAACTCCTTGGAGTATATGTCGATTTGCCTTAAGTAAGTACGCTTCGAAATACAAAATTAATTTACTGTGATATCATCGAGTAAATAGTGACCAAAATTGCATTATGTTTGATTGCCTTTGGATAAGTCAGTCATATCTGGTTTTATAATTATGGTCAAAATGCTTCTTTATAAAAGTTTAATTTTTTTAAACGTAAATGTTTGTGTCGGACATAATACATATACGAGTTATACAAGATACAATTCTTGAGAACGTGAATAATACCCAAAATAACACCATGTTCAATAATCTAGAATGTTTAAGAGTTACTTTTGGCGCCTGTTCAAACAGATGAAACTAACGAATTTTCTAGACTTCATAAGAGCTGATGATTGGCCATCTAGACCTGTTCTGAATATAGTTTTAGAGGGTAAGGCTTGCTAAAAACGCCGTGATAATTTGAAATATATAATCCTTACAATTGGTAGTGAATAATTTTCCCATAGAAAAAGTGCATACTTCTACTCGTATTGATGACTGGCCGCAAAATTTAAACTGCTGTATTGCAGCCAGCGGAGACCACGTCAATTAAGCTTTTTATATTTTTAAAGATTGTATATTAATGTATTAAACCAACGAATTGTAATCAATTCGTTGGTTTAATACATTAATATACAATCTTTAAAAATAGTCAATGTAACGTAGAGTAAAAAATTTTTGTTTTTTTTTTGTAACAATATTTATGACAAGACAAAGTAACATGTAAATGAATTTTTTTTGGAGACAAACATACGTTATTCAACCTTCGCGGCGGAATCCGTAATAACGTGTCTTTTATGGCCCAGTAGGCAGTAAAATTATTAAGCTAACGAAACGTGCTTATCTATTGAACAAATACGGTACTGAGAAAAAAATTTTAACGTTGGCTCATTGTTATTTTTCGATGATGAGATTGCTGTTTAATTTTTATGTACTATTGTTTCCATGTTCATTTTTTAATTAATCCACTATAATGAATATCATAGCTGATTAATAAAAAATAATATAAGTATATAATAATATAAATTTCTTTTTAGTATCCCTGACGCCTAATATAAAATTTGCGCTTACTCCCTGTAGTTCTACCGAATTTTCTACCAGTACTACTGGGAGTTTCCTTCCCATGGGGATTTTGATTCCAGTAGACTTACCAGTAAAACGAAGTCATGTTAAATTGTAGACCAAATCATTTTATTGATATGAACGCAGTTCCTTATAAATATGACAATTGCTCGACGATTTGACTCTTATCAAAAAGCAAATTATTTAAATTTAATTAATGGTGCTAACATTTGAATTGTGTAAAATATGTGTATATATATATAAATATATATATATATATATATATATATATATATATATGTAAATATATGTGTGTGTGTATATAACATACAAAAAGGCGATGAGGAATAATATTACTGAAGAAGTTATCAAATGTTTTTGATAACTGACTACTATAGAGAAGACGGAACAAGAACTGATTGCTTCCAACTAGGCAAAACTATATAAAAATACATCTACTATAAATGTCTGCTGTCGAGTGTCACACACTGTTTAAAACGGAGCCTTGTGTTCTGCGTCACACACTGCAGTAAACTTGGTTAAATTGAGCAGATTTATCGACAAATATTTTCTTTTAACAAGTTTTCAGCAACTTCGCAAGAGATGGGCGACTTTTCAAATATACATGTGTATATGTATATATGTTGTGTATATTAAGAAGAGAATATTTATAATTAATTTGCCAACTCCCGAATTCCAACTGTGTTCTAATTTGAAATCGAAAAATATATCAAAATAATAGAACCACCGGTTAAGTTTTAAGGAACATAATTGACCTGCGGATTAAAGCCTAAGTAAGAGTAAATTAGTAGTCCGAGGTCCCTAACACACTTATAGTTCCAAATTCATTGGATTTATTACAGAGGGAACAGAATCAATGTCTGCATGTGAAGCTGCAAGTCATCAGCAAAGAAATGGTTTGCACATTGAAAGTGCATAGTTATGAGGTTAACAAATATCGAAAACTGTAGGAGGAAGAACATCGCCTTGGAGAATACCAGCACTGATATTGCACCACATCAATGAACAATCATCGTACTCAGATTGCTGACATTCTCGAAAATAACTTTAGACACAATGCAGCACATTGTAGGATATCGAGAGATGGGAGAGAAGGTAATTTTATTATAGTGACATCTATTAAAAATATGAACGTACTGTACGTTACGGAAATATTCCTGTTGTATAGAACTGGTGTGCACAGGTGGCGCTGATTCCAATTCTATTATATTTATTATTCTATTCTATTCTATTCTTGCAAAACTAATTTCCTACATATTCTTGTAGTTTTCGTCAATAAAAGTGACGTGATTAATTTATAGTTTAAATCACGAACAAAAAATTTACTTTTATTTCTTTCCATAAAATATGAATACAATGATAATTACTCCATTTCGTGATAGCCATGACACTGGAAATTCGCCGCTGTTTGATCGAAATTATGATAAAATTTAATTTATTAATAAAAAGTAATTTGTTATTAAGCAGTAATGAAGGAAAGTACAAAATGAATAAAACTGCAAAATAAATAAGCAAAAGTTTGATTGAACCGTCAAGTAAATTTTAATAGTTTTGATATCCCGGCTTACGCTGTTAAGACGAATATCCTCTGAGGAGGTACGAACTGTATATCCGTCAGACCCAGTGCGTTTTATTGGATATCCTATCAGAATTCTTCAGAGTATAATTTTACAGGCGGGTTGGTGTATGGTATTAAGATACGCAGAGGCCGCTGCTGCCCATCTTCTGCACTACAATACAACGGGTGCTTAGGGCGAACCAAGACTGGATCCGGATCCATCCTTGGCTTGCCTGTGGTCCACGCTACCGTCCCAAGCCACATACACAACATCAACACTACACAGCTCTACTCGGGTAGAGCGGTTTACTACGTGCGTACGTCTTCGTACAACTGGAATACATCTGTCCAGCTTCTGTTTTTTTTTAAGTTCACCGATTCTTCCGCTCCGTGAACTCAGTTCCGATGAAGCTGTGACATATATATGATGCTGTTATCCGCCGGGATAACAATATCAACTTCAACCGAAACCAAGCGTGCTAAGCCAAACCGTCCTCTGTAAATTTGTTTGTGAGCAGTGGCAATCTCATATGATTAAAGCCCAAAGTGTGAATTAGATAAGATTGCATCCCAAAAATCGATCCCGCGATCTGTGCCCGCAAGTCTCAGTCATATACAGTTGGGCTACCACCGCACGCTTAATTTTAATATATTATAAAATGTTATTTTTATCATTATGGTCTACAAGGCATATGTCCTTGAATGTGTGTAACATTTTTCCCAAGAATAATAAGACAACAAGATTTTATCCATCTTTTACTACTATGGAGTTTTTATTACGGATAAGCGGTGGCATATCAATTTGTAAGTAGCTTGAAGTCTAACGGCGCGAAATTGGAAAGTAGTAACTCTGCAGTCAGCCAAGAAACGTAGACCGCTACGATCGCACGCGATACTTTTGGACCCATCAACGAAACGAATTGGCCGAAAACGAAAAATAATAAATAGTGGCGCCAACATTTGACAACTGTCAAAACCGGCCGTAAATGTCGTGCAAAATTTACAAGTGTGGTTTATCGTTTGAAAGATAATAGAGACCAATAGTGTAATATTACTCGAACATTCATCTGGCTGTTCTGCGTTAGAGGTGAGTTGTTATTTTCTTTAACAATTTTCCTCTTTTAACAACTCGTTTTGCCAGTTTGAAGTTCTATCATGTATAATTTAAATAATCTTAATATCTTTTAAATTTGTTTATAATGACTTTTAAAATTAATCACGTTATGCTGATGCCTACATAAATCTGTAAATATTCTATTCGACAATTTAAAATCGTATCGATTTATACGATTCATCTTAAGACATAACGTATAAAACAATAACATTTTACACATAACAATTTAAATGTACCAATTAAATAAAGAAGTACTTAAAAAGCAATAAATATTAGGCGACAAAACATTAGAAAAACAATAAAAATTCGAATGTTGTCCTTGTTACAATCTTTATGCGAATATTAATAAAATAAAAATCAAACAAGATAAAATAAAATAAAGAAAATTTTTACAGCTATCATACTGTACAGGTATATAATATTACTAACAGGCCCCGTCAGTTTCGCATGGCCCACGCTGCCTTTGGTGGGTATAATTTCGTAAAATACATTTTTGGTAAATTTTAACATGCCGAAATAAATATTTTGGTTAAATTTTATGTCTATAAGGGCAATAGTTCTTATATATACGTTTTTTAATAAACGCTCCCTTCATTTTGGTTTGCGTCCGCATTTCCTAAAAATTTGCTGATAGCTGATCTCTATTCGGCATCAGGAATACGCCTACCAAATTTCAATCAAATCAAATTACAATTTCAAGTCTCTAAGCTTTATGGTTCCAGAGATGTTGTTAAGCTTCAGTAGAAAGGTGAATATTTCATATATATATATATATATATATATGTATATATATATATATATATATATATATATATATATATATATATATATATATATATATATAGAAGAGATTTAGTAAAGAAATTTATAAAATATAGCTACTTATCAATAATACCGTTAAAAAAATCAAAGTTTAGTACAAACCTTTAAAAAGGCAAATTTAAAAGATATGTACAAATGCATGGATATTCTAATGTGTATTTTTTAACTTGAATTTGAAAAATGAACCAAAAGAAATTTTTTCAACTAAGAGCTATTACACTACCTCTGCTTGGTCGTAAGTAGAGACTACGACAACTTTTACTTTAATCCATAAGATGTCCACCGTAGTTTTTTTGCATCCAGCGTTTCCCGATCTTCACAAGATCGTTTGTCCATTTTAAGTGCATCTCAGTCATCAGTTGACGTCCTGCGCTGTACTTGCTGGCTCATGTTCTCTACTTCAGAACATCGAAGCTACCATCTTAACTCGCCAAGCCACTTAGCTGTCGGATACTTTCGTTTGTCTACGGGTTTCCCCATTCCTGACTCGATCTCGTAGATTTATTTATTACTAACGTATTGAAGCCGTGTTCATAATAAATAACTTGACTTAAATATGCATAAGATTATCAAATTTCGGATGTTTCCGAGAACCAATTTTAAGTTATAAGGAAATAAAACAAATATTAAAAGTATTGTTCTATATTTGCGTCATTATGAAAAATGAGATCGACTTTATAATGCACGTGGCTTCGTTAATTTGGCTTTTATTTTATTTCTATGGGATATTTGTAGCGAATATTGGAATAGTTAATATTTTAACATGATCTGAATTGAAAATTTTGAATTTTTAGTGACAGGTCCTTTTTTGAAATAGGTGACAGGTTTATTATATTTAGAAGAAAATAAGGACATATCTAGCATCAGGAATTTTAAAAATGTTATAAGGAATTAATTCAGGTTTTCATTTTTTCTACACTCTAAACGTCGTATTCAATTAGTGGTTTTCTATCTTGTTAGCAGGGGCCACGTACAAAAAAATATGCTTTAATAAAAAATTCAGTACTATAATACTTTGGCAATATTGAAATGGAATAGTATCCTATGTATGATTACTGCACGAGACATGACGGTAATGTATGACCAGCGAAATTTTAAATTGTTCGTGGACCAAATTTTCACTGTTTCGGTCCACCAGTGGTCTATACGAAGAGTTATAATCCAAATATTATTCGAATTTTGAAATCTTTAAATTTCTTACAATGCTTATCTTATCCTTTGTGACCGATGGAGGTGCTTTATTATTTACACAAGAAGGATAACGCTTAGGAATTGAACCTGTGTCCTACGAATGTGACCGCTAGCCCGCCATTAGTTACAATCAACATTTATACTCATCGCTCTGCTGAGTAGCCTATGTATGACATACATGTTATACAGAATGATTCGTAAAAACTTTGAAGGGGTGAATGTGCTGATTTGCTACCAATTAATGCATGTTTTTTATTTCAAAAATAATTAATGTAATAATGATACAATAAAAATGGCGTTTTCGAAATTCGAATTATTACATACTTAAATTAGAGAATTATATATATAACAGAATATATACAGCCAGAAGATTTTGACGTTGGTCGCATTCTAGTAGAAAAAAAAATGAATGTAACTTCTTTTAGAGTCATTATATATACCGATTAAAAATAGATATATAAGATATTAAGCTTTTTGATAAAAAATATATATTGACACCTTTAAAGCTTTACATATTTAAACAGTTACTATTTATATTATTTGTGTTTTATTTTTTGCAACTCTTGTTTTATTATTTAACTTTAGTCTAACGTACAACTTAGAGCATTGATATACAGTTTAATTTCTTAGTAGAAACGTACGCGGAAACAGTTATTCTTAGTAATTGACAGGTTAACATATCGCAATAAGTTATGGGTGTTTGTTAATTATATATTTGTATTTTGCTTCTCCGCTCCGTTTAAAAATTCATATTTTTAATGCTAGTTGCATTCGATTTTTACCACATATATCTTTATGTACAGTCAGAAACAAGTTATAATAATATTAGGTCACTTTGTTTAATCTATGCTAGATATCTATCTCGATAAGTAAATGAACTATTTTCTCATATCTAATTTTCGCATATTGTCTCTTCGTAATACAGTATTATGTCTCTGGCCGCTTCCAACCGGTCTCTTGGAAATGTATGGGAGAAGCCGATGCATGTGGGCGTTTTATAGCTGAAAAGATGATTATGATGATAATACTATTCTTTACCATCCATTTATCATCAGCAAAAGCAGATTCTGTGGAATAATAATAGGATAGCGGATAGGTATAGCTAAAAAGGCATCAGCTGCTCAAAGTGTGGAAAGACACGAACATCATGTGAAATACCAAAATAAAATTGGCCGGCTACGGGGCAGAATTTAAATCTAAATGATCGTTTTTTTTAGAAATCTGTCGGAGAGGCCTTTGTTTAGCTGTGGACGTCCTGCGATTAAAGTGATGATAAAGTTTTTATGTCTTTGAAACATTCATTGATTAAGTTACCATGCTGACTATCAATACGGCGCGCTTGTTCACAATGTAAATATATATTAATAAATATGCACAATTTCTATTTTGATACATGAGGCATTGGTACGATGTATGAGAACAATACTTTAAACCTAGAATGCAAACGTAGTTTAAAATTTTTTTAAAAATTGTTGCTAAAAATTACGAACTTTACTCATGGTATTAATCGCTGCGTATTTATTAATTGCACACAGTTTTTTTATTATTATTATTCCTTTAATTAACTTGTAGGCGCTGGTATAAGCGAGAGGTATTTCAAACAAATATAATTACTTCAACGTATACCATCATGATGCCATTGTCTACTAAAGACGTGGATTATAAAACAAAAATCTTTATGAATTCTAATGCAGCGGCGGTAGGAGCGAGAGGATACAACAACGAAATTTCTCTATATACTGCTGAAGTATACTTCAGCAGTATATAGAGAAATTTATAATAGTTCTGTCAGGAGCGATGATCAGATCATTTTTGGAATGGGTGTCTAAAACTGCATTAGTGAGGTCATTGATAATTTGGCGAGGAGAGGAGTTTGGTCGATGAATGTGAATACTATATATGTATTCACACACATATATATGTATATATATATATTTATATATAGTAGTATGAATGCGTTCCAAATACTCTTTTGCGAGAAAACAGAAACGCATTTCCTACATCAGGCAGCACAAGTAGATTAAAACAGTTATTATTGCGGTTACGACATGAGTTGCGCGACTCCAGTGCACCGTCTCCACGTAACACTTATAACTAAGCCACTGTTAAACCTGATTGAGAAGTCTCCATGACGTCATATAGCTAGAGGCGAGCAAACAAAATGGACAGTAATTGTCCAAGGATATCGAATTGCACTTTCATACAACGCCATCGAACAATCGAGACGTTTTTAATTCGAAAACATGATGATGAGATATATATATATATTTTTTAATATTTTACTATTTAATCCGTGATATTTACAAGATTTTTTGATATTATAATTTCTCTAGTGAATAAAGATGTTAACACTATATATTTTTAAAATATATTTTGTGTTCATGTAATTTGCATTACAAATATTACTATTTCTGGAATTAAAAGTATATTTTTTAATTTATTAATCTGGCCCTATTTTTTATGTCTTTGAGTCATGCTATGTAATATGTCAAAACTTGTAAATTAATTACTTGCATTTTTAGCGCAGCGGGCAATGTTAGTTCCCAATAAAAATTTTAAAATAAGAACTTGAAAAAAATAGATGTCACCTACATACTCGTATTATAAATGATAATACATAATATTAGGTAAATACAATTTATGATGTGTGATGTGTTTGAGTTTCTTCCTGCTTCTTCGCCACAACTATAACGCCGAAATAGAGCAGAGTTAAAAATAAAATAGATTTAAAAGTTGACGATCAATAAGAGTTCTGTTAAAATTCTAATTTTAAATAAATAAATGTTGTCTTTTATCTCTTACTTTTTTATGTATGTATCGGTGTTACTTCTTGTCTAATTTCCGGCATATCACATATATTCTGACAATTGTTGTATAAATAAACAATTCATACTAAATAAGTTATTACGAAAAGGGATTGTACTGTTACAAATCTGTTTCAAAATTTTCGTAATTGAAGAGATGTTATTTAGCTTTCCATAGATTTACGAAGAGTGTAAGCTTTCTTTAAATAACTGCGATTCGTGTAGTAGTTTCGTAAACATCTCATTATTATATAACTCGACAGAAGCCCACTGCAAGGTATTAGCCTGCTACAAAGATCGAAACGACGACCTGTCTTACGCAGCTCTCATCCGGCGATATCCTGCGACCTTAGTTATGTCTTCAAAGGCTTCATTGTATTGCGTTGGCATTCACCTTCATCGATCAGACTCCTTTCCTTACCTAATCAAATTATCAATGACTCTACTAATGCAGTTTTAGACACCCGTTCCAAAAATGATCCGACTTTCACTCTAGACTTATATCCTTCAGTAGTATATAGAGCGATTTCGCTGTCGTACTCTCGCTCTTATTGCCGCTGTATAAAAATTTACAAATATTTTAATTTTATAATCCACATTTACTAAGGCGGTGGCATCATGATGGTATACGCTGCAGAAGGAATTTGTTTGAAATACCTCTTGCTCATACCAGCAGCTACAAATTAATTACAGGAATAATTATAAAAAAACAGTGTAATTAATAAACACTCAAAGATTATTGCGATAAGTGAAGTTCGTAGGTTTAAGCGTCACTTTTTCTAAATTGTAAAACTACATTTGCATTCTAGGTTTATAGCATTGTTCTCGATCGTCGTACCAATGCCTCATGTATCAAAATAGAAATTTCACTTTCACAATAATTCTCATATTTTGCACCTAACGACTTTTTAAGCATGCGTTGTCATAATCTACAACAAAATGCAAATCTGGATGTAATAACGAAACATACGTGTATAATTATGATGTAATCATCTTTGATTACGTCTATTAAGTGTTAGAAGTAATGTTACCAGAATACGTAAACGAATGTATCACTTCCTTTGCTAATAATGATTCGCTTCTACGGATATTATTAATGTATGCTCTGTGAATGGTAGAATTAATCTTATGTATTGCTATACAAACACAAGTTTTACTTTTATGATTCTAGTTTAATGGTCGTCGTTGTTACAGCCCTTAGACACCTACTGCAAGGTTCAGCCTTCTCCAAAAGATATCTATGGGGTGATATACCATAATCGCTACACAGACGGGTTAGCGGTCGGAGTGTGGTATTAAAATATACAGAGAAAACTGCTGCCCATCCTCTGGAAACTTATTTCAGAGCAATGGCAATCCTATATAAGAATGGACAAGTTTTAAATTATATGTAAAACTGTATCCCGGGAATCAAACCCGCAACCTACGATCACAAGTTTGAGTCCTTTACCACTGGGCCTCCACTATTCATTCACTCTCTTGATAAAAACAGTAATTTTTTTTTTCAATTTATATAATAGAGAAACGTGTTCTTTTAAACAGCTTTCTTAGTTATAGTTTGAAATAGATCTGGTTCATCGTGTTATAGAATTTATTTTGTAATAATATTTTTTTTCAAAACTCCTATAACAAAGTGAAAGATTTTCTAGTGACAAAGCCTGGGAATGAATTGCTCAGGATGTTGCAAAAGTGTCCAAAAGATCAGGGAATTTTTGTACCCACGTAGATTCAATTTGAAGCGTGTAACTATAGGGGATTAAAATCTGATTCTAGTTTCTTTTAAATTGGAATCTTCTAGCCTTTTCTCAGGATGTACACAAGTGGTCACTGTAAATGAAACTATGTGAGTAATAATACGAATAAACAGATGTAAGAATTTGAGAACAAATCTTCTATGTTGTATATCGGTCTGTCCGTCTGACCGTTCAATTGTGGAATGATTTACCAATGTATAAAGGACGTACGAACTAACTACCTATTTTACAAAAAAATGGTTAAGAATTGTTTACTAGAACTATTTTTATTTATCAGTTAATTCATTACTTTTTCTTCCTATGTTTCCGAGGCTAGTGCAATCCAAATCAGTTTGATGATTTTATTTATAATTGTATTATATATATATGTATTATACCTTATTTATTAAATGTATATATACTATATACATATGTATGTTTACGTTAGTTATACATATATGCTAACAATGTATGTTTTGTGTACGCGAACTAAATGGCTAAATGGTTGTCTGTGAGAGATTGCGTCGTGTGATACGACCGTCCACTGTAATTTTTTGTTTATAATTGTGAAACTTGTTTAAATGTTTAAATGTACCCTAGCGTATACAATAAAGAATATTAAATTAAATGTTTAATGCAGTCTTTACTTACTAGGTGACGGAATGTAAAGTTATGTAAAGTGTAAAATAAGTGTAGTGTATATAATTAATTAAAATTGTCCCAACATTGATACTTAGCGTTTGTAAAGCGAATATCACAATAATTATTTAAAAGGTCCTTGGTCAGAAATTTAATAGATTTTTCTTGATATGCTGTGTAAATATAGAAAAGAGAGCGAAGAGAGTCGTCGTAGCTGCAGTCAATCATTGAATGTTAAACCATTGATAACAAATGTTGAGGCATTTTAATAAAACTATTCGCTTTCTTTTAGCCGACCGACCCTACCACGCGTGTCTCGTGAGCCGCGTACAAAGCGATGCACGTACGAGTTGAGGTCGACGTTGCGTGAGTGACCTCCATCCGGTGCGGACTTAGACCCGACACTTGTCTTACGAAACATCACATTGGAGGTCAATTGCCCCACTCGTGATGGGAAAGACGGACAATGCTAAGCGCTGCTATGCCTAGGTCATCTTACTATTGATGTTTTCGTAACAATCGTGTTTCAATTTATTCGAGAGCCGCCCGGACAAACTTCGTACTTTCACAAGCAGATAAACATCATACCGGATAATTTGTTGAAGTTATAAAATCTGTAAAGGTATTAATTTATAGCTCATTTGCTGTCAATAAATTCAGAATACTTTTTTACATTTTTCAAAAATCAATGGTTTCAGAAATAATAACGTAATGATAATATAGTAAGAAAAATCATTTACAAACTTCGGATAAATTATTATCTGCTCCTGTAGATATCGCACTATCAGAAGTTATTTACCTTCGCATTAAAAAAAATATTGCACATTTCAAAGTGTTCGTTACATATAGGCGTAAAAACCTTTTACATGTGTGAAGTTTTTACACCTGTGATCAATCACCGGTATATATATTTAACTCATCATCGCCATTGTTTCAGCCGATAGACGCCTGCTATAAGGTATAGGCCCCTTCCACAAAGATATCTATGGGGATATGTCATAATCGCTACAGTTAGCAAGCGGGTTAGCGATCACAGTGTGGTATTGTGGTATTCAGAGTCCGCTGCTGCCCATGCACTTATTCCTGAGCAGTGGTAATCCTTTATAATTATGCACATAGTGTGAATTCTATAAGATTGAATCCTGGAAATCGAACGAGCGACCTGCGATCGCAAGTCTCACTCCTCTCTATCGCTGGACTACTTTTGTTCTATGTATTAATCTATCACAGTTCAGTAAAAAAATTAAATAAATAACTCATACCAGAGTTAGCTCTTCATAAAAAATATGATGTTTTAATAAATTACATCGGTTACTAATAGAAACTAGGTTTTATTATTCTTTATAATACAATATAATTAAATTATAGTCCAACTATAATATAATTATATTTTCGATACAATGGTCTCCTCCTTCTTTAGTCGTATCCCTCATTACCAGGGAATATGACCCATTGGAACGTGTTGTAAAGTATGTATATAATATTTAACAGGACGCAAATTTTTTTGTTTGATTATATCCTAAAACGGCATATTTTTTATTGGTTGACTTCAAGTGTATGACAGCTAGGTACAGGTGTAATTAACTCTATGATTTACTTGTAAAAGAAATGTATATATTTTTTTTATTTTCCCTTTTTTTGAGATTCCTTAAGACGAGCTTAACGAAAACTTGAAAAATTATTTGCTTTATTGGTCAAGACGTTTTTAAGCTGTGCGCTTAACAATACGTTTGATGATTAATTTATAGATTGGAGGACGGATACAGCTAACGTCAAAAAGATATCTTTAAAATGGTGTTTATGTACATTGCATCAATTACGCGTTACATGGAATAAATTGACCGTAATAAATGAAAGAAAGAAAAAGCATAAAAGATACTGTGAAGGACGAAAGAGGACAAATGTTAATAAAAAGGTATATCAGAGGGACTCTTTAACCGAAATTGTAACGTCCCTGTCTCGCACCAAAAAGGGAAAAAGAAAAAAGATAAAAAACGTTATAAATTCAAAACAAGTATTTATAGGTGACAGATCTCTTTCGTTTTAAATTATTTTAGTGATATGCTGTAGCGGCGGTTATTTCGTTTGTCAGGCCCTTGCTGTGTTTTTAAAGGCGTGGTGCTGAGGTTTCGGTAGCACCATAATTTAAACGAGAACTCATCAATTAACAACAAAGGCCATGATTATATTATATCTAAAAGCCTCTCTTCGGACGCTCCATCTGCATACACCGCAATTCATCTATGGTATTGGATTCGGAAATCTAATTATTTTCAATAAAAAGGTTTCGATATGACATATACAAGTGGTTTGTCGTAAATGATAATGCGCGCATAATATATATAGAGATAAATGAATATTTAGTGGATTTGGTAGGAAAGTTATTTGTAAATTTATTTTCCTCAAGCAGCAATCTGCAAATATAAAGGTGTCCTACTTCAAAGCACGCTTTAGATAGTAAAATTGCTTCGCTCACGAAATGTAATCTTACGTCTCAAGGTGCATGGGTACACATGGAGAAGCTTGCATACGTGGGAAACAATCGTTTCATCATTCAACGTGAAGAATAACCATACATTCTCGTAAATAAATACCAGGTCATGTTAGCATGTGAAACCTAGCCCTTGTCACATGTATTGCATTCTTAAGGCCTTGCCTTGTTATACGTTCCATTGCCGTATCACGATCCCGACACCCGATATTCGCATGTAAGCGAAGTAATTACACTTTGACCTAGACATTTATATTGATAATTACAAACATTTGTTTATTAACGTCCTGCGATTTAGTCCATTACAGACATGCAAACTTAAAGACACGTTATATTGCATAACGGCAGCGGTCTACGAAGAGGCAAAAGAAAACTAGTTTATAGGCAGCTAACTTGTATTAGACTTAATTATTAAAATAGATGTTTTTTTTCCTGTAAGCGACGCTGATATAGCGTTGGCACCTAAATTATTTATAACCATAATTCAAGTGGTCACGATATTAACAAAAAAATAAATTTATTCACAAAGTCAGTCCTTAATTATTGCCACTGCCACAAGAAATATGTGATACAACAAATTTTTACTTTTTGTAAGTAAAAAAAAAATTTTGTTGTTAGTTTACCTTAACGTCTTACAAGGAAAGAAATTATATTTTCATTGAAGTAATTATAAGATTTAAACATGTTATGCTTATAACAAAATAGCAACGATATTACTGTATTTTTGGCACGCTGATAAAAATTTAAATAAAATTGAGAGTTGTTATAGGATTCGCTGTAACAAATAAAAAAAAAATATTTTAAAAATTGTAATATCTTTTAGCAACTTTATTTCTTGGAGACGGCTACTATATCTATCTAATGTTTGGATATTTTCATACAATTTACCAAGTCAGTATTTTTAAAGCAGTTCTTGAGCCTGCACCGCGGTGACATCTGCTATGATGGCTTCTATAAATAAAAATTGTGGCAGTAACTTGTACGGAATGATATATATTTGTATGGACTCGTACTGCTCCGGCACAGTTATATTGGAAAATATAGGTAGTATTTATTACGGGTAACGTGTAACGTTAGAAAAAAAACAATAATGGCGCGATGTTATTGGTGTGAGCGTGAAACGGCACACCATCTCATGCGCAACCGCATAATTATGACGGCAAGCAGTGCGGAAACTGCACAGCTCTCCAAAGATAAAATACTTGCCGATTCTAATGTTTTGAGAAATTATCGTACACAGTTTCTCGTTGTTCTATTACGTAATTGGATTACGATAATTTTTTTTATGTTCCTTTTTATTTATAGCTCATGTTTTGGTTACTGTGAATTTTTTGGGTCCAGTGTTCTTTTGTTATCTTTATTTACGTGGTTTGATATATAGAAAGCTAATTTGATCGATAAGTAATAAACACTCATATTTTTTTATAATTTCTCCCTGGACATAGAGCACCTCCGTAGATTTCCAATAGAACAGGTTAGAAGCGGCCTGCGTCCAGCGTTTTCCAACGGTTATCCAAAGTCGTCGGACGTCCTGGATTGCGCTCGCTTGTCTGTGGTCTCCATTACAGAAACTTAAGGCTCCAGCGGCTATAACTTCTGCGCGCTTTATGACCTGCTCACTGTCACACGGTTTATTTTATTTATTTACGGAACTCCATACTCCTAATTCGATCTGTTGTATAATGAGAATCGTAGTACACACTACTCATAACAAATTGTTACTGGCCAGAGCTTTTAGATTAAACATGAAATTGAGAGATAGAATGTCACGAGATATTATGCTAAAGAATATCTCTGGCCTTGTCTCTGTCTCTTTCAAGTCCTTCTGTGTTCTTCAAGTCGCTACTGTTGGATGACAGAAGTAAGCACTATGCTAATTTATCAGAAAACAGTGAACATATTGTAAAAAAAATTGCTTGAATAAATCAGATAAGTTTAAGTTTTTATTAAAAAATATAAATGTATTATACATAGAGAGTAATTTGACAGCATTACACGGATTTATCTGTTGAGGAAGAGATCTATCGCGTTGTTTTCATTTTGTGACTTTCCATACAAACTTATATTTATTTATAATTATCTGTAGCACCTTTGTGAGTAAAAATATCTTTGCTCTACCTATAAATGAAAAAAAAAGTTATTTTAATTTAAAATTGTTTTTCTCGAAGCAAATTTAAATACTTTGTTTTAAATCACTTTTAAATGTCTAATGAAAATCGGATAGTTAAAAATAAATGTTTTACTAATGAGTAATTTTACTACGGCAAAAAAACCTGAGGCCTTGAATGTGCCTATGTGAGATGTCAATGGTACTTCCTGCGTACTCAACCATAATACAACACGGTACACAAATTGTGTTGTTATGTAAAAAAAGTATTGACAATAAAATCATCGGTAATTTAAATGTAGCTGTAAAATAAAATTGTGTCCTATTACGCATTTTTTTATTTATGTCAACATGGCGAAAAGAGTATTATTTATAATAATAAATAATTAATAAGTCTTCCGCAAAAACTGCGTCTGCGTTCGTTTTATGTTATGAGTTGGTAACCTATTAGTTTTAGTAGTTATAATTTCTTAAACCCTTTAATACTATATATGCACTGGTATTTAGCAACATTGATATACGTTACTGTAGAATCAACCTATGAAAAAACGACCTTTAAAAAAGAAACCTACCGTCAGTACTTGACCGATGGCCTAATGGTAAAAAAGTAATAGCATTCAAGAAGTCTATAAAGACGAACGGATATGACGAAGGATTTTATACGTTTATCATTTGTATGAAATTAATGTGTGAGTTCAGACGGCGACAATAGATGGCGCTGGTCACCAATTGTGCCGCGCGTATCATTTGGCGAGTACGATCATCCGTATAAAAGAGAGAAAAAGGCTCAATAATAATGTCTAATATTCCAAGCCGAAGATCCTCAAGGAGTCGTCGAGCTTAGCTTTCTTAAACAAGTTTCTTGATTTCTTACCTATATTCTTAAACTTTAATCAGTGAAAAATAAAATATGTAAAATTTAACTTAATGAAAATAAATTCTTCGTTGAGACTTAATTTTCTTTAGAACAATTTTTAATAAATAGAAAGTAATAAATAAATAAAACATTAATGAATCAATGCATTGAGTCAACTAATAAAAATAAAAACTTCTTTCTCGTTACATCCGTAAACAAAGACTAGTGTTAGGTGAAAGCTATGCATACCTCTTGGAACATTGCACATGTTACGGGTTTATAGCGATGGCAGCTACATTTATAATGTACAATTTAAAGTATATTTATTAATAGATAAAATAAAATAATAACAATTAACAATTACAGAATGACCATCATGCGCGTTCTTGTAAAAGGTTATGCCCAGAATTTTTTTAATATTCGATATCGGGAATACTGAGATCCATCGAAGAACGAAAGTAACCGATATAGCCCAGCGAATTGGCAAGTTGATGTGGCAGTAGCCAGGCTACACAGTACGTAAAATAGATGACCTTGATTTAATATAAGTAACAATACCAGGAAAATATGCAGGTCATCGTGACATATCATTTGTGTTTAAAAAATATATAAATGAATTTGATCAAATTTTTGAAGTAAAAAATTCTGATTCTAAATTTTAAAATTTCGTAAAATATATATCGTTATAATGTAATTTTTATTATGCTATCAATAAATTTAATCAATAGTGAAGGTATAAGAAGTGATAATATAACTAACATAGCCGTATGTTTGCTATGCGTTGCTAAACTATTACAATCCAATAACACATATTAATCTGTGATTAAACCGGCTACGTTCGAAAGCGAAATGCTCTTCGAGTGACTGCCAAAACAGAGTTACCTCCTAGAGCTCAGGGGCCTTCGTCTCTGGTGTCACACAAGGATCGCTCGCATGAACGTAATTTGATTTTATTTCAATAACTATGCTCATCATATCTGAGCCGAGGCAGGTGCTGTTGAGCATAGTTATTGCAAAGAAGTCAAGGCTAAGCGCCTTTAGCGCTCTGCAACCTCAAAATAAAAGTAAATGGCAACGTACAAACAGCGATTGTCCATGGTCCGAAAAAATGTTAAACCACGAAAGCAGTTTTAAAAATTTTCTGACATCTGTCAAATTTATTTTAACAAATGTTTTGGTGAAAACTGTTTTGTCACAAATTGACGATGTCTACGGTGATCACTTTCCATCGTGCGATCGGACAACCGGTTTATTTGATTATTTATTGGAATTTCTCTTTATTCTTTCCTTTCTATAATTGTTTTAAGTACTTTATTTATTTATTAAATAACTTTTTATACATTTTTTGTACTCCGAATTTAGTGCCGAAGGCATTCTCTGCCAGCTAACCGTTTGGGCGGTGCAGAGATAAATTAATAAAGGTAGGTAAAATTAGGTAATATTATAAAACACGAAAAATAAAATTAAAAAGTAATTCAAATTGTGAAGGAAAATAATCACGTATATATATATATATATATATATATATATATATATATATATATATATATATATATATATATATATACACAGGCCGCTTCCTATTGACCCTTTTGGATATTTCTGAGAGAGGCACATTTCCAGCAGTGGACAATAATGGCTATAACGACGATAAAGATACAAAATCCTAAAAAAAAATCCTAAAACTCGAAAGAAAAACGTTCGTAAAATCATAGTAATAAAAGTGAATATTATGAAAATACATTTTATTTTATTACAAAGTTTATATGGTTAATAAATTTCAGGGCATGTCTACAAGGATGACTGTTGAACTCGTGTTTATAGTTATGTCACCATGTTATCTAAACGTTTTTATAACATTAACATACATAATGTTTTGATACTAAGTTATAATGGTGGTTATTAATAAAGTTGTCTTGCTTATCTAAGTGTAAACTGTCCTTTGTTTCACTGCTGCGTTAAATGGATTATTGTACTTAGTGTAGCAATAGACATAGCTAATGTTAATGAGTTTTTATTTATACATATAATAAATCTTGATCAAACTTTATCTAATGTAATTAATAATGGTTCAACCTTTGTTTATACACTTTATTAAACATTTTTATTTATGAAAATATATGAACAAACTTAAACGTGTACATATTTTTAAATATGAAAATAATTTTACTATTTTTATATATATGTTGACTTGAGTAGTCAAGTATCATTATTCCAACACTCCGCAGTTTTTTATCAATTTGCTATATTATTATCTACGTCAGCAAAGATTTATCTAACTTTTGTTATCAAAAATTGTCTGTTTCAAATAGTGAGAAGCTCACAGAATAGATTTACAAACAATAGCACAATAGCTTTTGATATAATAAATAATTGACTCGAGTAATTTTAAGGATCTTACAAAAACTTTTTAATAAATATATGAAGAATTTTAGAATCATTTTATATTAAAACACATAGCTAAAACATGTGAACCTAAAACCATAAAAATAAAATTTATATACAAAAATCTGAATTTTGTAACGCATTCGTTGAAGTCTTTTTGTAAGAGGCAGAGACGTCCTCCAAAGTATACTATGCATGGCGTACACAAGTGGTCACCGTTAATAATCTAATGTATATAGTAACGTCAATAAACAAAAAATCAAAAGTTAGTCGACTGGGTAGGAAAGTTTTTTGTAGATTTACTTTCATCAAGCAGCAATCTGCATATACAAGGTGTTAAAGTAAATGTAAAAGTAAATGTTAAAGTAAAAAAAATCAAATTTAAATAAAAATAAATAATATTTGATACATTTTAATAAAAGCATTGAACGATAAAATGGATGTTCAATTTTTATTTTATAAAGTGTATGTCATCCAAATGTCTTCTGTCGAGTTGCACGCACTGTTCAAAATGGAGCCTTGTATTCAAAAGCTGCAGTGAAAAATGGTTTAAGTTCGAGTTTTGTTATTGTAAACTCTCTCTTTGTTGTAGTCCCATATAAATCCATAGGAATTAAGTTGAGTTACCTAGGTGGCCACGGGATGTCCCCAAAGTGACTGATCTCTTTTTGGGACAAAGCTAATTTATCGAAGCTCTGGTCATGTGTGCAGTCGCACCATTATTTAGGAACCACATGCGTGGTAGGTATGATAGTTGTAGTAGCTCGCCTATTCGGCAAAAAGAAATCTGTAGTGATGTGTTAATAGTTCTGACTATTGACAATTGTCGCTTGGGCTCGATCATTTTCGAAACAAAGTGGTCCAATTATTCCCTATATGAATAAAGGAAACCTAACTGTTTGGTTTCCTATTTATACTATGAGGTTATGTAATGGTTTTGGATATTTCAGCCGAAGGCTGCAGGATCTTGGCGATTAGTAACAACAGTTTTGTTTGTTGACGTAGGTGTTTATGTTTTGTCTAGTTTTACTTTTGTTTTGATCATTATGAAAACCTTTTTCTGTACCTAATTTAAATGTATTGATGTACATATCTGACATAAACATATGTACTAGTTTTAAAATTTGCTGTAAAGTTTTGTGTGTTTAATGTACGCTGTTAGTGTGTGCTTTAAAAATAAGAATAAAATGGTTAATAGATTTTATACGTACGTACCTACAAAACGTTATTTACATTCTGTCAAATAATTTTAATTAATAATCGATGGATTACTCTTCAACCTTGTCCAATTTTTACAAGACTTTAAATAAGGAAATATTTTCTTTGAAAAATGTCAAGGAAAGCCATTAACATCAGGATGTGAACTGTTTAACTAAAGACGGAAACACAGGGTCAAATTTGTTGACTATAAATTACAAAGGTCGCATGTATTTTACAGTATATAGCTAATTATCGTCTAAATTATTTCCGTATTTTTTACTTTTAAAATTTAGCCATGTAATTATGTTAATGATTCTTATCTAGTCTGTTATGTGTATGTAAAAAATATCGAAACTCCGTAGTATTGTTTACATAAGAAATACATGGGTTACATGCTATTCTATTAATGGTACGGAAATTCTGAAACGTTTACGCTAAATTTAACGCAAATTCACCATCATTTCGTCGACGTCGTTGGTTCCCATAACTGTGTCACGTTATTCGATTACATAATCCGAAGTTTCAATTATTATATGCGATGTCGAATTCAAAATGTTTATATATATATATATATATATGTTGATTAAAAATTAAATATGTGTAATAGCCTTTTAAGACTGAAAAAAAAATCAACTATTTATACTAGCATACCTATCTTACGTCAAGAACTCGCCCATTAGAATGTGAAAATTGTGAAGAAGAAGAGAAACAGTGACAACTGCTAGAAGTGACTTATCTCACTACTGCCCCACATTTTTACTTCAGGCTGACCAGGTGATCAATGTGGAATTGATAAAACATTCATGATGTTTATCGGCAATATACAGAATGTTGTAAGCAGAGATCACGTTACATCAGCGTTTTTATCCTCAAACACTATCTAACAGTTTATGATTTGAAAATACATACACTCTCGTCAACAAATAGACTATCAGATGATCATGGTTCTCACGTATTTATTCCACATAGCACTCCTTCCATCAAAATATACAACTCGCACACATCGAAAGGTGAGATACACTTATCTTTTCGTTTTATAATCGACCGTTTTTGTTGTAACACAAAAATTGAATGCTAGACCTAAGGAAGCATAAAGCTTGATAGCGCATGCTCTAAACACAATAAGAAGCCATGGCCGATTATGAAGTTTGACTCTTAGTAGCTTTGACAGGTAAAGGGCTAAATCACAGGCTAGAATTTAGAACTGTCAGAACTGTCTTACGTGAAAATCCTAACAATTTGTTAAAGTTTATTGGTGTCGGGCGTTATTGATACGTTTTAATATATATACATAAAAACTAAATTTTATTAAGTGTGCTCGGATCTTTTTTAATTATTAGGATCGATGTTCCACAGACATTAGCATTTGTGCCTTTGTTTTACATTCACGTTCATTCTTTTCGATTTCTTTTGTTCACCTTTTTGCATATTACAGTGTTTAAATAAAAAGTAAGTCTCTTAATCTATCCTAGCGACGATTTAACAATTTTTAAGTTTACGTTTCACTTCGTTTGTTTTATTTCACTTCCTCATCCTGATCTATATTGCCATCCTCAGGCTATACAACGCTATTTGAGCGGCGGATATCGTGTTCGACACATCGATAAATATTGCGATAGCATCTTGAATCACATCCATGTAATACACGCATGAGTTCGTGTGACATGATATCGCTACGACGGCATGATGGACACTGTTATACAGCTCGAGGTTGTCTGTTGTTCGACGGTCATCGTTGCCCGTCAAACAACAGACCTTGCATTGCAATCACTATCTTATCAAGTTTCAAATGATCCTATCAATGCAACTCAAATGCCGAAATGACTTGATGTTCTCTATTTACCGGTCTAAATCCTTCAGAGGCTTATATAGATATTTTTCTGTTACAGCTCTCGTACCGAAATCCTCTGCATAAAATTTACTTTGTATTGTTGTTATTTCATTGATTATGTTTTGGTTTGCTATACACGTTTACCTTAGTTATGTGGGCTAAATAATTAAATTTGTCTTAAACAGTAAGTTAATATAGTCAAAAACGTGACTAGGTTTGGTTTAGAAAAAGTGACCAAATTCTTTCTCTCATAAATTTTTTGGGTCTTTGTAGAGTATTAAGTTCTTTACAATACTTAAATAGAATTATTTTGCAATAAATATCGTTATTCAAATTACAGAGTGTTTTTTGATGGAAGCGCAGGAGAAAACATTTACATGCTAAGTACAACACCTGCATTTCTGTCTACCCAATATAAGGATGCAGGTAATGAGTATCAAGTTAATATTAGGTATTGAAATGAAATTAAAAATAACTTTTACCTGTTGTAACGTGTTTACCGGTCTATACTGAATTACTAGAAATAAACACGATCAGCGGAGTTTTTCTTGCGAAGTCTGTTGCAGACTAACGACCTCGACGACTCATCAGCGCAACAAAGAGTTGTCGCCCGCGAACAAAAAGATGCAACCCAGCGACTACATTTTTCTTGCCAAGTTATGATGTGACTATCATCGCATGCAATTTACATACAATGGCTAGCGCAGTCTTGTCGCGTTGTAGGCATTTGAACAGAGTATGCGCATTATATTAACAACATACACCCATTAACTGAACAGAGAAACCACGTAATTAAATTGTACAATACAAATTTTTGTTCAATTTAAGTTACGTTGAGTAAAAATGTATTCAATTACGCTTAACAAAATGAGCTAGGAATTATTTATATAATGTATATGTAAAAAAAACTTTTATGTCAAATTTACGTTAGTCAAAGTAGAGTTGAGAAATTAGAGACGGAGTATATAGCTCTTTCTTTTTAGTTGTGTGCTCATAGTAGAACAGTCTTGATAGTGAAGCTCTTCTTACAGTTTCTGTCTATTTTTCCTTCTTCGAGGTTACTCCGTACGCATCTATTCAGGTTCGATTCTGTAAGAGCCCTCTTTAAGAGATCTCTGAGCCTACAGCTATACATTCTATTTATAACAAATCTCTCTACTGTCATATTTCTTTCAGATAACTTTGCCATAGTTTGAGAGTGAACGAAGGAGATATTTACAAAATAGCAATTTGCAGGGCAGACTTGGTAAAACAGTCGTCATTACGAATATTCTGGATCGATTATTGAGACCGGCTATGTCGCTTTATAGTTGTTTTTTTCTAAACAATGAAGATTTTGCCTGCAAAAATACGCGCATGATTTTCTTTATCTAAAAAATATTAAGATTTATCACAGTAATCCAAATCAAGAAGGATCTATTCAAAACAGTTTTTTTTTTAATTTCCAAGAATATTCGGGAATAATTCATTAAGTTCACAAACTTATCAAATACTTTGTCAATTGAAATATTATTTCACAATTTGGTACACGAAGTTTATTATTATTATACCTACTCTAAAGTAAGGTCCCAAATTGAAGATTATTTTTTGATCCCTTCTTTTCTTCGAATTTCCTCATACGTCCACTAATCACTTCTAACAAGACTAAAGTTAAGGGTGTTGTGACGTGGTATTAGTTGCTGGTGAAGGCCAAACAAAATTATATAGGATATTATCATAACAACTCTTTATTTCTTAATGACTAAATTGCATTAAGTAATGGGAAAATAATTTGTTCTGGGTAATATAATAATAAGTACTATGTATACACAGGGTGTACTATAAATCGACGTAAAGCCAAAATATGGTGAAATGAATTAATGAAAAATGTATATGATTTTCATGAATCTATTTTTAACTTTTTGTGTTATGCGTACCAATATTTATTTTAACAATTTATTTTCAATATGTTTTTGCTGAGAGTAAATCATTGGTAAACGAATCCATACTGTAATGTCCCAGTTTAAAAAGAAAATAGCAAGTTTTAAAAATCGTATACTTACAGAAATTTATAAGGTTTAAAGTAGCGGTAACAAAATTGTTACTACCCCTGGCTTCATCCAATAGTTTTAAAAATTTTCTTAGTAATATTAGCAAAATTATCATCAAAAGATAGTGGGCATGTTTTATTTTCACAATATTGCACTAAGCCAAGTGACTTAAATCGATTTCAGCTTAACATTGATTTGTGACACCTTGTATATTATCTGTAATAGGATACTATTACAGATAATATACACTTAACGTACGATAGTACGTTAAGTGTATATATGATTTAGTTAGTTTTAATAAATTGGTAATATAAAAGGATGTAATTAAGTGAAAGATAAGATTTACACAAGGTGGACATACCGCGCGCCAGTCCTATTGTAAATATATGACTTATTCTCAGTTGATGTTTATGCTGTTACCCTGGTAGCTTTCACAGCTTCATCGGAGCTGAGTTCACGGAAGAAAAGGGTCCGTGAACTTAAAAATAAAATTATTGCTGGACAGATGTTTTCCAGTTGCACGATGACGTTCGTACGTAGCAAACCGTTCTACCCGAGTAGAACTATTTAGTGACCACAGGCAACTTAAGTAGTGATAAAATGTACGAGGCTTGTATCCAACAGTGGAAGTTTTATGTCTGAAATGATAATGTTTACGAAGTTCTAATGCATTGTAGTGTAGACTAAATTATTGTCATTCTATAATTAACTTGACAAACCATAATATATAACTGTTAACAATGAACACCTTGTATTTCACAACATTCACCGTCTGCCACAAGAGCGATAGTAATGTGAGAATAGATAAAATTAACAATGCAATCGACAAAGGATTAAGCAACTTTATTCGCATACGTTTCCTCCCACGATTTTGTAAGTGTTTACTAACTATAGCGCCTAAGAATTATTTTGAATTCGAATGTAACCATAAATCACGTCTTCAGATCTATCATGGTAGTCTCATGTTAGGAAAGTTTTATTTGGCTAAAGCTATCGTTTATTGCAATATATTGGCTTGAATAGCACTTTCGTACATGAAATTACTTAACTAATGAGTCGTAGAATTTTGCCATAAAGGAAAGATTTTGAGTGAAAAAGCAAGCCAAAGTATTTTCTTGGGAGCCTTTGCGCCTATTCCTAGAACGCCATGTATAAAGAGAAGCCGCGAAAAATGCCTTTTGAACAGCAGCTTGTATCCTGACAAAAAATAATATTTTAGATAAGCTTTCGTCTTTATACATGGTTAAAGGGAAAAAGTGTAGACAGCTGTAGATATAGGAGATAAATTTCCTTGACTTCTCAGTTTTTTCTAATATTTAATGATATTATTATTGAACACTATCGATGCGATATAGGCGACAAAACTTATGGATTTATAAGAGTACATGATAACCTATGCCATGTTAAGGTTGGTAAAGGTGTGATTTTAATTGAACGAAAAACTTTATACAGCCTTATCAAATAAGTACTGTTATAAAGAAGTTACTTTAAAAACAGTGTATATTGTAATTATCATTATTTTATGTTTTCATTACAATTTTAATTTTTAATTTGAAATAAACAGCTGATTTAAAAAACATTTTGAATTTGGAATTCAATTATATAGCACATACGGCGTCTGCAGATGCGAAGGCGCTTCGTATCGCTTGAGTAGAGCGCGTTCCAAATTCAAACGTGCCCGCGTCATTGGTCTACTTGTTTTAGGGTTCCATTAAATATTTTATTATTCAAAGAATTTTTTATTTGAATACTAACAAGTTTTTTAAATAATTTGGTAATGGTTGACACTTTCCATATAATTTCAGTGAATTTACAAGGAGACCACATTATTGTAACAAATCTTGGGTGGAGATAAAAGTGGACATGCTATAAAAATTACCATTTTTTGTAGATTCGGCACATATTATTAATATATTTGAATTAACAATGAACTAAACCGTCCTTCTACTTGTATAATGTGAATTAAAGGTGATATATAAAGTCAGCTGCGTAAAAATAATTTAAGAATATGTACGGAACCGTGTAAGAATTTATCAGCTTTTCTATAACATGGCCACTACACATCAAGACCACGTTGTTATGCGAGAGACGGCACTGTTCGCCTCCACCGAGACCGTTTTCATAGCGAATGCAAATCGTCGCATTGTATTTGCTATGTCTAGAGAGTGACCTATCCTAAATGGGCCCTACGACGGCCCATCTTGTGCTGGTTTTTTGAAACGTTATGATGTTTAAGAAACACGATTAAACACAGTTTAGACATATTCGTAATAATTTAAAAGTTTTATTTATTATAAAATTAATCGTTAATTACACGAAAAATACGTAGTTTCTGTAAAAAAAATTATCATTAATTTGTTTAATCCCAAGTTAAAAAGTTTTATTAGTTTTATGTTAAAAAAAAAACATAGATTTTCACTTTTATTTACATTTTTAAATATGTTATGGATCTGTCGTGTAAAATAGAGCTCTTTATAGTAATATTACAATACACCCTACAAACAGAAAAACTGTATAAGTGAGTACTTTTGATATAGATACAAGATATGCATGCCTTATTTAAAATACAACAAGATTACTATAATTTTGTGTTTTTTTTAAATAGGATTGTAAACAACGCTCAATTTAATTGTACCTCTAGTTTAATCTAACATTTATCAGCAAAAATAAAATACAATACCTGGCGATAAATATTGCACATCGACCTTTGGAAAGAGACAATCGGCCAATTTCGGCTTCGTAGAGCATTATCTCTGTCCCACGCTACCTATGTGACGTTTAGTCAGACGTGCCATCTATTAAAAAAATCTATTTCTTTTACACTAAGTCGTTCTTCATGGTTCCCTCATCAGTGTATGGTTTGCAGTTAGGTTACGTGCTGTATGAGCCTTACTATCCATGCCTTGCAGCTTTAATAGCCATGGTAAGGCGATAAAGCAAGTTCCTTACTTCATTGCCTTTTGTTACTATATATTTATATTTATATTTTACTCTTTATATTCACGGACAATACAACAATACTATATATATATATAATTTCACATGAAACTTTAAGGACTAATTTTAGGTAATTAGAATTGCAACGGTTCCTGGTTTTATATTTACTGCGTGGATAATAAAAATAAGAAATGAGGACTTCTGTTAACGATCCAATTTAATCTTTAAGTTTTTTCATCACGGAGTAGTATGCCGTGTCAAACTTCGGTAAAGCTTTCCAGCTTTTCTTCCGCGTCAAATGGGATACTTAACTAGTATATACTGAGAGTTATAACACTTAGGAGTATGAGAGACAATTGCACGGTGATCCTTGCACCTTTTTACATAATTGAGCATCGGCCTACGCGATCTAAGAAGCTAACCTAGTGTAATACCTCCTACCGAAGTCCACGATGGAGGCACCGAGCTTTGTAACTGTATAAAAAGCTACAGGTTAAGTTTTCCTACCGTTATAATTTTATTTATTTAATATTCTTTATTGTACACGCTAGGATGCATTTAAATACTTTTGTAATAATAAACAAAAAAGTACAATAGGCAGTCTTATCACACGTCGCAATCTCAGACAGAGAACCATAGTATGAAAACAGTGGAAGTATAAATAATTGGTAGTTAACGTGTACAAAATGTACATGCACATTTATAAACATATATACATAAGTATATAGCATATATAGTTATAATAAATAAGGTATTTATTATAAGTATATATGTATTTATTATTATCATTACTAAAAAAAAGGCGTTCAAATACCGTTAAGATATTTCACGTATGGTCTTTTAATATGGTAATGAAATACGTCACTAAATAGTAAAATATACCTAATCTCTATATTGTCCATCAAGTATTTTGAACTTTAATTTGTACGCATTAAATTCAAAACCCACTGAACACTTTAAAATATTGACAGACATTAAAAAACTGCTTACAGGTTTATTAGCGAACGTCGATAGTCTTGGTTCAAGATCTGAATATTAATATGAATGTAATGACATAAAAAAATCTTAATTTGTTAATGTTTAAAATATATTTCTTAATAAGATATTTTTAAAAATTATGTAGTTGTGAAATTAAATGTATGTTTAACTGACAATGCAATATATTTGTATGTTGTTGGCTTGACGTCATATGGCGAAAGCTAGTGAGAGGAGGTCACTACCCTCAGAATTGAAGAGAACGACGCAAGGAGGACCTACTTATATATGCACCTCGTTAATCGTTCCATTACTGGTTTCGAAAATTAATATGTTAATGAAGCAACAATTTTAGTAGAAAATTTCTATTATAATGTTAATTCTAAACAGATGCATATTGCCAGAACACATTTGATACTGCGAACTTATTCTTACTATATTCTCTCCTCTTTTTATAGGTCGATAGAGGCACACTGCCTAAGCCGTAGGCCTCCTCTAACGATCACTAAGTTAACCGATCTTAAGCCGCATCCAGCGATTTAAGTATGCCATCGGTCCGCCTATATAGTTGAGGTCCTAGCACACCGCGTCTACCGGCTCGTGGTCAGCTCACGCAAACCTTTCGGCCCCAACAGCCTTCTTTTGTAAGAGCAAACTGTCACTTTAGACGAGCAATTCTTAAAAATACTTTGGTAACCTTGGTTCTTCAGTAGATCTCCTCATTTCGGATTTAATCACATAGCGAAACTGCGACTAAAGCTCCATTTGTTATTTGAATGATCTTGAGCCTTTGTTTGCTATTTCAGTTCCATTAATATTATTAATATTTTGTTTAGGAATCAATTACTTTGTTTATAATATTTTTGTGATGGAGGACTTAACTGCTATAAGTAATTGTATAAAATAATTAGTGTAGTTAAACTATGAGATAATTAGAAGTGCAACAAATACTTCAAATATTCAACATTGCGTGTATTGGTTGTGATATACTGGTTTAATATTTTTGATGCAAATAGAAAGCAATAAAATTCTTACTTATTTACTTAATAAAGATAGTGATAGTAGTGACTCTCGCCCACTTGAAATTGAACGCATTGTCCCTGAGATCACTTTTTATACAAGCTGCTTGAAGAAAACTACCCGCCTTGGAAATACCGATTTGTTCGATTTTTTTGTGATTCTATATTACTTACGTATAACTTTATACAAGTCAATATTATATATCAACTGTCCTGGTTTCATTACATCAAAGTAGAATACAATGTCCCATAGATATGTACTTTAATATATGAACAAATTTTCTTACTTATTAATTAAAATTTAATACTTAATTATAGTAGATATATCATAATGTTTTAACATTATGGGCGTTCAAACTTACGTTTTAAGATCTTAAAAATGTTATACTAATTTTCCTTGGTTTAAATAGTTGAACGCAAGTATTTTCAACAATTTATTCGAAATTACTGAAGAGTCCATTAGCGAATAATCCCAATTCTCTTACTCCGTTATGTATTTCAAATACCCGTAAATGTCAGTCGTCTTGTGTAAACTAAATCTTAAGTAAAATATACTAAATCTTAGTAAATATTTGTTTAGAGTAAAATAGATCATGGTTAAATTTTAATTATATTCAGAATTTGTAAGATTTCGCATGCGAGGTTCCTCCTAAAACTATTTGTTCTATGTCTTATTTCTAATAAGCATTAACGTAATGAGAATTAAAACCAGTTTTAAAACAATATGTTGCTTACACGACAATTTTTATTTAACTTTATTATGAAAGACAATGTCCCCATCTAGTTATTATTGATTTACAATACTTTTCTTTTCTTTTACAATCTTTGCATATCATATTATATCTTTTAATGTAATAGTTCACGAGTTGAGTAGTTGAGTGTAGACCAAATAAATAAAATTAAAATAAAAAATATCTGTTCGATGTTAGAATATTATTTACAAAATAAGCAGTTATAAACACAAACCCATAGTATATGTTATTTTGTACAGAAAACGCTAACGCTTTTTATGACAAATTAACAGGTAATTATTATTCACTAAAGTACAATAGGGTATATAATTATTACCTCGTTTCAAAATCATAAAATATAAAATGTTATATCTCCTATAGCTTTGTAACTGTGTTTAACTTTATTTATTAATTTTTATGATTATCTACTTTGGATCATTTGTAGTGGTCACTTAAATGCGTCATGACAGAATAGATCAATTTGTTAGAAATTAGAATCAAATAAGGTTACTCTATATTGAAATTCCTAAAATAAAACTACGAAGTATTTAAACGAGTAGTGATCTCTTAAAAGTCCACAACAAAAGAAATTTTTTTACAATCTTTTTTCACATGTCCTTCATAAAATAAATCAAACAAGTTGTTTATTGAAATTCTAAATATCTTTATTCGAGTAGGCATATTTTTTGCCACGCACAACTCTTCCATTGATCGGAAGAGACCGTTACATGTAATTGTTAACATGTTGATGATTATTGTTTTTAACAAATTTATTTGGTCTTCGAAATACATGGTGATGTTGTCGTTTCAGCTCGTAGACGCCCACAATACCATAATAGTCACGCTTGTCAGGCGGGTTGACGGTCGCAGTGTGGTATTATGGGATACAGGGAACGCTGATGCCCACCGCCTGAAAACTTATTTGTGAGCAGAGGCAATCGTAAATAATTAATGCACAAAGTGTTAATTATATAAGATTGAATCCTGAGAATCGAACTTGCGACCTAAGATCGCAAATATCAATCTTTACCGTAGTCACTACTGCTGGTGCAAGGTGTATATACCAGAATTTTTGAGATGTTAAGAGTTTTGGTATTATTAAGTATTCCAACACGTTACTATAACACATGTGTAAAATAAAGTATCGGTTGGATTCGTAATCTATTTTGATTTTTCTATTTTTAGTTCTAGTTATTTTATTTTCATTGTACTTACATACCACCTAGTCTAGCCATAAATTCTGTTACTGGCTGTTTACATAATATATACATTTAAAAATATATTAATTTGAATTTCGAACATGAGCTTCACGATAAAATTAGACTTCTTTTCTGCTATTATTGTATATTTTTTGTTTAGAAATTATTTGTTTTGAAAATGGAGTGAGGAGGCGTTGAAGAGAATAGGATTGCAGTAATTGCATTGTACGAAGTAGGTAAGGAGCCAGCCGACATTTTTGATGCATAAATAGAATAGTTAGGGATTAGCTGAATGTTTGTGTATGATACACACTTGAAAATCGTAAGAATAAATGTTAAGGAGTTATGTGTCTGTCATTTCTTACATTAATTTAATAGTGTCGTAAATGTATGCGTGCCACGTATACTCAGATGTCAATGACATTGGGCATAATGACTTTCGACTAACATGATGATCATTTCGTGTTATGGAAGATTTTCAAAATCATTTTATATTATATAATCTCTGTTTTGTTTTTAATCACCACTTAAATAATGATAACATAGTAACTTATATTACAAAACCTAATTACCTTACAATTATTTCGTACTCCTTACTTAACATATCTACTTTTTTTTTAAATATTTTATGTTTACAACCATAACTAATGTCATTTGCGTCTATGGCACCACGACCCTTTCCTGACCAGCTTGTTCTTAACAATACGCTTGCAAAAAAAGCATCATCATAGATGTTCGAATCTGCTAGAAGATGTAGCTATAACAAGTAGGTATTTACACTAATGAATCGTCAATTATTTCAACATTATAAAAAGGTTTGTCAGTGTTGACAGTCCGTAAAATAAATAAATTCCATCGGAATGCTGATCTGCTGAGAGGACATGCCAGAAATTCAACAGTTTTTCAACAGGCTTAAATAAAATATTAAGGATTTTGACAACTTTTTGATTGGTGAACAATTTTAACGAAAAAAATCGTTTGCAACAGACTTGAGATTGAAGATTGCTAAGCGATGCCTGCCTTAAACGGAAGAGCTATTGTCGCAACAATCACGCCGTTACAAGCATCCGGCACGGGGTCAGTGTTTACCGGCGCAGTATGGCCGATCCTTTCCGCTCCAAAAGGATTCGCGCTTCCCAACATTTTGTAACAAAATTAATACTCGTATATGTTTTTTGCAATGAAGGATACCCCGATAATCATATAATAGTATTAACCAATCGTGTCTAGGTCCGGCCCCTTCGAGCCTCCTCGTCCCTCCTGAGCCGAGGTTCTCTTTTGAGACCCCTGCTATCAATCAAATGAAACATCAACTTAAACGAATTAAGATCTCGGCGACTTCCTTAGAAAACATTTTTGATGATTCAGTAGACGCATTTAGAAAAGAATTACACTCTATAGTAATATATGAAGTCATTTAATTTATTTTTTCTATCGTTTTTATGACAGCAAAGTAGAATCAAGTACCATGAAATAATATTCCAAAGAAAAAAATCACGTATCAATCAAAAAAATGAAATGTAAAAGGTAATTTAGTATTACGGGTGATGTAAATAATGTATTGGCCCCAATAATCCCCCTTGTGTTTAGATACTGTACAGAGATGTAGGCAAAATGCCTTCAGCCTCTTTTATTTTTGTCAAATACACTAAGAAGCATAATTGAGATTTTAAATGACAATCAACTATCGCATCCATCATTTATAATGTGGCGTGTACCTCAACGTATGCTATTCAATTAACAATGTGAAATCAGTTTAAGCAACATACATTTGAATAACATAGATTAAATCAGTGATTTAAAAGATATATCACAAATGATGATCGTTAATTTCATTTAATATTCCATTTTCTAATTTTATTATTCATTGTCACTCTGATATCGAAACTTTTTGTTAATACAGCAATGCAGCCTGTACAATTATTAGTGTTGATTAGTTTGAAAAACGATAACAATTTTATATTCCAGAATTATTCAGTCTAAAATAAATGTATGTATTTAAATATGGATCTCTGATTGTAATCTAAGAAATAAAATTAAATTTGCTGTACTAGCTATAAGCCTTCATAAAGTATCTTAGTCGTTCTTAAGTCCGTGAATACGATTCTATAACAACCTACTAAACGTGGCAGCAATGTCATCTTTTTTTTTAATTCAAGAATTTTATTAAAGAATATTAAAGAAACTTATTTAAGCTGTGTGAGTTAGCTCGGCCAGATATATTACTCTATTTCAAAGTGTGTTTACGATAAAGAAGTTTGGATTTGAATAGTTCTGATTTTAAGGAGAAAAATAATAAAAAAAAATTGTTAATATAAATTATTTAAAAAAAAATTTACAAACATGTCTGATTTTTTTTCTGTTGGTTCAGCTCAGTTGGTGGCTCGTTATGAACTAACATAAACCTAATTTTAAGCTGACGATATTTGTAATGATATTATAAAATAAAAGCTTTTTTTGACATTGACTTTGCCTTTGACTAAACCATCTCCTTAGCCTTAGCTTTAGTCATTTTGTGACATTAATATTTACTTAAACACTAGTTATATTTCAAATACCTTGGTCGCTGGATCAGGTCAAATAATGATATTACTTCACTCAGATATTGCAAAGACTTACCTTAATGTAATAATATTAGCTTTATATTGATATCATTTTGTAATAACTAATTCACGCTTTTGAAAAAACGCTTTTGAGGCATCTCTGACATCTGTATTTTACGTTCTCCAATCCTTACAGGAATGTTTGCCTGGTGAACTAGAAATCGCCACCTAGGTGAGGTACCTATATTTGTAACGTTTCTATCAGCAGGAATCTTTTAAAACTAATAAAAATATTAAGAATTATTATATATCATAATTGCTTCACACATTTAATAATTTTTTTCCGTTTACTTGATTTGGCTCGCATTTAATTACATTAACTATGAATTAAAATCCCATTTATGACAAGTATCTTGCATAATAAAAAGGCATAATTCTTGATATAAATTATAGTTGCGAGTAAACACATTTTACGGGAATTATAGCGCACATGAAATCTATAGGTAATGTTTTTGTTTAAATATTTAATAAAGACATTTGGATGAACCTGGAATATGATTCTTATATTTATCGATATAGGACCTAGATTTGTATGCGTATCGAAAAGCTGTATATAAAACATTTACTTGAAAATGTTAGCTATAGTGTTAGTTGCTGTAAGGCACTTTGAATTGATTTCGTAAATTGTCTTAGTCTCTTTTTATCCAACAATTGCGTTACTAAAAAAAAGCTTAACGCAAATCCGGACGGTGCTGAAGTGTGACAGTCATTGGGTACCGTAATCAGCCCGCTTTGGGCTATCTGGAACAAGGTCGTCCATCGAGTCGACCTCTGAGATTGGCATTAAACACTCGGCGCGTCAATAGTTCAGCGTTGCCAAATATAAACCGATCAACAGTGTTACGGAAGCCGAATGACCATATTTTTCGGGTATTAATTTTTGTTCATCGTCTTAACTTCAGCTACAGGATGTGCGGCGCAGCTGGACATAGCTTACTCCAAATATTTCCTATAACACCATCATGAGAGTGGATGTCCTGCATAGTGGGTGCAGGTTCGTGGTCTCCACTCCCAAACCTTAAGGCCCTTTCGGTGATCTGTTCTACACGTCATGTGACCTGGCCACTGCGAATTCAATTTCCTTATCCACTGGACCATGTTAGTTAATTTTGTTCGTCTATGAATCACCTCATTCCTGGTTTGATCTTCAGCTTAGCCATCTCAACGGCTCGTTGAGGGGCTGTCAACGTGCTAATAAGACACATCGGTTGTAGACTTTCGTCTTAAGGAACTGAGAAGGATATAGATACAAGAGGATTTTTTGTAGATTCTTGAACGCAGCCTATTCATTTACGGACATTTTACACAAAATCAAGTGACTGTAGTGAAACATTAAAAATGTTGATGGAATTCTGGTTTAAAAACTCAATGTTCATGAGGTTATCTCCTAGCTAACTGATTATTATATACAATTTTAGAATCCTTAGTTGCGTATATCATATAATATTTAATGTATACTTACGAATAGTCTTCGCAAACGTATTATTTTGATAGTCAAACATTTCTTTAATATCACCGCTATTTATTATGTAGACATTAGTGGAAGAAAATATAGACAATCCTTCTTTTAATATCTCGTAAGGACTGTATTAAAAAAGAATCCCGTTTTTGTCTTGATCTACACTGTTATTACCTTTTTTACCATTAAAAGTTTCTGCGGGTTTCAGATAGAAGAGCGTAGACGGTGCTTAACCTCAACCATGATATACATTACTTAGCTCGAAGTCACTATCTCACGTACTTTGGGTCGGTTTGTAACATCGTATCCTGTCATCAAACCCTCGCTTTAAAAAGCAATTGCTCCATTTCTATTATCCAAGATTACACTCCTTATCGAGCTTCGCTGTAAAATCGAATTACAATTGAGGACATCCGCAGGAGGTCCACAAGGTCACCGATGTACCTTGTAGAATTGCTCGTCAGAAGAGAGCAATGAGCAAGAGCACATCTGTCGCGCAACCGGTGATCGTTGGGGCAGAAACTTCCTCCAATGGCGACCACGACCCATAGACGCTACGTGGGTAGGCTCCTATACATAGTCCGAGGAAGTCCTTTGGCTTGCAGTAGACGTTTAACGGCTGATTTCATAATAATAGTAATGATCCTCCTTTTCTAACCATCACTTCCAAGAATACCATCATTTCTAACACCTGAAACTCCTTTCATTTCACAACATTCGAAAACAAGAAGAGTTGAGATTTTATTTTTGTATAAGAAATAAAGAACTCAAATAAGGGCCAATATTCATTAATCATAGTTCATTGACATCGTCTTTGTTTGCAAATTTTTGCAAACATTGTGCGAACGGTGTAAGGGTTAAAGTTGAATGAATTGTTGCCGGATTTGACAGCAGGTTCTTCCTTGTTTGCATTTGACCCTTGTACCCGAGTCAATTCCTTTCCCGTTTACAAAATATTTACATACTCATTTCTTTATTACTCACAAATTGTTTAATGATTAATGGTTTTTCCATAACCAATAAAAAATACATAATAAGTAAGTACATATTTTTTAATGCCGTGGTAAATAAAAATAATTTTCGTTTAAATTATTTAAAAAAGAGCACCGATTAGTTTTTAAAATGTGTAAATTAAAAATGGTAAGATTTATACAAAAATTTTCCATGACCATTTCGGTATAATGTAATGGTAAAAAAATAAGAATCCTTTCTAGCGAAGCAACTCTTTGACCTTAGTATCGATAGCTAAAAGAAACTAAAATAAACATTTTTAGAAATGCATTGGGCGAAGTAGAGATGTAGGTGACGTCTCTTTCCATCTTTCTAAGAGATGAGACCTAAATCTACACACGTAATAAACTGATATTCACCATTATTTCGAAAGAAACGAAAGTTATACAAGACATAGATATAGTAACCGGCATTTGTTTTGACATTTCGGGAGTATTAACATTTTATAAATACCATCAGATGCATCTACTTTAGCCGTCGTTTTAGGCCATAGACATCCCCTGTGAGGCATATGCCTTACACCAAAATATCTGAAGGAGGATATACCACCATAACCTATATGCTTGTCAGGCGAGTTGGTGATCATACTGAGGTATTATGGTATTGAGAAGACGCTCTTGCCCCTCCTCTGGTAACTTGTGAGCAGTGGCAATTCTACATAATTAATGCATAAAGCGTAAATTATATAACATTGAATCAAGGGAATTGAACCCGTGACCAATGATCACAAATCTTATTCCTCTGTCCCTGGGACTACTGATCATCTATTCTATTTATATATACATTAAAACGCACAAACGATTGATTGACACATTTATAACATTTTCCAATCTTTAACCAGAAACAAAAAAATCTTTTATGGTTTTAACGATGACTCTAGGGATAAATGTAAGAATAACAGCAAGAGTAAAATAAAGTGGTATGAGTCGAGCGAAACCTAGTGATTTTTTTTACTTAGTGTTTAAAACTTGCCTTGATTGTGAGCCAGCTACTATCACGCTCGTTGTATGTTGAAGGTCAGTAGTCCGTGCCCTTATTTTGCAAGTACGAATGCAATGAATCGTAAAAGGAAAACCAGTTTATTGAATTCAATCCATGCTTATGTATTAATTATGTTTTGTAACTGAGAAACTATTTTATAGAACAACGTCTTTGTACAATTATATGATTCACTGTAACTGTAAATTAGTTATATTGTATCTATGCTATAAGTATTTAAACTTAGAGTTTAAGTTCTTGTTCTTGTATCTATATTAAGAAATTAATAAAAAATACAATTGTTTTCTAGACGTGGTGATAATTTTACGAAATAACTATCATCATTATCATTTCATCCGTAAGTCATCTACACCTGGAATAGGTTTCTTTTAGATTCCAATAGGACCGGTTTGTATCGCGAAGAACACGTGACCGCTGGGACCTTAAGGGTCTGAACTCTGATACATATCCACAAGTCTACCCACCTTGTGGATTTTCTAAGTCTACCTTGTTACAGATCATCGAAACGCTGGATGCCATTTACTACCGGCCTTATTGGAAATTGTTATTGTGCAGGTAAATCCTGTTAAAATCCTGGTAAAAATCTTGTTATAAATATTTTAGTAGAATGTAAGTAAATTCTCATATGTATGTATATATTTTTACATGTAATATATATATAGATGTATATATTTTTACATATATATATATATACAAATTGATTTTTACATATTTTGTATATCAATCGATAAAACGTTACAGTTTGATCAGTTGGTATAAAGGCTAGTTTAAACCAACACGATGTAATCCGTTTGTTTTTTCGCTAATAAATCAATGACGCCAAATGAATAATCTATATTGGTTGCTAAAACCAGCCCAAGGCAAGAAGACAATACCAGAAGATTATTAAGATAATAAGAAAATAATCAATAACAAATCTGATTTTATTACAATTTCGTACCAAATTATCTTTTGCCTTTAATTTAGTTTTAAATACGGAAAGCCAGAGAAATACACATAAGTTATTCTTGACTCCTAGAGACATTGCAACATATCATTATAGATTCCTAACGACAAATGTACACCAAAGACGATTTTGACTTGCAAAGATATATCGACAAGACAATCTTGAAACAATGAGATGTAGCGGCAGGAGATTCATGACTTCTACATTTTTAAGACAATATTATTGACACTTCGAACGTAGCGATCAGACATACTTGATCCTCGATACGAAGCGGCTTCATGACTCCTGGAAATTAAATGACAGCAATATTTACCCTTGGAACAAAGCATCAAAACAATTCTGACTGCTCCAGACAGCGAGACGAAGATCTTCAAGAGATAATGACTATACACGTGTTAATTCTTCGTAAATGTTTTAGGTTATTATAATTACTAAGCTTTTAGTGCACTACGTCTTATTATACTGACACAATTATTAATATCAAAAGTGCAACGATTAAGGCCATTGGGAAGAGTCAAGTCGCGTGACCGCTAATTTTGTAGAAAGTAGGTTATGCGTTATATAAGTTACAATTTGTAGGTAAGTAGGAAAATAATAACAAGGCACGAGCCAACTACCCCGCTTTTATCCCTCATGCGTGCATGTGATGCCTCCGTCGCTTCTCGGTGATCAAGTGTGACAAACAGCGTCACCGCTCCCAGCTTTGCATACACCGGGTTTACGTAACGCGTTGTGAAAGTTGCGTGTTCATTTGCCAACCTAAATGAGGTAATAGCGTTAAGCAAAAATCGTTTCTACTGCTCGCGAAATAAATCTCCGTTTAGGTTCGCATCTGTGTAAATTACGCCAGCGCCGAATCGTAGACGGTCTAAATCAAACTGCAGAATTGTCATCGATATAGACGTGTGAATGTGCATGTGTGGAAACTAAATACACAATACAGAGCTTATTATTTACGGTGACTCCTTTAAAAAATTAAAACAATTATTATTCGGGGACGGGTTAATGAGGATAGGTTTGCTTTATAAACATAATCTGTACATTCAAATATACTACTTAAAGATATATGTGATGTATTCTCAATTTAACAACTATAAAAGAAATGTGTAATTTACTTCATTCTTCTATAGCAATGATTACATTTAAAGTTATAGGAAACAGATATCCATTCAGTTTTTTTAGGTTTTTCTTCCATTATCTATGTTCTCCTTACAGTCTTTTAGTAATTTTGCTTCCTAGGTAACCGTTTTCATTATTTTAATAATTGTGAATCGGTAAGTTAGATGATTGTTATAGTTTAATGGTAAATTTTAAATGTGAATATTGTTCTTCGTTAAATAAAACTAGTATCAAATATATAATAAAATTCATAAAATATACCTTAGACGTGAAGAATGTAATTATGTAATAATAATTAATAATCGATAAAATATAAATTAACTATGAACTTACAACGATTATGAAACTATAACGAGGTCGTCTGAACCAATTAGACCTACGAATAACAATGAGTAATTCCGCTTCCATTTACAGAAGCTATAGCCGTTTTGTAAGTGTCTCTTAAACCAAAACATGTAGTCTTTTTTGTGCCAGCAAGTGACGATATGAGAGAGCAACTACCTGATGGTAAGCTGTATCTAAGACATTAAAGTCCACAAGGCTATATTTATTTAAGGCTACGTACAAGTGCGAACTAAACAGTTGCGTAGCACGAAGGCGTTGTGACTGTGACATGACAGTACAACTCATTTAGGCAGTTATTTCCCAAGATAGACTCTCGAAGATAAACACAATATTCCTTATTCACATACGATGGGCGTATGAAGTATATCTTTTGAATCTATGATACTTACCTAGACAGGCTGTTACAAACGAGAATGCCTTCTAGTTACTCATTCAGTTTCGCAATTTGACTAAGACGCACGTACTAAGTAGTAAGATTGATGGATTACACGTTTTCTTACAACGTTTTATATTTTACATCTTTTTGTTTAATATGCCTCTCGAGTATATATTTGCTTTCATATATGTAATTCAAACTTGTATTGAGCACATTTTAAACACATTTTATTTGAATGCTAATGATTTTTTTGTGTTTTGTTTTAAATTACTTTCCTAGAAGGAAATAACTTAAATTTCCTGCATGTTAATAGTTTTTATTTGCATAAGATTGTTTATAGTGACGTCTTGTCATAATAATGACGAAAGATGAAGTCATGAGAACATATAACAGCACAGCCGAGGGACTTCAAGACTAAGTCTTGTTTTTGGGGGTATATAATAGACTAATAATGTCTATTTATAAATTTTATTTTATGATAATTTTCAATTTCTCTATGTAAATCGATAAAAATATATTTTTTAAAATTGATCGAACTTATATCATTATTTAAGTATATTGTCCGATGTATCTAACAAGACAACAAGAAATTTAATTATTCTTATCACTAATTTTTACACTAAAAATGTAACTTGTTAATATGCTAAATAAAAACATATTTAACAGACTTCAATTGGATCTGGGTATAAGATCGACGTTTAATCTTTATATTAAAAAGGTCTTTAATTTTCAATAAATCGAAAGTTTTATGCGTTAAGAATACTCGGAATCATTATATAAAAATTACATGTGACGTCGTCAATAGCGCTGCAGCGACTTTATTGCCAATTAATTTTACATTTAGGAGCAATGACGTACCTTATCGGAACACAAAGAGAAGTTTTACCTTCGATTATATAGTTTTTCATTGCACGTTCCACGAATTTCAAAAGGGATTCGATAGGTAATTACTCAATATTATATAGGATCCCTTAAAACATTTAAATAGTACATTATTCTGAAAAATAGACTTAAGAGGCACTTTTTTAATAAAGGCTTTTATTGATAATATAACTACAGGCTCATGGCTATTATTTAGTTTAAGTAAAAATTAATTCTAGTGAAATAATAGTATAGTTTAATAATAATAGTCTGGTAAAAATACTTCTCTGGTTTCTGTTAGATGTCGGCGCTGTTAGCTTTGTAGGGCTGTTACAGCTTCGTCGATCACAGGGCTAAAAATTTAAGTATATATTATAAGAACGCTTGTTTTCGACAAAAAAGCCGTGTGTTTCGTATATACTGTTAATTATACAGGATAATTGGTTATAGACTGTCAATTAATGCGTTTTCAAAACTCAGATTACTACATCTTAAACAACTATTGTTTACTAGAAATTATTGGCCTGTCTTATTGTGATAGAAAAAATAAATTAATGTAATATATTTCAGTGTGACTACTTTATATAGAGTAATTGATAGTAGGTGTAAAATTTTTGAAGCTTTTTACCGAAAAATGAGCATATGTACATACCATTTAAAGCTTTTTCACCAAGCCTATATGTGTAAAAACATTATGTTTGAACTTCTCAGTATATGGACAGACAGCTTTATTTTATTTTTTATACATATAGCAGTATTCGTCTTTGTTACTACTTTGTTACAAAAACCCCAATTACTTTTTAATCGACTGAATCTGTGTCAATTACGAAATAAAGAACTAGACATAAATGGATATTATCTAGCGCAGTATTTTAATGGTAAATGAAGATGTGTTATAACCTTATAATGATTTATACTGTTGGGACTTAGAAAGAGAGGGAATGTTGGTGATCTTTTAGATTTTGTTCACGAGGCCTATTTGCTTACGACCTTTTACTTAAACGTTCGTCAACAATAATGGTGTGTAAATACATGGTTCATTTGCCAGAAAAAGCTTTAAAGATTTTAGCCCTATTACCTAACAACCCGTGTAAAGGAAATGATTTAAAGCTAAACTTGCAATACAAGTCGCTTATAACTTTACAATAGTTGATGAAGAAAAAGTCCCAATTCAAATTTCGAAAACAATTTTTCTTACTTTATTATATTTATCTTATTTATTCTGTTATTATAAATAACATATATTTTTTCTGAAACAATGTACATAATTGATTTTAGATAAGATCTACCATATAATATTTGACAACAAATAAGTTATAAATTTACCCTTTAAAAGTATTGACATTATTTCCAGTCAACCTGTATAAATGGCACAAAGATAGATCCTTTGTTAGTAACTTATAAACAGTTTTATGATATATTTATCATAAAGAATATCGTATGTATTTATTTACATTTATTTATTTTATCTGATTTTTTTACTTTACTGTTAAATAATCAGGTAAAATAGACAAAAAATAAGTACGAAATGCGGTCTTATTGTACAACATCAATTTCTTTCAGACAAAATTGGATGGATTTGGTTTATAAGGAAATATAGAATAAACATATAGAAATCCTAGCTCTAGCGGTTTGTCAATGAAGTGTTTCGTATAATAATATTTTCTGAACGTAAGTCATTTAGCTTTGATGGATATACTTACCTTATACAGTTACCAATATTGGTTAAGTGAAGACTTTTGAATTATAATCACATATAGCAGCTACCGATGCGTATCGAGTGCAGTGTTGCACAACCAATGTCGTATAGCAGTAGGTAATCGTTATTTTTTTTCAACCGGACAAATATCCGGGTTACCCAGTTACTTGTTCGTCGATCAGTGTAATAAAAATCAGCGGCTTAACTTACGTGAAATTAATGTCTTTTCGTAACGTAAAATTTACTTATAACTATCAACACTTATGTCATACATAATGATGAGAATTTTAGCGGTCGTTTCAATATCGCAGAAGACCTTGGTTAAGTCAGCTCAGTCGTTATAAAGCATAAAATTTTGTTGTAACATTTGTATGCGTTGAATGAGTTCCGACTGGATTAATGTCAAAGTTCCTTCCGTCATCGTGCTACACCTTAATTCCGAGGTTTGAGAGCTCATTTATAATTTAGCGTCGTCATCATCATTTTAGTCGCAAGACTTCCATTGCTAAGCATAAACCTCCCCCATAAATTTCCAAAAAGACCGGTTATCATCCGACGACTTCCTTAACAAAGTCGGTGTTTTCCGCTTCAGAACTTGCCTTGTAATCATATATGTATATACATATATATATACATATGTATATACACACAATGTGCGTCACCTGCATTTACATTTAAAAAGCTTAAACTATTCGAAAGAAGCATTCTGACCATGATTACGAAACCAGATATGACTGACTTATCCAAAGGCCATGTACACCAGTAAATTAATTTTGTATTTCGAAGCTCATTCCTTTACTTAGGACAAATCGACGTATGCTCCAAGGAGGTAACGTACCAAGTTCTTCGTTCCATATTTTCTTTTGAATATACAAAAAAAGGTCCAGAATCAAGGTTTACGTATATATGAGGAATATCTTCACGCAGATCAAGTTGGTTGTGCAATAGTTAAAACGTGAAAGGTACACAAACCCGTTTCATGGAAAGTGACCGCAGTTGCCAAAACTTCGAAAATGAGAACACAAGGTACTTCGCAAAATAAACATAATCGCTATGATTTTATACACAGTCCTTATATAGACACTACAAGACACATACAGATATATATATATATATATATATATATATATATATATATATATATATATATATATATATACATATAAATATATATATATATGTAAATGAAACCATCTTTCTCTTGTCTACGCTATAACTAAAGAACCACTTTACCGATTTTGCTAATTTTTAATCTTCCTTTAATTTCTAGAGGGTTCTTATGGCAAGAAATCTTTTTCACCAGATTGGGAGGTAGCCACGTTCTGAACACCACCGAAAAGAAATCTACGTTTGAGTTTTCACTTCAGCTACGTTTAACATTCTGACTCGGGGATGCTAGAATAGCCAGAACCTCGGTCGTAATCTGGTTCTATAGTCAGATTATAAAATTACCGGCCGTAACCATGCGAAACTTAGACCGTCGATCTCAACATCAGGATCGAAATTTAGATGACATAGAAAAACAAAAACAAGTTTTCTGTGCATAAAATTAAAAAATATTAGGTAAATAAAGTAAAGAACATTAACTTTTGAAAAGGACGAATCTATGCGATGCTCTAATTTTTCAATGAAGGCTAAATGTAAGCGGGCGTGTCACTTAGGTCATAACAAAGGCGACAGATGGAACATAGGTGGTCAGGACCAAGAGGTACCAGTCCAAGAAGACGACCCGAGGCTATATGAGTAGAAAAAATTGTAGGGAGCGCAATTAAAAGTTGCCTAAGTATTGCTTAAGATAGAAAAACGAGGCTTTCACCTAAACAGGATCCACAAATTAATTTAAAACAATAATTAACATTGAATTTAATAAAAAGTAAAATAAGAATCAAACTCGTTAATTTATAATATTAATAATATATATCGTTTATTTGTCGTATTGTTGTCATATGTGTAAAATTAAATTAAGGCTTTAATATTGTTATTATTATTTTAGAGCGTACAGCCAGATTGATCGTATAATTCTCTAGAAAAGAGTAGGTATGAGAGCGTAAACAAGTTTCTAAGTTTGCGTTTACTTTATCATCTCGTAGTAAATTAAAATGCATGCTTAGTGCTTACATCTCGTTAGACTTCTATTCTTGGTTGAGACGGTACAGGTTAAACGAGTTCCAGTAAACGCAATCTACTAACTGGTATCAGTTATATAGTACGAAAACAACTTCGGAGCCAATCGAAGACCACATAATCTTTTTAATTTTTTTTATTTCGATACGTCTTCACTTTTTGCTCGTGTAGCGACCGGACTTTATTAATATACGAGGATATAAAAGGAAAATTTAATGCAAATTTAAATGGACGTATACAGTATTTTTTGTAACTAAAATTGGCATGAGTTGTACATGTTTTTTAATCTTATATGCAAGGTTATGGTATAGGTATAATTTAATAGATTAACATTAATTAGAATTAAATAAGTTTTAGGAAGTCAAAATTTGTGTTATCTGTATTTGTGCGGTCATATAAACTGACGAACCTAACTTTCCGAAATAATTTTTTTTACATCATTATTTTTCTTTGATAATTTTTTTGTTGTCGTCTCAGCCCATAAACAAACACTGCAAGGAATAAGTCTCCCTCAAACATAATTAGAGGGGGATATACCATAATCACCACGCTAGGTAAGCGGGTGAGCATCCGCAGTTTGGTAATATGGTATGAAGACGACGCTGCTGCGCATCCTCTGGAAGCTTGTATGTGTAATAGCAATCTTATGTAATTAATGCACAAAGTATGAATCATGGGAGTCGAAACCTTTACCACTTGGCTACCACCCTCAATTATTTCTTACATAAGATTATTTATTAATCCTAAGAGTATAATTTTGAATAATAAGACACAAAAAAGTCTATATTACACAATAATAAACTACAAAGCGTGATCGTCTTAGCGGACTGACAACATAATCGAGGATGCTTCCATCACGGCATGCTATATGACAACCAGTCAAGGAAACCTGCGGCTAGATAATTTAAAATTACTCGTATATATTTATTACGTTAGTCGTTTTTTTTCATGCATACGCGTATGTATAACATTATGAAATTATTTTTTATTAAGCTTAGGTCTAAGGCTAACGTATATTTACGCTTTTAATACTAATAAGGGTAGACAGCAATCGGTTATCGAGATCTGAACAGCACAGTTAATTACATTAATTTTACTATTTATAAAAATACGTAGAAAATCAGTTACAATGCATTACTATATATCGCATAAATATTTTAGTAACGTTTTCTGTTATCAGCACTTTATTTTCAGTCTCTTGTTCATTTCTATAGAACGAACCCATTACGAAACGCTGTGACGGAATCGACAAGAAGCTCTTTCCATACTATCCTATCCTCTCATACGCTTTCCTCAGGCAGTAGTAATAGAGTCCAAGCATTGACTTGGTCAGACCAATGAGTAGGTGATCGTTCACGTTATCTGTTACCGTCCATTTTCCGTACAAATAAAAATTTGTCAAAGTTATCTGATTGGCTGCGATGTAGCCAAAATAGATATAATGGGCACCATAAGGTCCATTTAGACTTCTTACTTACGAGCTTTTTCGATAGCATCGTTATGAAGTTAGCCATAAGTTTCTCCCTCCATCTACGTTTTGTTTCCTTAATACGGTATGTTTTACACATGGATGTATTTAGTTACTTTAAATTTTTATATTTGTATTTTATTTAAAACAGTATTTTTAAACACTATCGCGGGTTTTTCTAAAATATATTTTTGATTATCCTTTCTATAATTTATGACCATCTTATATACAGACCATATTATAACTTTGAGACGGCTCATTCGATATTATAACATGACCTCTGATAATGTCAGAAGAACTGTATTTTATTAATTATCATTCACAATATTATTAGAGAATTTCGTAAAACATGTTAAAAAATTCGAACGTAATTAAGCAAACGACCTTGAAACCGTCAAGTGACCTGTTCAACCGTTTATGTGTACAACATACAATCAACTTGAGTTTTTATGAAAACGAGAAGTTTAATAATATTGTGGCCAATATGGTAACTTTAAGATAGTATATAAATGTTTACAACTTATGTATAATGATAATATTGTATTAGAGCTTAATAAACTTCCATCATTTCAAGACAATGGCTGCTGTTAGGTATAGGATATTAGCTGGCACAATCAGCGAGCTATACAAAAGAAATGTGCGCATCCAGTGCCTTCTGACGATCTTACAAGGTTGTCTGTTTGCATTACTCAAGTTTGGATTGTGGTGAGACTTAATAACACACGGCAAAAACTACAATGTCTTTTATAATTAAATGGACACCGTTAAAGTAAAGACCATTGCGAAATTGTATATTTAAAAATCCTGAGCACATCCTCAATATAACAAATAGGAGGGTTCGACGCACTTTCGTATCGTCTCTGTAAAGATAGACACCTACGAAAATTCATAAGAAGCTATATTCAATTAACAATTGGACTTTATCTTAATTGCATTTTAATTATAATAAATTTTTTAAACGCAATTTATCTAATAAATTAGATTTCGATGTGATTGAACAGGTAATCTATTTGAATGTTGGGTCGATATTAGCCGTTTTATTATATAAATGACGCGAAACAGCCCCTTGTTATGTATTTATTTCGAGCGATGAATCAAATGTCAAAGTGTATTTTGATATTCTAAGCTAAATACCATTCATAACAACGTCATATAGTATCTAGAAAAGCATACTAATACTGGGTCCTCGAGGATAAGGAAAACAAAATCTGGTTATCCAGGGCTTTAGAAAAGCGATGGACGTTGAACGGCTGAAGTGAAAGAAATCAATACGTGTAGATAGTATATCGGTGGAAATAGAAAGTTAAAAATAATGTCTTAAATTCATTATTATCCACATAAATAGGCTAAACCTTAACCTTATAGGGCCTGTATGATGTTTTGAAACATAATAAACTTATAGTATAGGCTATGTAGCAAATCTCATATTACATTCATGAACAGTAATACTGTTACAGTTACTGTATTTTTCCGAATGTATTGGAGATAAAGGTTCATTCAATTTCTATTAATTTGCTACAAAATATATTTGAAATGCACTAATATATGAAGTTTAAACCAATTTCGCAAATATTGGAATTGCCATTTAATAATTAATATATAAAAATATTCTATTTATTTAAATCAATTAAATAAAAAATAATATTTATTACATTTAAAAAAAAGATTATTTTTATATGACTACGAATTATTATTATTAGACTTCATCGTTAATAATTATACAGAACGAGATATAATCGTTGTAGCTAGTAACGTTTAATTTTCCTATATAATTTTTCTTTCGTTGCAGGACCGGCGCACACGCATGCCAACGCTCCCATTGCCTCAGTCTACGTCAGAACGCCGCACGGAGGGGACGTGGCGCTCCATGTTCCCTTAATTTCACAAATTATAAACAAAAACTAAATGGAACGGCACTAGTGAAATAAGTGTTGTGATTGTGTGTGACGTGCCAGTGTGTGGTGTGTTAATTTTCTAAATTAATTTAATAATAAATATATTGACAGTTTAAAATGCAGGGCCGCGACAAACTATACGCGAAGCTCACCAGCGCATTCCTCAGAAAGTGGTGTAAGTATAATATTTTTTTCATTGTTATCTTTAAATGTTTTTAATTCGGCTTAACTTCTACATCACCTCGATAATTAGGATTACGTCGTGTTACAGCAAGTTTAACCCAAGTAGCTTTCTCTTTTTTATTCGAGTAACCGTGTTTATCATATTAAATGAAGGGCAACGGAAATATTTCTCGTTTGCGAACAGTGCTAATTTAGTAATTTCATATGATATTATTTTACCTACTTACTAAGTAATAAATACAAATAGTTAAAAGGCTATAAACTGTTCTTATGTGACAAATTTAGAATAAATGTTTTTAAAAAGCTACGTTCCATGAAGTTTGTAATGATAAACGTTTGAAATAAAAATTAGCGTAATTAATTACAATATATCAAGAAGCTAATATTTGTTAAGAAAATAAAAGTACGCGATTGTAAACAGGATTCTCAGGAAAAACATATAATTTATAGCACGAAATAAAAATTATAATCTTTACAAATCGAAGATTCAACCTTCAATTTTAAATCTTATAGCTTAGAGTTACAATTTAAATTGAAGCTTATTTTTTGTGCATTGCTGTAACTCTAGACTTTTATCTATTCTTTAAATCTATTTTCTAGGAAATGCATATGATTTCATAAATACATAAATTTTACATGAAGTTCATATAAAGGTGTAAAACATTATTTACAATAGATCAAGATTAAAATGTACAATAATGTAAATTTTGTTTAAATAAAGATTTAATGTGCTGGGGTTTCCCACCTTTCTACATTTTCACTTCTTATATTGCCATAAGATTATATTAATAGATATTCAAATCTCCGAATGATTATAAGTTATTAAAGTTTCAAACAGGCTGAAATTTACATACTATCCATATAGCAGCTTTATACAGAAGATTATATTAAAATACATAATTAATACGATAAAAATATATTTTAATCTGTTTATAAAGATTAAAACTAATTGCCCAGTGATAAATAACAAAAAGTACAAGAAATTAACTCAAAACGTAATTAACTTCTGCAAAACTATTCAGGTTAATTCTACGAAATAAATTTGACTATTTCAATGTAATTCCAACAAAAAAATCTATATTAATTTCCTTTTACGATCTAATGAAACGATTTATTAATCACCGTTAATTAATATGCGGCTATAACAAGCCATACTCTGGTAACAAATTTAGCTCTTTATATGTATTACTTTTTTATTCATTGCGACTAAATAAATTAATAATACAATAAGTTACTGTTATAACTAAATTATCATTAATACAGAATATTGGGTATACGCCATGTAAATACTAGAACGAAAAACTAAATATTTGTACTTTAAATTTTATAGGTAAATCTTTTAATGAATAATTATAGGCTTTTACAATGGATGATTTATTTTGGACCTCGGAAAATGTTCAAAAAAGCGTTTATTACTAAATTTAAAAATGTTAGAGAACATTTGTGTGCGTCATGATCATTTCAGCCATAGGATGTTCACCTCTGGTAATAGGGCTCAACTATAGCTTTCCAAGGTAGGCAGCGTCTATGAGCGAGCATTCTACGCTGCGCTTGGCTTGTGTTTCCATGGCCTCTACTCCAGAATCTTAAGGCCTTATTATAATATAAATGATATCATAAAAGATAAGCAGCACCTTTAAGGAATAATGTTCTCTTCCAGTCGATCTCAATGATAATTAAATATGTAAATTTTAATTCTTTTAAAAATTGTATAGCACTACTGAACTTCCCTTTCCTGTTCTTCTCACGTTTGAGGTTTTTTATTTTCCGAATAAGTAGTAAAATCATTTTGACGACAAAAAGAACGAAATCTAACTCTATATATAATAGATAAATAATATTACGTAACTGTTTTGAGGGAAACGCACTTTAGCATTTATAGTTTCGAGTCAAATTCAATAATCTCCTTGAGAATAAAACCACGCTATGTATTTCCGAATATCACAAGCCTATCTAAAATCATTAAAATGTCATTTGGTTGTCGAATGTATTAAAATAAATAGATACAAAGAATATAAAAATATCTGGTCAAATTTTGTTAAATAATCAATTCAAATATTTTTAACGATTACTTGACCGCTTTAGACTAGCAACTCGTCTGATGACACTTTTAGTGACCTGAGTATAATTCTTGGGAAATAAGGAAGCCGGCAGATTGTTTCATACTGAGGGTATGCAGATCAGAAACGCTTATTACTCCTCCAAGGAAACTAAACAGTGTAACTGGAATGGTCAATGTAAGGGTGGACTACCGATGACGAATATTCATTATGCGACGAATAGGAAATCCCGTTCTGTTAAAAAACTCACTTATTAGACTCAAATTTAATGTTGAATATTTTGCGTATTTACATCATCGTCATATTTTCAGCCCTAGAACGTCCATAGCTGGACATAAGCCTTTTCTATAGATTTCATATAAGACCGGTTGGAAGCGGTCTGCATCCTGCATTTTCCTTAACAAAGTTATCTGTTTACCTTGTGGGTTTTACGCTGCGGTCATTGGTCCCTAGTCTCCATTATCGTTAAGAATCCTGTCCCCAGCGACCGCCATGAGACCTGCCTACTGCTACTTCAACTTGCCATTCGGCTGGGCAATGTCAGTTAGGTTAGTCCGATTGTATTCGGATCTCCTCATTCGATTTCTCAAGTATAGCATCCTCATAAGTCCGATGAGCAACTGCGAGCCCGCCTGTGAGGCCCGAAGTGAAAACTATATACATATTTTAAACATCAAATCGCATTAAAAATAGGGACAGTGTTTACTTAATATGAAGTGAATTAAAATATATATGAACATAAAATAACATTCCGATTACAGCCAAGTTATGTTTTTCTTTTCGCGTCATCAAAGACACGGAGCGTAGGATAAGTTCCGAGAAAATTACAGGAAATAATCGATTGAACGCCGCCGTGCGTCCTTGTGCAGCAATCAGTGGTCGTCAGTGATTCGCAAAAGCAATTTCAATTATTTAAACAGCGTGAATCTTATAATAAATTTGCATGTCCGAAATCACTATTACTAAAACAAACTTCTACAGCTACCGTCATTTTGATATTTTTAATCATTTACGGCGACAAGCGTTTACAGTTTAGTTTTTGATATAAATATTATAAATGAAAAAAATATAGCACTCCTACGCACGTTGGAATCTCACTTTGTTGTTTTACGTGTTTTATGTGTTGTGTTGCCTTTGCATAACTTCGTAATCCGACATATTCTTTTGCGGAGACAAGAACAGGTTGTCTTGGAATTCACACTGAGTGAAACTTATCTTCGCCGTCTTATAATCGCAGGAATGAAAGAAGATTACTCAGCAGACTGTCTTTGGAAAATCTGTCTTGACCTGTCACTCTTTTGAAGTTTGCCGAGAATACACCTTACAACGTCGCCACAAATGATCTTTGTTATTGCCGCTCAGCCATGCTCGCAAATTGTAGCATAAACGACGCAAATTTAAATACACATCTCGACCTTTTCACCAGGGTTTATCATAATCATCATATCAACCAGGCAACGCCCACTGTAAGGTATAGGCCTCCACCAAATATAGTCACGATGACCGTTCTTGCGCTGCCTTACCTATGTCGTCGGTCTACCTAATGGGGGGTCTACCTTTCCCTTCTCCAGGATTACCACCGGGAGAAAAAAAATCGTTTGACTTTTGTCCTGATCCTTCTTCGGAACGGACAGTTTGAATGTACCTGGTGAAGCTACGTAAGGCAAGCACCAACACTCCACCACAATACATAGATTCCCTAGTTCCCCTTGATTGGACCTTCGATGAATAGACCACTCGGTGCGCCGCCACGAAATACGATCGACTAAAAAACAATCCTGAGATACATAGATATGCAGAATTTACTGATTTAGCCTTGTAAACATGTTTAATATCCTCTAAAATTTTAATGAGTTGACTATTTAATTAAAATCTTTAGTAACCTGATTTATTTCGCTATCAAGTATTAATTAAAAATTAATTCATATCACTATGTCCGTTTTATATCATATTTGACGTTTGCTAATTTACTACGCAAACAAGCTGCCACAAGCAGGGCTTGTAAATGTTTACTCTCTTCGTATGTCATTAAACATTATATAAATACACCTGTGTTATTTGATACTTGTTATTGCTTACAGAAATAATCATGAACTAATTGTATTAAATACGATTATTATTCCATTTATATTTTCTGGATCCTCTCATTCTAGAACAGTATTTACTTTTTTTGCAATTTAGTAAAACATGTAAACAATAAATTTACACATTTTTAGTCACAGCCCATATATGCTCGGTTTGAAAGCGACGTTTGACAGTAATTGAGACATCTTTGAAATAACTATCCCACAAGGTCTTTTCGAAAGAATCGTCCGAGTCCGTCTTTAATATATCACTTGATTTGTAAACCAACAATCTATAATGTCGCTTAAGCGGACGCTTCATGGTGTCTAAACGCTAGGCGGCCATTTCTTAGGCTATCATTCGAATCTATGGTACTCGTCGGAATCATTATCTTTTATATATTAAGCCATAAGATGTCCACTGTTGGATTCAGACCACAGGAGACCGGTTGTAAGCCTTCTGGATCTAGTGTCTTCCAATAACCTTAACAGGATCGTCTGTCCACCTTATATGTGGACGTCATGTGCTGCACTTGTTGATCGCCACTCCCGAGAATCTTTAGGCTCCAGCGGCCATCTATTCTGTGCGCTATTCCTTAACATAGAAATTAGTAATCTTTTATTAATCTAATATTTGGTACCCATTGAATTCCATAGCAGTGTATACCTTTCTCGAAAGGCTGTTTTGATATCTGTAAATGTTGACATTAGATAAAGAAATTGCTCTTTTATGCAAAACCATTAGTATGATATTGCATAAACATCGCTGTAGTTATTGGGGTAATGAAATTACTGGGATAATAAAACTATCAAACATATATCAATGCAACGGGGGAAGATGCATTGTGTGCAGTATTATGAAATTCACAACTTTAAGAAGCCGCGTGTCCGAATATAATATGGAAAGACAATTGACTAACAGTTATTTCGTGGACAGACTTATTGAAACTACCTTTGAGACGGAACTGGTACTATTTGTATTTAATTAAAATAGGTTTGGATATTATTAAAAATAAAACGCCATTGCTTATAAAAGTAGTCAAAATATCGCTTGTATCAGAAGGCCAAACGTCCTATCGTATAATGTCCAAGGTGTCAAATAAACGATTTATTTATTTCACATATTTATTACAATAATCCTTTCGCTTGACTACAGTTTACCTTCTTTTTAGGTTACCGCTTTAAAAAGTCAGGTTATTGTATGTGTAATTCAAAGGTTGCCATTACATGGAGAGTGTCATTCACATTCCTCATCGATGGTTTGTGTTGATATTTGGGTGGTAAAGAATATTCAATGTTAAAAAGAGATTTCGTACTGCCGTGTAATTCAAAAGAAAAAAACATACGTATTATAAGTATTATTTTCTGACTTGTTACTTCTTTTTATTTATTTAAATAATATTTTTTTATCATATGAAATAGGCAAAAGAAGATGTACAAACGTCCGTCTTAAAGCCAACAGCGATTTTCTACAAAGAACAATCAGATGTCCGGCTGAGTATTTTTCGCCTGTTCTACGTCAGGTATAAGGTATTTATGGTCTGAACAGGTGATAGACTCATCTTGACGACAATAAGAGATGCATTTCTTTTCTCAATAAAGAATTGAATTAGAAATTTATTTTGATCGACTTATTTACCTATATTACCTATATACCTAACTTGTTTGAACTTATTTGGAAGCCCGATGTGATGCCCATATAAGTAAAGATACACATGACAAAACCGTTACTTACAACCTGTACCGTATTTTTAACTCATGTGAACTGTTTGTGTACCTAGGTATATAAATAAATGAATAAAACATATATGTGTATATATATATATATAAATCTAAGCCTTTGTTCGATCCAAATTCTAGGTCCTCCGATTACCTATTCCACCAATAAATCAATAGAGACCCTCCACCATATTTCCTCTTACCGACTCGTGAAATAAAATAAAAAACTTAAATTGTTTTTCTTCTTGTTTAAGATTTAAGAAAACTAAAAAAAAAATTATAATTTAGCTGAATACATTGAAATTGTACGGTTAAAACTTTAAAATATCACATGACCTAGAAGATTTCGTATGTAGTTCCTGTACTTGTCGATGTATTTTTACTGGTTTTTTTTAATGTTTGCACTTTGCTCGGCTGACTTCCTTGATGTTGTGTATTGCTTTAAAACTGGTTTTCATTTGAGATAAATCTGGAAAAATACACAATTCATGCTCTGACCGCACGTATCATAATAATTGTCTGACTTTGTGGTTTTTAATTGTCTCGCAGATTAACGATAAAACTCCAGAAACAATTTTTTTATTCTTTCCTCACTTTTTATAATAACTTACGTAATATTATTGAGCGTGATAACGGAACACTTGCGAAAACACTAATTAGTAACACTATTCTACCGACAAATTTACAGTGCTTTAGAAATAATTTGTAGTAATTTTCTAATAAGAATTTGAATCTAAATATCAAAAAAACGCCCACTGCAAGGCATAGACCTAAAATCTATGGGGTAACATACCAAAATCGGCACGCTTGGCAGCCGTATTGGCAATCGTATTGTGGTATTATGGTACGAAAAGAACACTGTTGCATATCCTATGGAAACTTGTTTATGAGCAGTGGTAATCCTTATAATTAATGCACAAAGTGAGTTATATAAGATTGTATCTCGGAAATCAAACCCGTGATCTACGATCGCAAATCTCAGACCCTACCGCTGGGTTACCACAGTGTTTCACAGTGTTTACACCGTAGCAATAAAAATAGCTATGACTATTTTATTTTAGCCACTTGTAATCATCGGCCCCTCAATTGACAGAAGTTAGATAGTTATATGGGTTACATTTATTATCCTTTTTACTTTTCATTATTTTTCTTACCGCCTATTCCCTATCTTATTGTCTATAAGACCGATGTCTATTCATTACTCCCTTATTATTATCCTAGATTGCTTATTGCTAAATTTAATCTATTTATATTATTTTTTTACTTACTACCTTATTTACAATTTTCATTTCTTATCAAGTAATTTAGTTTTTTTTTAATTATCAACTAATTCTATGTATCTATATGTACATTTTGTGTATGCATTATATTTACAACGAACGGATGGCATTGCGAAACACTGTTTATCTCTAATTCTTACAACTTATTTTATTTTATATTACATTTATAATACTTATTCTAATTTAACGTGTTAAAATTGTTAGGTTATGTACGTACCGTGATGTATTGCTACTAAATTATATTCTTAAGTTTAAAGTTTAGTTAACAAAGCTACTCTGAAAATTGTAATGAATTTCTGAAGTAACAACTAGTAAACTTGTTAACATTGTTGATAGTATATAACAACAGTGAATAAAAACTGATCACACTTTTTTGTTATAATGTACGAGCGGTGTGCGTCAGAAATAAAATGAACATCGAATACCTCTTTTTATACTTGTCTCTGCTCACGGAATAAAGAATTCAGACAGGGTATTGAAGATAAGGCGAAGTCATGGCATTTTGTTTATGTAAAAAGTCAACTCAGATCTCAAAAATATTCTACCCATGGTCGCCTGCTTGTTATGCGAAACCTCGTTTATGTTTAAATATACCTTCATAAAGTGCATTTTTAAATTTTTTTTTTTATGTTAGATAATAAGATCGTAGATAGAGAATAAGATCTTGCATGTATAAAATAATATTTTTTTACTCGAATTGTGAATGTGCAATAGTAGCCAAGCGGTTGAGGACTGCGACTTGCGATAGTAGGCCGCGGGTTTGATTCTTGTATTTACACGTGCATTAATTATATAAGATTACCGGAGGCTGACTTATTGCTCAAATGTGAATTACTGACTAGTCAGATCCGATATTAACAGTTTTATTGAGCAGGGGTAATCTAGCGGTAGAGAACTAAGATTTGCAATCGTATGTCACGGCTTTGATTCCCGGGGAGTCTTACATAATTCACACTGCTCACAAACAAGTTTCCAGATGATAGACGGCAGCATTCTTTACTTATCATAACACCATACTGCGATCGCCACTCCGATGTGCCAATCGTGGCGATTATGGTATATCTTCTCATAGATATCTCTGAGGAAGACCTATGCCGTACATTAGACGTCTACGGGCTGAAAAAACGATGTTAGATTTAAATAAAATATTTTCCTGTATACTGCATCACAAACAGCACAAGTATTTCTTATGAACAAATCACAGGCCGTGCTTCATTCTGTCAAGACTGACTCAAGTATGACGGGTATTTCCTATTTCCATATTGATGATAGAACGCTTATTTAAACATAACGAGACGAACTAAGTTGTAAGCACAAGATGCGTCCAAAGATCAAGATTTAGATTCATAAGTTTAACATTCGTATATAAATATGAAGAAAAAACGATTTATTGATATATGTGTGAAATAATAAATGCTTTTTAAGATTATACTTCATATCACCATCACAATAGCAGATTTAAATTAAAAATATTGCGCAGCATAAAATCTATTTTAAAATTGTCTTCGTATTAGTATATTATGGAAAAGGTTTAACAGTAAGTACTCTGACAAAAAATGCCGTAATGTAAATTATATATTTATATATACATACATGTGTGTGTATATATATATGTATATATACGCACACACACATAAATATGTATCAAATACATAATGTATACGCCGTCATGAATGTTGAAGATTGTATATTAAAAGGTAGACACGTATTTTGTCAACACCCGATTATAAAAGGTAATTATAGAGGGTGGATTAATATAAATAAGCTTTTTGACGCACTGATGGAGCAAGACAAGCAGATTCTCGGAAAATGTGTTTGTGTTGGAAGCGTGTTGTACTGACGTCAGATTGCAGACGTCACATTGCCAAAAGATACTTCTGAGGCAATTTTCCGACAAACATACACACACACATATTTATGTAATATGTTTATGTAGATAAATAAATACATAACTTTAAAAGAGTGAATCTAAAATTATATACATTAATAAGGCTTACTGCGGATGCTTCAGAAGCAGCGGCTAAAAAAATTGAAAATAAATTTCATTAATCGTTTCGTTACGCCATTTTCTATGCTTTCTATCACTACGTTTAATCTCCAAAAATGCAAAAAGTAGATTTGTAGTTACCGCTTCTCGTTGGGAAATATAAATAATAAACATTTAATCTTTTTTCATAAGATTTTGTGTTTCACTTACTTCGGTCGAGTCTAAAAATATGTTTTTAAATCTCTATTTAAATTTAAAACATTGAAACTAGGACAAGGTGTTAGTTACAAGACTCGTACGTAGGTCATTTCCTCTAAACTATTAGGTAACTACACTCTTAGATAAGTATGACGAAAATCATACTCCGGTAATAGTGTTTAGTAAGAACACAAGATTAGCTCCCAGCTCGCACGAACACATTGTAAGTAAGTACTCGATGTACAATGTTGATACAATTTGTCACGAATATAATTCTAACTCTAATTGTATTTTTTTGTACGTAATATTTCTCACCACAAGTATTTTTTTTAAATATAACCTGAAAAAACTTGTATTAATATTTACTAAAGAGTAAAAGTACCATTAAACAGCAGTGAAATATTTGACATTAGAAAGCGCAGTTTTTCCATTTCAAATAAGTTCGAAAGAAGCTTCTGCCAATCGTCAGTATGTTTTTCCTTAGCCAGCTAGTATTCTATGCAATGAAACCGTTGCAGCATTGGGGCTATAAGGTTGTATGAAGACTACAAACTACCAGGGGCGACCTAGGATATCCACAAAGTAGACAAACAGCATTGTTATCTTCGTAAGAATACGTTCGATGCAGGTAGTTGCATGACGGTAAAAATGTAAATCTGCGTGCAAGACTTATGTGTCCACCAATGGACGTCCTGTAGCTGAAATGATGAATAATATCACAGGTGACTTGATTAATTCCCAGTTGTGAGAGAACGGTGATAGAATTTCTTAAGGTATACGGAATATACAAAGATATTTACAACTAAGTCTGTGTGGTGGATTAGGTCCCGTACTTTCTTAGTGAACGCTCGCACAACAATGGGAATATTACAAGGTTAACTACAAACAAACAGTTTTACTGTCATACATATGTCAAATAGAAGCAAAAATAACTACACGAAACAAGTAATTAAATCTGAATAATTATTGAAATAAATAGATGGATGTTATTTGTATTAAGTAATATAGGATGAAACAATATCCTTGGGGAAAAAGCAGTGATGTCTTCCAGACTAGGTTCATTTCGATTTTCGAGAACATGGAAACATATAGTACTAGTACAACTATTCCCTGGGAAACCTAGTCAGCTAAATAACTAGAAATGAAATTAAAGTGAACTGTAAGCAGTAGGTTCAACGGTGGAATGTGTCTTATAAACTACTGTAGGATTTCTGATAAGATAAGAGCGAGCATCAGGTCATTTCCGGAATTGGCTTCCAAGTTAGCATCATTTCTAACTTGCTTAATTAAGGAGAGGAGACTATTGATGAAGATCTAGGCCAATGCTTTGCAAGGCTGCCCTCTCTGCATCTGGTACACACGTGATGAATAAACGCGATGCTAAGAACTTACATCTACGACGATTCGAAATTACAATGGAAAATAAGGTTATTAATTATTGGTTACATTGCAAAAAAATTTTATTCAAGTCTAGATATAACAAGGAAACGCTATGTTATTAAAAACCAAAGCAAATTAACGTATGAAGCGAATAAGTTGGTCCACTTGAATCATATTACAAGTAAGTTATCTTAAAACAACACAACTTTATAAGACCGCGCGCAAACCAAAATGTTTACGTACAACTTCGTTTAAATTACCATGTCAAAATCGTATATAACAAAAAATACTACAAAAAAGCAGATGCACGAACCATCCAAATAACATTATCAAACATACATATTATTGTGAAGACAGCGTACATATATTTACATACCTCATTTAAAAATGCTTTAGTGATTTTTACGTAACTCTGAACGAGGTAGGTGATTAAGCAGTTTATGGATTTGAATCAACAGAAGCGGCCAAAGTTTGCTTTTAAATCTGTGCCATTATATTTAATTTTGTAAGTGGCCTTGGTTACTTTGGTAATTTGGTGTTAGTAACAATAGTCGGCAATCAAAATTCACATTTTTTCCAGCTAGATAATATTATAGACACCCATGCAACTGTAAGTTTTTGACCAAAATTTGTTTTGTTATGTATTTAATAATTTCTTATGTCTATGCAATGAGTTGTTGCATTATTAACGCAAAAAAGTTAGATTAGAAGTCCGCAAGAGCCCGTGTGCGCCAGACCATCGTTATTTTATTTAAAAAACTGAAATTTACTAAGCGCATACTTCAAAGCAATGGCCGATTTTAATGTGTCAAAAATTATAATCGGCTGACTTTTACATATCATGGTCAATTTGGTATGCCAAAAGTTTAGACATATTTTGTAATTGTCAAAAATGCTTAGTTCCTGTGTAAACAACTTTTAACGGCCCCTCCACGGGGCATCTTCAGGAGTTATGTTACACCGATTAGTGCCAAACACAGAGTTCTGTGTGATTTGGTGGTGGCGGTTGTGTGATTCGCATTGTTTGCCGCATATGCATTTATCAGCGGGCTGGCGGGCGGTGCATCTAATTGCACGACTACCACTGAATGTGCGGAAGTGGCTAAATATTGGTCCTTTTCTTATCTTACATACCATCTAGTTGTTGTATACCTTGCAGTTTTTGTTTGATTATTAATTAAATCATTTAATACTTAATAAATCTTTATGACTTTGAAAATTTATGTCGTAACCTAGTAACAAAATTATAAAATGATGATATGTAAACCTTTACTGTATTTACAATAAGAAACGCACGCCATTCATAGAGAAATCTCTAGTCAACAATTACCGATTCATTATCTTACTCTTCTGTAGATATTGACGTTTGTAAGAATTTCTAATTATTACGTGAAGAGTCGTTAAAAATCGAATGCAACGTTGCTTAACGTTTTCACCTACTTTTCCGACTCTTGACGATAGATGTCGCTACTGTATCATAAAATATCGAATTTGTTTTTTAAATTCGTTTTATTTTTATTTTATATTATTTTTTAATAATAAAATTAAAAAAAAACTTCTATAAATTTTATTGTATTGGAATTGGACTGTAATGTGTTATTCACTTCCGCCGAAATATTACCTCTTGAGTGCAATTTTCATATTACCTGTTAAAAACTTATAGCAACCCCACTATACGGAAGCGTTGCTGGAGTTTCTTCCACAATTTCTTCTCCCAGCGTTAACGCTTTGCAAAGTAGAAGTGGGTAGTGTTAGGTAGGCCATATACCAATAGTAACCGTCCAAATCGAGGGCGGGCCTCTCGGGCGCCTTTAAGTCCAAAATTGAGATCTTGTCTCGGGGACACTGGCACCAGGTCATCTAGAGCTTCCCACTAAATCTTGAAGTAATATATGTGATGTAACTGCCCAAGCCACGTAGTTATAACCGAGCAAAGTTACGTTAACTAGGTTTAGACAAAGCACCTTTCGGGTTCTACCACCTCAAGCTTGCGGAATATGTAAATGTTCAATAAGGCAACAGTGAAAATCCAGAACGAATTATGTGACCTCTTCATAGTAACCACGAATATTTTTGAAAAGCTGTCTCTCCTAATCTTTGTGCGTGTTTTTCCAGGTGATATGAAACCAATACTTCGTAACACTTTTATACTGCTGTTTCTCAGTGGCGTTCGATTTCACAAACACGCAGGCATGTTCATTACTCAATTGACCAGATCATTAGCGCTACTGAATGTTGATGATTCGTAAATTGTTGGACAAACCTTTTTTTCAATAAAATTATCCTTTACGTCAAGAAAAAGTCCATTGTATTGTCTGTCAATGACTCAGTTTTAATTTAATACTGTGAAACTTCACACAAAAACCATTCTTGTTAAACTAATTTGAGGTGTATTGGCGTCATCACGATCAGTCACTAGAGATCGGTTTGAATATTCTAATTATTTTTGGGGTAGAGAAAACAGTAACAATTTTCGCAAAACGAATGTTTTAGTGATTTGCAATTAATTTTTTCATTCATTCTGTATGATTTTAATGAATGAAAGAATGGACTATTACGTTCATGTTCGTACGACATAGATATAGATGGTAAAGAATTTTCAATAAACATTATCAACGGCGAATGAGTACAAAACGCCAATTAAATTAAAATATTTACGGTTTTAAACATCCTTTCTTCAGTTATTTTCTTTTTTTATTTCTTCTTTAAAATTAAATAATTTCACTTACATTTATTTCGTAATAATCTAATTCCTTAATAATGAATTTGTCAACATTATATATATATATATATATATATATATATAAGCTCCATCATCCATGTTGTTGTTTTTGTACGATTTTTTGTTTTATCTGCTTGACCTTTCGACTGTACCTGGAGTACGTAAAATCTGTTTAAAGATTTGCTGACCATCCAAAAAAAATGTTTAATTTATACTCAGTTAAAACATTTTGATTTTAGTTTTTGAACTGGATCCCGTCCTAAATATTAAATGTAATATAATATAATTATTCTTAAAGGAATTTAAACGACTATTCTGATAATCAACGTTGAGACATAAATAAAACTGATACAAAGCAAAGGTGTCTATAATAAATAAAAGAGTAACGTTCACGTTCCGTATTACTGGCCACTACGGCCACAATACTTTTGATTTAAATAATTCTTGCATGTTCGAATTCAAATTCGAACGCCGATTTGAATTCGGAAGCCATTTGTGATGTAGCCGCTTCCATTGCGTTTAAAGTCGAAATTGCAAATTGTGAACCGTCTCTGTATACATTTAATATACAATACAATCGCGCATACAAGCATTACATACAATGGCACACATATATATAATGCTGATAAACATAAATATATTCAATTAATAGATTAGATAATCAGGTACGCCATTTATTTTTATAAAAAATAATCGATCCAAAAGCTAACCGAATCGATTTATATGTATTTTTTTTGTCTTGCACAATGCCGTTTTATTGTTTATACCGCCACCGAGTGTTAATAACAGTAACATTACGTATTTTATCGGATTGTGAGGCCCTTGAGGTATTTGGTAGACGCTTCATAAAGTAAGTGGGTCAAAGGCTCCCGGGGTGCCCAAGAAATCATCATAATCATTTCAGCCGCAGGACAATTATTGCTGGACATAAGCCACCGCAATATATTTCTGAGAAGACCGGTTAGTGGCGGCTGATCGTTTATTCACCATTGTGAATGAATGTACATCGCTAGTGATCCGTGGTCTCCACTTCAGAACCTTAGACCCTAACACCGATCTGTTCTGCGCACTACGTGGCCTGTCCACTGCCAATTCTTGCCAATCCGCTAGGCTTTGTCAGTTATTTACGTTATTCTACAGATCAATTAATGAAGGATCTATTTACCAATAAACATAAATTTATCGTTACATTTTACGGCGCAAAAAAAGTTCGGTGTCAAATTACAGGACGTTGATCAAGAAAGGAACCTAAATATCAGTTTATATTACTTTAAAACGAGCACAACTAAACCGGTTTAACTTGAAACCATTACTTAACGTGAAACATAAAAGAGTTTTATTTGCTGATGAACTTACAAATACCATCCTACTCCGCGACTGACGTCAAAGTTAAACGATAACATATATAGTTAAATGTTTATGTTTGACGGTACATTATGTAGAAGTAGATCAGTGGTAGCCCAGTGGTTAATGACTGACTTGCGATCGTAAGTCGTACGTTCGATTATTACGATCTTATATAATTCACATTTTGTTCGTTAATTATATATAATTACCACTGGCCACAAACAAGTTTTCTGAGGATGGGCAGCAGCGTCCTATGCGCACCATAATACCATGCTATGATCCCCAACCCGCCTGCCAAGCGTAGCGATTATGGTATATTCCTCGATAGATATTTAAGCAGTAAGCTTATATCTTGCAGTGAGTGTCTATGGGCTGAAACAACCTGATAGACATTATTGCCTCCTTGAGTGTAATTAAATGTTTATGCTCACCAAATTTATAACAAAAACATCGATAATTTCTGCCAAACAGAAGTCAGAAACATAAGAATAATATCGTAAGCCAAAGCTCCTCGAGGAATGTTTTTGCTGAACTTATTTTAAAGGCAGTATAATATTGCCTCGCCAAGTTCTGGTATAAAAATTCTAGACAGCTGCATCTTCTTATTCAAATCTCTGTACGCCAAGATTCCTGTATAATCTGTGAATTTGATTTGCACTTCAAATATTCAGTAGCAAGCAGTGACGGTATTTTTTTGAGAATACGACCATAAGTGCGGTTGAAGGAATCGCTATAATAAATCTGTTCGGCGGATATAGTGTGGTGTATCCTATAGTTTTGTTTGTATCTTGTTTATAATAATGTACATTAACGAATAAATAAGTAAAAAAATATGTGTGGATTGGTTACAAGATAATATATTCGTTTATAGTTGTACATTTGAAACATCGACATTAAAATTTATTTTAAAAATGTTTATAAGAATAACACTATTTTCTACGCACAAAGTAAGAGAGTGTAAAGAAGTAATAAATTGTTTTTAAAAGTGCCAGAAGTATGTTACGCAAATTTGTTAGTAACAAGTTTGTGCGTGCGTAATTGTCACTCATGTTTTTAATTACCTTGATAAGAAATCTAACGAGTAATAACGAATTAAGTTTAACTATTAGCGGTCATAAATGACCGCTTTCATTTTAACCGTGCTCTAGTCTAAAAGTCGTAAGTGCTATAAAATTTTCGCAACAATGTAAAATACGCACGGAGATTACCTATGACTAGTTTATATTATTCATTACAAAGTTGTTTATGAATATTGGTTAATTTATAGTTATTGTAAAAATTAGCTTAATTTTAACTTTTTTGTCCTAAATTCAAGTTTAAAGAAGTCTTCCACACTATGTAGCTATAGCCTAACAGGTAAAATATGACATTAATGATGATGATGATGATAAGTAGACATAAGAGGCCCAGAGTACCATTCTACTAAGTGAACTGATCTCACACAAACGCCAAATGTTACTGGAAGTGGTGAATAAAAGCGGTTGATGGTTAAACATAGCAATCAATAGATATAAACTAACAGTTATAATAAAGACGAGTAATGGTAGCCCAGTGGTAGAGGACTGAGATTTGCGATTGTGGATCGCGATTCGATCCCCGGAGATACAATCTTATACAAATCTTACTTTGTGCATTAATTGTATGGGATGTGGACATCCTCACTGACATGCTCACAGACACGTTTCAAGAGGATTGGCAGCAGCGTCCTCAGCGTACCATAATGTCACAATGCAATCGCTTACCCGCCAGCCAAGCGTGGCGATTATGGTGTATCCCCCATAACTTTTTGAGGGAGGCCTAAGCCTTGCAGTATGATGACAAAAAGGTGAAATAACCCGAAAATAATTTCCACTAATTCGCTCTAGGTAACGAAGACGTTTGTGACTCTTTAAAAAGATGTAAAGGATAATAACACCTATGATGATGGAAAAAAGATATGTGCAAACCAAATTAATATAATACACACGCCATAAGCTTCAATAAACGATCTAAATCCATCAAGACGGTAAACAACACTAGAGGCTATATAAACAATAACGTGATGCGAACGGAAAATGCCCGTTGTTGCAGTGATTTATATGAGCGCCGCGGCGTATTCCACTGTTTCATTTAATATTTGCTCTATTTCAATAGTATTCTTATTGTATCGTATAAATCTTCTTTATCTTTATTATATAGTTATATAGTTAATTATACATGCACTGAAGATCCCAAAACTTAATTGCAGAACCCAAAAGCAAATGTGCCGTGGTGTATACGTTCACATAAATCATACGAGGAATTAGCTGTCGTCTGCCCGGCGTGGGTCGAAGGAGAAAATGAAGGTCGTCAACCCTCTGCGGACAAAATTTCATAAAATCCTTAATTATCCTCTTATCGTCGGAAAAAAATCCTACCAAGTCTCTATGATTCCAGAGTCATCCTCCAGTCACCAGCCAGTCCATCGTGAGTCAATATATAGATGGAAATGCAAATACATAAGTTTCAAAAGGCATTGCGATTGCATTTAGTCTCTAAATAAGTTTAGGTTTTTGCTTTAGTGTGAAAAGTAATAATCACAAACACGTATGATACATGTCCATGACAGTAAAGGATCAAATTTTATGATTACACGGCCAGTTAACAAGTACGTCATCCGAGCAGAGAGTAGGTACAGAATTGTCTGCGTTATTGAATAAACCACACGCAACTAGGGATAAGTACAAGATTACTCTCTGAGTAAAATATTTTTTAAATAAGTGTATATCTAAATAAATTCGATTAAGAGTTAACAAAAGCGATTCTGTCTTAGCATCTTAAGTTACTTGTATTGATTGCTTTAAACAGTGTTATTTAGATTCTTACACACAATATATGTCGTGTACGTAAGAACGCTTCATATTGCTGGCCACTACGGCCACAACTTTTTTTTTTAATCATTGATGTGCGTTTCGAATTCGAACGCCGATTTGAATTCGGACGCCATTAGTGATGTGACTTGCTGTCATTGCATTTGTATTGATTTTAAGAAATAGATACGTGCTCGGATGGTAATCTATTAGAAACGTATTTTGGGATTTTCGGGTCAGGAAACAAACCCAAGTCTCCTGGGAGAGTAACCAAGTAGTCGTAATTGCCAGCAATACGAAATTTTATAATTTATGTTCTATAGGTGATAGTAACTTCCAGAGATGGTTAAATATATTTGGTAGTTCTGTTTAAAGTTCTATATGTTCGACGTAGACGTTCATATCGTAAACATACTATACGTCAAGGTTTCAACAAGATTTCTACCTGCACCGGTGTATACCTGTAGACAAGTAACTAAAAACAAAGGAATCAATCACTCGAAAAATATTTTCAGAAATATTACGATAGTATTAAAGTGACAAAATTACATTAATGGTTATGTTAGCGAACAAGAAAACACTATAATAGTAATAGTATCAACCAGTGAAAACTGTTTACCAGAAATTAATAACAATATATAGGAAATAGCAGTTATCAAATTTTAATGGTTTCATTAATAATGGTTAATTTGATCTTTCTTTTCGTCAAGTTCTTTATAAATTGTACAGACTACAAAATGCTTAATAATATGGGATGGGGCACTACTGTTCATTATTTCAAAGAACATAAAAATAGTGGACACAACAATAAGTCCTCAAAATCCAAAATAAAATTTCGATGCATTGATAATATTTGACATAAAATCTCAACCTGTGTTGTATTAAGTTGTAGAAGGTATTTTCTAACAAACAACAGCACTTATGCACGTGAATAATCAAAGTCCATCGTTAATAACGAAGTACATTCAGGCTCAAAACATTACACATTATTTTTACTGAGAATTGAAATTTTAGCTTATGCAACAAATTAATCATATTATAAAATGAATATATATAAACAAAAATGAATAGTTAAATATCGTGCTATGCACAACTTGTAAACGGCTCAACCAATACGATTACTTTGTGTTATTTTTTGATAAAACGCCAAGTAGGTTCTTAAAAAGAAAAATATTAAAGTTTGGGAGGAAAATAGTACAATCAACACTTAATTTTTGAAAGTAATTAAGACATTAAATCGGTTCGCTCTGAAATATTTGTCAAAAACTTTTATTAATACAATTTTTGTCAGGGAAGCAGAGGAAACAATATATGTACTCACCAACTTATACGTTTTTGACGTTTTTAAAATTCTTCACTAACTTTGCTTTTAAAAAATATTCTTTCACGAACTACTAAATACTTATTGCGAAGTTTATTACACGTTTAAACATGTCACATATAATTATCTCACGTCAATGTAAACATGTCAAATGCAATCAATTGATTATGCACCTTACATGAGCTTTATAATTTTCCTCTCGCGTTAATCGAACCCGTGGCACTAATGTTGTAAGCGTAACCTTTGACTAATGTAGATAGCGCTGCGGAAGACAAATCTTTGTCTTACAAAAACGCACACTCAACACTACGAGCGCGGCTCATTTGTCACGCACGAAAGTATAAAAATGCTGACTGTATATTTATCGTCACTCATAACTATACACGAACAATCTGTATGTTTGTCTAGATAATTTACATGGAACTCTCGATTGGTTATAAAATAATAATGAATAAACATTTGATTGGAAATATAATAGTTTTCAAAAAGTTGATAGTTGTGTGAATTTTTTAATTTAAAAAACTGTATGTATAATTAAATATTCATACATATGCACGTTATATCTATGTCTTGGTTTATCGAAGATGCTTAGCAAAACTTACAGAAATGAATAAATATTTTATTTTTCACACTTATGATCGACCAAGTGGTCGACCAAAATGGACAAGAAAACGACCAAATGTATTATTCTGTATTTTTAACCTAATACCTTAATAAAATGTAATTACGAGTGCGTCTTATGAAATGCACGGACAGATAACTTACTCGGTCAAACGGCGGAAAAAAAACAATTTTCACGAGTAAAACCTACTTGCACGCCGCACGCAGACCAGTCGCTCTCGCGCCGGCGCGCCCGCTGTTTGAAAATGGCGTTCTGATTCCCGCCACAATCAAAAATCGAATTCTATAAATCGGTTAAATTGTAACGATGGCGTTGCAAATCTTGCTCTCGCGTTGTATGGAACGTGTGAAGGATAACCGAGGGATAAGTGAGTGTGCGACGTGTTAACTTTTGCGTAATTATTTGCGCTACGTACTAAATGTTGCGAGTGCCCAGTTGCGGTATCGTGAAATAGAAATTGCAACCTTCGAATTTAATTTGTCCGCTCTAAACCTGATAACTTAAGTGTTAAAAAATAAAATAAATCCCTGTGTGAATCGGTATTACTTTAACTCTTCGTAAAAAAAGAAACTCACTCTCTCTTCCACGAAATTTTTTAGACCGGTCGTTGAACAAATTTATACTTGAAATGATAGTAGAGATTTATTTACATTACAAACATATTAAATTAAATCACAAAAAAACCTTAATTAGTATAAAAAATTTCGACTTGGCGCGAAGGTCGTAGTCAGAAATTTATAAGAATTCGCCGTAAGGGATAAGTGAATGTACAACTTACGCAACCCATCTTCAAAATATATTCATAAAAATTTGTGTGTTGAAATTTATGATAAACAATTGCGTTATTGTTACTACAAATGTGCCATTTGTTTATTCATTATATAAATTAACTTACGTATTAAGCAGTTTCTGTAACTTAAACATAACTACGTAATTTAAATGATACAGCCGTGAAATAAGATACAATTCCTAGAACGCTGAAAACGAACGAACTCGTCAACGTCTGAAATTGTGCCTTTTCAGTATTGAATCATCGCACAAAGCATTACTTTCTATTATTTATACAGACTTTTGTAACTTGTAATATCTTTTTAGCAAGTACTTTTATCGAACAAAGATTACGGTAAATAAAAACAGAAAACATGCAGCCACAGCTAGAAACTACGATGTTCTAAATCCAAACAAATTAGAAATTCGTTGACAGAGATCGGTAGTTAGAAGAGATGTCTTTGACATTGACGTGTTGCATGAAAACAAAAAACAGAGCAATGTCTTCATCAAACGCATTTATTATTTTAATTTCGAGATATCTAATTAACTACGCCACTTGAAACATTAATACGTACACGTAAACATACATAGATAATGTTAAAGTATTCCTACATTTTATATCCAAATCAAAATTTGAATCAAATTGTACCGAATTAGTTGCCGGCCTAATTTCATAAAGTAATAATTTTTTCTTTAGTAAAGCTATGTGTGAAACACATTGACCAACTTCCAACTAATTCGAATATAAAAAAACTTCCTAAAAAATTGTATCAGTAACGTGAGAGGAACAATGGTGTATCTGAACAATCGCCATTGATTGCATCTGCTCGCTTGCGCAGCTGTAATGTGACAGCACCTTTGTCTGTATCCGGTATTATACAACTATGTTTTTTAAGTAAATTCGGTTTAGACTACATAATTTACGAGGACAGAATTGTCCCAATCTCGCAATTATATGTTTCAAGCGTAAAATATCTGTGATATTAACGATTTAAAGGTTTGCTAATAAACATTTGCTGTCGATAGTGAAGGGACCTGCAATTTACTAACGCGTTGCTCTAGGCAAATAATATCAGCCTACCAAGTCGAGGTTCGGCCCTCTCGGGCGTCCTTGAGTAGGAATGCAAAACGGGTATTATCGACGACTGGTAGATAGCTCAAGACAAAACGCTAATCACGGTCGTCGTTGCGATCTTTGGAGGAGGCCTATACCTTGCAATTGGGCGTCTGTCGGCTAAAAAAGAAGAGGAATGTAGTCTAAGTTGATGTCCACTCAAAGAGGTGCTCTTGACCCCAGTCTATCCGTGTAGCGTCCTCCCAAGCAAGTGAGACTGTAGTATGTAGCGGTTCGAGCCGGGGCTTCTCAGCGAGTTACCGAACTTCGCTACATTAACAGAGGTTTAGGCTAAGTTCCCCAAGCGTCTTAACTTAACGAAGCCGCAGAATCTATAAATTCTACTTAGTTATTAGTTTAATAAAGGTCCAAAAAACGTATTGATGTACAAATAAGTCGAAAGTTTTCGAAAAAAAATATATCTAATTATTAAAATTAAATAAAACACTTATTACTGCGTATTGTTAATATACATAACATATTTTCTTTTTACAATTTTTATTTTATTTCTTGTATATAACAATAATATTGCGGCCAGGTTCTGACTTACAATAGGTCGTAGGCAGTGAATTGAAATATCTGATAATATCTGATAATCATCGGTATTTAATCTGTGTGTTTTTTCATTACAGTTTTACGTGCTCTTTAATTGTTTAACGTTCAAAGTACTATATTCTTATTTATCGTAGATTTTTCATAAGATTTTACTAAAAGGTTGAATGTAAAATTAATGCTATGTCACCTACTAGGAAAAGTCATTTTTCGTCTTTAAGTAATATTTATAAGCTTAACACGTGATTTGTTAGATTAGATATTCCCGCATTCATTATTGCATCAGTGACTGAATCATAAATTGATGATTTTGAATCTGTTCAATTTCAACTAATAAGTTACATTTTTAACCATACTCGTACATAAGAAAAGATCTTAAATAAATTAAATTGCAGACATAGGGTAAATAATAAATGTCGAAATGTAATATTTATGCGGTGAAATAGTATTATTGAATTGTTATCGAAAAACTTTCACGCAATTCCGCTAATCCATTATCATGCAAGGAAAACACCAATTTTATATTTCATTGCTAGTTGCCCCGACAAACTCCGTACTGTCGAAACTTATCGACGTGTCGCAATCTTATTGGATTAAAATAAATAAATAAAGCGTTTATCAGAGTGATCACTTTTTTCATCATCATTTCAGCCATATGACGTCCATTGATGGACATAAACCATCCCTAGATTTCTACTCGATCATTTTATTTAGCCTTTATGTTTTAATAATAAACGTAATACGTTTACTTATAAAAATTAGTTTACTATTTTGTACGCTGCAACATTAGTAAAAATGTAATAATATTTTCATGGTCATGCTTTTATGGTAAACGATATGTTTTGTGTGATTATATCCTAACAGGACTTTGAGTGATTTTAAACTTTTGACAGCTTATGTTAATACACTCGTTCTTATAGAGAGTATATACTCTGCGGTTTGTTTAGGAAAAGAATCGTTGTTTTAGTTAATTTGTTAGCAATGTCTTAATTTTCCAACCATAAATCATATATCTTGTCGATAATGAAACGTTATTAACTGTAATAGTCAAGTCGTTTTTGAGTTTCGCGGTTTACTAGTTATACGGCGAATCGTTTTTTTTACATATAAAATCACTTTAATGCCAGTTAAAGTCACCTTGCTGACTGATTTTTGAAAAGAAGCTTTATATATTTCATAAGTATATTGATCTTCAGTCAAAGATTTATATTTAAGTCCTGATATATACCATAAAACAATATAAAACTGTTTAAATGTCAATCACCGTTGTCTTATACATATTTGATTTTCTATTTCCTTTAAGAGTTGATTTAGTTCACATTACAATATAAATTTACTTAATTTTATTACTATATATATATCTTTTACCAACAGCAGTTTAAACACTACCCACTGTGTATTCATTTGCCAACACGTTGCGATCGTACGGATTTCATAACATCCTTTTTGGTGGAAGGCATTTCATTCAGACGTAACTTCATATTCGCTTGACAGCAGAATAACGCGTTTCGAATAATAATACGTCTCAAATGCGTCTTTAAACGTAAAGTGGCAACGTGTGTTATTGCGTGAACGTGAATTGGTGGACGTGTTTTCCAAAACATATTCGTACCCGGAACGTTTGTGTTTGCAAAATATTGTCACGTAGTTGCTTTCAGCGAAGCGACTTCGCGTGGAAAACGTCGCGCTCGCTGCATGTGATTAATAACAATAAAGCTTTTCCCTGTTTTGTCTATACACTTAATATTGATGATTCATTCCATTTCTGAACCAATATAATAAAGCAAGAGAAGCGTAAGCGATTTTGCATTACACCGTATTTTATAGCTGTAAATTTGTTAATTAATAGTAATAAAATAATAACATTATATGATGAACATCCGGAATATCTAAAATGAAGTAACATGTTCCACTAGTACCCAGTTTCATGACACAATTTTCAAAGCACATTTTCCTATATTTTGATCAAAATTGTATTCCCTTGAGCTGGCCTTTAATTGTATGAAACAAGAAGTCACGTAATTTTAATTTCGTAATATAGATTCTAAGCTAAGAAGACCTTTATTCTAGTAAGTCTTCCCACTTATCCACTTAACTTTCCCACATATCCAGCAGCGGACATCCTACTGAAATTATGAGAGGGATGTGTCCTTATCTTAATTGACAAGTTATATTTCTTTATCATCGCAAACCTACAGCCATGAATTCTCTTAATTAAACCTATTCAAGCCACCTTATCATCACAGTTTTTATATTCACCACTTAAGAATTAGGTCAAGTTACGGTTATGTTATGGAAATTAATTAAATGGAATATCAGATTAAGTAGGTATTGTCGTGAACAAAAGCGAATCCATGGATTCTAAGATAAAGTAGTCTCGCTGGATGGCGTCATGCAATGTTATGTCTACCCTAGAACTTTAAAACCCAGTTATAAATAAAACTTAAAAAATCTCATGTAACTCGCAATAATATAGGGATATTATCTTTTAAGAATAGACAGTCTTTGAAAGGGCTACCTTCGTACAAATAAAATAACGTCACCGGCATTCCAGCCGCAAGACCTCTATTTTTGGACATAAATTCCCCTATATTTCCAATAAAACCAGTTGGAGCAACCTTGGTTCCTGAGTCCTTGGTTTTCCGAGGACCTTAACAATGTTGAATGGACGGCCTGACGCAGCCTACGCAGCGCTTGCCGGTGTGTGGTCTTCACTCCAGAACCAAAAGAGCGCAGCGGTGATCTATCCTGCGAGCTATGGCCTGTCCACCGCCACTTCCACTTGCAACCGACATATCTCAGAAAATATATCGGTTACTTTCATTCGTCTCCGGGTCTCGAAATTTTTATAAATAATCCTAGGGTCTAAAACAAATTAACAGTGTCACACTGGTTCATTCATGTCTACCGATATGTATCCGCTGCAAAGTATAGGCCTACCCCAAAGTTCATCATAACGACCAGTCTTGCGTTACCCGCATCTCGCAACTTTTATTATGTAAGAATGGCTGATTTCATTAAAGCCACTTTAAGCCCGTTAATATTGTTTACATAACTTATCCCTTGTATAAACTATCTGTATACCTACAATAAGAAAAACTTCTTACCCATAGACTCACTAATTTTTATCATATTGTTTAGAAACTAACCTAAATTTTTTTTTGGCTTCTCGATAAGAAATTACAAATCTGTCACCTCTGCTATTGTGTTGTAGTTTTAATTCTCTCCAAGGGTTCCTTTGTGTTGTCGTTCTGTACTGTATTTCGTGTCTTTTAAGTCTTTTATTTCATAAATCTTTGACATGCAAGTAGTATTTTCCAGAATGTTAGGTTTTTTTCATTTACGTCTTTTTTCTGTCAAATAATACGTAAATAAAAAAGTGATTTTTGATTGCAGGGTTCGTGCTGGCGACGGCAGTGGTACTACTGCTACTAGGCATCATATGCGCAATATTCTTCGGAACATGGGTCCAAATGTTTATTGATCATGTAAGTACATTTCATTTATTATTTTTAATTCAAATTTGACATACTCTAACAACCGATCACTGTTTTTTGACATTCATTTACTGGAGATTTATAAAGCAAATGGTCCTTGAGACTAGATTCTAAGAAAGGATCTAGAAGAAGAATTACACGATTTAATTAAAAAAATGATTTAGCTAGAGGAAAACATAGTTTAAAAAAGACACACCAAGTTTTATCATATTATGTCTAGAGCAATTGCCATGTAACGTGCTACTTAATTTGAAAATCGGATTTTGTCTTGTGTGTCTCAAAGGGCTGGTTTCCACGACCACGCAAAATTGCTTTTATTTTGGCGTCAAAAAATTCGGGTAGCTTTTTTTGACGGTTCTTTGTTCTCGTCGAGAAATAGAATTAAAAAAAAACTGTACTGAACGTCTATGTTATGGAGGGTTATAAATTTCACGGACTGCAGGGCTATTTTTACGAGATTGATGTACACGTGTATGTTAATTTTTTTTAGTCCATCTCTTTATGAATACTTATTTTAATACACCATTGTATCGGTAGAAATACTAACCACAGTCATTTAAGGAATTATTGACAAAGTATAATTCTGTTAATAAGAATATATGCTACAGATCATTATACACGCAAAGTTGGAAGCTGTGTAAGGATTCTATTGTCTTTAATATTTTAATCCTATTACGGCTTTAACATAATAACTCTCGTAATATAAGTAATTATATTAATACTATTGACAATCGTCTGCGCGCAACTGCGGCCATGGCCTCATGGTCGCCCGACCCATACCACGGAGTCCAATCATTGTTACATGAAGACATATTTTCGCCAACCACAAAGCCTCATTATTATTTATGAGTCGAACTACAATGATGCGTGGAAGACTGCGTGGTTAATCATAATCTTAGCTTATTGATTTTAATTTTGTTTCTGCTTCTTGATTATTAAGCAATTACTCATGACAATCTCTTTATTCGCAACAGCCACATGTCAACAAACGTGGCTATAGAATAGTTGAAGTAACTGACATTGGTATTATATTTATTTACTTTTATTTTTGAAATATACTATTTACGATGCTTTTATTATTTTAACCATTGCCCATAGTGAAGGTAGTTTTGTAGTGAAGTATTATAGAGTTGCAAATAAATAAGAGTACATACATGCGATACATTTTCGTTTATATTTAAATGAAATCACTTTCACGCTTTTTGCTGGCATTAAATTGTCGAATTGTATAAATTTAAAAATATATGTCGAGATTTATTTACTTTACTATTTATATTTATTTACGTATATATTTAGTTTAAAATAACTATTTATTGAAACTGTATTATTGATCCGTGCATTAATATATCTGATACGTACATCAATTTTTGTATTAGAATTGAATTTTTATAAAGATCTCTTTTAATTGTGATTTTTCATTACAATGAAATCGCGCCTTAAAAATGAACAATAAATTTATAAATCGAAATCCTATTCATCATTTACATTTTCATTTATTTGACAAATTATTTACGAAATATTCATAAGAACATTTCCTTTATGGTATTAACTGTGTGGTGGCGAAATGCTTTCAATTTTAATCTCTAACGGTCATAAACCTAATACGGTATCAAGTTAGCCATGAACTCGCCTAAAGCTATTCATATGCGAATTGCTTAGCACGCGAGGGATATCGTTTCGTACAAATTAAATAGCTTTGTAGGTTAATTGCTAATTATAATGCTAGTTAAAAATGTGAATTCTAAATGCCACTATAAAGTGTTTAGTATAAACTTTATTTTGATAAAGATAGATAAAGAATGTATGTCACAAACACAAACTAAGCTATATTATAAACAGTACTGTTACCTCGAAGTAAATGTACTGTGACGCAAGATGCAATAGTTGTTTTGCATATTTTTGGATACTCGGCGAAACAGGCCTCCCACTATATTTAGTAGTAGACCCGGCGACATAGTTAAGGTCTTATAATGCGGGCAACGCAAGATCTGTCGTCGTGACCATCTTTAGCGAACGATAATGATGTTTTACGGATTCGTTGAAAATTATGAAATTTAAACTTTAATTATGGAGGCGTATTTTATTAGTTTAAACACCCATTATATGTTATGCAATAACGAATTAAGCTTTCTGTATAGGTTATTGATTGTGATTCATTACCCAGTTTTGATGGAATCGTGGAATTTGCTGTAGTATATACAATGGTATAACATGATGAGTCAGTTTAGCAACTACGATCCTTCGATTTGTCACTCACTGCTGCATCAAGCGTAGAAAGGCATGTCATAATAATAACAATAATCATAAATAGCTATTTACAGAGATAAAAGCTATTTGATTTGAACGAGATTATCTAATCTATATAAAAGGACCAGGTAAACATAGACACAAATTTTGTTACACTGTACATAATATGTAGAAAAAAAAGCAGACAGCGGATAGCTGTTTAACGTATGACACAATCTGAAAGGAAATTATTAGTGTATTCTATATACAAAGCGATTGGTAATAAATAGGTGGTGTAGAAGCTTTATAGTGAATGTACATCATCATTTACTGCCAATTAATGTATCCTCTAAAAATAAACATCCTAGTCAAAAATTAATGGAAACAGAAATAATAAATAACGTAATGATAATACAGTAAAAAAAGCATTCTCAAAATTCGGATTACCATATTTAAATTGAATTGAAAGGTTATTGACCTGTCGCATTCCTGTAGAAAAATAAATTACAGTTACATATTTCAGAGTTATACCTTTACAGTGATAGAAATTAGGTGTAAAAGCTTAAAAACTTGCACAGTACCCGGCGATAAATATTGTACATCGACTTTTGGAACGAGACAATCGGCTAATTTTGGCTCTACTTGGTCTGTGTCTTTTCAATAATTAAACATATATTCTCACACAATTCCATATTCAAATATAAATTTGGTAACTACCGTTTATTCAAAACGATTGTTCTGTGAGATCTTTCAGTTTCGCAAAGCAAAGCGAATCGGCAATTATGCTCGCTCGGCGGTTCGCCTTCACCTAAATATTTACCAGTTTAAAGTTTGTTAAGTTTGTACGTTGATAAACCGTTCACTGACGTAGTTTATCCGCGTAACGGTTCAGATACGACTCCATTCATTCATTTTTACTAGTGATTCAACTAATATGACGTCACGATCTTTTTCTATTATTTATCATCCCTACGGCTACAATTAACTTTACATTTCCCACACATATACATGACAATTGTGGTGTGATAAAAAACAAGATTTAGCAAAACTTAAGTTATCTTTAATAATCGTTCCTTAAGCGACAAATTACTTTAGAGTCGCTTCACGAATGTAACAGCCATTACAAGATGGAATAAACGACTACAACCACTAAAATGTTCTCCCCAGATCGATATACCGTAGTATGAAAACTGGAGTTTAACAGAGTGCTCATTTAGGTGCTCACGAGACACGGGTTGTTTTCTGAATGTTTAAGCATAAACGTATGGACATTCCGGCGTGTGCCACGACACAAATCAAAGTATAATCCACATAATAACCGAGTCTCATGTGTACAATGATGTATCAAATAATTTAGAAATAGAAATAAATACGAGATAGACGTAAATACGACAAATATACACAATGTAAGTAGCAATAGAGAGGATTTTGTTTAAATTTATAAGATACTTTAAGTGAGTAACAAGCAAAGTAATTAAGATACGAGTAAACAAATAAAAAATAATTTATGTATGTGGCACATGGCTAGGATCATTATAAAAGGTTTTTACTTTTTAATCATTAGGTATAACGACTGAGTTAGGTTTTAAAACCTAATTCGGTAACCAGATTAAAAAAAAGGTTTAATAGAGAATTATTTTTTTATAAAAAGTTTCATCGGCAATCAAAGATTAATCCCACTTTTAAATCACTCATTATTTGTAACTTTATCATTTTAAATTACTAGAGAGATTGAAGCACGCTACGTTAATAAGCTAGCGGTGAATAAAATTAGGTTATTGGCACATTTCGTCTGGTTTAAAATGTATGTTTGGTTCTTGTAATATATAGTAGGCGTTTCAACGTAAGAAATGTTATTCAATCGTTTTTTATGACCAAAAGGTTCTTTTAGTTAATAAACAAATAACGACCGAAGAACATATTTGACCCTTTTCCATTACCCTCTATCATTCGATTTTTATCTTTTCTTTATCTCTTCATGATTTAATCTTATAACAAATACGAAAAAAATATCTAGTATTTTATTATTATGATCTAGGTCAAAAATGCTTTCACAGTCAATTTCAGTTTTTTATCACCAGTTTCACGAATGTGATATATTAACAGTTTCACTCATTAAATGTATGCAGATGTCGTTAAGAACATCTTAACAATTTTTCTTTACTTTGTTTGAATAGTGTTTGTCTTTATTCGATGTTTATGATACGTATATTTTAAATATTAATAAGAATTGAATAAAATGTAGTAAATTAATTTAAAGAAAAACACTTAAATGGCCATACCATCCATATTAAAATACAGGAGGGTGGTATTATTTCCACGATAAAATAATTGTTGAGAATTTTTGAAAAGTCAAAATTTTTTTTCGTCTACGTCTCATCTCGTGTAGATAATTCAGAAGTATGTGAAAAATTAATATCTTATGTTGAACTGTTGGTTAGTTGTTTAGGCGATTAAGAAGGTTCATCATCGTCATTCCAGCGGCAGGTCGTCTCCTGTTGGAAATTCCGCTCCCCGTAGTTTTGTTCTCGCAATCTTAAACAAGTAACAAAGTTACAAAGTTAAAATCTGACATGCTCTGTCGCTGGATATATATCCAAAGTAGAATATAAGTAGATACGAAATACATATTGATGTTGTAAAGATTCTGTTACCTTAATACAAGGAAGCTTTTGTGAGATGATTCTAATAGCTGATGTTTGCAGGAGCTGGTGCTCCGCCCCGGCTCGATGACATTCGAGTGGTGGGCGCGACCACCGGTGCGGCCGTTCGTCAACGTGTACGTGTACAACGTCACGAATGCGGACGAGTTTCTCAACAACGGCTCCAAGCCCGTCCTCGACGAACTCGGGCCCTACGTATACTCGTAAGTATAATTTTCAAGCATTGCAACCACATCTTCATCATAATTTTAGTTATAGAACGTCATAACACAGAGGTTAGAACGTTTTCTAAGGAGGGTAACCTAAGATTCTAATCATTACTTCCATCTTCGTTAACATGATGTTAAACAAGTTTATAAATAAACGTACAACGCTTTGACCAAAGGCAATATCGGTACTGGAAAATTTAGCCATGGTAGAGTCATTTCAGTACCGAAATATAACTTGGAAGCAATAATGAAAAGAGTTTTACCGAAGTACGAGGGTGGATTGAAAAGTACTCGGCCTAACACAGATCCATTCAATTCTAAAAATCAAATCTACCCACATTATTTAGTTCAGTTCATACCAGTTCATTGTGTGAAGTTAGAAACGTGTGCGATAATTAGTTGTGATTTTATAAATTTATTAACAAAGTAATCGGACATAATTTCCGCGAATGGAGCAAATCGAGCAGCGTGCCGTCATTAAGTACCTCCATAAGAAGGAGCTATCATCAAAAGCCATTCATGATGACATGGTCAGTACTTTAGGCGATTGTGCTCTGTCATATTCATCCGTCAAAAAATGGATAGCAGAATTTAAGCGTGGTAGAGAGAGTGTGAAAGATGAACCCCGCTCTGGAAGGCCTTCGACGTCAACTACTGACGAAAATATTAAAAAAGTACTTGATTTAATAATGGGAGACCGCAGATTAAAATTTAGAGAGATAGCCGAGATTATAGGCATCTCTTATGGACGAACTCAAAACATCATTGTCAACGAGTTGGGTTTCTACAAGGTGTCTGCGAGGTGGGTTCCGCGACTGCTTTCAGTTGAACAAAAAAGGACGCGATTGACTATTTCACGCGACTGTTTGGAGTTATTTGAAGCCGATGCAGATGATTTTTTGAATCGTTTTGTTACTATGGACGAAACATGGGTTCATTACTGTACACCGGAAACAAAACAACAATCAAAACGGTGGAAAAGACCTGGTTCACCACCCCCTAAAAAGGCTAAGTCGATTTTGTCGGCAAATAAGGTGATGGCTTCAGTATTCTGGGACTCGAAAGGTGTGATTATGATTGATTATCTTGAAAGGGGTCAGACTAGAAACTCTGATTACACCTTACTACGTCATTTACGAGAGGAAATAAAAGAAAAACGTCGAGGAATGCTCAGAAGAAAAGTCCTGTTTCATCAAGATAACGCCCGTGTTCACACGTCAGTACAGTCAATGGCTGAAATTCACAACTGTGGCTTTGAACTGTTACCGCATCCGCCGTATTCACCTGATCTGGCACCATCAGACTTTTTTCTGTTCCCTTACCTAAAAAAGCACTTGGGAGGTCAAAGATTTTCGACAAACGACGAGGTCAAAGCAGCTGTAGACGCATATTTTGACTCTAAGGAAGAATCATTTTTTTTCAACGGTCTAAATGTTTGAAAGGGGAGGTGGCAAAAGTGTATTGAACTTGATGGTGATTATGTAGAAAAATAAAAATATAACTGATTTAGTATGTGTTTATTTTCTTGGTTAGGCCGAGTACTTTTCAATCCACCCTCGTATGTTCCATTATTTAAGAGAATGAAATAAAATAAAGCAAACCCATCATCATCATTTCTGTCGTAGAACGTTCACTATTTGACGTAGATCTCTCTTCAAGATTTCCAATAGGATTATCATGGTGGCATTCTAGGTTATTAATAGGTGCACCAGAAAGTACATAAAGTTATTATAGTTGCCAATTTCTATAGCCAAGAAAACAATTGATTTTTTGATAAAGTTTTTAATACAAAAACATGCGCATATGTCGTGTATGAGACAGTACCGCCACCCCAATTCATTACTGTTCGGGAAATACTCTTATGAATAAAGCAGTCTTGCATGATAGTGTTGGAAAATTACAGAAAATAGCGTTACTAATATTGCGTGAATATGTCTCCACGGGTAGCTACTAATATATGGCGAGTCTAGATACCCAATTGCGCCAAAAATATTTCATTTATATACACCTAAATATGATACTAAAACCTCTTCAAGTCACTTGATAAGCTACAACAAATTGACACTTGACATTCAAAGAATTATTTGCGCATTAACGACATTTTTTCCGGTCCCTCTAATAGGTTAACTTTTTTTAAAGGACGGCACTGAGGTATTTCTGCCAAGCAGTGGAGATTAAACGTACTTAAGTTGCGATTACTGTGTTCAATTTATGACGTTATCTCAAATAACGTAATAAAACCTCTGTGATATCAGTTGGTTATAAATCTTGTTTCGTCGTTTTTTAGTTTCAAAATTCGTCTTGTTTATTTCATAACTTTATAACGTAATAGAAACATTGCAATTCATCATTTAGTTATATTTTATTGATACTATTATATAAATATATAGTTTCGAAGAACAAAGTAAGGTATTGAACAAATTTTTAGTATTCTCATTGTTCTGCTTTCAACACAACACAAATTGAACCGAATGGTAATTTATATAATTGTTTCCATTTTATTCTATATCACTATATATTTTAAATCATATAATAATTTTAATTGTATTAGGATAATATTTTAAAAGTTATAAATTCGTAATTTTTATTTTTATTACCGACTATAGGCAAAGCATTTGATCTCTATCTCGCCTGATGTTAAGTGATGACTAGATCGTTGATGCTACATGCTTGACTAGAAGAAACCTATTCACTCTTGACTTGACTTCCCAAGTTATAGTTAGCAGGAAACAACCACGCCTGTATTTTGTGTCATAGCTTGGCTGTTGGCACTAAAAAAAAGTAGTATTAAAAAGCTTATTGCGATTTAAAGAGATTTTAACCGTGTATGGATGTCGTGAATCCATGCGTCTTGTTGTTATATTATAGAAGAAAGGAGGTGGAAAAATTTATTGATGTTACTCCTACGAACACTCTTCAAAATACAATCTATAGAACACCAATAACTGGCAACTTTTCGCCGATGTTCCAAGCATTGAAGCTCAGCGTCATTACCAATGAGCGATATCGTTTATTTATAAGTCTGTATTTGGTTATCGACAACGCTGCCAAGACATTATTACCTATCGTGTATAACATTGCCCAAAGATTTTAGATTTAGGCATATTACATTGCCAAACTGCTGTTAAGAAATATTATCTCGAAACGTATTAGGATAAAACTGTCCTAATATGTAATTATTACCAACACTCGTTTGTTTTTGGCCGTATCCAAATCACATAACATCTACAGTCGAAATAAGATGCTTTTTAACGAGAACCTTGTTTTTCAAATGTTTTTAAAAATAGAAGCTGTATGGAAATCATTTCGGTAGTTTTTGCATTGGAAATGGCGGGGATAAGTAATTATTCGTGTGTAGTGACATGGGACATATATTCATCACCACCAAGCCCGTATAAGAATCGATTGTATAATCTAAATCTACTTCACTTTTAGTCACTAGTCACTTTTTGATAAAAAGGCGACCTATTACAGCGTCATAATAAAGTCAATATAAGGCTGCAATTTACATAACCACGCTAAAAATAAAACAATATCGTTAAGTTGTATTTAACAACTGTATAAATTGATAGTCTAGATGGCCGTGTGATATGTGGCACCGTCCTATCGAAACCACATGTTGTAAAACAAAGTTCTTGAAAAACTGTTTATTTAAAGAAAACTAATAAATATATTTTTAATGTACTAAATATTTACAAAGAGGTTTTAACATAAAACAACTCAGTAGTTTTCATGGACGATACATAAATTCAAATTCCTCTTTATTTAAAAAAAACATAAAAAAATAAAAATAATAAGCTACCGGCAGCTCGGAATGATGATTTGATTATAGCCGACCTATATATGACAACCTGGTCTATGTTCATAAGCATATAAATAAATAAACTTAAGAAAAACAGCGATGTGTATCTGCTTTTTTATACTTTTAGACAGAAGCCGTCATACTAGATTATTTTCCGAACGTCCTTAACATACTTCATGATCGAGTCGAGCCTACAAGTTGGCATATCCCAGCCCCTTTGCTATTACTACTCACAAAACCGCATGCTTAGCCTCACTCGTACCGATCTACTTTGTAAATTTCCTTTCTTTCTTTCTATTTGTACGATGAGACTCTCCCGCGCGTTTTCACCTGCAACAGGGCCTCAAACATATCATTTAAGCTCTATGTCATGTCCTCCTTGGTCGTGATTTTAAAGTGCTCAAATTGCTCCATCTGGACTTTAGCTCCCTGATACATTTTATTAGCTTTCGAAAGCAACGCGGTTACTGGATTCCTCGGTATTTCTGCCCCTGTGTCCGCCCTCTCAGAAGGAGAAGTGGACCTAATGTGGTGGACATCTCTTTTAAGGCAGCCACGTTGCAGGCTTCCGCCTCCGCCTCAAATGTAACTTTTGGGAGGACGCTACTTCACATCGCTCGCTTCCGCGCCCTTCTTAGCCACGAATGGCAATATACTTGCCTGAGCAGATGTTTTGCTTCTTATTAAGATATGGGATGATGGTGACACAATGGATGATCACGGCTATATGACTTAGTGTTGCACTCAACGTTGCGAACTCAACGCTCACCGAACGCGTTATTCTGGTCTTCAGTCCCTTTGGCGGTAGTTGGATATTTTTTTCTCCACCTGGCCCTTGACGTGACGCTTGTCACTCCTCAAATTCCGGGGCTGTGGTATTCTTCAATACGCAGGCCGGTCCGAGAACCCATTGAAATGCAATACTGGAATTATAAGCTATTACGACTATCAATATTTTTTTTTTTCAATTTGTCGTATATTTCGCGGCCTGCTTGTACAGCCCTCTGGTTGTTTAATATCGTCGAGGTATGACATTTCACGTCTACGCTCAGCTGACATAAATATTTTTGCGATTTGCTTATTAACACTTAAGTGGGTGTGTAATTTCTTTAAATTATCTCGTAATAAATTAAACATTTAAAAAATAATTTGTAAAATATTCTATTACAATTTGAATCTTTAGTGATAATGAAGCTTGTGAATAAAGTACACTACTACTGTATTATGGATATAGTAAAAGAGGCCATAAAAAAACTCGACTAAGTTTGTTCTGGGCTGTTCTCTAATAAGAGCGCGTTTGGAACTCTTGTATAAGTAAGTAAGCTATACGATGAAGGGTACCATTATCAAATATTTAAAGCTGGTTCTAGTTTGTTCCAAATAGGGTTCTTTTAACATTCTCATGACGTACACCAGTAGTAACTGTAAATATAAATATAACATAAGAATTTATTTAAAAAAGCCTCTCAGTTTTATAAAACACTTAATTGCTATCATTCCTACGAATTTTATGACAAAATCTTCATCGTAAATGATCCAATGTGATAACAATATATATAAATAAATAGCTATTAAATTATAACATAGACAATGTTTAATAGTGATATATTATTATGGTTTCGTTTTTTCATTTTGTCCGACCAAGATGGCTACGCGATTATCAGTGTGCAATACGTTGATAAATGATTACGTTACAAGAACGTAAAATCGAGCGCAGCCATTATGTCGCGATGCCTCTTCTTAATTCGACGCACCAGTTATGTCGTTGTAATATCCCGTGCAATCGAGACGTTATATCACACGCTTGTGTCGCAATTTATTACCGCAGTGATCACCACCACGAGGGTGTGCTTACGTCACCTCACAAAATACATCTCTTAAACTAGGTTGCTCTGTACGTGGAAATTAATGACACGAAGCCTTACGTGTTATGTATTGAAACTGAGAGTACTGATCGCAATCGAGGTCAGAAATTTAAACCTACTACTATCGCTCAACACTACAACGTCGTCCACTCAAAAAGTTTAGTTTTCTTTCCATATCTACTATTACCTCCTTTTTATTGCTGTACATAATATCTATAAAATTCAATTATAATCATATTAATATTAATTTGCAATTGGCGCATTATGCTCATTTTACTGTCTTATAATGAAAGGTTTCATTTTCATTGGGTCAATCTACTAGTTACAGGATTTTTTTATACTGGAACAAAGCAATGTTTTTATAGTACCAGACATTTTATTTTACACTTAGAATAAAGATTTGAGACTAAGATTGCCTGGATTCTGTTTATTACAGTATTGTCTTTATCTCTTGTGTTCTGGTAGCTTAATACATATTTATACGAGTAGAAAAATCGGATAAAAGAATCTACTTCTTTTAGCGTGATTATGAGTTTACCACGTCTATCTTGCACAATACTTTATTATTGTCAATTCTTTCCATGCAATGTTTAAATTATTTTAATATAATTATATCATTTTTATTACATTTTGAAAACAATTTTTTTTTATTATAATGCCTCTTATTTTGACTCTCGATATTAAGTGACGGATTTTAGCAATGCGATACGTTTATATGTATGTCTAATTGCAATTACTGGCAGTTTGTTGTTTCATATTACGTTTGTAAAACTTATGCAAACTCAAAACAATAATAACATTTTAATTTATCATGTTGCAAATATAATTTACTTAAGCAATAATACAGGTGTATATTTCGTTTTTCGGTCTACCCAAGGCTGATTATACAGATAATTTTTTGTTGTTGTTTATAATGACCTTCTGTCAAGCTATTTTTCATATTTGTACTTTGTGGAAATAAGATCTTTTAACCTTTAAATATTTTTTGTTATCGTATATCATTTCAAATATTTGTTTGAATGACAATCTGAAACATTCAGGGCGTTTGTTAAAAGGATTTAAAGCTATATAGGGGGTAGAGGAGTAGCTCATTTGTCAGCAAAAATCTTTAAACGTTGAACACCTATTTCCAATCACATATATAAAATGATCACTCTGAAATTCTTTTGGAATGCAACAGTCAAATACCACTATAGTAAACAATAATTAATTTGAAAATGTAATATTTCGCATTCCGGAAGCTTCGAAATACCTTTGCGTTCCAACTATCGCAATGTTTTAAAACGAAGGTCTTTGACAAGGGTGTGTTACCATTGATGACCTACGAATCCGAGACGCGATCTCTTACGGCGGGCCTTACAAAAAAGCTCAATGGCACCCAGAGAGAAACAGATAGAGTTATGCTCTTTCTCTCTCTCTACGCTTTGCAGTGGACGTCAATTAGCTGAAAAGAAAAAGGAGAAACAAAATTTTGTAAACGCTGTAAGAAATAGCATTTACAAAATTCAGTTTTTCATGCGCTTTTACTTACTTTATGATCAATTCTTTATTTATTTCCTATGAAACGATTGGTTTTTGGATCAGTTATATCGTAAATTATTTGACAGAAAATGAACTTTATACATTCCCCTATTTAAAAAGCTTTCACACCTATAACTTAGATGTATAATACCCGTCAACATCTTTATTAAACTCGGTGACCACTCAAAATTAGGTGTGTACGTTGGTGATTTATATGAATTTCTGGAAAAAAAATGCACATTTTGCATAATAATTTCAAACTTGTCTGTGTCGGCAAATTGATCGCAAATGTTTTTTTTTATAATACAAATATTACTTAGATAGCCGAGAAGTCAGGATAGTTGCAAATAGTCTCTTGCACGCGATATTGCGTGAGAATATTATTCTTTCTGTCATACGAGTAATTCCAAGTCAGTGCAGCTGTGAAACATAAATCACGTGTCCGGTACGACGCCTCATCTCATCTCTCTCCGTCTGGTTTTAAAAAGAATTCATCATTATGTACAATTATGCCTAATTACTCGCAAAAGTGGTGAAATAATGAGGTATTAACAGATCTTGTTACTTTTTGTTTTATTTTAGTATTAAAGCCACCACTCGCTACATATAATGTATAGTAAGAAAAGGACCAATATTTAGCAACTTCCGCACATGCAGTGGTAGTCGTGCAACAAAGTGCACCGCCCGCCAGCCCGCTGATAAATGCGTATGCGGCAAACAATGCGAATCATACAACCGCCACCGCCAAATTACTCAACACGTGTTTCATCTTCAGGAGTTATGTTACACCGATTAGTGCCAAACACAGAGACTGTGTGTGAACAGAAGCTAAGAGTATTAACGAATAAGTAAATAATCTAATTAAATTCGAATTCAATATATCTTTATTCCAATGGACGTTTATGTTCTCTCTTGAACCGTTAAATTTAGTGAAGTTATCCATTAGTAAACTACCACCGGCTCACAGTGCTAATTTGCTGAAAAGTGCCGACCAGACACTCAACAGTTGTTTTTTTTACATTCAAATATGTTTCATGTTTTATTATAAGGTAATAAGTCAACAAACCAAGATCCACACATTTCAATGAATTAAAAACTGTTGAAAGTTTTAAGATTTAATTAATAATATACTTTTAATTATTGATTTAAAGTTAACAACAGAAAGTTCTAAGAGATACATTGTGGAATTAACCAGATACAGACCCATGGAGAATTTATTGATTATTCGTAAACGAAATTTTGACGAGTCTTATGTTCCCTTATATTATATATCAGTAAACTTTCTTATTATAAATCTATATTTTTGTTTAGGCTTGTATTATATATTTGATAAAAATAAGCCCAAACAGAGATAATTTAAGACAATATAATTTATGAACTATCTTGTTAACAGAGAAGAATGGGAGAAGGTGAACATAACCGACAACGAGAACGGGACCCTCTCCTTCCACTACAAGCGAACTTACACCTTCCAACCGGAACTGAGCGCGGGGCCCGATGACGACGCCGTCGTAGTCCCTAACATCCCTATGTTGGTGAGTATACTTGTATGACTTAAATCTTTGCAATGAGTAACAATTATACCACACGATAAGCTAACAAAGCATATTACAGTGTAGTGGCTATCCTATGAGTTTAAGATACGAAATGATCCTGGCACATTTAGGTTGAAAACGATTTTTAAAGAGATACTTGTTTACACTGCGATTAAACGACAAACGGCCGCTCTATTCTCCACCAAAACAGCTACAAGAAACGAGTAAAAATATTATTAAGTAAATATAAATAAAGTGTTTAATAAAAAAAGAGTGCCTAGTTTATTAACCTAATTACATGTTCTGCTTATAATTACCTTTATAAATAAGATCGTTGGAAGACGATGACCACAAATTCTGACTTTCGTTACCGCCACCTACAATACAATCATAGCTGGTACATTCAAACGCCGCACCGTTCTGACACCAAAGCACGTACTCGAGTTTCCGGACAATGCGACGACAATAAGACAATCTACGTACACTGCACACTGTCATCGTCGCCATTCGATAACCAACCGATCTAATCAGAAACGAAATCGGATCGTATTTCACAGGGAACTCCAACTTTCGATCGTACTTGATAGAAGTGTTGCTGGAGTTTGTTTCGCCTCTTCTTCTCCCAGCTTAAAACTTAAAGCTTTCCCAAGTGGTAGTAGTGATATTAACTAGACAATAGCAACGGACTAATGCAAGTCACTTCCAACCGGTACTTTTGTAAATCTCCGGAGGGCAATGTCTAGCTGTGTCCGTCTTGGCTGAAATGATAATGACAATGATTTTAGTTTTTCATTCTACAATCTAAGACAATATTTTCGTCCTTGTGCGTTGCAAATTACAGTCATTTTCTAACTCTCGTAAATGGATATAATTATATAAATTGACCAGATAGATATGAAAAATTGCATTTTAATTGTAATCATGTTTCCAATGTAAATTACTATTAATATACAATTTTGACAGAGTCGCGTAGATTTTTCTGAAAATACTTTTAAAGAACTTCGGCAGACATATTTTGATATGTGGGCGAGTAGACTGATAGACATCTTATTCTGTTCTATTATTTTTTGTAACTTTTGAATTTTATTATATTTAGAATAACTAGGTTATTGAAAGCGCTTTGTATAATTTTATATAATAGGTATTTAAAAAATTAATAGCGTTTGTAAATAACGTGTCTAAATTTCATAAGCAAATGTCTGTAATATATTTACTGTTTCGAATTTTATCAAATTTAAATCTCACTCAAGTACGAACATAAGTCATTAACACATTACGTGATTTTTTAAAAGAGATTGCACATTTATCATATTTTTATGTATTACGGTCGACGAGATATAATCTTAGTGATATATTTACTCAATTTATTATATAAAATTTTAGTTCTGCTCTTTTTAATGTTTAACTTTCCCGTTTCTCGTGCGAATATCTGGAATCCACTTTAGATAACCGCGCGTTATGTCGTCAATCAATATCAATGTTAAAGGCGCGAACGCATCGCAACACGAGCGCCGTATAAGCGCTGACATCGAGCTGCGACTACACCAATCAACCGTCCCCAGGTTTTAAGGCACGTAGCGGGAGTGAAAGTGGCACACATCGGTTCGCTCTCAATTTGTGTTCGGATTTTAAATACTAATATATTTACCTCTACTTTATGGAAAAATTTTCAATGTCTGTTATGAGCTTTGCCCCCTTTTACAGGTAAAGTTTAGTTTCAATTTCACTTTAGATATCTTTATTATATTTTGACACTAATGCGTATACTAACAGAGAGAACATTAAAATAATTGACTTGATCCAACCTAGCTCAAAATGATATTTACGATTCCTCTTATCATATACAGGATGATTTGTTATAGGTGTAAAACCTTTAAGGAGAAATATATAGCTCATTTGCTAGAAAAAAAGCTTTAAAGCTATTAGTTTTGCCATCATCACCAGGTAAAAGGAGTCATTCTAAAAGATTATTTTTCAATCACTTATGTGCCATGCCCCACCTTGGTCTTTCTAAAATTCTTACGACCCCCCTCCCCTTGTAACATATATATTTTTATATTTAAACGAAAGGGTTAAACTCGCACCGAGTCTACTTTCAAATTGCGCCCTTATAATCAAGTTGCCCCACTGTGGAGCGAGGACTCTAAGTGTGGAAACTCTGCTCTAATAAATGTTAGAAAACATTATTTAATTTTAATATGCAATTAGTCGAAATTTTTTAAACGCTTTTTCTTGCTTTGTTATCATTACGTTAATTATAATTTGACTGGTAATGAACTATGCATACATCATAAAAGCTTTTACACCTATAGCTGATTATTTATAGTTGTAAAAATGTAGATAGGGAGATTACCCTATCTATATATTTGAACATTAATTCGACATAATTAAGAAAAGGACCAATATTTAGCCACTTCCGCACATGCAGTGGTAGTTGTGCAATGAAATGCACCGCCCGCCAGCCCGCTGATAAATGCGTATGCGGCAAACAATGACATAATTGCTGGGAGTCGCCACAAATCTGGTCAAATTTTAAATATAACAGATTCTTTCTTGGACAATATTCTGTCACTATATTTGTAAATGCTAGCCCGTGTATTGTTGTTCGGATATATCACTACAATGTAAGCGAAGATCATCGCGCACTGAGACGGAACCGGCCGACGGACGCCTGCTTACCGATATGGAACTATACAGTTATCTTATATTGCACCTTGTTATAATGCGTTGAATCGATCTATAAACCACAACATCGCGTTGAAGCAATATATGTCGAATAAAGATGCGATATTCCAGAAATTAAATTATCTAGAGATATCTCTAGAATAGATGGATATTCGTAGACGAACACAATTATCAGACCTTGACAGCGGGTAGGCTACATATGGCAAAGCTGACAGCCCCGGAGGCCCTAAAGATTCTGAAGTGGAAACTGTAGACCAGCAACTACAGCGCAGGACTTCCACTCTCAATATGAACTGTCCACCATGTTAAAGTCCTCGGAAGACGCTGGTTGCAGATCGCATCCTACTGTTCTTGTTAGTAATCTATGAGGCAGGACGACTTACAGCAATGACGATGATGATATCTAGGCTACCGCTGCCACAATTATAAAGATAGCAGGTAAAATAAAGCGGCAAATTAGAAACTCAAAAGGCCATGCATTCCATGCTGCTGCTTTTTCCTGGGTTCTCGTAAAACTAACTATAATAAATGTATTAAGCACATATATTTTAAACTGTTTTGGTAATGTTCAGATGTAATGTCCCAATCCGTTAATAAACTGGTTTATAGCGTCCCGAGTTAGAGGCTCTTGAAGAAACCCTCGAGCTTTACTAACAAAATTAAGGTTTAGACTATGCGGAAATACCAATAGTGCAATGGCCTTTTTTGAAGACCTTCAAAAAAAGGAAAGAAAAACTATATAATAAGTAAAAATAACTTTGAAAGGAATTCAGATAATAATATAAAAGAGACATTCTGGACTGAGTAAGTCGGACGGACGGGTTTAAGTGTAAGTCGGCTGAAACCTGCAGTATCTACTTATTAAAAAAGTGCCCCTGACTCATGCAGTCGTCACTCATATCCTCGGAGCAATTAAGATTGATTGTATTTACATGTTCTCTAAATGAAGTCACAAGGATAGCAATATCGACATAAAATATGTTATAAAAGTAAACAAATTACCTTGTAAGTATAATATTATGAGTAGCGTAATAGATAAATTTAGCAAAGGATGGAAGTTTGCAATGGGAAGGAAGATTAAAATGATATTATAAAGTAAATGAATTGATAATCATTTGCGTCAAAGGTCAATCGTTGATATGAATCACGGTTTTACTTGATTAAATAAATGACTCTGCCTTATATTATTTAACATTAAATACTTTAACCATTCTCTTACGAAATCAAATATTTGTATGACAATTTCTATCAAATTTGCTCTTAGTAAAATTTAGTAGTAATTTTGTGAACACATTAAATATCTTTTTTCTATTTTTTTACACAATTTATGACAGATATTTTTTATTTTAAAATAGAAGTGCATTTATCTAACTCTTTAAAATAATTTAAATTAATCATTACTTGCACTACTAAAGATTCTTTACTTCGTATCATAACAGAATTACAATGTAAGATATATAATGAAAAAACCTGTATTTACTTTTCCTGGTTGTACTGTACAAATAGATTTAAGTACAATCTAAACTAATGAGCTATAATAATTACTCATAAATATAAAAGTTTTTATTAGTTTATAGCTCATTTTCATTTATCAGTGATTAAATTGAAATTGTACATAAAAATGTATTCATAATGTTAAAGTGCTAAAATTAAAAATATGTGGAAAAACTTTTTAAAGGCTTGGTAGATATTGCCTTGAAGGTTATATAAACACACATAAGTTAAGTCCGCGCCTATCTGCCCGCTAAATGCCGACTAGAAATCTGCAAAGAAACATCGATTATAACAGTCCATTTGTCAAGCGGTGCGTAACAGAAAACCGCACATTTGACGATGAGGTCAGCTTTGGAAAGTTATGCATATGTGCACTGTAGCTTGTGGCGAAATCATCGACTCCATTGTTTTCTTATTCTACGCAATTAAAGACTATCTAAGTTCTATATTCAAAAGATTTCTTAATACAATATCTTTATGGATTGTTGTTGTAATTTGTAAATGTAATCCTACAATACTTTGTACTTAATATTAATATTTATGTAATTTTAAAACTCAACATAGAAACATTTTATAGATAAGATAAATGCGATATACCCACATTTAATATGATATAGACAAAAAAGATATAACAAATTATTTTTTCTATGAATATAGTTAAAATATAAAATGAAATCTCCAATAAAAGAGGAGGAGGTTAGAAAAAAGATAACAAAACAATAAGGTCAGTTTCTACTGACTATCTTTCTAGATTGTCTTGAACCGTCAGTTATTGTAAAGTTGAGGGTTGTTAATATTTCAAGCTTTTATTAAGTAGCACATCAGATCTCTAATACGTTAAATAATATGGTACTTATATTAATTTTAATATTATACAATAAAAACATTTGTAGCTTAAAACGTATATTTATTTACCACTCTGCACCATTAAATAAATGCTAAAAGTGTTTTCATAAGACTACTTGCTAGAATAAGCTCGGAGGAATAATATTTGTTTTTCCGCTGTTACAAACCGGCTAGCACTAATGTGACGTGTCTTTAAATAGTCTTGCTAAACCTCATCTCTCAAACGATTTAAAAGCTTATTATCTACAACTGAAATCAACGTGCGTTCGTCATATTCTCGGACGTCTCTAGAATTATCATCCTCGCATACATAATATCACTATCAAGGGGAATTAATCCTTAATACATATACATTTACAGTTTGATTTGCATATATAGTGCTTACGTGTGGCCTATCGCATGCTGGCTACCTGTGGCCAACAACCCATTAAGCGCAAATAGTTTTAATACTCGCCATATCAGTTTTGCTACCTAGTCTTTATTTTTGCATTTGTTTTCTATTTTCTATTTATATTTAAGTTAGATAACCTCTACATTGTTTTTTGTATTCAATATATCTTATCTATTTTTTTACTATTTATTATTAATGATGCGACATTATTTTCAATGCTAATATTAATATCTTTTCTGTGTTTTAATAAATCCGTTTATTAAATCTAATTTTAGCCGGAATATGACTATCTAATATTTTCGAATTTTGTTATAATGATTCATGAGTTTCAGAATGTGACTGTTTAGCACAAAAATACTTAAAAATGTATATACAGGTAATTGGTAATGTTAAAGATTTAAATAGGTGAATGTGTAGTTGATTTGTCAACGAAGAGCTTTAAAGCTATTGCCTATATATCGATGCGATGTGTACAAGGTGATCACTCTGACACTATTAGAATAAAACATACCTATAATTTTTGGCGGTACGATTTCTGCAGGGACAGATAGTAAACATTAATTAATTTTAATCTGTAGTTATACAAATTTTAACATCGCTTTTTCTTATTATATTGTCATTACATTGTTTATTATTTCTGAATCCATTGATTTTTTTAATAAAGTGTACCATATATTAACTTTACAGTAAATAGACAACATTCAACAATTAAAACCTATTTCCAATCAACCTGTATGTATACTGTATGTTAATTAGATAGAATAAAATTTAGAATGTTAGAATATTTTCAATTCTTCGTGGACACTTTAAGTATACGATGAATTATTTCATCTATACAGATAAAATAGAAACTTTATTGTGTTGGTCTAAAGCAGTTTTTGCGTTTGAAAGAAAGAACCAAGTTGAATAACCGGTCAAGCATACTAAGCCAACGCATGCATAGCATTTATTGTAAGTGTATACATTCCTAGTGCATACGTGTATTATGATGAAAGTAAGATAGCGGATGTGTTTGCCTTTTATGTGTTTGTGTATGCTTGTATTCGTGTCTCTCTGTGTTTATTTGCTTATTCATTAATCACCGACGCTTGTTTCGTGATAATTACTCTCATAGGGTTCAAAGAAAAAAAGATCTTAATGACAGTACAATTTGACTGGTTTATTGTCTGTAAGAATGTTTCGCGGGATTTCTTCATTGTGCATTATATTTTATATGACTTTAAGGAAACTTCATATGCTATAAAGCAAAATATCCTCTTATAATTGGTGTAAAAAAGCAATTTAACATTTAATTAGTCCACAAAGTTTGGTTTTATAACGTTTTTTTCATACAGTTTTTGTTTTTACAAAACAAAAGAGAGTTTTTGGCATTTAAAGATGCTGTTTGACCTTTGGCATTTATTTTAACCATGGTCTAAGGTGAAGGCACTAAACCTTGATCGTTTTACGCTACGATTTATGCCATTAGATGGCCTCCAAGCATTATATGTCGCTTCGTAACTTCGCTCCATGAAGCCACAATGCATAGGCCACTTCATATAACAAATTGACTAGAGGTCTGAATGGTTTGCTGCACTAATTTGGAAATCCATTCACACAAGGTCCATAGGCAGTATGATTGAAATACAGAGATTAGAATAAATATAGAATATGGAGCATTTAGCTCCATATTCTATATTTATTCATTGGTTCAATCCATTTACATATTGCGTAATGGCAGAATTAGTACTCTATATGCATTCTCTACCAATCATTCTAATATTTTTAGAATTAATATTTAATTATATAATACTACATCCTACGTACACTTAATAAATACTAAACTTATCTAATTACCTATAAACACATACTTATATGGAGGTATTACAAAGTATATAAAAGTTTAATATACTTAAATTACACATACGAAAAAAATTATGATTCTTTCGCCTACAGGTCTCGAAACTTCTTTTTAAACATTAAACAGTTCGCTGACTCTATTTCCGAGAAAATAACTAATTCATAACGGCTCGATGTAAATTATATGTATTAATAAATCCATTTTGTTATATTTTAATCCAAAAAACCAAGAAGTTGTTTAAGTAAATTGTTAAGTTATTAATTAAAATATCTTAATAAAACCTATTTTAACTGTAATACAATTACATTTAAAAAGCAATAATACTAATAATGAGATTTAAGATTGAATGAATGAATGTTTGCTAAGAATGGAACGAATCGGTCACTACAATGGAATATAACGCGTTACTTCAATTTAAGTGTCTATTTTTCTGACCGATTTCGGTATTATCTCTAAAACTTTAGCACGCGTTTAGAAATCTGGAAATTTTTATTTCAAGTTGAAGGGTGCCATTTTAGGGGACACCAAATTTATTTTAATTTTTATTAAATCGGGTTCAACTGGCATTATTAAGATACAAAAGCGATCACTATAAATGATCTTAAGTGTGTAATAACTGTCATACATATTAGAATTTTATGGTCTTGATGTATAGTTACGTAATTAATAGGATGAAGGGCAGGATATCACTTTTTTAATTGTAATTGCAAGCCTGACATGGCCATGGACATTATTTGTACAGATTATTAACTGAATATAATAGAATAAAATGGCGGTAGGAGTTATTTTATCTAGTAGAGACCACCGAACACACCCACGAGGTTTGTAGCTTAGCGGTACACGGGTCGAATAAATTATCGCCCCTGACCGTTACGCATACAGCTCGACGCCGGGATCGATGAACGGACGGACGGTGATATTTTTGCCACTCAACCTAATATAAATTATCTAAAAATTAATATTACAGAAAATTCTTTACCTTCTAAAATATACATGGTTACTTAAAGGTTTGAGAGCTTAGGTAAAGTTTTAAGCTTTTACACCTATTTCCAATGATGTTGTATAAAATGATCACCGAACTATAAATTAATGTATTTTTCTAATGCGATAGCCACAGATAAATAACTTCTGACAGTACAAAGTCTGCGGTTACAGATTGTAAACAATAATTAATTTTGATATATCGGAATCTGAATTTAAAAAACGCCTCTATTATTATATTATTATTACGTTATTTACTATTTATTTATATATATATATATATATATATTTATATACATATATATATATATATATATATATGCATTATATATCTATGTATTGTAATATACAAACCATTATCAATTTTATTAAAATGTATCGTTTTTTTTTAAATCCCTTACCTAAATTGTTTAATCAAAGCAGCTATAGCGCTTACTATTTAGTCCAGGTATTAAATATGACGTAAGCCAAACCACAAGCGCTTTAAATCGTGTACTTGCTATCTTAATTCAAAGTGTAGGTACGTTAGCACTTAGCACGCCTGAATAGCACGCCGATGCTAATTGGTGTTCGACTATGTTCGCGCGGCCCGAATCCATATTGCTCATGACCTGGCGAGTCTGGTGCTGTTAATCAAAATAACGAATATATATTTTCTCGATGTTACAAAAATATATTATTCATTCTTTTGCAAACTGCTAGTTCAGCAGTAGATAATATCTTGAAACACAGGATGATTGGTTATAGGTGCAACAGCTTTAGTAATCTAAGGAATAAAAATAAATTCGCTGTACCCGCTATTACGCTCCATAAAGTGTCTCACTCATTCGTAGCTCAATGCATACGATTTTATATCAAACTACAAAATGACGCGGTAAATTTATCACGCAGTAAATTAAAAAACATATTATGACAGGTTCTGCCAAAAGGTATATTTTTCTTTTTCAGAGTACCTACACGAAAAAGATGTTCGAAATTGTTTGTTTTTATTTTAAGGGATAATCAATTGTATATTTTGACAAATGAGCTATACATTAACTCCTTAAAAACTTTTACATCTATAAAAATAAACATGTATATGAGAGATTACTTATCTAGAATCAAGATATATCTGGAACCAAAATGCTTAGAAATTTAAAATTTAGTTGTAGAAATATTCCTTTCTCCGATTACAGATCAACTTAAAACTAGGTCGCGTTTATTAACTGAAATGTATTTTTACAAATTGTATCTCATCAGATTATTTTTTTGGCATGTTAAAAATTACCAGCAATTGATTTTATGAAAAACATCTACAAAAGACTGTGCAGGCCATGTGATGCGAGCGGGGAATAGCTAGTGTTCATATACTTGTAAATAAACTATTAATTAAGTAATCGGCAAAGTGCACAGAATGAAAGAAACCTTCGTCAATGTTAGCATTAGCGTAGTTCTCAGGGACCTCTTTATTGTAACAAATGCACTCACACGAATCTCAACTCAGGTCGCTTCATTCTTTTAGCAAAGGATTACGAGGCCGCTTCGACAAACAATCCATAGTGTGACTGGACGAGGTGAACTATGGCTTGTTGAATCGTTTATATTACAACTTTAGTGCAAGAATCGTTTCATCTGAAGACAGGAATGTGACGTGATTCAGTAATTAAATCTTATATTTATCACTTACTTGCAACGTGGAAGGTAGTCATACCGTCGCTTACTTATTGAATTTAATGTTGTCTATTGTATTTATTGAACTAGTAGTGGTTAGGCCACTTAGCGCGCAGAACGCTTGGCTCATAAGACTCGAGACGACCTTGTTAAGGTCGTCGGAAGACGTTGAATGTGAGCCACTTTAGAAATTTCTAGACCTTTGTCCAGCGGTCGTCATCTTACAGCTGAAATGGTCATGATGATTGTATTTATACTATTGAATTACTAACTTCTCACCACACTGTCCTTTCCAAGAATACTGCGTTCATTTATATTTTATTGATAGTTCACACAAATTAAAATAGCTTTCCTAAAAATAGTTCTGACCACAAGCTGTTGTTTCCACATGATATTTATCGAAATTAAGAGACAGGTCACAGACGGCTCGAGATTCGTTTTACATAATCCGCGGAAGTAACAGCGAACGAGTGCAATACCGCAATTGACCCGCTTCTGTTTCGCAGTACTGAGAAATTAGTTAAGAACGTTTTCTTAATGGCCATATGGTACTCGCGTAGCAACGATTAGATATGCAACGAGTTGCCACGTCCCGGCGCCGCATATGTTAATTTATGTTGATAGGTCAAGGTTTAATTGTAGCAGTACTCTATTGAGTTGCTGATTTTTCTTCTTCCGCTTCTCCTTATTCTAACGCTTTCCGAAGTGGTTAGTTTTAGCTACAAAACTTTTTCCCAATAATCCATAGCAACAGATCGAGCTGTGGTTTAGTGCTTTGAATAAGATTGCTAAACTTCGAGTTACAGCCCACGCCAATGTGTCCCCTCTAAGATGCCGATGAGCAACTTAAGAATTTGGGATACTCTGTGAAATAAATAATGTAACAGCCCATACTTAGTTTTTAAGGACAAATAGATTACTTACTAAAAACGAGGCATATTCCGGGCATTTTTAGCGCGCGGTTTTGTGAATATCAGTAAGACAAAATGTGACCTTGCGCCAAAACATAAATATTCTTTTGACAATCTCAAACAACACTCACTGCCGGTATTACGGCCAAAGTATTTTACTAATGGCTGTTTTTTGTTATTGACAAATTTCGAGTAGAGTTCTCAAGCAAGGTAAAGAGATACAAGGCTTTGAAATTCAACTCAATAGCCAATGGGTATTGCCGGTAGCACTATTATAATTATAATTCACTTATAGGTACATTCAATAAAAATATCTGAACAACTGTCACAGTGAACTGAATGAGCTTTAATAGCTTATGTAACCTTTAAATTAATAACGAAAAGGTCATACGTTATAATTGATGTACAAAAAAGGCTAAATGTAAACCACTATTAAGCTCTACTGAAAACGGTACGTAGAATCAAGTCATCCGTTTTTAAAGGATCGAATAAAAAACGTATAACACCCGTAACCTTCGCATTAACGTGAACGACGCATGAGTCAAGGTGTGAAGTCAGGAAGTCATGATCAGCGACTCGTCGACCTCAGTACACGATTTTTTATTATTACTACTTAATAGATATATCGTGAACTTAATTGATACTTGTGTTCAACATTCATATAACCACTAGCATAATTTATAGATTTGCATTATTATAAATTAAGAATTCATTAATTTGATCAAGCCACTTTAGCAAAGATTAATATTAAACAGTTATCGAATACTTTATTCGTGAAGTTCATAGTAAATAATAGCTCAAGCATGTGCAAGTTGAAGTGGAAGTGATCACGTCTCATAGTTCACCGAACTGATGGGTGCTGGAGGTTAAAGATTCTGGAGTAGGGATAGACCAAAAAGCACAGCGTAGAACGTTCACTGATAAAGCGGTTAGACTTTTTTAAAGTCGCCAGAAGACACAGGATGCCGACCGCTTCCAATCAATTCTTTTTAGAATCAACCAAGATCCCAATCATGAATAAAGCAAAATAGATTTAGTAAATAAGAAAAGATAATAAATACTTATAATGGTATAAGAATAAAGGTAGAAATCAAAATTATAACAAATATTAAAATGTAAATGTGACAACTGCGATAATGTAGCAAACTTTAGTCTATAAAAGAAGATAAGGGAAGGCAGGTGATGCACGGGAGACGATTTGAATGTGAAGAAAAATAGAGAATGTGAAGAACAGAAGAAGATTGTTGTATTAAATTGTGAAGGAAGAAAGGAAAAAATAAAAGAGTAACATGAAAAAATACTTTACCCGAGTTTTAACTTCCCTTGCCCCGTACATGGCAGGGGGAACGAGAATTCCTCAAAAAAGGGGCATAAATAAAAAAAGCTGATCCTTTTGAAAATCTATGATGACTATTATTGTAATGCTAATGATGATGACTATACAATAAGACTGTATAAAATTATAAAGCTAGATGTATACTAATAAAAGTTACGTTTTTTTTTATATCCGACTTTACTAGTTTTCTCATTTACTATTATATTATGGTTATGTTTATTTATATTTTAGGTACATCGAAGTTGGTGATGGAATATATTGTTAGTTAGTATTAATGTATGAAACACGTACTCTTAAGAATCACGTACACAAATCGTGACGTAGCTTTTTCTACGAAACCGTGCTGTGCAGGGGAATGACATGGATATGTGAAACAAGAGATCCGAGATTAGTGCAATACGAATATTGAATTTAAAAATACATTTTAACGTATATATATACAATATAGTAGAATAACGAACTTTTCATACGAAACACGTAAAATACGCGAATTGTTGCAAATTGTTAGTAAATATAAACAATAAGGGATTTGTCGAATAAAATGTTTTAATGAGTGATTATTTTTTAATAATTAAAACACTATGAATTTCAAAGGAAATTATATAAATTATCCTTAAGGAACTGTTTGTTTATTAAAAAAATTCATTAATACCTTGTACTTTACTTCCAGAGTGCCACATCACAGTCTAAACACGCAGCGCGATTCCTACGTCTCGCTATGGCCTCTATTATGGACATCCTCAAGATTAAGCCCTTCGTCGAGGTCTCTGTGGGTCAGTTGTTGTGGGGATACGAAGATCCACTTCTTAAACTCGCGAAAGATGTCGTGCCTAAGGAGCAAAAGTTACCTTACGAGGAATTTGGACTTTTCTATGGGGTAAGTTGTATTTAACTTTCATTTAAAGAAACCTTAACAAGGTGGACAGACATTATTAAGATCGTCGGAAAACACTGGATTAACAATCGAAACGGGAGGTCATTGTAAAGTAAAGCAGTGGACGTCCTATGGGAGAAATCATGATGATGAAATTTCATAAAAATAATTGTTTGAAATACATTAATAGTTATTACTTTTATTAAACGTCTTCACGCTATTTTCAGAAAAACGGTACGTCACCGGATATTGTGACCATGTTTTCGGGGGAAAAAGACATCGCCCATTATGGCATCTTTGACAGGTAAGAGATACGATATTCGTAAAGAATACTTCGCAATAAGTGTGTAATGAACTCCAAAACAGTCATAGTTACAAATTAAATATGAAAAAGCCGAGCCAACATTCTAAAAGAAGCAGCCCGACTACAGCTGCAGTTCAAATCGATATTAAGCCCTCTGGGACACCTTTGTATTAAAATATCTGTCTTTTTTTCATTACATTTATCTATTTTAAACACGTTAATGTAACTTTTTATAATTAACAACACCGATGTTTAACGGGATATAACAAATTAAATCTTGATTCAGCACAAGGCACAAGAGTGTAAACATACATGTAAGGAAAATTGTTACATTTGCTATTTCGAAGCGATCATTGTTTGCGTAATGAAGCTTACTTAGTTACAAGCGCAATGGCTCTATTGAAAACCTCGACTCTGGTCGTTACAAAGATTTTTCAACGCCATAGACAGACGTTGTAAACTTAGGTTGCTTAGACAGATGTTTCATGAGGTTCTAGAGAAGCCCTTGTGTCTAGTAAACCTAGCCTTTCTGAACTTTTGCCCAAGCGACGGCTATGTAAAGGCCTGAGTAGAGGCAACAATGAGAACACTCGAGCTTAGTTACAAAAAAAGTTATCGGTAGCATACAAGATGTTTCCAAAATATGTACAATAAAACATTTATTATGTCACAGAAAATTATTAAAAAAGAAAAATTATAAATCTTGAAAACCTTGCAGATCGCTTTGCAGATTGCAGATAGACCTACCTTGAAAGTTATTACAGATCTTATTAAACATAAGTGTTTATTGTGATAGCGTGACATAATATTTGTATAACAACCAGGTATAACATGAGAGAACGCCTCCCGCACTGGACGAACGACGAGTGTAACAGCATCGCCGGTTCCGACGGTTCAATCTTCCCCCCGCATATCACAAAGAACGACACTCTGATGGTCTACGACAAGGATCTTTGCAGACTGCTACCGTTGAGGTGAGTACATGATAAAAGCTTTCGCATTTTTTAAGAACTTTAGATATCTTAATCAATATAGATTTATTCACATTGTTTTCCGTTCTAATTAGTTTATAGTATACAAAAAGAGGACACTGCCAAAACAGCTCATTTCTATGGAAACTAGCATAAACTTAAAATAAAATTGTAATAGTTCAAAACGCGTCCCGAATAGAACAATAAACAGTCGGATATTTTGTAAAAACTTTCTCAGATTTTTTCATTATTACCATAGTAATCAATAATGATAAACTAGAGCTGTTATATCACTTAATCATTTTTTTAACTAGTAAGATATTTACTAGTTTTTGTATGATTATTATTAAAACTTATTTCATGATAATTCTGCGGCTTAATAAGGGAGTTTATATTATATTATTATTATAGTGAACTGCCTACAAAGGAGTTACTAATTGTATGCAAATTACAAAAGTACAACAAGCTTATCTTTATTTCTAGTGGTAACTTTAATAATTTCTTGATCATTCATATCCAGTAAAAAGCTCATAAATGCTACAGATACAACTGGCATTTTTGTTACAAGAAATTCCGTCTAAATGTCATATGGTTATAGTAAAACCAGGCTTATAAAACATACCAGCTTAAACAAAGTGCAGCGCCTATTTTGTATTTTAAAGATAGAAGTACTAATAATTACAGGTTAACCATTAAACATCCGATTTATCAAAGATAGAAAAGTATGTATAATGTAAATAAGTTTTATTAATAGAATTAGGAACGACACATGAATCGAACTAAAATTGATATTTAACAAACACATTGTCTTCGTACGGGCGCCATTAGTGCGAAAGTCATAATAAGGCACAAAGAACAATGGCCGGCTCATATAACACCGTGAGATTGTCATTACATAAATCTCCCCGCACGTAACCCCGCGCCACACACGAAGAACTAACGTTTTCACAGCGTCGGGCAAAAAGACGGATTCACTGTTCATGATTATATAGCTAGTTGGAGGAAGAAATACTATTGATTAACTACCAATACAATTCACATTCGATAATTATCTTCCATGTCCTACTTATTTTAATAAATTTAAGTTAAATGTACTTTCACTTAATTAGTTGTGCGCTTTGGGCACCCACGAGTGAGAGTCGCGTCCGCGTCGCCCATCTTCATCCAATATGTGTAAACTTAATGTATTATCATCCTTATATTTTTAAGCTCAAATTGAAAGATTTACCTCTTCCTTCTTAGTAACTACATTCTTCGTCATCACAGAGTTACCTAAGAGCCTCGATCTTAGAGTTTAGGCTAAGCTTATCTTTATCTCTTGCCACCGCAAACCTACTGAAGCTATAAATGCTTACTGGCAAACAGCATTTTTCAATGATAAACTTAAATTTCATTCTATCGCAGTATTATACAATTATTATTGTGTACAAATGTGAATATGCACTCCATTTTGTAGACTTTCTTACCATAACTGTATATATGCTCTTCATGTAGTAGATTTTATATAACAATAAATAATAACGAAGTGTTAATCAATGTTTCCAAATCTGATCGCGCATGCCTGTACCAACAGTTCAAAAGAAGAAACGTTCAGTTTTTTTTTTTATATTTCTGTTATATCGAAAAGAAGTTATAACATCTTTTGTGTACAAAACTTAGTTTAGTTACTTTTATAAATTGTATTCGGATTAGCTTAACATTAGCTACTGATTTCGCAACCTATTTTCTCGGGGTTTCTACATTTTGTTAATTTCATATCAATTTTGTATTGTACAATTTAATGGAAAGTTTAAGTAATTACCTAAAACATAATTACATATTCTTATTGAAAACATTTTTATTTATAAAACAATACAAATATTTTATAACTTTTGGATGCTGGAGTTTTAATATTTCGGATTAAAAATGAAAAAAAAAATATCGTAGGTATAACTTTGTAGATTTTTACTTAACAACTTTAAATGTTTAGGTCGATAAATATAGACAAAGCTCACTCAAAACAATAATACCGTCGCTTAAAGCGTCGTGAGTCAGGCTACAGGGCTACAACACACTATCGTTTCATAACCACAACAATGGTTTCTCAGGCCCATTGTACGCTAATGCCCTTATCCGCTTACAACTGTTTATTACTACTGCGTACTGGGTACGTAGTCTCGTTTCAAATATCATTCGTATTGCAATATTACGAATTTAATTTTCACACGCAAGTAGTGGTTGACTGTATATTTCCCCGAAGTAAACTATGGATTAGTTACTTAGATATCAAGTGATGTGTTGTTAGTTTACCGAATAGATACAGATGAATCAGAAACGCTGTAATTAATGATTATAAGAATCAAATAAAAATAGAGGGGCAGTATCCAGCAGAGGTATTAGTAATACAGTCGTTATTTAAAGAATATCGCATTATTATTACATAACACATGTAATTCAACTATAGTGTACCTTTTGGTATTAGATCCGATGATCCGACGAGCCCAGCAGTAGATACTAGAGACTTGCGATTGTAGGTCGCGGGTTCTATTCCCGGGATACAATATTATATAATTAACAAGTTGTGCATTAATTATATAGGATTGCCACCGCTCACAAACATATTTCCAGAGGATGGGCAGCAGCGTCCTCTGCATACAATAATAACACACTGCGATCGCCAGTCCGATATCTTTGGGAGAGGCCTGTGCTTTGCAGTGGTCGTCTATGGTCTGAAACGACGAAGGTTTTTTGTAATTACATAAATATATAACGTATAAACGTTAACCTGTTAAATATTGTGAGGTGTAATACCAAAATAAATCGGCTAATGTTCTATTAAATCGAAAAAACTCAAAGTTCAATCAAAAAGCAGTAATTAATTACTATTTAATATAGAATATTTTTAAGTGATAATACATGTTGTGAGTAAATTGATTTAGCTGCTGTAATAAGGAAGTTTATAAAATTGATCACAAAAAATGACCTTGATGTGGGCTTTTATCAAATAAAAGCCGGTTAGCAATCCCCGTAGCTTTAAGTTGCAGCATGGCATTATAGATGCATATACTTAACTTGATTCTAGTTTCTTTTTTGGCACGTCTAGCATTTTCCTTGACGCAGACAAGTGATCTTTGTAAATATTCCAAAGTGCAAAATAAGAATTATTGATGAGGTGCTGAATTGTCTGACTTATGAAGGTTATAATTGATGCACCATCTGAATTTTATAGGGTTTAAACTTTTATCTTTATTATTAACGGTGTAATGATGATATATGTCCGTTTCAAATACTCGTGTTATAATAATTTTTCTTGTATTGATAAGACAAAAACTCAGAAAAAAATTAGTCCACTATCATTACCAACTCATGGATATATACAACACTGGTGTACATATACAGATTGATTGGTAATAGGTTTAGAAGCTTTAAAAGGTGAATTTACATCTCATTTTCTGTCAATTAATGTACATTTTTCAAAATTCGGTACACTACATTTTAAATAATTATTTTTTAACTATCTGCCCTAGCAGGCTTTGTACCACCAGAAGCTGTTGGTCAGTCAGATTTTCGAATGAAAAATTAATTACTACTTTACAGAGTGATTAGAAATAGGTGTAAAAACTTTGAAGCTTTTTGCTGACAAATGAGCTATGCGTTCACCTTTTTAATACTGTATAGAACTCTTTAATAATTATAAATTTATGTTAAATAGAAAATTGTGAAAATCACAATCTTGCAGGTTTTTGGAAGAAGTAGAATCGAGCGCGGGGGTACAAGGCTACCGCTTCACACCCCCAGAGGACGTGTTCGCAGCGGACGAGCACAACAAGTGCTTCTGTCCTGCCGGCCCGCCCTGCGCCCCCAACGGACTCTTCAACGTGTCGCTGTGCCAATATGGTTAGTAACTACAAAATAAACGTTCTTAATCCTATCGTACACAAACGTTTTTCGCCGAGAAAATCGATGGTTAATTCGCCGTATCTTGTAAGCACGGTTACCGGTATTGTATGGACCACTAAGAGAGCATGTCGACAAAAATAAACGGCGAAACACGATGCCGCATACTCCGTGTTGGCCTCTCGACGAGCCACGTCTCTTTCTCTTTTATATTTATACATTAATTTTCTGTATGTTAGTATTTGTTTCTAATTTTAAAATTTTCGAAAAATAATATTACATTAACTTAATACTGCATGTTTCTAAAATATTTTAGTTAAATAAAACATCAACCCTGCTTGATGTCTAAAGACGAACAAAAATGCTATATTTTTTTGTTATTAAAAAAATAATTTTCCCCTTAGCATTTACGTCATCATTTCTATCGTTCTAACGTCCACTACGGGACATAGGCTTTATTCAGGATCTTCCGTCGATCATGAGATGCTTGGTGGAAGAGGTATAGACCTCAGCTACTCTGTTGTCAAGGAAGCTCGAAGGCTTCCAGATACCTTAGCTCGGGCCATATCGTTCATTTCATTACATTACAAGGCCGCTACGTTCCTGGGCCGCTCAGACGAACGCTCCATGAAGTAACTGGACACTAAAACTCTCGAAAGGAAATCGGTTTTGATTCAAAATTTGTTTTTATTAAATGCAGTAAGTTCTGAACATCATTCCAACAATTAGCGAATTATTTTTGTTTTAGATTCGCCCATTATGCTGTCCTTCCCCCACTTCTACTTAGCGGACGAAAACCTCCGGGAGGCGGTAGAGGGTATCTCGCCCCCTGTACCCGAGAAACATCGCCTTTTTATCGACGTGCAACCGGTATAACTTTCAATTAACCTTTTACGACGATTACTGAGAATCCTGTGAAGAAATAATTAAAGTAGGTTAGGTTGATGGAATAAATTCTTTAACACTTTTTTCAACTCATAGACGACCACTGCAAGACATTGGCTTCGCCAAAGATATCTATGAAGAGATTTACCATTATCCCCTCGCTTGGCTGGTTGGCGATCACAGTGTGGTATTATCGTATGCAGATAATACTACAACCCATCCTTTGGAAACTTTCTATGAGTAGTAGTAATCTGATATAATTAAAGCACAAAATGTGAATTATATAAGATTGTATCCCAGAAATCAAACATGTGACCTGCGATCGCAGGTCTCAACTCTCTACTGCTACCACTGCTCAGTATCATTATAAGTATTATTGGAACGATTCAAAAAGAAGATAAAGATGTGCACCAATATACAAAAGTCTCTGTCACAATAATTTAATGGCTTCCGATACAACAAAGGCATATTAAAATTATTTAATAGTTCGTTATAATAACGTTCATAATACAGATTAGTAATATAAATTCTTAAGGTTACCTATACAAATAGTGATTAAATTAATTACAAATCCAAATAATTAATTTATTTTCCGTTTCTGGTTTTATAACTGCCGCTCTAAAATATTTTCCACTTTAAGGTTTTTCTTACTTACGAGGGTCAAACTGAAAGTTCTTAGAAAATCAAAAACTAAGCATTCTAGCAAGTTATTAGTTTTATTATAACTTTTCAAAATAGCGTCCATTTACATCAATACATCGCTGCATTCGATGGAACCATTGAGAAAAGCACCTTGCCCACTCGGCCTTAGGGGTCTCTTCGACGGCGTTTTGAAACGCAGCCACTGCTTCTTCGGCGTCCATAAAATGTTTTCCTCGAAGTTTTTCTTTTATTTTCGAGAATAAATAAAAATCGCAGGGTGCGAGGTCGGGGCTATACGGCGGGTGACCCAGTAATTCCACGTCTGAGGTCGCCAAATAGTCGATCGTTTGCCTGGCGGTGTGCGACGAGGCATTGTCGTGATGAAGGAAGATCCTGCTGCGAGGTCGTTTCTCTCGAACTTTTTCCAAGACAAGTGGCAAACAGTTGTTAGTGTACCACTCTGCATTAACCGTTTTCTGATCCTCTAAGACAACTGTCGCGTAATGACCTGTCTTTCCGAAGAAAGAGGCCACCATCTTTTTTCCAACACTTCGACCTCTCTTCACTTTAGTTGGTAACTCTTCGGAAGGAAACACCCACTGAGCAGACTGTCTTTTGGTTTCCGGATCATAACAGTAAATCCAGCTTTCGTCACCCGTTAGTATGTCGAACACAGCATTTGAGTCACCTCCGTTAAATTTTTGGATCATTTCTCGGCACCAATCAACACGGCGGAGTTTTTGCCTGGTTTTTGCCTGGAGCCTCGGTCAAATTATGCGGTATCCAGCGGGCACAAAGCTTCCTGACCGCTAAATGTTCATGGAGGATTTTGTGCACTTGACTCATACCTATGCCTAGACTTGTCCGAATCTGCTGATAGGTCACTCTTTTGTCAGTCTCTATCATACGCCGCACAACACTGATATTGTCTTCAGTCGTCGCTGTAGAAGGCCGTCCCTCACGCAAATCATCGGTGAGATTAGTTCGACCACGTTTGAATTCATTAAACCAGTTGTAAACTGTGGCACGAGATGGGGCTTCATCGTGAAAAGCCAATCGAAGTCTATCATAACTTTCTTGTTGACTTATATGACATCGAAAGTCATAAAAAATCATTGCACGAAAATTTTCTCGGCTTAAATTCATTCTGACGTGCACTGACAATTTTCAATTTGCCGCCAAATCGTAAAACTAATGACAAATGAATGAAATGTATACTCAATATTATTGGTAAAGAGTTCTATTTTCAAAATTTAAACTTATTTTTTTAATATAATGCTTTTAAATTGCCAGTTCTAAAAACTTTCAGTTTGGCCCTCGTACTACTGGAATGTTTGTTTTGTTCTAGAATTTTTTTTTTATTCTTGTCTGCGTCTTCTAATTTACTACCAAAATAGAAACCTTTTGTTAGCCTTATTATATGAGTGGGATTCTTCCTAGGGCCGGTAAGTCTGAGGTGGCAGTAACAACTTTAAGTCGGAAGTAGAAGTGTGTGACATTTTTATTTCTATGGAATTCCCCCTTTCGATGCGCCGCTGATAATGACTTAATGTTGCTGCTATAATACGGAAGTAAATAAAGGATTATATTTCTGTGGAATTCCCCTTTTCGATGCTCTGCTGAAGATGACGTAATGTTGCACCTACATATGTTTAAATATTCACATAATAAGTTATCAAATTTTGATCATTGTTGGTTGCAAAATGAAATAAATACAAAGGAATATGAGAGAGAAAAGGGGCGTCACAAGCGTGTGTCAAATGATATTATCACAGTCTTTGGGAATGTAATAATATTTTTTTTTTAATTAATGATGCATCTTTTGACCTCGATTGAATGTAAGCTAAAGTATTTATAATATTTGATTTAACACAAGATAATAAAACGGGAATGATTATTAATTTAACAGGAAATGGGAATCGCTATGCGGGCTCGCGCGAGGATCCAGATCAATCTTGCCGTATCTCAGGTTGTGGACATCAAGCAAGTAGCCAACTTCCCAGACATTGTCTTCCCCATACTCTGGTTCGAGGAGGTAAGCAAAGCATTAAGTTTTTACAACTCTTTTTACTTTAAATTAAAATATCAGCCTCTTACAGGTCGCTGCTTATATAAGTACGAAAGTTGAAAAGTTACCAAAATAAATAAATGAGACCAGAGGTTTATACATATATAATTTTAACGTATATGTATATATAAATATACATATATGTTATATTGTCCATCTTATCTATTGCGGCGTCTGAATTATTCAAAATATGTCTAATGCTTTCAGTGCCAGCATTTGACTAGGCATATCGAGTCGAAGATTAGACTTACGGCAAAAATCGGTTGAGGGGCAGAATGTAAAGCGTAGTTTTTATCGTATATTGCATCAAAAGATTTGTATATACATAGAGTAGTTATAACTGATAGCGTTTATAAAAGATAAAATACTCACACAATTTCTCTATATATTTGACACTTCCATACTCATCACCGGGTTAATTTTTAAAGTTGTTCTTAATACGATGATTTGGAAATATAGCAAAAACATATTAGACACAAGAACCAAAAAATAAAAGTAATGGTTGTTACAACGCTATAGTTATATTATTAAGTAAAATCGTTTATACTCTCCGAAAATTAAGGTGCATCTGACGGCATGATTTACAAAACCGAACCATGGCATACATTTAACTCTTGTTCAATGTGCCATATCACATGACAGGTACTATACAATCTTATTTCTCAATATTTTATAAAGCAAAGGCTCAGATAGATATTGAAATGGTCAACGTGTTCAACTGATGACGGTACTGTGATGTTAAACTATTGTTCAGGGTATCAACGAGCTTCCTGATCAAGTATCATCACTGCTACGGTTGGCCACCAAGGTGCCGCCCATCGCCCGTTCTGCTCTCGGATGGGGGCTATCTGCGCTTGGCGTGCTACTCATCCTTTTAGCCGTCACCTGCCTCATCAGGTAACGAAGCTCTGCACTCATACCAAAGTTTTCGTCAGGTAATAAAAATATTATAAACGGCTGATAAACGCCCACTGCAAGAGGGATCCCAAAAGATTCCCGCGACGACCGGTCTGGCGCTACAAGCATCCAGCGACATTGACTGTGTCATTAGTCCACCTAGTGGGCGGCCTACTTCTGACACGTTTACCGGCTCGTGACCTTCAATCGAGGAGAACCTTTCGTCCTCAAAAACGGTTGGATGCACAAGTGATGTACCTCACCCACCGCCTCTTCAGACGAGCAATTCTTCGAGCAACTCAAAAGAAATATTTTTAAATAGATCACTGTATTGGGTATGAGGATAAATAGCGTTCCGGCCTGATGGTGTCTCCGGTTATGCCTAAATCTTAGACCTCATTGCGTTAGAGAACCTATTTACTAGGTCTTGTTATGAATGGCGAAAGATAGTTCAGTTTCTTATATTATAGAACAAAAAAAGCCAACAACTTAGAGGTTCTCTCTGCGATTCCCGCCCTATACCTTAGTTTTGGGTCAGATAAATAAGCTATTTGAACTATATATCTTTATAAAGAAAAAAAAATTATAATCATACACTATAGGCCATAGACCTCACAAATAGATTTCCTATAAGAACGATTGAAACATATGTGACACTCGAATTATGAATTAAGAGGTTTATAGGGAACCTTGTATCAATTGATCCAATACTTTTAAGCAATTGTTGACGGCGGACCTTATCAATATCGCTAATGTGTGTGCCAATTAAATACCTTAGGCATACGAGTATATTGATGAAATTATACCCTTAGATTATTAAAATAATTAATAGTTAATTGCGTTGCATTTTATTTAATGGACAACACGATTTTTTATCGACAAAATACCGAACTATGTTCCACGGGGTTCTGTACTAGAACCTTTTTTGAATTTATTACACTCACTTATCTGAATTTGATGATTCGCTTAAGTTATTAGTACATTATATATATGTGTATTAAATAAGACCTCTAATTGTAATTCTACACTGTACTTAGTATTTCATTTATTAAAATTAAAATTAGGTTATAAATTAACACATTCCCGTCCATAGATCATCACATAGACAAAGCACGCTGAGGCTGGAGGGGCACGCGGTGGCGAAAGCACCGCCAGCAAAGGCGCCGGGCAAAGAGAACGGCTACGAGCTGAACAACAGAAGATAACTGGCACATCACTCTTTAACCAAATCACAACTTTTTCACACAACTGTCTTGAGACTGATAATCACAAAAATGTTTTAACGCGCTAACTACATACTCTACCAACGAAGCCACAGCAACCGTTATCCATATTCAATATTGTTAACGAAATTTAAACATGTGTAATATGACAGTGGAAAGTTTATTGAATGACATTTACAGAAGCCCTTGCTCATGAATTTGACAAGTCTTAAGACAGTTATTTCATCATATTACACTAAATAATTTATAAAAAGAACGATTTATTATTTGTTTTTGATAATTAAATTTGACAGCATCGCATAAAGTTAAAAAAAAAGCTTTTGCCTTTTCGGGTTTCGTTTTGTACGTCGTTGACATTTATTAAAACTGTGCATCTTTGTCACTTGACGCATCTGTATCAAAACACAATAAAATGCGGCTCAATCGGTAATTAATGTGATGGTATTTGTCTATCCGCGCACAGTTCTAAAATTGACTTTGTCAAATATGACAGTTGAGTAGGTATCTGTATAGCCGTATTTATCATGGACTGACTATAGCCACAATTGCTATTAACGCGTTGGCTAATCTGCGGTATCGTAGTTAGCAGTTTGGGATTAAACAGTTAAGTAATCTTTAGCATTTTTTATTCGTGTAGGTAACACATTATGATTGTACGTTTATTCCTTTTTATTTTTAGTCTCTTACATCGACGAATGTGATAATTTAATATTCCCGTAATAGATATTTTTAAATTGAACAAATTGTATAATTGAAATATTGTCAGCGTCAACGATGTTTTTGACATTTAAATTTATCCGCCGCGATTTTATCATAAATTATTACATTTTCCAAGCGTCTAAAACGTACGAAAATGGTCGCTGGCGGCATAGCATGAAAATGGACTTACTGTAAATATTATGATAATAGAGAAAACTGATTTAGCGGAGCTGCCAATAACGAAATTACCACCAACATGGGAATTTGTCCTCAGGTAGTCATAAGTACGGTATCCTGGGCCGAATGTATGAGTAGCGTAGATATAAAGAAATCTGGATATTCAAGCCCTATTCACGCCGCTCATTCCATAAACCACGACTTGATTTTAAACGAGAAAGTTGTTGAAATTATACATTTAGTAAATCGCATTACCGATAGCTACTAGTCTAATAGGGGGTCCGTCCTTGTATGTTAAGAATATACAATTAACTCTTCCATTTTACCAATTTACTATTTTCATAGTCTTAAATCTATCGCGGATTGGTTAGCTTATAAGTTAGTCATATATAATATAAAAGTTTGTACGAGTTTATATGGCGCATTACCATAATGCCAAAAATGTTTAAGAATGAGAATTTTCAATACGCATCATGTTTAGTATTGCTTCAATGAATCTCATAATCCGCACGAAATAAAGACACTATATTTTTGTTCGTTTTTGTTTTATAGTTTTTTACTTGACATACAATTTACTTTAGATAATTTGTTTAAACTTTTCATTTATATAATTCGTTGCCGGGCAAATTATAAATATTTGTTCTTAATCAAGCAAGCAAATTATTTGTTGTGACTATTTTTGAACGAATTTTTTGACGACAACACTTACATATCAAGCCAAAAAGGCGAATATCGTTTGGCTACAAATTATTTGCCTACATGTTAAGTGTTGCCAATATGACTATTGCTCAAATTCTGTACTTATTGTCTAATAAATTGTTTAATGAGTGTAAATGTTAAAATTATGCATTAATGTAAATAAAGAAATAAAGGTGTAAGATATATAACTGTTCATTTTATTTCGTTGCCTAAAATTCCAACTAATGAATCAGTGTAATGCCTTATTTTCTACTCTTCCTAACTAAAACCCGTGTTTTATTACATTAGTCAAGGTCACTGGTCACTGTTTTTATACACCGTAAACTTGTTGGTAATGAAGCTGCTTGTTGCAGAAGAAAGACATGGAAAGAAAAAGAAAGTTCTTCATGTCTAATTGAGGGAATATCAGCAACGCACCACCTCGAGACGTCGTATTCTCTACGACTCCCATGACTATCGCGGTAGCTTCAGTCATAAGAGAAAAATAGAACAGGCCATCTTCCACCGTCGCTGAATCTGTTAATAGATTTGTAATTCTTGGAATTTCAGTTTTTTTTTTTCGTAATGAGCATTAACACTGTCTCTTAACTTTTTGTAGTCTACGGTATATTTTATAAAAAAAAATTGAAATTTTGTACAAATTTTAATTACTGGAAGCAAAAATTAGTGCTAAAACATGAAGATCATTGTCGCAATCCAATTTCTGACAAATGTTTCATTTACATAAAAAAATAAACCAAATAAAACACCCAAATATTTTTGCTTTCGTCGAAGTAAACACAACTGGTTTTTATTAAGATTTATATTAAAAATCTAACTTAGCTTATTTTGCAACAAGAGACAGAGTGTTAACCAAAAAACTACTTTGTCGTGTCCAATGACTAACTCTATACCTATTGACTATCATTTAACATTGTGCCGGTTAAAACTTGAATAGGCGTTGAATGCAGAACATTTTGTTAGGTCCATGATGAGATTGTTGCCAATAATTGCGTTCATTATTCTTCAGTTCTGTTGTAGATAATGGTTTGCTCATCTTTAAAAATTATTTAATATTATGGGTGTGTTCCTTGTGGGTGCCCTTCCGTGACATTGAATGATTATCGGACTTCATTCAAACAAAAATACATTACATGTAGGAGAGAAGTTAATGGAAGAATTATTTGGATAATGATTTAGCAAAACAAAACCATGGAATTACATTAAATCCTATAAATATTTTAAATAAAAAGCCTTTGTAAATTGACGGAAGATTCGAAAGCAATTCGAAGAAGGTCGAGCGTGTATTTACCTCCAGAATAGCGAGTGGACTGGCGAGCCGGCGACGGGACGCAGGCATCACACGCTTCTATTGGTTTTACCTCATATGGTCACGCTTTGGAATGAACGCATCAAACGCGTCATGCGTACATGCACCACACAGTTTTGTATAAGAATCTAACCTGGGTTTGTTTAAAACATTGGTCGGATAAGACTGAATAATCATTCAGGTGAAAAATATTGTGCCTAGTGGTATAATTTTAACTTTATATAAGCTTCTAATGTATAAGAAAGGTTTAAATTATAAAAAATAAAGTAATAAACAAGTAAAAAAAGAAAGTCTGGCGAATGATAGATGAAGCATGATAAGATAATGTAAGAAATGTAAATGTAATGAAAGTAGCAGAATTACAATAAATAATAAAATAAAAAAAATATTTATAAAAAGCCTAAGGTCCTGTCCAAAAACAAAATAAAGGGAACGAGAGGCCCTCAAAACGTGGGCCATAAAAAAACAGGATTTTTCATTAGAATTTTTATGTTGACATTATTTTGACTAACACACCTATCCCCCGATTTGCACAGTACATGTTTACATGATTTTCGAAATAAGTTGTTTTTGGTTTTTATCGCACTCTAATAAATGCTGCTGTGATTGAACACGTCTGTGTACACATTTCACGGGGAATCCCGAGCTTATGTGCTGTCTTGGCTCAATATGAAGAAGTTTACAAAGATTTTACAAAAAATTCGAAGCAACTGTTAATAACCGATTTTATTACCATCTCTCATAATGTTAATATTTCTGCTTCAAACATTGAATCGTCACAAATAACTTCGAGTGATGAAAGTTAATTCTAAACTTCGATTCCGAAAAAAAGAATGAGAGTAATTTCTGACAGTGATAAAAGATAATAAAACACCTTTGGTTTTATTTTTTGTTCTTCTGTTTAATGTATCGTAATTAAATTAAAAAAAAAAACAGTGTTTCGTAATATATTAAATATTTTAACTTGTCAATGTATTTTAATTTTATTTCTGTGTACACCTAAAAATATTTCATAAATCACAGCTGTTAAATAGCAAAATTATGTATTTTCTGCAAACTTTTCGATTTACACGGTTTTGACCTAAAAATTTTGTATTTTCGATTTACACGTTTTTCTCAGGAACGTATCTACCGTGTAAATCGGGGGATAGGTGTATGTAATATTTTACTAAATCACTTATAAATAATTATTTACATCATTATCGGTAACTAATATGGGGTCCCCACACTCCATTTTTAACATTGTGTGAACATTCGCATGGTCACATTTGGACAAAGGCAATAAAAAAAGACTTAGAAATCCCCAACTGTAGCAGAAATTCCTTCCACCTGCACTTGCGTTTTGCTAATGCTTTGATTCTATTCCTATAGAACAATCTATCAGCATCATTGCTTTCAGGCAATCATAACTTAGGAGTCTTCAAGACAGTAAATAAATGTAAAAATAAAAATGACAGCAAATAAATGATTTTCTTCTGGGCAAGCATATACCATCTTTAGACTCGTCATCGCGTAAGAGCAGGCCAAACAGAAGTCATAGGCTTTGCCTTTAAAAGGACAAAAAACGCAAGTGTTTTCTTTATTACAATAGTCTGGATTATCTTGTAATAAATAATACATTAAAACCAAAAACCTTTATATCGTCCCATTAGTGTGAGGATTTTGCAAGTTTTAAAGCTTGGGAATGAATTGCTCTACTATTGTAGTAAGGATATTATAAATTATCTAAAAAAAATACTGCCATGCCATTATATGAACTCGATGTGATACTACTTTTCATCAATTTTGACTCTCCTCTTATTCTATACGTTAACAAGTCACTGCCAATATAATATAAAAAAACCCTGTAACGCCTTTCAGTTTGATTTCATAAAGCTTTATTTGGAATGCTTCCTACAAATTCTAATCGTTTATCAACGTGCCATATGCAGTGTGCCTTCCAAACATCAGTCAAAAAAATCACATTTATACTTCGCATATATGTGTTAAACGACGCTATATAGTGCCATCAATTTAATAATCTTATCCAAAATTAGTGGATATTTTAACCAATTTTTTACGTTATGTAAGTCATAAAATGTGCCATTTTATTTGTTATAGTAAATTTTAAATGTAAACAATATATAGCATAGCTAATTTGAAAACTGAAATTAAAAATGTAACCGGCATTGCTTAACCATTATTTAACCCTTTCGTTACTAGCGCCGGAGTTTACCGGCGTCCACTGCACGATCCGTGTGTACCAGGCGCCGGAGCTAGACGGCATCCACCTTGTAATGTGGGCTTATGTGTAGATCCGTGTTTTAAGATTTATTACAGCCAAATAAATTACTAAGAATTATCCGAACTTCTATTTTTAATTAATATACCAGTAAAATCTTTAAATATGTAACACAAATGAGAAAATTCGAACATCAGCTTACCGCCATACAATGTGCGCACTTCGCGGCGCACATGCCCGGTTCAGTAGCGTCAATTCGGCGGAACGGACTGCCGTAAGGAAAGGGTTAATACTTGCGACTATTTTCATGACCATTATGTCAGCCGATAGATACAGGGAATTGGCCTTGCCTGAAGATTGCAACAAGTTGCCCCGCATTCAACGACTTCCCGCTATCTTCACTATCTGTCTTCGGTGTAACTATTATCCTGCGGGTAATAACTTATTATAAAAAAAACATTTTGTATAGCACATTTAATTTTTAAAAAAAGAATTCAACATCAGTGGTGAAACACTAAAATATATCGGCAGTAGTGAATTCATTACAACTAAGTTTTATATTATGCTAAAATTAACTACAGTTAAAAATACATAGTTTTACTCAATGATAATTCCAGAACACATTAGTCGTGAAGATAAATAATATTAATTACAACCAATAGAAAGCATTCTTAACCCTATCGCTGCGGAGCGCTTAAAAATACATTACTCGAACGATACATTGATTATGTGACAAAATATCCGCACAGGAAGTGTATGCAGCTTTAACGTTGGTAATAAACAAATTAATGACCGTGATCATGCAATCATTGACACGATAATGTAAAACAAATGTACGGCGCCAGAAGGCGTTGTTCGCTGTGAGAAAGCATATATAGCCGAGCGCCAGAAGCTGCTATTCGCAGCAAAAGAGTTAAATCACAAAATAAACACTATGTTATTAAGAAAAATTATCTAATAACATTAGGTAAAAAATGAAAATTAAAACAGTTATTAAACATGTAAGATTTATATTTTATCTAATTTGCTTATACGAATGGTATAGTTGTATAATATGTGTAACTATAGATATTAAAATTAATATTTAATTATTATTGTTTTACAATTAATACATCTCAATAGTACATTTATTAAGTAACATAAAAGTAAAATTCAGTGACATAAATTGATTGAATTTTAGTATTACGCATAATCGAGAGATACTAATAAAAAAATACCTACATCCACGAATTAAATAAAAGTTACCTTTTTACCCGTAATGCATTGTTTGCCCGATATCTATGTAAACTAACCGCCGATCAAGTTTATATCATAAAGTGTATTTATAAAAATAAAATCGTAAAGGAATCATTAAATGACATATAACAACCTTTAATTTCATTAGGAAACTTAGAAGCATTGCTATTTACTTTAATAACAATCACGAAAAAAATAAAAGATCTAATTAAAATTTTCTTGAATATAAGTGGTACGTTAAATATTTCACGCATACTTTTTAAATTAAAACATTAAAATCAGAATTATAAAATAGGTGCACGAGGGAAAGCCGTTCACCGGCGTAATTTATAACTGTTTCTGTGCTTTTTAAAGAGCATACTATGAAACAAGTGTAGGTATATTGCTACCAAAACCGCTTTACCTTGGCTTAGGAAAGCACGGCAAGTTGAGGGCTGGAGAAAAAAAATAGTGAGCATCAACGCCGCGACCAGACCGACTCAACGAACCAGCCGATACTCCCCCATCTCCCGCGCACCGTTACCTAAGGTACAGCGGTTTCGGAAACGCTATAGTAACGTAAAAAAATTAACACATATATTGATCAATATTCTCACGACCGACTTTAAGTTATTATTCTTCATCGATAATTCATAGTAAAACATCACATTTTCCAACCAATTGTAATTCACAGTCGACCACCTGTCGGACACCTTGTTTGAAGAAACTGAATTTTTCTCTTGGAAATCTGTTTTCCTGCAGCCGACTTTCGCAAGCTGGTAATGGAAAACAGCCAACTGTTATTTGTCTAGGTAATCCCTTTTTTGTTTCTTTATGGGCACACCGCGTGAATTTTCTTTCGAATCGAAATTTCTCTTTGCCGTCGTACTTTGATTAGCGGCGTTGCTTTCGATGGTAGACAAAGCACTTGTACCTGCGACTGTATCAATATTAATCTTACTCTTAATATCAATTTTAGACATTTTGATCATTTTGGGATTAATGGCTATGATTGTGTTTGGTTTTATTTTATTGCTTGTAAAATTTTTATCAACGGATATAATCTTTTTGAGGCCTGCTCCACTAGCAATAGGCAATAACTTACATACTTTAACATTTTGCGCTTTTTGTATAGTTGATAAGTCTAACTTTTCAGAACTCTCTTCATGTTTTACAATATTTTTTGGACAAATAATGATTTCAGAGGCCTTCTTTTTTTGGGCCACTTGTGTTACATTGCTTATAATTTGGCTTTTATTTAATGTTACATTAGAAATGACTTCAGTTTTTCTGGTGTTTTTTGGGATATTCTCACTCGACTTCTCTGTTGTTCTTTCAGTTTTTATATCTTGCAAATTAACATTACCGCTTTCGTCTTTTATTAGGATAAAATTTCTAAAATCTTTGTTCGCATAAGATTTACTGTGCGGGTATTGGATAGAGACGATAGTGTTTGCAATTAGAATGGAGAGCTCTGCAATATTAAACTCGTTGCACAGAAGGTTCACATTACTTCCAGAATTGTTCTCCACTGCTGGATCCGCACCGTACTTTACTAAAATTTCTACAGTTTTAAGAAAATGGTCAACTGTTTTCGATTTGTTTCCGTTTTCTGAAATTAATAAGAATTAGTGTACTAAAGTAGGAAAATAATTTATAATTAGAAATTATATTAAGAAAACTTGAAAGAAATTACCACGAAATATTTAAGTTTAACACATAAAAATTACAAGATAATTTAAATTCAAAATATGTTTATTCAAGTAGGCATTTACACACGTTTGAATAATTGATAACTTTAAGATTATAAGTGAGCTAACTTTGGCTCGAAATGATGATCTGCTAAAAAGAGCCGGCCAGAAACAAGTTGTTTTTTTTTTTAATCGAAATCAAAAACTGTTTGATGTGTATGTTAACAACAAACACGTGAATGAATTAATAAACTAAGTTCCACAAATTTCGATCAACTAAAAATTTAGAAATGCTACAAGATTTATTTAATGTCATACTTTGAAATTTAGATTTTAAACTAAGAAAGGAAAGGTCTAAGATATATTGTGGAAGGATACATGATATACTAACTAAAAGCGACTTTAAAAGCAAATTTTAACTTACAAAACATAAATTGACACGGTGGAAATATTTGAGTATTTTAATATTTCCATAATTCGGATTATCACATATTAAAATTAATTATTTTTTCTGTCCGTGCAAATTATTTTACTGCCAAAAGTTATTAGTCTGTCGCATTTCCATAGTTTCAGAGTGATCACTTTATACAGAGCGATTGCATAACGGTGTTTATTTGCTATCACTTATTATACGGTACACCCTTTACAAAAATTAATAGTTTCAGGAATATTAAATAACGTAAGAATAATATAGTAAAAGATCGTTTTAAAGATTCAGTTTAATACACATTATTATTAGTTTTTGTTTACTATCAGTCCTTTGTATTACTACTAGATGGCGTTGTACTACCGCATTCCAATAGATTCTCAGAATGATCACGTTTTACAGAGCGATTAGGAAAGCTAGGCTATATATTTATGTATAAATTTTAACACTCACTTCCAACTTCTGAGCAAGTCGCAGCGACGGCTACATAGAGCGCAGTGTTGCCGCTGTTAGGCATGCGTAAGTTCACGGTACTGGGGTCGGCTTCCAGCAATATTTGAACATTGTCGTAGTGCCCCTGTCTACTGGCAAGCATTAATGGATTATAACCTGAAATAAGAACTTTCGTAATTATTAATTATACAAACATTGTTGACAACCTTTGATACACTTATGTTCACTAAACACAAAGCACCCACAGTTTTTAACTCTCACAAACAACAAAACTAAAATGTTTATTTCATCATTTTCTTATAATTACATATATTGTAACAATACACAGCGAATCTTTACCTTGGCTCTCGTATATTCTACAGATATGCGATAGCAAATACTTAGCAAGCTCTTCATCTGATTTCGTTTCCAGCTCTTCCCTCCATAAATCATTGTCGTAAAGGATATTTCTGCAAAGCAATATACATTATTAATTTTTTAAGTAATTGCAAAAATTCATAAAATCGTATGCTAGTCATTGTCATGATTGTAATACAATTGCAGGTGAATTGATTTTCGACGGACATCAAAAAGATAAAAAAGGTGAATGCTGTAATTTGATTTAATGTATATTTATAAATAAATACACAGAGTAAATTGATTCTGAGAATTGTGATGATGATAGAGAAACAGAGGAGACCACGGAAGATCGAAAGTGAAGTGAACGCATGTGAAGCCTGGAAGCTTAAATCTAGTATAAAGAAAAAGATAAGCGCATTTGAGACGTGGTGTTGACGCCGAATATTAATAATTCTAAGGAGACAGCGCGCCGCAGTAATTTGAGAGAGCAACAACCCAACGTCCACAATTCGCTGGCGTGGAATCGTCAAATTCTTCGGTCACATTGCACTGAAAAGCATACCAAATATGGAGCAGTTAAAAATGCTAGAGGCCGGTCATCTACTTCCTGGACTGACGAAGTTATAAAAGTAAGTAGCATCACCGTGCACGGCTAGCACAACACTTTCCAAAAACAAAAAAAGGCTGGATATAACAGGCAGAGTAGATGAAACGACTAAAAAAAGCAGCCGATAAACACTTACTGCAAGGCATGCCTTGTTCTAAGATCGACACGATGACCGGCCTTGCGCCGACCACATCCAGCGAATTCCCGCAACCTTCACAATGTCGTCGGTCTATCTAAGGGACTGCCCATCCCCATTGTATCTACGGGCTAGTAGTAGATACTCGTGAACCTTGCAGCCCCAACCAGTTGCACGAGAGACCTTCATTCTTCATCTTCGATCTCTGTGGTATTTTGGATTAGATCTTTCGAAACTTCCCAAACGCGAAGAAAATTGATCAAACCCAATTATTTCGATCAATAAATGTAAGTATATGATATCATTGTAGTCACGTGTGCCAACCACCATTTTTATTAGAATCGCGAAAGTGCCGAAAAAATTTAAATTTAAATTTATCTATACAAAAATTCCTAAGAATTCTCAATACTAAAATAAACCATTTCCTTTGCCCTTTCATGATTCGGTGGCTTCAGTGACAAAACAGTTAAACTAATTAGTAATTTAGGAGTTTATTTCGATTTACAGTTAAACTTTTGTGTAATAATAATAGTGAAACTAAGTTAGGAAATCACCGCCAATTTTTTTATTTTAAATCGGTTTTGTAAATCTTAATACGTTTATCTGTGAGGCGGTTTAACTTTCAACAGTGGGAACATTTTAAAACTAAAAATAACAATTAATGTACAAAATTATCATATAACTACGCAGCTTATGACTTATTACAAAATTCTTCATTAAAGAAACTGCATTGACTACTTAAAATCGAAGGAAAAATGAGTTAATTTTTAATTCGACTTATTGATTGATTTGTCCTGCAGTGGAAGTCCTATGGCCTAAATGATAATTAATAAAACCATACACAAAACGAAAGTTCACCATGCTTTCACTTTTTATAGTAAACAATAAGTGCAATTTCCTGTTGGTTAAATATAACTGAACAAAATTTTAACAGTTCATGGAAATACATCCTCGAATCGAGTGACTACAGGCCGCGTTATCGTTTATATTATTGGAAACGGGTTATTCCCCGTAGGCAACAGCATCATAAAGTTAACGTTTGAAAGAATAACATTACTTTTTTCGAACGTTATTTTTTTTTTGGTTAAAACAATATTTTCTATAGTTTATCCATCAATAATTGTATAATAAAATGTTTTAATTTTAATCCTTAAACTGTCTGAAATTTATAAAACTAATTAAACGATGAAATACTCGGTTTTGTTTTACTTTCCGAACAGTAAAGGCGAAAAATATAAAAAACAACCAATTACAATAATAGAATAATAAAAACGAATCTTTACTTATTTTACTTAATTTATAAATAGTTACATACCAACTGTATTAAATTGTCATATGACGTACGTAACGTACATTTTAAAATTTATTGTCGCCAAATTATAACTAATAAAAACAGACAACAGTTTAATTGGATGATTCTCAAAAGACTTAAATATCTCAAATAGAAATGAAAATAAAAACTATGAAGAAAGACCTTGCCTAATATACGTTTTAAATAATACATGTCACGATGGAGCAAATGATTTCAGATTCAATTAGAACTACAGTATGCCTTCAAATGTATCCAAAGAACGAAATATATAATTGTCCACGTATAAACGTAACTGATATTTTATGCGCATAATTTATTATTTAGTCGTCTTGTTTACATTGAACTCGACATAACTTATATCGAAACAGTACACACAGTCAAGAATACGACTAAACATATGAGTAAATAAGAAAATTAAACATACACCAAACTAGATACAAAATATAGTAACTACTAACTAAACGAAACAAGCACTAAATCTGAGACGAGTTAAACTGGACAGTCTAATTTAGGGACACAAACCTAGGACCATAAACATGGTCATCCAGTAATCATAAGGTGTATATTATAGGATAGATTCGTATGATAGTATTTCCAATAACCTTACCGCGTACTATTTTTGTTAGGGCCGTTAAAAGTACTGCTGCCTTATTGGCAATTGTAGATTCAGTTGGTTTCAGAGTTCCTAAAAATTCTTTTAAGGTAGCATCGCTTCAGCGGACGCTCCGTGAAATGACTACGCTCCAGGCCCCCCTCGAGGAGTAAATACACTCATCGATAAAACCCATTTACAATTCCAACACAAAGGCACCCAAGAAAGAAGAAACTGCTTGATCGCTTGCTATTGCTTGTCTAATATATCACTACTACCACTTTGAAAAGCGTTAGCGGTAGGATAAATGGCGTAAGAAACTCCTGCAATGTTTCTATCCAGTATGATCCAAGGCTGACGTTCACTAGTGATCCGGACTAATTTCCTAAGAATTCCCCTAATTTATTTTTGGGACAGGGATATATTTTTCAATGATTTTATCTTCTTTCATTTTTCCCTCTTTCGTTATTCACATTATATTTCACATTCGACACATTTTCACATTGCATTTATGCTTCATCTTTCATCCTTCGTCACATTTTCTGCAATTTTACATTGAATTTTTTGTTTTTTATATTTTGGGAACGTTTGATTATCGAATGGTCTTACCGCGCATGTTTCCGACAGTGATCAATGATCGTTCTCAAGTGTTCTGTAGTCATTTCGGCTGCCAGGTGCACAGCTGTCCGCTGCTCTTCATCTGTCAACAGGGGATTGGCGCCGTGCTGCAGTAGCACAGCTGTACATGCTGTAGTTCCTTGGGACAACGACATGTGCAACGCGGTCTGAAATCAATTATTTATTTTATATAGAACTTATTCAAGTATTTCTAAGATTCCTGAAACAGTAAATCTTCTCGTGGTAGATTATAACATTTAAAATTTAAATAATCACGAATATTCTTAGTTGCACGCTCCAAGGAGTGAGTCTTGAGTTCAGTAATTTTAGTTAATTGATCACAACTATAATATTTAATTTATAATAAGGCAGAATAAAGAAAATAGTATTTATCCGTCGAAAAATACGAGTTGATACCGACTTACACGAGTCGAGGTTCGACCTTCTCGAAAACCGTTAAATGAATGCTAACTCATAACGAATGACAACCGAAGGGCATTGGAGGTGCTCGTTCACCTGATCATTCCATGAATCATCCGCCCCAACAGTCTAATAGCTCGGTAGTCTTTGAATCCAGCGTAAATATATGTTATCAGCCCTACCTCAGGCACCAAAATGAGCTCTCAAGCTTAACTACTAAAAACTAGGTTTATGATAGATTCCTTTAGCGCCATGTCACTTCCATCAAGGATTTGTCAATATTTAAACATTATTGGTCAATGGATTTCTACGTTCATGATTTTATCTTTCAATACTAAAATGGGACATTTTGTCAATATTGCCATAAAAGGATTTTACTTATGACTGTTTTATAAGCTTTACCTGGTTTAAGATGGACATACACGGAAGGCGCTTGGCGTAAACCTCTTTCCAATAACTAAACTTGAGTATTCTATAAAGGAACCGCCTTTAACACGGACTGTTTACTTTTTTATTTCACCGACTTGTGACGTCATCAAGCTCGGATTTAGTTCTCACTTAACCGGACTATTGATGAAGCTCAAGGGTAAGAGGATTTCGGCTTTTTATGTCAGTCACAACGACAACCGATTGTGTAAATTAACTATGAAAGCAGATATATGTAATTGGAATTTTAAAGACACCATTCCCGTAATAAATGTAAATGTGGAGACATTAACACATTGTTTTTGTCTTTAAGCACGAAACTCAAGAGAAAAATTTGGCAGAGCATACTTGGAAACACAACAGATATATATTTATACTGTTAATTAAGATAAATTTATGTAAGCGATGTATAAGCTATATAAGTACAGTTAGAAATGTGTTTACTAAATATATAAACAGATAACAAAAACAACACCGACCGAATACAACATATTTATCCTAATCAACGACGACACCGTTAACATACTGGAACTTCCTTATTTCTAAGAAAAGTTAATGTATTTTGTACATATGTTTAAAAAAACTTTACTGTAATTTTTAAGTACGATATGGGAAAACTTTTTTAAAAAAATGTGGGTTAGGTAAAGCCGCGATAGGAACATGTGAAATTCTGTCTAACGCAAATATGAAACGTAAATTTAGTGTTTTTTTTCTTACTCAGGGGCGGCTCTAGCTCGTGTAGCGCCCGTGTGCAACGAAACCTTAGCGCCCCCTAGGCCTCAACTTTAAATATGTGAAATAAGGTTTATTTCGGGTTGAAACAAAATGTTCAAAAAAGAAGCCGCCCATAGGGCCCTCGCGTTTGATAACTGCCGCTACCGTGCATGTTGGTCGCTTCTGTCATATCATTGCTATACCATGATGATCCAAGACGATGCTCTTAGCTGTCTCAGGGAGCGCCGCGGCGACCCCTAAGACGGCGACGCCCGTGTGCATTGCACACCCTGCGCTATAGGTTAAGCCGCCCCTGTTCTTACTACAAAGGAAACTTAATAATTTTCATCCGGCGACTTGCCGCGACCTGTTACTATCTGCAAGTGTATAAATAGAACTTCACCTCCCTATCCTCTTTCAAAGAACGGTTTTGGACGCAAATCGCCAATATCAGGAATCCAACGAATTATAATGTGTCAGCAATGTACTGGGCTTGCACTTGCATTGACAGCGTTGGAAAATTACGTAAAATAATATTGAAGCGATTTTCAGGATCTACCTTTAAATATAGTTAATATTTACTATTTAATTGCGATATTATGTTTTTGTTTTTATCTGTATTATGTGAATGTGAAACTTGCCTTTAAGAGGTTGTTAAGCTTACGTAAAATATCGTCTACACACTAATCATACCATCACTTACTAGGTACTTTTAGGTATCATTACCATAGCAGGTCAAACGACCCTTCTATGTTTTCTGCTTGAATGTATAAAATATGATTTATCGGAAAGAAATAAAATCTGATAGTGCCAAACACAGGGTGACTCTGTGTTTGGCACTAATCGGTGTAACATAACTCCTGAAGATGCCCGTGAAGGGATGAAACACGCGTTGAGTAATTTGGCGGTGGCGGTTGTGTGATTCGCATTGTTTGCCGCATACGCATTTATCAGCGGGCTGGGGGGCGGTGCACTTTGTTGCACGACTACCTGTGCGGAAGTGGCTAAATATTGGTTCTTTTCTTACTTAGGATGGACTTCCGCAAGGTATCGCCTGATTCCATTAAATAAATAAAATAAAATTTATTATAATTAAACAAAATAGTATATTGACGCAAATATCAGAATTTTAGATCCATTGCTCTTCACATTTTTTTCAAAGCAAAAGATTAGAATCGGTCGTTTTCCTCACTATAGTATTTTATTGTTAAATTATAGTAAGCAACTAAAAACTAAAGACTTTAAAATAATAAATAAATAAATCGGCGTTTCAGCCCAAAGATGGCAACTGCAAGCCTCCTCCAGAGATATCTGGGGGATATACCATAATCGCCACACTTAGTAGGCGGATTGGCGATGGCAGTATGGTAGTAAATTTGTTTGTCAGCAGTGGCAATCCTATATAATTAATGTAGTGTGTATTATATAAGACTGTATCCCGTGAATTGTACCCGCGACCTACGATCGCAAGTCATAGTCCTTACGGCTGGCCTACTACTCGAACATAAATAAATAAACGCGAGCACGTAATACAGGATAATGATATGGAAGCGCCCAATTTCATAGGAACAATAAGGAAATATTCTGCGCATTCGTTTTAACACAAAACGCTTCAACAACAGATTTGTAATACAAGATGTAAGTTCCTTGGAATAACGTCATCGGAAATGTGATAAGTGTACGTAAGGGAAACATTGGCTCGTTTCAAATGATAAGCAAAGGTTCATGTGCCACTTTCAATAACGACTATATGTGCTTAATACAATATAACTTTGTAACTTATTTTTCGATGTCAGATATCTGGATACTTCACACACACAGTGAATTTAGACAATGTATGGCAAGCCCCCCTCCCTCCCCTCCACTAGGTGGACTGACAACGAAGACGAGGGTCACAGGAAGTCGCTGGACACGTGTAACTCAAGTACGGTCATCGTGGCAATCCTCCAGACCTATACCTTGCAGTGGGCTCCTATAGGCTGACCTAGTAATGACACACAGTCATTGTCTTTCGATTCCGATATTGCTTATTATACGATAAAGGCTCATTTATGCCAACTTATTTAACATCAACTTAACTTGAATAATGCTCTCAGTAATGAATACCAATATCTAGCTTAGTTACGTTGTAAGTGTAAATTATGTTACTGCTGCATGTTAACATGACTTTATCTTATTTAGATTATTTTAACACAATTACAATTGTGTTTTCTCCACTAAATAAAAATAAAGAATATAAACAAGCCAATTCCGGGGCTTCCCCGTGTGTCGTTATCTTAGTGACGTCTCAATGCGTACACCGATCGTGTATTGTAGGCGCGACTCACAATTGAATGCAGAAAAATAGATGAGAGTAGCGATTTCCAAACAATAATAAAGTTTTGTGCAACTTTTAAGTAATCAAAAAAAAGTTTAGTACTTCTTTCAATTTTTATGCAATTAGTCTTAATATTTTAATGTACGAATTAGAACGTAATAAAATTCATTAATGTCAATATGAGTTTGTTTTACAACAAAACTTACTAAACTAGGTATTCTGAGCTTCGTAAGGGAGTGCGTCATTGCAAGCAAGCAGGCAAGTATGGCAAAATCTAAAGTCTAACGTCAAAAGTCTTCACGATATAAATCATAAATTTAAGAATTTATTACACCACTGTAATTACTATAAATATAATAATGTGTACAGTTGCAAAACATTTTGCATCATATAGCTTATTTAAATCGTATGTTGTGAGTTAGTAAGAAACGCAACACACATAATCAGTGGTCCGTTGATTATTTTCATTTGCTGTGGACCGATGACATAGTCAAGGTGTCAGAAAGTCACTGGATTTAGGTAGAGCAATACCGGCCATCGTGACGATCCTTGGGTAAAGCATGTGCTTTGCAGTGGGTGTCTATCAGCTTAAAAAGACAAAGAGAAGAAGACTGCATATAATAAATAATAGATTTTATATGCAATCTTTCTTTAGGTTTATAATGTTGACAATGTAAGGCAACAAGCTACTTCTTAGAGAGAGTTAATGATTATGAAAATATATTTGAAAAAAAATAAACAAATTAAAAACAACTATAAATCTCAGTTTTTTTTTTAAATTATACGCAATAAATTCTCTCTAATTAATGCCGCAAAAGGTTACTATTGTCTGTAGAAAGGAACAAATAGGGGAATACTCCTCAGTCAACGACCAGTCCCTAGAAAAGGAAATTATATAGTTTTGATATATAAGTGGAAATCATTGCCCGGTAAATATTCAAAGAGCCAGCTGCTATTTAAATGGCAGTACACAGCACCTTAGCCATTAATGAGTATATGAGGAATTAGTGAAGGCATATTACGTATGTTTGTTGTCTTTATATTCACATAGTTCTAAGAACTCTTGGGTGAAATTCAACATATTAAAACGACATGATAACAGATGACGCGTTTCAACAACTCTTCGAAATTGCCCTTGTTTCGCTGAAGCCACGAAGACGGGCTTACTAAGTATTTAACACGTTCCGTGCCACGGTAGTTTTTGAAGATATTCCATTATTATGGGGCGTATACAACGTTTAAGACGTATGCTTTACACTTTTTCAATACTGCAAAACTATAATTACGGGAAAAACTTATAAATTTTAATATGCATTACGTACGCGCATACGGGATGTGAAGTTATCTTTATTCGACCCTACAATTCATGATTTAAGAGTCCTTTATTTTTCAAAGAGAACTGCAAATAGCCTGAACTGGTAAGTGCGGGGGTCGTATACGTCCTACATGGCATAGATGTGTTAATGGCTCATCGTCTGTATTCTAAATTTTATTAAAAATTCATGTTGAATTGCGTCAATTGAGTTATTCACTTCAAACTGTTGACGCGTAAATTTAGATTTAGTTTTTTTTGTTTCTTTTTTATTATTAATTGCGATGCAAAGTAATTTGCATATTACGCCAATTTTTTTTCCTCGCATGAGTAAATTTAAAAAAAAAATAATATAAAATATAGATTTCAAATTATAACAACTGGGTATCATTTTATAACTACTTGTGCACGACATGAATCTCTCGTCTCGATTCCCCAATGGCCGGACGAATGCCGGAACGTCATTACGACGAATTTAATCTGTGAGGTTACGCCCCAGTTGCGCAAGATATGGCCCAGTACCATTCGTTTAATTATGAAATAACTATGTTTACACTAGAACTTTATAAATATCAAGTAACTATAACATTGTACAGTAGCTAATTTCGTCACATAGGTAGTGTGGGAGAGAGATAGTGCTCTACGAAGCCGAAATTAACCGATTGTCTCTTTCCAAAGGTCGATGTGCAATATTTACCGCCGGATACTGTAGTCGTATATTTTTTTTATTTGATTCTCGTTATTTATTTTTATCAATTTGACTTTGCTATTTCCAAATTTAATTTTTAATCGTCCTTAATCTAATTCTTCTAGTCTTATCTAACAATGCAAACATGTTCAAAATTTTATTTCTACCTAATTACTTCTACACAGGTTCTGCCAAGTGCAAAATGTTTTGTTAACCACAAATTTTATTGTCATTATGATGTTACGGAAATAAGAATTATTATTATTAGTTAAAGATAGTTTACCTAATTTAAAATAAAATGAGCTGAATTTATTACTAACTTAATTTGAATTAAAACGAAAATTTGGCCAAAAGGCACAAGACAAGTTTTATTCAAAACAACTTAATGAAGAGACCCATCATCTCTTCTTCTGGGTAAAGTTTCATAAAAACCGGTATTATTAAGAAATATACCTTCCAAATTTTAAGTTCCCTATATGTTCTAGATATCGCAGCCCCCACTGAATAAAACGACAACGACAATCGCCGTTATCATTTTATCGGGGATTTAAATATTTAAAATCTACGACTGCCAATACCACTTTATCAATTTTTTTCCATATTTTCTAGCTTAAAATGGCGGAGATAGGCAGTTTTTTTCTCTCCAAATAGACAAGTTAAAGTACAAATAAAAATAAGCAAAGCGTTCTTTCAAATATAAATATTCAAAGATTATTGGGTATATAATAAGCTTTCAAACTATATAAATACTTTAATTTTAAATGTTTTAATTTTTGAGATATAACCAATATTTAGTTTTTCGTCTCTCCTGAAAAGTTGCATTTTCGGATTTATCATTTTATTCGAAGGGGGCGGCGATGTATCGTTCTTTATAGTTCCACATGTATATGATTTACCTTTTCTAACAGTAAGGGTTAATCAACAAAACCAAACCAAGCATATGATCCATTTATTTTATATTAACTAGAAGATTAATATCTTACTTGCGCCGCACATACACCTCACGTCTACTTAAATGCTGTATCATTATCAACCGGAAAATAGTAATTTCGGCATGTAACGTAAATCGATAACATATATTTATTGATAAACTCAACGTTTAACAAGCATGGGTCGTAAACGACCCGGTATGGAACGAGGTAACAGACACTAATATTGCCGGACCATGTTAATAAAGCGCTATTAACTCCAGTTTCTGTTAGATGTCAATGCTACTTAAGTTGTTGGGGGGGAGACGAGGGGTTGTAACAGCTCATGATGCTCGCATTGGAGATTTGCTATCTAAGAGAACTACTACAACAACATCTTTATAAGCAAGTGAAATGGACATATGATTTCACTGGTTGTCTAATATCATCTATAAAGAAATTTAACACTTCGTGCCATAGCAATTTTTGAAATTTTTTTCATTCGGGCCGCGTGAGGCGTATATGACCCACACTTTAAAAATTTTAAATAGTCGTTTAAGACATATGCTTTACCCTTTTTAATACTGCAAAGCTACAATTAACGGGAAAAAGTTGTAAATTTTAATATGCATTACGTATATACGTGATGTGAAGTAAGAATCCTTTGTTTTTGAATGAGAACTGCAATTGCTGGCCTGAACGGAAAGTGTAGCGGGGGTCGTATACGCCCCACATGGCATAGAATGTGTTAAAGATGCGTTCACACGGGGACATTTTTTAAAAACGAACGTAATAACAGGTAAATTTTTTTCACTCATTGTCAGTGTCAGTTTATTTCTCGTCAGGCGAAGAAACAATATTTTCATCACACGTCATATACACGGCAATATACTAACATTTTACAAAACTTCAGTTTTCATTTTAAAGACTTTTGTTTTAATCATTTAGAGAAGTTTAAACACATTTTATAAATTACTTTAGCAATAACTTGTTGAATTTCATCTTTTCAGAAGTGAAAGTAATTTTCGTTTTTAAAAATGTACTTTATGATAAGTAATTACAGATGTCCCTATTAGCATCATCACTGCGTAAACTAATGCTTGAAAATGCGCCATTATTACTTCGTTATAAATAAGCAGTGTTTAGGAAATGTTTAACAGCGTTGGACATCTGCCCAAGAGGTAGACATTTTAATAAAGTGGTCACTGTGAAATGTGTTTTATCTATTTATTCGATGCACAGACGATATTGTTAAAGTCGCCGTGTGACGCTGGATACTGGCCGCGTTCAACTGGTTTGTTTGAAAAGCTATGTCGGATGCAGACGTCTTACGGCGTGAATTATGATTACGATACATTTATATTTATCTATAGAGCAAGACAGTGGACAAGTAATATTGAGATGCAATGTCACCCACGTTCTAGAATTTTCTATTAATTTGTGCAAGCTTTAAATATTCATGTGAACAGCTATGCACTAAATTTTATAGTAGTTAGTTGCACTTTACATCAAACTTAAATAATCAAATGTTTGGTATTAATTGATTTAAACTTTGTTTGCGTGTAAAAGCCTCATATCTTATCTATGGATAATTAAAACGCCCAGAACTGCGCAACTCTGCCAACATTTACAAACACATGCACACTCACACATATACGTATGAAAATTACGCAATTTGTAACTGATAGAAATGACGTATTTATAGCGAAGTGTGTAGGTGAGGTAATAGAATATTCGGATGAGTATATACGTAATTCGTATTTACATTGAGACAATGATGGGCTGAACAGTCACACTACTGTTTCACTAAGAATTTATAAAGGCTTTTTTGCGTCGTTAATTCAGCCGTAGGATATCTACAGATAGGCACAGACCTCGCGTTTAGACTCCTTATTAGTTTTAAAGCGGCTTGCATACATCTTCCGACGACGTTAACAATATCGACTGTCCGCGTTATGGATGGACGTCTAGAAGGCCCCAAGCCACTTTCCGCGCTATGTGACCTGTTGTTCAACTTTACCAATCCACTGAACTATGTTGTCATTTCATTCTTAATACGATTCGTAGAAAAATCCTTAGTCTTTCTATAGCTCGTTGAGCGACTGTAAGCTTTAAAATTTGACCCGAAGTAGAAGACTAAGTTACAGTGCCGTAAATAAATTTAAATTTATCAAATTAATAAATATAATAATTAGATTTAAGAAAAGAAAACTTGTGTACTTAATATTCGAATTCTTCAAGAATAAATCTTTTATCGGTTATGTGGAACGCTTGTATAATATGATCGCAGATATTTTTAGTAAACTCCTTATGCTAACATAAAAAAAACATTGAAGTTCTAGGTATAGTAGTGTACTTAAATGACTTCACAAAAGGTAGCAAACATTGGGATTGATGAGATCGTCTTCGTGCTATTTTTATTAAAAATATAATTTTACATTCTTTTAAATATATGTGTATAGTCCCGCTGAGTTTCTTGCGCCCGTTCTGCACAAATCAGAGGCATTTATCATCCGAACAGTTGAAAACTCATCTTGATATCAATAAGAGAAATAACTTATATCACATTGTATAAAGCTTAATAAAACTTTTGAATATGACCTTTTGAAATTTCCACCGGTGAATAAACAGATGTAATTGCGAGTCTTACTTGCATAAGTACAATCGGGCCTCCATTGCCCGTCCGTAAAATGGATTCAAAATCAAAATACCTTTACTTTATAAAATCATTACAAATATCTATAATCATCAGCTTGAAATAAGTTCGTAATTCGGAACCGACTAAGAAAAACTAACAAGAAACTCAGTTACTCTTCTATTTTTCTGATAATTTTGTTAACAGAACAAAATTTCTTTCTTAAAATTAGAACAATTCATTCCCAAATTTTATCGTCGACATACATGAGTAATATGCCTTTTGGCAGAGCCTTTGTCTTTAAATTTCTTGCAATAATAAATGATTAAATATTTAATTAATACAGAAAATGTGAATTATATAACATCGCATCCCGTACATCGAACCCTTGCAAATTTAAAAAGTAGTATATACTAGTTGCAAGATTTTAGTATAAGAATATCCCCACAAGTAAAAAACAAGTGTCGAAGTTTAAACTGTTTTTCTTAAAACGTAGCAAATGTAATTTTAGGTTACATTACTTCTGTTATCTTAGTCTGTTACTCTTTTAAAATTTTCCATTCAGAAAGCTGTTCTTATCTGGTTGTGTATATTTATGTATAAATAAAATTAAACGCTAAATGTGTTGCCAAATTCAAAACTTAAGAAAGGCAAAAACAATTCGGTATTTCTCTTTCATACCTTCGACAATATACGAGAAAGCAAAAACAACACAAAGTAAACTTCACTTATTATACAATCACACGCATATAGTTTACGTTCGCTAATTTCATTTTGTTAAGTACGTGGGTTCTTCAGTTCCGCGAACTCTGTTCCGATGAAGCTGCAAAAGCCTCCGGGTTAGCAGCATTAGCCATCAGATAAAAAAAGTTTTATTATCCATGTCATGTGAAGCGCATACGATCCTCGCTGCACTTTCCGTTCAGGCCGTTTGCAGTTCAAAAACAAAGAATTCTTAAAAAATGAATTGTAGGGTCGAATATAAATAACGGGACACAACATCACGTGTGCGCATACGTAATGCATATTAAAATTGATAACTTTCCCCGCTTATTATAGCTTTGCAATATTGAAAAGTGTAAAGCATACGTCTTAAACGACTTTAATGTTTAAAGTTTGGGTCGTATACGCCCTCTACGGCCTGAATGGAAAATCTGCAAAAATTGCCGTGGTACGGAATGTGTTAAGGAACATAAACAACAAAAAATATCAATCTTGCAGTTTGTGTAATAAAACACTTTACTTTTACAACTAATCATTATTCATAATTATATATGTTTATTGAAGTCTACAAGCAGCTAGTACAAAATAATTTAATGTACTAACGCTTGAATGAGTATCATATGTTGTGATACAATTGAATTGTCATATTGATAAACAAAAAAACAATATTAAAAGTGTTAAAACATTATAGCCAAGATTCATTTGAAGTAAACTGTTTTTTTTACACCAGAATGTTATGAAACCAGCTAGATGTACTTTTATTATTCTGATGGTAGCTTTCTTTATTTCGGTTATAGAGTGGCAGTATATTACCCTGCGCTAAACACAAGTATTGGTGAAGGTGAAGTGTACTAGATGTATACCTCTATAAACTTGTAATAACAACTGAAGTCACAATGGTTTGACTTTTTACATTAATCTTAAATATATATTGCCTGACAACACTTGGACCCTAATCAACCTAGAGTAAAAGCCGGCCTTAAGAAAGAGACTTACTATAACAAAGAGAAAAGTAAATGCCTTATTATGAATAACTTTTGATGAATTTAAAACAACCATGACTTTTAAACAAGGTCCCTGTTTATATTAAAGCTTTAGGCGGTGAATGTATAGCTAATTTTGTTAGCAAAAAGTCTACTTTTTTTATTTACAATCATCCTTTACAAAGTAATAATAGTAAACAACTATTAAATTTAAGATGTAGCAATATTTTTTTTTACTATATTATTATAACGTTAATTATTATTTCTGTAACCATTAATTTTGGGATAGGCTGTACCATACATTATTTGACAGCAAATATACTTAATATAAATTCACCCCATTAAAGCTTTTATGCTTATAACCAATGGCTGTATATTCAGCTGACACAGGAAAATGTCTGGTCTGAATGAACAAAAATACAATTACTTAATATTTTTATGTTTCTAACCAAGAGCATAAACAAAATAAAAAAGGAATTATCACAAATATTGTATGGTAATGCCCAATGGTACACACATTTATTATTAAAAGTGCATTAATCAGCATTCAGTTATAATGTGTAATGTAAATTGAATGTGTTAAACCACCCCAAATGGTACTACGTGTAAATAAATGATCAGATAAACTAAATAATGATGGAAAAATTTAATTAAAACTATTATTATAACATTTACATACATATTAAACTTACCAAATATCCTTTGGCCGGAATATCAACTGATTCTCTTCGGTTCTTCAATACTACACACTGTCTTCTCAATAGATCAACATCATTATTTAGTACTGCTACATGTATTGGTCTAAAAAAGTATAGATTATTATTTATATACACATTAGTGAATATTAAATCATGGGCAACAAAGCAAAAGTTGCCTATGTACTATTAAAACTAGTGTGGTGCTTGCGGCATAAAATTAGAATTGGATATTTCAATACTATCAATTAACAAAAACATCAAGAATAATATTATTAGAAGCAACAGAAGTGTTCATGAATAAATTTCAGAAACATTCTGGAAATCCACTGGTGACAAACTATTCCTAATGTGGTGATGGATTTAACATGTGCTACAAAGAATGATTGTGCTTTGAGAAGAGCTTTGTCATACTTTTGCTGGGGTTAAATTCAAATTTCAACTTTCTAAACCATCATCCTAGGATGATGGCTGAAGTTTAGAGGTTCCTGGTGAAGGTGTGGTAGTGACAAGAGAATTATTTATACACACGTTGTCTGTGAAAAGGTTTAGCTTTACACCTTTTTTGCATGATTGATGTAGAGCATGCATGGAACTGACCCTAGGACCGATCCTTGGAGCACGCCTGTCACACAGGGTGTGATCGGGAGCAGACTTCCTAAACGAGATACTGAAAAGTTCAATAGCTCACAAAGTCTCATATTATGCATGCAAGGAAATTCTGCATACCAGTATCATATAACTTTTATACAAACCGTTGAACCTCCATGACAAAAAGTACACTAATGAAAAGACTGTCTGATAGAATGAGAATTGTAAACATTAGAAAACATACTAAAGCAAAGAATATTATACAAACAATTAAAAATCTTAAGTGGCAGTGAACTGGCCAAAAGGTTGAAGTGAAAAACAGACAAAATTAATGAAAAAAACACCTTTTAAAAGTAGGACTGTTGATATAAAAATGAGTAGCAGGTGGCACCTGCACAAGAGTAGATAACAACAGAAAGAAATGGTACCTTTTGTAAATCAAAGGCAGCAACATCCTCTGTGTACTATAAGACAACACTTTGATCACAAATCCGCCTGCCAAGTATGCATATTATGGTATATCCTCCATAGATATCTGTGAGGTACTAAAATGATCGCGACTGTCTGGATAATAGCTATAACAACTATTATATGAGGACTGAAATAGTCTGTTTGGAACTGCTATACCATGCATAAGGTTCAGCTTAGCATCAAACAAATAATCTTTTAGAAACAGTACAATTCTTGCAAAAGACAATCTATCATAGATTCCCAATGAAGATGATACCGCCTTCTATGAGGTACTGGAGCTTTTCACAGGGGAGGTAGTAGGTCTAAAGATAAATAAGGGAGGTGTTTCAAAAATACCTCTATTTTCATTAAAAAAAAACATTTTATCTAGCCATATAATAGGGATCATAATAGACAAAATTATTTTAACTAAGCTTTTTGTACAAAAATTCAAACACCATATTTAAATTACTTTCTTTGTAAAGAGGATAATAGCCAAAAAAAAGATGGGAACCTGTGATTATCACTGCAATATCTATTTCTACAGCTAAACAATTATGTACAGTACTAATGTGAAATTAACTTATAAAATATTTAACTACTGCATTGATGTTAGAATCATCGAAAAATTGATTTTAGTTAAATCAAATTAATTCTGAATTAATGCTGGATAGTATGAAATGTTTCAGAACTCCAATTATAGCCCTTTTGTAGTGTGCCCACATAATGAAACTCCTAAATTAGTTTCTGTAAATTACAGAGATAGTTTACAGAATAAAAATGATAAAAAGGTGATAACGCTTCTTGCTTTTTAAAAAGTGTAAGAGATCAATAGAAGAGAAGAGTTCAAGTTAATACAAAATTAATAAAAATGTTTGTTAATAAACTTACAACATGTCATATTCATCTCTTTGTAAGCAGAGTTTCCAATCAACATATGCCTGGTACACCATCACTTTGGTTCTCGCTTCAGGATTTAATGATTTTAATATTTCTGGTGTCACAATGTGAAAAACATCTTCAGGTTTGCCCACTATTTGCACTTGACTTCCATCTAACATTGTAAGAGGAGTAGTAACTGGACTAACCACAGATTCCTGGGTGTGTTTTTCGATATCATTTAAAAGAATACTAGGGTTCTCTAATAAACTAGGTATTGCAAAGCTTTCAAGTGATATGTTACCACAGCTTAAAGCTGATATGTTACTGTCTTCATCTAAAATTGAATTTAAGTCTGGAAAAGTACTGTTGTTCTGCACTTTGTCAGTACATTCAACTTTAATATCCTTAGGTGTGGTATTTGCTAAATCAGTAATAATAATATTTGATACAGGTTCCTCTAGTATTTGCAAATTATTACTGTTAGAGTCACTATTTTTATCTGAAGTATTTTCACTAATTTTGATACAATTTTGGATATCATCAGTACCACAATTTCTGTCAATTAACTTTGTAGTATCAACAAAATGACGGGGTTCTATAACAACTTTTTTTATAACATTACTAGAGCCTTTTAAGACATAAGGTTTTTGTTGTGGACGTCTAATTTTTTTTCTCAATTTATTAAATCTCTTTAATAGATCCGAGCACGTTTCGTAGGTTTGTGTTGACGTATCAGTCAAATCAGTTTTGTGATTAACAAATTCCGTCTGGCAAGAATTGTCTTGAGTGGATTTCTTGACCGTCAGCAAAGCAAGTATACCTTGTACACGAAGTTCCTGACTGATAACTGAACATAAAGCAGAAAACACAGTATCGTAATTTTTCTGCCCGATGAGTTTTGTAACATCATCAGATGTTCGCTCAGAGGAGCCTTCACTGCCACTAGAAAACTTAGCAATTGTGCGACTACTGTTGGCTAAAATGTTCAGCCTGTTCAATATAGTTAGGTCGGGGTATTCCCCTTTCATGAAATCACCCGTCTGTGATTGGTATATAACATCTTCTTTTACAAACATTGGCTGGCTGACATTCACACAACGCAATAACGCCATATTATCATTGTTAAAAGAGTCAGGTTTCAACCTAGATAAATTTTTCTTTTTCAATATCAACGGGGCTTTTTTTTGGATATCCATGTTATGTAGTGGGTTCTTGTTACAAACAAAACAAGAACTAATAAAGGTAAAGTTACAAACTCATTTTGGTAGCATTAATCTAGACATTACATAAAACTTTCATTTCATCACTTTGCACATTGCTTTCATATATATTACAATGTAAGTCTTGTTATAACTTTAGCTACGATTGGAAATAATTACACAAAAAATATTTTGCAATTTCGTACTGTCAAATAGCGTCTAAATCACTACACTTACAAATGAAGATAAAATAATTTACCAGGGGTAACCCCCCAAAGTGTGTATTAAACGGTCCACAGACAAAAAATCCATAAGCAAGAATTTGACGTTTCTTTCATATGAATTGTTAGTGCCATCTTCACAGTATTACACAGAGTATAAAAATATAAACCAAACTAGAAAAAAACTGATTGATATTTTTATTTTGGTTTGTAAAACAAAATATAATTTATCGATTTAATTACAAGAAAATTATGGTTAAAAAGTACTTTCTTAATAAGTTATGTCATTTTGTTCTTTACTTGTTTAATTGTTCAATGTTACAAAAATATTTCCTTTAAATGATGTCTATTTCGATGTTAGAAATTAACTTGATTATTTAAAAAATCGTCAGGTGTTGTCAGATCGTTTATTCGAGAGAATATTTTTAACTATAGCTTTATATATATTTATACTTATATAACTTTTTAATATAACCATTTGGTGTTGTGTCTTTTTTGCACAATTTTCAATACCAAAGAATAACCTCAAAGACCTACAATAATCAATCTGAAAACAGCTATACTATACGATGTATGGTAAATAATGCTCAAAAGTTTTAAACTAATAATCGTCCATATTATCTTGTAATATTTGAAACTGATTAGAAGTTCCAACGAAAATATCTTGCGTCCTATAATTAATTACATTACACTACATTCGTCTACTAACATAATAGAATTATTTAGTACTAAAGTTTACATCTTGCCGCAAGCTTAGTTAGAAATATGTATTGAATCAAGAGCTATATTATTGAAAACCGGCATTTTAGTATTTTGTTTTTATGGCACAAACAAAATGAAAATTTCAAGTTTTTTATTCATATGTATCTCTATTTTTTTCCTTTATGAAGAGCAGTAAGTACTTAAAGAGTAAAAGAGTGGTTACAATAACCATTACAATCTCTTTTTAAATATTTAAGTAACTTCTATGAAGTTAAGGGGATTTCTAATTTTGTTTGTAAAGAACTAATTTATCGTCGATGTTGAACCATTTGTTTACATGGTGTTTTATTTCAGAAGCTGATACAAGTCCTCGTTAATAAAATAACGCAAAAATATATTAAATTTTCAAATTTTAAAAATTTGCATAACACATTTCGTTTAACACTGCTATTATTAATTTTAAATATCGCAAAATTTTAGTATTTGCTAACCTAACCTAACTTATTTTAATTATTTTTATATGCTTTATTTTGTCAAGATTTTTAAATAGAATGGAGTTAATACCAAATTTAATAACCTATCACAATATTTATGAAAAATACTCTTTAAATTGAATTGGTACTTTTCATCTGAATACAAGATTTTACACTGGAATTAGATATGTCAGAATAGAAGTAAATTAGCATAATTAGCAGAAAATTAGAAATGTACAGTGGTCCAGTAAGCATCGTGCATTCGCCGTCGAAGCATTTTTTAAGAGTAATGATTCGAGTATTACTGCTCGTCGATAATTTTGTGCACACTTCGGTATTCGACGGATAAGTGATGGACCAAGTTTAAATTAAATCGTTCAAAGGGTGCAGAGCAACTGCTTCGGCTTCGAACCCCCATGGCCAAGATCCAGATCTTCAATAATTTCGGAATACATTAAACTGGTTGAAAGCAGTTTACATGAAAATCCACGACTTTCAATACGGCTAACAGCAGCCTCACTGGAACTTTTAAGAGCGATTATTCATAAAATTTTAGTAAAGGATTTGAAGTCCTATCCCCTTAAAATTCAAAATATTCAAGAACTGAAAGAAAGGGACTTAGTTTAACGCAATAATTTTTGGCAAATTATGTTACACCAATTTCGCACTTTAAATTCCATTTCTTGCAGTGACGAGGCTCATTTTCACTTAAACGAACCTGCAACGTTAAGAAACATCAAAAACAATTGTATCGCCCACGGCACGCCGCCTTATCGACGAGTGGGATATTTGGACCATATTTTTTTATGAAAATGCTCAAGTCCGTCGGGATTGACGGATGAATGTCAAGTCCTCTGGATTTTTTATGGTGTTGCCTGCAACAATAATCGCTAAACTCTTGTAAATTTTAAAAGAAAATATTTGTTCAAAAATCAGCTCAATTGAACCATGTTTACTGCAGACTATGGCATAGAATAAAAAGCTCAGTTTTGAATAGTATATGCAACCTAATGGAAGACATGCTCTTTAAAAAATGAAACGACATTCCTATCCTGTTTCTTCTCCTTTTATTAAAACTGTATCAAATATTACATTTTTTAAAGTTTGAAAATATAAATCTGCAACCAGGCAGGCTATATTGGGTTTGTGCTTAATATTAATCATATAGGCCTCCATAAGTAAGTAGTCCATTTTAACTATTAAATACATGGCCTTCAATAAAGTAAATATTTTTTATTACGAAAATGAATTTACAAACTTTCTAAAATATTCCAATGCTATTTATAATAAAGCAATAATAAGACTGATTTGAATGGAGACAAGCCAGTACAAAGCGTGGGTAGGCCTCCACTGCTAGATGCGTGCAGCATAATACCGGTCATTTTGGTTATCTTTGGCGTAGGCCTATGTCTTACAGAGAGGGCCTATCGGCTGTAAAAAGACGACTAATTTGGCAATTTTCATATTAAGCAGTTTAACCAATGTCAACAAAACTTAATTTTTAACGATTCTTTGTAATAGCTTGGTACAAGCTCACTGTCATACCAATTAATGGCATATTGTATAATTATTACAGGAATAACAGAATAAAACCAAAATAAAAAACCTTTATTTTCATTTTCAATACAAGTTATAGATCAAAAAATTTTCAAGGATGTAATTTTTGAATTGTTTCAAAAAAGAAGTCATGATTTTTCAACATAAGGTTTTTTATATATGATATAGTGGCAATTTATTACCTCCATTACAAATTTTGAATGCAACATACATTACCCATTGTAACAAATTTAAATTCAATGATAGATCCTTAATGTTTGTACTGCATAACGTATTATATACAGTACCCAGCGATAAATATTGCACATACACCATTGGAAAGAGATAATAGGCTAATTTCGGCTTCGCAGAGGGTTATTTATGTCGCACACTACCTATGTGACGTTATGTCAGTATATAAAGGATCAGATTTATTTTCTTAAAATTTTATTTTGCCAAAACCTGTAATAAATGTCTAAAATATTTAGCCTATCGAGATCTTTGAAGTGCTGCGAATATTCAATTAAATTCACTATTGATGAATTCAAAATAGTCAAACAGTATTTATAATGTACCAACGAATATATATTTTTTCAAATTATATTAAGGTAAGCGTGTTATAATTTTTACTGATTTAATAAATTCTCGAAATTGTATTTTACCAATTTATATCACATATTTATTTATTAAATAAATAGGTCATAAATTATTCTAACCACACAATTTACCAAATATATATACTAAAAAAAAACAATTATCTTTAAGGCACTATGTTACTTAAATTAAAACTCAAAATAGCTTAAGATATGTGTATTAAAGAATAAATTTAATAGACGTTTCCCATCGGTGGGTAAAATAAGTTTGATTATAAATGCAGTCTTTTTTTTTTAATCAGTCCAACCTTAAAGAGATTTATATAAACATTAATATATTTATAAATTTACAGAAAATATACATTTAATTTATAAAGGATCCTAATTTAGTAGTCTCATCTTTTACAGTAGTTACAAATATCTTAATAAATATTATAGGTAAATACCATGTTTATTATTTTTGTTTAAATCTAAAACATCTAGATTACATTTGTTAAGATTGGTACACCTAGTATGCGAAATTTAAACAATTTTTTTCCTTGGTAAACTGACAATGATGTAAGTTAATATAAATAAACTTGAGAAAAGAAATTATTTTAAAACATAGAAATAGTGTTTTTATCAGTGAAAAATTCACATAAAAATTATTTAAATCTATTATGTGTTACATATTATAGGAAAGCATTTAAGTAAATATTGTATCATTAGATGTACATTTAAAATTGATTCATAATTTAAATCATTTCTCTTAAATAAATGGACACCAGGTTTACAGAATTTTACAAAAATAGCATCTTTTACAATTTTTTCAATGTATTTGAGTAAATATAAACAAATATCTTATTAACCAATCACTGATTGTAAGGTTTGAAATACAAGTCACATTCACATTTTATCTACCGCCGTTCACATTTTATCTACCGCCTGTTATTTTACGATTCTCAAGTAACGCCAAAATAATTGTTTTGTTAACAAACAATGAACCACAAGCAAGGACTGATGTGCTGTGCAACTGTTTATGATATTATTCTCTCAGGTGTGTAAATATTCATGTACTTTTCAGAAATACACAGTTAACTTCACATGAGTTTTTCAGTACATTTAGAATAGAGAGAATACTCCTAAGGTTGTGTATTCTTAAAGATTTCTACATAATGTGTATATGAAATATAATAATCATTACAAGAGATATGTTGACATTTAAGTATTGACAATTTTACAAAGGGTCAAAAAAATGTATTTGGAAGTAAAATTACTCAAAAAATTGGTTGCGATGCAAAAGATGAGGACTGCTGATGTTACCAGTAGTGTAGTACTGAACTCTGTGCAGTATCAGTATCTCTGTCATTTATATAGGGTATAAACATTTAACATAAATCATCATTAAACCAACGAAAATTATAAAAAGGAAATGAATATTATGCATCATGTGATGTGATGGTTTGACATTGATACATGGGACACTACTCTATTCTTTTTGTAATGTTTCAGTATGAAAAGAAAGAGCAAATTTCACAGCCAAAACAGTTACATTATAGTTAAAAATGGTAGCCAATTTGACAGACTTTTATATATACACCCAAATCTCTTTTACCACCGTCATAAACACCACTTACTGTAGCTTCTCTGTACAACAATAACACACATTTGATATGCACATCTGCTCTATTTACTGATCACAGTACTTTTGGTCAAGGCCATATAAAACATGCAGACTTTTTCTCGTGTAATGTGATGAACAGTTACAAAATTGCTTGCTATTCCTAATTTAAATTTGTATTTTTTGTACTTACGGATTGATATTTCACTGTACGGAAACAAATTATACAAAATGAAGTGTTTTCAATGAATAAATGTTATTTATTCTACTGCAAGCTCTTTAGGAAAATAATTTAATTTTTTCATCTTAAACGATTTTTTTTACATTGGAAGAAATTTTCAAATTAACTATACTTAGGATGTCTACCCTATAAAAAAAGATTTGGATGTCTTAAAAATCTCTCACAGTTATAAAAGGTCCTTCAAAAACAGGAACTTCATAAGAACAAATTATAAACTCACACAATAGGTTAGCAAGATTTGCCAATGACTTAAAAGACCTTTTTAAACCTAATTTTCGTTGCTTAGGTACACAATAATTAACTCACAAAAAATTATCTACACTATGTATTTGGGAATTATATGGTGTGTATATATGCACTATATTACATTGAAACACGTCTTATATAGATGATGGATTGCTTTATGAACAGTATTGTAAAATTAAAACTGCATCATTGTTAATATAATCATAAATGGATTTTACATTCACTGTGATAAGCAAACAAAAAACATACACTCTTCTGCATAAAATAAATTTCATTGTTATATTGAGTCAGTTATTATATAATTGCAAACTCTACTATATTTACATAATGTAGTTACAAATCAACTATAATAAAAATAAAGAAAGAAAAAAAACTTAAGCTAAAAACTATTCTATAATCAGTCAAAAAAGGCGGGTAAGTGACGTCATAAGATCGGGTACCTGTGCTTCATTAAGCACAATTAAAATAAATGTTTATTAAAAGATATACAAAAATATTAGCCCTAAATTTTCGTAACTAATACTAACCTTAAACCTCAATATCATACAGTCAAATCACATATTCAAAAATCTTTTTCTTTAGCTAACTACTTGAGTCAATTGTTTCTATTAAGTCTTTCTTATCACAGTTTGCATCAAATTCAGGCTTTATTAAATTTCTTTCTTCTATCTGTATTTGCTCTTGATTACCAACATCTTTCATTTCTACATTATTCAAACATTCTTCAGAATAATTGTTTTCTAATCCATTTACCGAATTATCAGATATAACATTTTCATTACTTTCATCATCATTCAATGATGATTGTGTTATCATTGAAGACAAATTTCTGAAGTAGTTTTTCATGTTTGAGGAAACCGCTGCCATTATTTGATTTTCTATGCTTGCAATATTCCTACAATCGTTTTTTAGCTGAGTTTCATCTTTATGAAGCATGTGGGGCATTCCAGATTTTAGCAAATTAGCTAAAATGGGATTGGCTCTTAGTGTATCTTCTGTAGAATTGTCATTAACAGTTTTATTAGTTATGTTATTATCTAAGTTCTCTTTTTCACTAAATGCATTCTCTGATAATGTTTTTCTTAAGGCTTCAATATCTGCATTTGGATTCTTTGGTGCATGTGTGCGTTTGTGCAAAATGAACACATCAGGGTCCTTGAAACATTTTGAACATTCTATACATTTATAAGTTTGTTTTAAGTGAAAATTTTGTGCAGCTTCACTTACACTATTAACATTTTGTTCATTTGATTTGGTCATTGAATCTGTTGTATTTACTTCATTGCTAATATTATTTCTATGCAATAGACGTTCAATTTGTGACAGAGTTTCATTAAATTGGCCTGAGCTGTTACTTGATCCAGACGTTGAGTCTTCCATGTTAAGAGAAATTGCTTGGTCTGAAAACATTTATATATTTTTCATTAAATTTTGACACATCATTTTTCTATATTAAAAATTCATTTAATAAACAGTGTTCAAAAATATATATATACAACTAGATACCATTGTCACGGGACACTGATGTGTAGTGAAATTTGGCATAATTTGATATTTATTGTAAGAAAAGAATCTGTTAATTTTAAAAAATATAACAATAATAATAATCCACTTAAACATTGACACTAAGTTATAGATAGTTATTTAATATTTTGACATCTTCTCATTATGTATTTTTATTAAAATCTAATCTTCACAGATCTTCTTTAAATTAATACAAAAGTGTAAATGAATGTATGTACCGATTCTCAATTGTTCCAATTTTAACACTTCTGACATTTCATTGCCCTGAGATAACGAGGCCTATTATTAATATAAAAGTGTAAATGAATGTATGTTGTCAGATTCTCAGTTGTTCTCATTTTAACACTTGTGACATTTCATTGTCCTGAGATTATGAGGTCTATTTGTAAGCTATATATCAAGCCTATAAATTTAATAATTGATGATTCAAAAATAAGTGCAAATGCAATTGTAAATAAAGGTAATTTGAATTTAAAAATTTTATGTATGTGGGTTAGTTGAAGAAAGAGTTTACAAGAATGTATTAATTTTTTCCCACTAATTATACGGCAATAACATTTTGAAGGTTATTAAAAATGTATTAACTAAAAATGAAATTGTGTTTTTTTACACACTATTCACATACTTTTATATATACTTATACTTATATATACTATTATATACTTTATTCTTTAATATGACAAATTTTGTGCTATTTCTAGCTACAGAATAACAGTTAGTACTAAAAATCGGACTGTGGTAGCCCATCCACAGATGGCTTAGTTTGCAATTGTAAGTTTCCAGAGCATAGGTAGCAGCATTTTCTGCATGGTATCTTAGCATACTGCAATTGCCATCCTAGCTGCTAGGAGTGGTGATTATGGTATATCCTCCCATAGATATCTTTTGGGAGGACTATGCCTTGCATTAGGAGTCTATGGACTGAAATGATATAGCCATTTCAACTTTTTTTTTACTGATTCTAAACCAAGCTTCAAATACATTGTCTCAAACTATTTGTTCTTAGAGAATGTTAGGTAGTTATTATTCTTTTTAGGTGAAGCAGTTGATCTCTGTCTCGCGTGATCTTAAGTGATGACAGGCTCTAAGATGGTACATGCTTACCCTGAAGAAACCCATTCACTTTTGTCTTGAAGACCTAAGTTATAATTGCCTGGAAACAATGATACAGGAGTGTTCCACTTTTAGGTTGTTCACACTATAAAAGTATTAGTAAAATGCTTAGTGTGACTGGAAGGAATTTCAAAAGTGTATGGATGTCGCGAATCCATACAACTTGTTGTATGGATTCGCTCAGACGCTATCTCTACGAAATGCAGTCTATAGAATACCAATAAACTGGTAACTTTACACCAATGCTCCAAGCTTTAAAGAATAGTTAATTAACCTACTAAGGTTTTATTAATTATCTCACCGCTATATATGTTGTTCATGCCAAGATCTCCAGCTCCTGAAGCAATAGCCAGCATTGTCTGGGTGTAAAATGCTTGGGCTACTTGTTGCAACTGAATAAAAAAATGATATAATCTTTAACACAGCAAACAATTTTTAAAGATATTGAAGTAATTTGGCAAAAAAAAATATTTTATATATACATCTCATAATCTGATATAAGCCACTAATCAAGTTATAGGAATAATCCATGTTAAGCCCTGAAAACTATTGCTGACAAATCTTGAGAGTATCTAAGTTAGAACAGGTTGAGAATCTCCCACTCTTCTGTTATCCCCATATCCGATGTAGTTGTATAAATAACATTAGATTAACAGTATCTCTTTTTGATTTAATGCTTTAAACTAATGATTTAAAGTGGTACAATGGATCCCATAACAAGCTTTTATTACCTTAGTGGTTTATTCAAAGAAGTCTAAGAACCTCTGTTTTATACAGTCAAGTTTCTAATGTTATGCAATGATAAAAAAGTTAATCAACAGAACTTAGAGACTCTACTTTTTTAAACAAGAATTTGATGTGTTTCATTTCTATTAGTCATTTTCATCCTTTCATGCAATTTTTTCTCAAATTGTAAAATTTTTATTCCTATACTTTACTGATAAAGCTCTAAATAATTTAATTTTAGTTAAGATATGCTGAAATTATTAAACACTGAATGAAAAAATAATGCCATAAAATGTGCTATTGGGAGCTTCAACACAAAAATGTTTAAGCACAAATTACCATGCATTCATATCTGAAGCTTAAAATAATATGGCTTCAGAAAATACCAGCTGATATTAAAGTCTGTTTATAATGAGCAAATTCTTAGATACAGTAACCAACAATGAACCATAATTTAGGTTATTCCTAGTGTCAGGCAAAACTTTATAATAAGTAAAATTAAATATTGATTTAATTAGTTAGTATCTAAAAATGATAAAAAAACCTGAGAATCCATAATGTCAGAGGGAACATTTATAACTCTGGAAACTTTATTTATATTTCTTTGGCAAGGTCCTGGAGACTCTGAAGGTAAATTTTGAGATGGGACTGCGTCTTTACGTAAAGTTCTCCACTGACCTGGAAAGAAAAGGTTATTGATATATATTGATTGAAAACTCTTTTGTAACCTTAGTTGATTTTGGTTATAGATTATTTAAATAACATATAGTAAACGAAATATGGCGTAGCTCGCAATTTCAGATATCCATTGAACTTTAAAAAGCTTGTTTTAAATCAAACGCGTCAAACTATACAGACCTTTGTTTCTGCCTAAGCCAGTTATAGTGTAGTCTTCTGGTTTAAAATGTAAGCTGCACACTTTAGAATATTTTGTATAAGGTTTTCCTCTTTTCAATACATCATTCCAAACTTTTGCGAGTTCTTCATCCCTTGGAAATTGATGAAAGGAAACGTTTTTTGCTTTGCCGGCCATGGATGTACAACGCGGTACAGTACAGTAATATGGCATCTTTGAAAATATCATGTAATTCGAAAAAACAATAATAATATCACTAGAAGTTCATTATTTAATTAAATTTGTAAACAAAAAGTTATAATAACAAACAAAAATTGGCGTGACAACACACAAACGCCGACATGTTTCTACCATAGACAAATTCTGTAACATTATCGTTTGAACAGCGTTGTGTCTTTCTACACACTAAGTATAAGTTTTGTAAGATTGTTTGTGCTAAACAAAGATTTAATTATTCCTTTTAATAAATTACTCATATTCTCAACCTTCCAACAAATTAAATATGTTATTAGTTGCTTTAGTATTTCGTTTTAATCTGACTTTTTTGACTATGGTTTGTTTTCCTGTCGATTTACAACCTGTATTTTTTGGTTTATGGTGCAAAGTAGCCATTTTCCGACAAAGTGGGGAAGGGAAAAAAAGGTGAATACATGTCAAATATTTCAAGGCTGCGGTGCGATGTTTCCGATTTTTGCTAAAGTGATAACGATTGCAATAAATAATCAGTATTAAAGACACGGCGGACATATTTAATTTTATATTTTATTAATGCTAAGAAGTTTGCGCGTAAGCGGGAGCCTGCACCGCTGCAAACAATTTGGTTTTCAACAACAAAGGTTGCAGCGGATTCGCGATGGGTTACTACTGTACAGTACCACAGTGCACGTCTCTCGCCGGCAAGACCAAGAATGTTAAATTCCACCGATTCCCGCGCGACATTACAATGGCCGACAAGTGGAATATTATTCTCAAACGCGGCAAACCATATACAAAATACTCCAAGGTGTGCAGCCTCCACTTCACCCAGGCCGACTACAACGTCACTACAATGGGTAAGAATAAAGGTATTTGGGTTTTTCCATCTCTGGTTCGTATGTTGTAGTGTTTTAACGAGGACTTTAAATGAGTCATCTTCAATGATTGTATACTTTGTTGGGGAAAATCACCAATGATCACTCCCCGGATGTAAATGGTGACAAGTTTTTAGATTTAGTTACATGTTTATTTTTTATTTAGTACTATTTTGCGCTTATTAGAATCTTATAGGACATGTTTCTTATGCTTAGTTGTTTATTTATGTATTGTTTACAAACAACATTGCTTTTTTAATTCATAATATTTCTTTTAGTTACACATGCATTTCTTCTTCATTCAAACATTATTGATCATATTACATTTTATTAGAAAATCATGTTTATCATCTAAAGTGCTTTTCCTGTAAGACACAAGGTTATAGTATATTGTACTTTTTTGTTACATTATTTCCATAATCTCCTTAATAATTATTACTGAAAGCTTTGAAGTTATTATATAGATGAATTGTTATAAATTTAAAGAGTGATTTTATATGTATTGAGGCTAAACATGTAAATTTAATTTCCCTCTTTAAAAGAGAAATGCTGATGAAACTTAGACTTTACCTCAATTACAAGACAGGAAAACATGCAGTTGGAATTATTTCTTTTTTAAAACATGCAGTATCAGTTGATACTTTTTGCTAATATCATTTTTTTTTACTATATAGTTAACTAAAATGCTAATTAGGTATATATATTATCATCATTTCAGCAACAGAACATCCACTGCTGGACTTAGATATATCCTATACATTCCTGTAGATTCCATTATATTTATATAAACAGGGATGGAATAGTAGGGCATTTAAATTTTTACCAAAGAACATTCAATCTTGTGTGGTTGCAATATAATTTAAATTCCACTGTTTTGAATTGATTCTGTAGCATAAAAAATGATTTCTTGACACTGCATTGGAGTGTGTTAAGTGATCCTGTAATCAGATGCAATTGCACACTAAAGGACATTGTGATATTCGCAGGTTGAGGTTTTGTAAACAGGGTGGTTTGTGCACACCACATTTGTTATTATTTTAATAGGCCACACCAAGAGATACTTTGCAATGACAAAGTGTCCAGTGGCGCTTTACGGGATTACCTTTGCTGGGGTTACCAATCCTTCCTAGTGTGTGTAGACCCTTAATCCTTATTTTAAGAGCATTATACTCCATTATACTTTAGCTTAATTAAAACGGATTTGAAGTTATTTTAAGGTACTATTGTCTTAATCATTTTTTTTTAATAAGAGCCGTTTATTTGATCTGTGTTGCATTTAGAATGTCAATATAGGGCAATATTGGGCTAGTCTAGAATACTTGTTCTTTTTGAACATCAAATACATTACCATGTCATTAAAAATATTTACAGGTCACAGACAAACAGAAAAAAAAATTATAGCCTAAGAGACATCACATTATTTATCGGTTTAAATAATAAGCAGTATTTACTTTCTTATTTAGACTGCGAGACTTCATTTGCCCGATTTTCTTTTAATAATTGTGGTTTTTTAAATAAGACTTATATTTTATTGCTACTTGTTTGTATTTAATTTTATCTCTGTTACAACCATGATTACTTAAATTTGAAAAAAATTATTCTCAAGTTTTACACTTTGCAACTTATTTAGTCCTTCATTTCATCTATATAAAAGATCACATAATTATATCCTATATTTAATAATCTACCTAAAATTAAATTAAATAAATGACTTTCTTTTGTAGTTTATATTTTGTATTAATACAGAATTTTTTTTGATCAAGTAAAACATTAATTTACAAAATACTAAAATATGTTTCTCCTTTAGGAGCTACTAAAAGTTGTTTTACACTGTTTGCAAATAAATTCCTAAATGTCTTGTACCCTTTGCGCACATGCATGTGTACAAAGTGTATGCGCATAATCTAATCTGAGTTTAATTAGAAGATGATTTACTTACTGATTTATTATTTATTAAATTGTTTAAAATCTGAGAAAGTATCTTTTATTCATAACAAGTTAAAAAATATCATAAATTGAATTTTTCATTTGTATATTTAACTAACAGTTCGCCTCTGATAAATTTTGTTTGAGGTTTAGAAAAGGCAGGACAAGCATCAATCATGTGCGAAAGTAGTTGAATGAGACCATGGAAATGGATAGGGAATGTATCTGATCTCTCACTCTACAGCTATAGTGAAGAGCTAGTGAAAGCCATTTTCACATTTGTAGCCACCTATATATAAAGGTTAGGTCAAAGATACAGTACTACTTTTAAACAAATAGACTGTGGTTATTTATTCATGCTTCCTATAAGCAACTGTTAAAAAATACAACACAAAGTGATATATCCGGTCAAGGAATACTGTGTAGAGTTGATCCTTAGTTGATTATGGTAGCGACTGAAATAATTCCTGTAGGTGAAATTTATGATACTACTGAAACTTAGTTACATGATTAAATTTAATCCTTGTGGTATTTTCCTAATGGATGAAAAAGTATTTCTAGGTGAAAGATAAGAATATTAGATTATTCATCTTTGTCTACTCGAATTTTTGAAAAAAGAATGCATTGATTATTTAGTGTAATGTTGAGTCAATGTTATTCATATGTTTATTTTTATATGATGATGAAATCCGGTTTTTCATTTTATTTATTTTGCTTGATCGTCTTTCCTTTGGAACTGACAGAGTAGGCATATATGCATATTTAATATTTGTGATTTTAAACTTTCGCGTAATAAATGTACTACTGTACGTAATAAATTAAATTGTACTATTAATAATATGACTAACGAACTGTTCTATTGTGTATTCGAACTAGATCTTTATATTCCGGTTTATGGTCGTCGGTGTGAAACTTAAATCAAACCTATAATTGCCAAGAAACGGAATAAATTCCTTGTCATTCAAGGACTATCATCAATATTCTGGTAATTGTGTGACTCAGTCACTCCGGCAATAATTCTTTAATAATATAATTTAAATTTGGACTTTACTATTGAGTTATTTTTGACGTCACTACAGTGTTAAGGAAGGCAGATTTATATTAATTAATTGGATCGAAATTTATAACTTAAAACGGACATCGTACTTAAGTCTAGTCGGAAAGAATTACACATCAACATCAACCATTATAAATTAACCGAAGAATTTCATTAGTAAAATTAATAATACAAAATACTTTGTCCCAAAACATTAACTTATAAATTCATTTCTTCGAAAAGGCAAGTCAGATGTGATACAATTCGTTTAATATTGTTGGTAACAAAAAAAAATATTTTTTTTTAGATTTAGAACGTACCAATATGATGAAAACCACTTCTAGACTAAGAAGCCCACTGCAAGGCGTAAGCCTACCTCAAAAATCGCACGATAATTTAAATCAAATGCCTCAAGAATCTTACCAGTGACAAAGAACATTTGTAAAAAGCTTGTTTTTTAGCGAAAACTAGTTCGCGGGGTTTTTATTTTTCCTTTTTTGCGTAGGGAAAAATCTTTTCTATACCGGCGCGGCGGCACGGACTGGTTATAACAGCCGTACGGTGTTCTATCATCGTGTATTTCTATTCAGATGCCAGGGTGACCACTAAAGCAAGTGTAAGATGATCACCCAAAACCGCCCCCCCTAAGAGGAGTGCGGGTATTGAGATTCGTCCTTATCGTCCGCGACTGACTCTGATTTTCTGATAGAAGCGTTGCTGGAGATTCGTCCGCCACCAATTCTCCCAGCACACCCTTTTCGGAGTGGTAGTAAAATTAAATAGTAGTATATTAGCCGTCGCAAACGCAAACGACCAAGTCGAGGTTCGACTCCGGCACAAGTTAATCGATATACTAAGCGCGTGTAGAGTGACTGTCCTAGCCTTGGTTCCCTCTTGAGAGTCCTTGCTCCAGGTTACTTCTCAAAGCGGCCCACCTAAGTCATGTAAAAGCTCGGCTGCCTTTCGGTTATATTCCCTCCCAAGATCGGGGAATCTGTAAATGTAGAAATCTGCCTTTACTGCTTAAGTAGAGGCAGCGCACACGTCTATTCTCTGTAGTCCCTTTTGCCTCTGAAATTAGCCCGTCGCCTGGCTCGTTGAGAACGGCCTGGGGCCTACTTTATGACTCGAGCTGATCATGTAGATTTCAGCCTTCATGATGACTAGATCACGGTTAATGAAAAACTACTACACTTTTTGCTCTCAGCTACCTTGAAAGTTAGTGTAGCTATTAATACTAACGAATAATCAGTAATTGAATTATAAAGGGCGTTTGGTTATAGGTGTAAAAGTTATAAAAGGGTGAATGTATAGATCTGTACTTTTCCAACCAACCTATGTAAAATAATTACTTTGAAAAATATTATTTTCCTTTTTTAAACCAACTGGTCAGTAATGTCTGACAGAAGAAAGTCTGCAAGGATAAATAATAAACTATAATTATTTATTTAAACACTTTTTCAATATATGTATAACGGCAAACAGAATGCCGAGTTAACATTCGTAGAATGCCTTTTGGTTATATACGCACCACTTAAAAGCTTTTACATCTATAACCAATTACCCTGTATTCTTAAAGATGATCATCTGCGATCTAACATGACTGTTTATATCTCTAATCAGAAGGCATACAAGGAAAACAGCTAATTGGCGTCCAGACGCTAATCAGCGAGACGTAATTAGAAACATCATTGTTACACTACAGTCACATACGAGCTATAGCTAAATAAAAAAACTCTAGGTAATGAAAGAATGATTGTAGCTAAACTTTCATCAATTTTAAATTTAGAATAAATTAAAAATAAATTGAAAAAGTACCTAACAGATTTGTTCAAAAAGGTGCAAGTAATTTTTTTTTCTCTAAACGTATTTAAATCAATATTTATTTTATCTGTATCGGTTTTGAATTCACCATTATTTACGTTTATTATGTATACACTGGTTTTTTTGTATTGTTAGTATGATTGCAAAAAATGCTCAACATTTAAAAAGCGGTCTTGTTGGCTTCTGTGTTGTCTAATTATAATATTATACGAGAGGTAACATTTCAGATAATATCTATAATAATAGCCTGAAAAAAAATGATGGCAAAAACAGACCTGCTGGGCCATGACCCTCAATCATGAGATAATAACGAAGACACTTAAAAGTTTTAGAATATCAAATATTTGTTCTACATTTATAGATGGTCTTTCAAAATAGTCTCTTTGAATATCGTTCTTCCTATAAAACTATTGTTGTAAGTAGTGTGCCTACTCCTCTTTGAGGGACTTTTTTTTATGGCGTTTTCGGACGCAGCTACTTTTGGCATCTTGTAGATGTATTCCATGATTTTTTTTTCTTTTATTTTCGGGAATAAATGTAAATCGCTATATAATTTCTCACCTAGCATAGTCTCGGTTGTTCATTAGGTCGGCTAAATGTAGCGTTATACAAAAGGAAGACTGCAGTGTGGATGCTTTAATTAATATTTTCTAAAACAAGAATAAACAAATATTAGTGTACAACTCCGATGTTACTGTTTTCTAACAATGTTGAATAAAGAACGAGGGGATCTTTCATATATGCTTAAATTCCTTTATTTTTGTTTGCAATTCTTCTTAAGGAAACATCCACTGCGAAGGTTATCTAGATTTCGGGAACTTAAAAATATATTTAAGTTTCGTCACCTGTAACAGTGTCAAATGTTAAGTATTTGAGACACCACCGTCGATCTCCGATACCATTTAACATGCACCAATCAATAGGATAACGTTTTAGAGCCTTGGTCAATGTATCAAGTATCCAAAAACCTGACTGAATGTTCGTGAAAAATATTTTTAATTTGATGCCCAATGCCCAATCTTGATCTCGATTGGTAACATCGTTGTTAGTTCCAGTAGTTGCTGTTAAAGGACGTCTATCTCGATTATCACTGGATTTAGAATCCACCACTTTTGATAACTAGTTCAAACCAGTTGTAAATAGCACGAGGCAGAGCTTCATCACAAAAAAATAACGAAGTCTGTCGTGACTTTATGGTTGGTTGAAACTTCAAGTAAAAACGTTAAAAATAAATATTATCACACGGTAAATGGATTATCCTGAAATAAAAAATGATTAAGTTGTCTCCAATTTGTGAATATTAACCCTTTCAGGACAATAAGGTTACGGTACCTTATTTAATCAATTTAGCTAGATGTAATGAATTAATAGGCATCCTAAAAACATAATTTATACTAAAAATTCAAAAAAGTTTTACATTTTTTTTGGAAATTTATGGGACAAATATGTCCCTATGGTCGCTAAGGGTTACTTTCTACTTAAACTCTAAATTTTGGTTTACTTATTGGTAAGTCTGTTTTGTTGTAAATAATGTACATTTGTTACTTAGTGTACTTTTTTTTACTTGTTTATGAATAATATAAATATAATAGGGCAAGTTATTTGTGGTACTCGGCGAAACAATTCCTGTTGTTAATGATTAGATGGATTGTTTTTTTGAGACGTTGAAGGTTCAGGTGATTCTTGCCGTTGAAGAGTCGTCGTTTCTTCAACCTCGACATCAAATACCCCTTGGTCATCATCCTGTACTAGAAGTCTTTGGTCTTCGTCATCAAGCACTAAATCATCTTCCTCATCGCTATCGTCACCCACAAAAATTTGAAGAATTTTATTTTTTCGAAGTTCAAAAACTCCACGTCCCTTACGAAACATATTCTGAGAAAAATATGAATAAGAAAATGATAGTATTTTGGTAGATCACCAAACCAAAAGTTAAGAAATTCCGTATAAAAAGTATCCCTTTACGCCGACAGGGACATCCGTGTCCCATAATCTTTATAACGATTTATCACAAAATACAACATAAATACATTACTACTAAATATTTAGAATAACAATTTACTTAACAGGTAATGATAATTTGACACTGTTAAAACTTGAAAAGCACTTTTACAATATCAATTATTTATTCCAAACAGCAGATCATTCGCGCCAAAAGAACTCTGACGTTCCGATGACGATAAACAATAAACGGTGTTAGTTATCCTATATTGCCAGTAAAAAATAATAAAAAGGTACTTTCCGAAATATTAAAACAAAAAAATAATTTACAATGGTTACGTAAATATTTAATTAATCCATGATTTTTGCTTGGGACACCGGCGTCCCCGTGGTCGTGAAAGGGTTAAGAACAAAATGGTTTAATGTAGGTACTTGAAAGAATAGGAAGAGTTCTGTTTTCTAATTTTAAAATATTTTTTATTAATGTTATTTTTTAACTGGAGAGTTTTAAAAACTGTGTGAGCAACATATGATTTAATAAAAAAAAATAATGTGAGAGATTAAGACAAAATGAGAGGAAGTTTATAATAATTATCGCATATTTCCCGGAGTGCAATAGGCAGTTCGATATTATGTCATGGAACGTAATTAGAAGTGAGCATGTTGTGGTAATATTGACTTTTATAACATATTATTTATTACGTCACATAAATGATTAAATGATTTTGTAACACAATATTGGGTGCACCTTTTAAAGTAATTTTTCTAATTTGTTTTGAAGTTTCTTTTTAAGTTATTTCTAGGTTGTGCTTTAGGGTCTACATCCTGGTGAAATAAATATTATTCAGGGTGATACAGAATGATACATCAAAACTTTAAACCTTTTGCATTTTCGATTCGACCCTGTATAATGTTATTACTGTGATACTATTGGAAAGCGACGACGGGGCAATAATTTCGAAAACTCTTTTTCTTACTATATCATCATTACGTCATTTATTTTTTCAAAAACATTTCATTTTTGTACAGGGTATATACTATTTATTAATTGGCTTGGCAGCATATGAGATTTACATTAACACATTGAAAGTCTTCTCATATATTTTTAATCAATCTGTATAAAATTATCCATCAGGAACTCTTTCGCAAATGACAAGCTAATAATATTAAAAATGCTTTTTCTTACTATATTATCATTACGTATTTTATTCTTTCTGAAACCATTGATTATTAAATAGGCGATACAATTCAATAATTGACAACGATTGAGCTTTACAACATTTAACCCTTTCCACTCCAACGTCGAGTGTCACTCGACACTGATTTTGTTCCACAAGCTCCACTGTCGAGTGATACTCGACATGGTGTAATACTTTTTTTTGCGGAAAATTTTAAAACAGGAAAGATTTTTGTTACTAAAATGTTTGAATCACGAATGAATGAAACATATTTTAGAATCGCAAGATACTATAATTCAATTAAATTTTATCGATGCTACCTAACAGCCTTTTAGTGGAAAGGGTTAAACCTTTTACACCTATGTTATATAAGTCTTAGTATTATAATACACCTAAGTATTATATAACTGATGACTGTATAGAAGTCGAGTAGATAATAAGTAGTTTAAGTAGACTAGATACGGGTAGCGCACGACCGGTCATTGTAACGATCTTTGGCGGAAGCCTCTGCCATCAGTGGGCGTCAATCGGCTGAAAAATAAGAATCATTGACTAAAATTTTCCGTGTTGATGTTCCGAAAGGAGCTGTCAAGCTTAATTACTGCAAAAAGGTATAGACTACTGCCACTTCTAACCAAGGGAAGGTGTAAAGACCGCTGCGTTAAACGTGTTTGTTAATGAACTTTGTTTAACTACTTGATTCAAGTAAAACTTAAGTTTAATTTATCATTATTTATAAGTGAAGATGTTTTGCATCTAACAGCACTGGAACTAGAATAATGATAGCTGTAGAAATAAAGATAACCTTGTTATATCTTTCTCCGGGCTTATAATGTCGAACAAAAACATTGAAAAAAACTTGGTAAAGTAAGTCTGTCGGTTATTAAAGAGATAATAAAGTTTTTGGGAATTCATTCCTCTCGTGTTAAAGATATAAAGGTGACCACATAAAACACATTTGTTTGTTGAGGATTCTTCACAGACTATAGGGGAGCTCAATCCGATTCTAGTTTTTATATAACTCATTGTAAATGTTTCTATGTAAATAATAACATATATTGGTGGAAAAGTGTATTTTATTTTATTTTTAAACTGTGTTTATTTATCTTAACTGCCACATTTTATTAACGTCTAAATATATTTGTTATCAGGCCAATGGAAAACATTAAGCAAAGATGCAGTGCCATCACAAAATCTTCCCAAATTGAACCCTGATGGTTCCGTCATGGTCATACGTAAAAGTCGCACAGTTAAATACAAGGAGGGAAGGAAGGAGGATATTGTCAGGTAATAAAACTGTTTCCGTTAATATTTTTTGGATTAACGAGTAAACAAAATAATATTACTTTATATCAGGGGTGGCCAAACTGTGGCTCGCGAGCCACATGCGGCTCTTTGAACGATTATTTTTGGCTCTGATTGATTGTAGAATTATTCCAATATTTAAAATTATATAACCTATGTCAGCTCCTGGGTAATCGAAACAAATTCTTGTTGTAAATATTTACCATTATTATTCCACCTTAAAATTGGCAAAATCCAAACACCGATCATAATTAACTAACCGGCATCTCAAGTATTATTAAGAGTGCTGTCATATACGTATACCATTATATCTAACTACAATACACATATTTTGTACTTTTGTCATATAATTTCAGAAAATATAATTGTTGTAAAAAAATCCTTTGGGTGTTTTAAATGCGTATTACATTGCGGTTCGCAAAAAAAATTTAAATTTCGAACAATGGCTCCAACTATTAAAGAGCTTGGCCACCCCTGCTATATATATACATATTGAAGTAAGCGAATATGTAAGTGATGAAAATAGGTTTAAAAGCTTTAAAAGGGTGATTTGTCACTAACCAGGAAAAAAAATTACACCCATTTTTAATCCAGGGTGATTAGTAGATAGTGAACATTCTGAAATATGTTATTTTTTTTTTCTATTGGAATGCGATAGGACAATTACTTCTGTTAGTACAGTCTGTAGGAATATAAACAAAACAATAATTTTAATATGTAATTATCGGAATTTTGAAAACCCTTTTTCCGCCTTCATTATTATGTTATTTATTATACCTGAAACCACATTGATTTAAAGATAGATTCTCCACGACATTGAATCAGTTATGGGAAGATTCGTGGACAAACGAAAGTAATCTAAATAGCCTAGCGGGTTGGCAAGCTAAAGTGACAGTGGGCAGGCTACATAGCTGGTAGAACATATGACCGCTGAGGTCTTAGAGTTCTGGAGTTGAGGCCTGACCGGCAACCAAGAAGCTAGATCCACGATAGATTCTTTCGTTTATCGATTTATAGAATTTATTGTGTGTTAACTAGTGTCGATTTCATTAATTATAAATTTAAATATATATATTTGAATTTACAATTAATTCATTAAGTACATCAGTAATATGTTTTTAGTGACAAAACAGAGAAATGGTGCTTAAATAGTCAGTCTACAGTGCCCGTTGCCACCACACCGGACAGAGTTCTACTCGCAAATGATGGTTCAGATAACGTGAGTGAATGTGTTTTTATTTATTTCAGGCACTCATCACTATGTATCCAAAAATATATTTTATAAGTTCACATTACAACATGCAATAACTATTTATTATTTCACTAAGAATGTACGTATTTCACTAGGTGGACCGGGCTACATGGTATAAGTCGGAACCTGTCGCACCCACACTATGTAGTTGTATGTGTTGTAGCGAAAAGTCGCTGAAAACAAGCAACGCAAGGACGGTCACTGTGGTGAACTCTAAGGAAGGCCCTGTTCCTTTCAGTGGGCGACTATCGGCTGATAAATGATGTTGATTTCACGCAGTAATAAGAGTACTTAAGACTATTCATATTCTGTGCCCATATAATTAGTTATTTAGTATTTATTAGCTACAGTTAAAATAATGTATAACAGTAAAATAATATCTGTAAAGATTATATAACGGGGACGAATCGACTAGTCTATATTATTATCCTTATTAAGGAATGAGAAAATTTCTTATGAAGAGAAAAAATCTACTATCTTCGTGAAAATTTTTACATACATATATATTTTTCTATACAAACAGGAAGGTCGTCGTCGTCGTTTCAGCCCATGGACGCCCACTGCAAGCATAAGCCTACATATACAAATATATTAATGGGGGATATACTATAATCGCCACGCTTGGCTTAGGTTGGCGAACGAAGTGTGGTATTTTTTAATACACTGAGGACATCGACTTGGAACTTGCTTGTGCGCAGTGGCAATCCTATATAATGAATGCACAAATTGTGAATTTTATAAGATTGTATCACTGAAATCAAACCCACGACCTACAACTGCAAGTCTCAGTCCTAACCGCTGGACTACCACTGCACAAAATATTATATGCAACAAAAAGATGCACCAAAAAGCTTTCCATTAAGAATATAGTCCAATTATTAGTCTTGCAGTGCACAAAAAAGAAAATTAATTTTTGTAAGTCATCAATAAGTAGAATGACTGTTCTAAAATACGTTTTATTTATTTATTCTATTAGACTACCACAACTTTTGTCAAAAGTTATATATACGTAGTTTTTGGAGACAGCTAGTTTTTAATACTTGATGAACCGAATCAAGGAAGTGTTAAAATTGATAATGTTTGTAATCAAATTTTGTATATATTACTTGTAATTTTACAGATTGTGTATCGACTGCAGGCGCTAAACGCAATTGCGAACAATATTTCTCCGCTTCAGCAGCACGACGATCAGAGCCAGGGTAGACCTAAGAAGCAAGACGCGTTCATGCAGACCGACCCCATCCTGTCGGAAGAAGACGACACCCAACCCAACAACAGTTACAGCGAGTCATCTGAGAAGTCCTTCAGCCCGGATCACCTCGACTCGTTCTCCAACCAAGTGTCGTTTCAAAAAGACATGGAAACATACGAAGGTCAAATAAAAAAATACGAAATGCCCGAAGATTACACTGAATCGAACGAAGACTACATCCCGCAAACAAACGAGGAGTACAATAAGGAAGCAGAAAAGTATGCCTTGGAAAGGAAATCGTTGAACGGTTTCGAAAAACCAGCGATCGATCCAATGTACCAAAAACCGGTAATGGAGAACGGGTATCAGAAAATACCAGAAATGTACACATACGAAGAGAAACAGGAGTATACGAACAGGAACGATAACTATATCGCGTACACTAACGGATATCCTGACAGCGCGGAAGTGCTGAGGAATCAACAGCACAACTTACAATTATTGCAAGAGCCTCACAGAATCACAGAGAATCAAAACTTTTTTAACGAAAATCACATAAAGCAAGAGATAGACTTTGGAACGGAGGACGATAAATTTCTATATGAACGGTCAAAAGATCAGATAGGTAATTACATCTTAGATTAATTAAATTCTTACGCAACTTAAAAACACCTTTAATACAATATTCACCTCATTAACATCATCATTTCAGCTGAAGAATGTCCAATGCTAGACAAAAGCCTGCCATGTTTATTTCCAAAAAGAATCAGTTGGAAACGGTCTTCATCCAGCGCCTTCTAAAAACCTTAACAGGTTGTCTGTTCACGTGGTGTTGGGCATCCTAATCTGTGTTTGACATCTGTGATTTTCCGCTCCAGTACCTAAAGGCTCCAGCAGCCATCAGCACTACGGGCACAGCAATACTTTTAGGAGTGATGTAGTCTTTACGTTTGCGTCGAAATTGTAGCTAGGCTCTATATATACACTACAGTTATCAATGTTGGTTATTATTTTCGCTTCTGACGCAGTAATAAAATATGTGAATGGGTGGTTTCTCACCAGTGGTGGTTTCTCCTAAGTATGTACAAAACGTATGTTTCCAATGTTACAGATCCCAACGCCCTGTATAACGAAGGTCAAAGGCATGTAGAGCAGCAAAGGCTTCTGGAACAATTACAGCATCAGGTCAAACAAGAGCCGGATGTAAATAATGGTAACTTTTGACATTTGCTTAGTAGTAGTAGTTTGAAATACTTAAATTTTAGTACATAAAACAAACCAGCTAAACAGCTACTCAACATCTGTTTATTTCATTGAACATGCTCTTTACAGGCATTGTTCTACCATGAATCAGGTTAATATATTTAACTTTTGGATTCAGGAGATGCAAGTTCATTTCGGATTAGGGTATAAAAGCCGCAAGGTTCTTCTCTATATGGGAAGGCATAGGCCACCCCCCCAAAATCGCCATGATGACTTGTGATTGATACTCGCCTCATTTTTGTAGTTCGGAAGACATTACTATTGTACAATATTGTGATCAACTTATCGCATTTTTGCTATTTAATTTTTTTTTCGATTCTCCTTGTGACATACCCGCCCTGATCGCTGATTATTGACTCTAGATATATGATCTCCTTTACATTCTATATTCCACGGAACGCTGCGGTCTGTGCGGCCTGTGAGAGAAATAAACAATCATTGTTTATTATTAAGACGTTAATTTCTACTAATAGGCTAATTCAGTAGATGTTTATCATGTATTGAATTGACTGTATTATTTAAATGCATATTTCAGAGAAATGAACAACGTGTTTGGGGAAAAGACGCTACAACATTAATAATTGAACTCTGTTTTCAGGACGTGAAAATTTATTGCAACCGCAGGGAAGTCCCTATTATCAGGCAAATGGAGGACATAATGATACAAATGGTAAGAGAAAACCTATATGATTTTTTTATTAGTTTTTATATTTAAGATATCTACGTACATATATGTGTTGTTAAATGACATTTTCATACTTCTTTATTAAGAAAATAATTAAATGGTACGACGACATAATGAAGGTCGCGGGAAGTTGTGAATGCGGGCAGCGCAAGCTTTACAGTGGGCATCTATGTGCTAATAAGTAGAAATAATACCTATCTTTTTGTTGGCCGTACTTTGCACTGTCAGAAATGATTGGCCAGTGCAGTCCTATATTATAGTTAAAATAAACCCAAATAAAACGCAATTCAGTCATGAGTTCATTTATTGATTTAACGTGTTAATAATAAACAACAATTGCATACAAAAATAAGTTTCCTTATACATATAATGCAAAACTTCATTTAGCGGGATTATATTTTCTTTGTAATGCTTAATGGTATACTACAAAATTATTTTCACCTATCTGTGTTACTTGTGGTTTTAATTGTCGTGAAATTTCAACAGCTGACTACTATTTTAATTTATTCTATGGTTTGTATGAAAAAAAAGCAAAGGAGATTTAATTATGGCACACAGTTTTTATATTTTTGTGTCCATAGGAACATAAGTCTTATAAATAAAATTTTTGGCCTAATTAGTTGAGCATTCCTCCTGTTTTGAGATTGGCAATGCTTTTATTTTTAAATTCTTACCACAGAGTAAAATAAAAAACGTTCCCAGTTTGCCAAAAAATGTGAAAGGATGTAATCTATCAAAAAATATTCTGAACTGCAAAAATACTAGGAAAATATAATTACATAATTATTAAGGATTTTTCTCTAAAATTCATATTTAGCAAAAAGAAATCAGTTAAGACAATCATAAAAAAAAAAACAAAACAAAAAAATGCTAACCACGCTGAGTTTCTTGTCCTTCCCAGTAGGAGGCGCTTCATAAATTATCGTAAACTTTTTAAAAGTTTTTTGAGTCTTGCAGTGAAAAAAAAATAAAAACTAAAGGTTATTTTTTTAATAGTTAATGGAAGTAGAACTACTACATCTTTTGACTGTAATTTTTATTTATTTTGCAGGAGTGTCAGGTTACTATGAGCAGGTATCAAGACCGGGCCCCGAGCTGCTCATAGCCAAACAGAACGCGTTAGCAGCTCACACGCAGTTATGTAAGCTGAAATTCGACATATTTTAAATCGGACAAACAGTTAATGTTAACGGTCTTGTGACACTGATCTTAATTATGCACACAACTTCATAGTGCTTTATGTGCCAGACAGAGTCATAAGTCCAATAAAGTTGCAAAAGTCAATAAGACTAACAGAGCACAACAACAGTTAAATTTAATGTCTCTAAACAGAGATCATTTAATATTTTAGATTGAATTTGCACATAAGTTTGCAGTGTTAACTTATAAATACCGCCAGTGTTCTTGAATTTTTAAAAAAATATATATAAACACTCATATATGTATATATACATATATATATATATATATATATGTATGTATATATATATACATATATATATATGTATGTATATATATATATACATATATATATATGTGTTTATATATGTATATATACATATACACACATATATACATACATACATATATATACACTTTAAAAAAAATTTTGTATATTTTTTTGAGTCTATCTATGAGTAGAGATAAGATTTTTGGATTGTGGACGAATGAGACAGATTAACGATATATATACCTATGAGAGTGAGACAACAAATTATTAATAGCCTAAATAGCTACTCCGAACATAGTTGCTTTGTTAAGTTATCTATTAGATTAAGACAATCTTTGAAGTCACTTTCTCTAAATTTCTTAGTTTTGCTTTCAAATGATTTTAGGCAGATATATCTGATAATACGACCTTTTTTCTTTGTAGCACTTTTTGGAAGAAAGTCATAATATATATAGTTATAGTTGTTATATAAATGTATAGTATAGTCTAGTTATGTTACCAGTTTTAACTTTATATTTATTGTATGTTATGTAAATCAATATTTTTTCTTTAATTTCAGGGCAAAATACTATGAAAAGACCATTCTTCTACAGTGAAACCTCACCCTACACCGGTCCTCAGGTGTTACACAGATATGAGGTAAAATTTTTTTTAAAGGTTATTATTATAAAATTTTCCAATTCGGAGAGGCATCATTCTAGAAGCTTCGAAACATCTCTTCAAAAATACCACAATGGTTGAAGACCAAGGTCTTAACCAGTGGTTGTTGTTAGTGATGAATTACGTATCCAAGACATGGTAGCTTACTGTGGTGTATCGGAAAGGTTTAGTTACTTAGAGAGCAACCGAAATAGCTATGCATGGAGTTTCGCTGCGAGATCGAAATAGAAATGAGGAGATCCGCAGAAGAGACGAGGCAGTATTGCTTGTCTGAAGTGGCTGTGGTGGGTGGGGCACATCGCTCGTGCGACCGATGGCCTTCGGGGCTGAAAGGTTTTCGAATGGCGACCATGAGCCGGTAGAGGCGGTTTAGATAAGCCTACTAGATGGTTCGACGACATTAATTGGGTTGCGACCGCCTGCATCTAGCAATTACCAGCGGGTAGTCAGCGCAAGACCGGTCATCGTGGCGATCATTGGGGGAGGCCTGTGTCTTCCAGTAGGCGGCTATCGATTGAAACAATAATAAAATTTTGAACATACGTAGGTATTGGCACTGATCGTCCTAAAGTTGAAATGATGAAGATGATAAGAGAATTAATAATTCTGATGATTTTCAATAATCAGAATAAAGTAAAGTGGTTAACGAACTAATAATTGTTGCATACGAAATAAAAATTATGTCTCTTCAGCTTGGGCAAGTGTGTCCAACACTTGTTTTCAGTTATTATACATAATAAAAATAGGAGACTAGAGCAGTATCGATAAATATCAATAAATAGTAATAAAAATATAGATATAGTTATATATATATACACACATATATATAATGCAGTTTGTATGAACTTTAAAACAGAACTAGGTCGAAAACGAACAGTATTTTAGTGTTTCAGGCAAATAATGATTGAATTTTATTTTCAGGATATAACGAGAATTCTTCAGTGAGACGAGAGACATTCCAAAGTAACAATGTAATGTAATTGTATAAAAAAAGATAAATTCTCTAAACGACGACAATCTCTCGACGGTGTATGTTTTTATTGTCTTTATTATTATTTGAATAAAGTCCCTCGACGATATGCAATAGCGTGTAATGGTGCATATAAAGAGGAAATTAGAACCAGAATAATTTCGTGATGGATTTTATTCTTTAATGTGTTTGTTGGCGATAGCCAGTGAAGTACACGAGGATAATGTATGTATTATAAATTTGTACAAATATTTGAATTACGTATTCGTTGTCGGAACAAATGTCGAGTACAATAATTATGGCTCTCATTCACATGCGGTATGATTTGTTTACTTTTACTTAGCCTTTGGTCAAATAGTTTTGACGAATTTTAATATTTTTTTTAGTTGTTTTGATCATAGCTTATGTAGCAGCCTGACAGAGTTAATAGAGATTTTTTTTAAAAAAATGTAATTAATTTAAAGAATTTATATATTTAATTATTTTTATACTCTCTTTTAATATTATTATAATAAAAAAAAACATATTTTTTCATTTTTTTGCATTATAATTTTATTCTTGGACTAGAACATGTTAAAAACAATTTTGCTATTCGTCACTTGTCAAATTTTATAATTATTGATTGTATTCGGTCGGGGAAAAAACTACTTTCGTTTTATATGTACATTCAAGACATGTCTTTTCAAAGTTTATTATCATTTAACTACAATACAGACGTCATTTTTTAATGACTATCATCTCGTTAGTAAACCTGACACTGCCTAAACAATTCTGAAGAAATCGAAATAGGTCGATATGTGACGGGTGTTATATTACCTCCCTGCCAAACTTTATTTTTTTCTGAGTGGCTAAATATGTAGTGTGGTCAGCGATATCACATTGAAATACTGTATATTTTTTAATAATTAATTCCAACCGTTTTCTCTGTGTAAATTCAAATCGAGTGTTCTGCACAGCGGTAAAAGCTCATAAAAACAATATCCTTTCAATCCCTCTGTACTCACAGCAACACTTTATTACAATTTAATCTAAGTTTTGCTACAGTTTCAGAAGCCTAACATAGTTAGCCTTATCGAACGGGATTTACTTTTCATTACCAGTTATCAATCTCCCCAAAAACGGTTTGGTTTCATTACGTTTCATGAGTTCACATTTCATCAGATTTCTTTCAGCTCATGTGATGCTCAAATATCGAGTTTTTTTGTATACCCTATATATAGCTTTTTCCAAATGAGTCAAAACTATTCTTAGGTAATTTATAATTCTTCAGCGACGTTTTTTTTTCTTCTTTTTATGACCCTATAAGAGAAGTCTCCAATAACAGGAGACTTCTCTTATAACGCCATCTGGTTTTGGGCGGGGCTTTACATTAGTAGTAATTCTTTTCACGTAATCTTTTATTGACATATTCGTCTATCATACGTAATAAGATCTCTCTTCCATCATCAGCTACATTCAACTACGTTGTAACTTGTTACAATTCTCAATCTCTTGAGATGTGCCGATCTTGATTCGCTTTTACGAAAATGGCGTCCATTTTATTCGAAGCTAGATGACCATATCATAACGAGGTGTATTATTCACATCAAAATAAGCCGGATTAAACCATCTCGTGGTATGCTCTACGTTAGGACCATAAACGTAAAAAAAATTCGTAGCTTGTGTTGCATTTTTACTTTTCCTGAATAAAATTTTATGAATTTATTGTATTTCTTCATTAAGTTCACTCATAATGACAAAAAGTGAAAAAGGAATTTCAACAACAAACAAATAGCTTGAAATAAAATTACACTAATTTGTTTATTTGAAAAGTAAACTTAAGTCTCATCAAAACTGACCAATAGCACAGCGACAGAATTTTTATTACAAATTTATATATAAAATTTGCCAAAAAAACTTTTCCCCGCCTAATATTTTGTCAAAGGTCTGTATAATTTCCTAAAAAAATATTGTTGGAAAAATTTCTAGGGTAGTTTTGTTGTAAAACTACCCGGTGTTCCTTTTAAGTGATAAAACAAAACAAATTATATTTAATTTTCCAACAGAGGAGACTGACATTTTTCCACCGGTGTAAACGCATTCTTACGTCCTTTCTGAATAACCAATGAGATAAATTGTGAATTTCTGTTGTTAGCTCTGTTAGGCGTATACAGTTAATTATAACTTTGTAATGGGTAAAGCATATCACTGTTCATTACATTTACTTTATATGGTAACTTCGGGGATATCTAATCGAATGTTCGTCAAAGATATTTGTCCTGTGCTAAGAATATCGTACATCTGTCAACAGGGTATGGAAACTACAAAATAAATTGTTACGTGTGAGAGATGTCATAAGAAATTAAATTTTTACTTGCGAATGTGTCATAAAAATATATAATAATAAAATTTTAATCTGTGCAACATTTGGGGATTTCTGATATGGTTATTTTTTTATTTATGTTTCCATAAATAAATGAGTCTTGAACATTTTTTATTTACAGGATATATCAGACATTTTCTAAAAAAATTTCCGATGGTACGTAATTACGTAAATTTAAGGCAAAAGTATTTTAGGAAATCATTTGGAAGGTATGATTAGCTTAGCTAATTGACGAATGTAAGCGGTGCCAATTTTTTTTTGGTAATTACTGAGAATTGTTGCACAGACTAAAAAATCTATAGTGTATGTTGTTGCCATTTTATGTAACTTCAGGTTAAGGTTTTTTCTTGCTGGTAAACGATTTTCTATAATTATGTTCGATTCACATTGATCAAATGGCTCTGTTATGTAAAAAAAAGTTTTATTTTGTATCATATTTATGTTTTTAAAAACATAGTTACCATTAAGTAATTTTGATTTATTTGCATATTCTTTATATTTACAAATTTTATTTCATTATTGTGATGCAGACAAAAATTATATAAAACTATTTTAATGTTTTAATTTGATATATTTTTATTCAAACGTTAAATCTACGCATTCAGTAGGTTTTTACGCGGCAAGGCTAGAAAGAATATTTCCGTTAACAGCTGTTAGAAATATTTTTCTTACATCGCCATGTTGTTTTATTTTAAAATGAACTTGTTGTTTTATTATTTAATTTTTTTACGTTCGTGCTAAAATGTATAAAGCAAAGATCTTCAAAAATCTAACGGCAGGATAATTATGTTAAAATATATTTAAAATCAAGGAGAAATGCGCGTTGTGATGGTTTGGCGCTCATTTTTTTATATACATTACGGACACAGTGCGTAGATGTTCAATTTGGGTCATCATAACTATTTGCGTATACATTATTTCGTTCAATATTTGGTACACAAAATATGTAGCTTTTACGGAATAGTTTTTTTTTTTTATATTTGTTTCATACAGATTAAAAAGGGCGCGAAGCGATAATCAAACGGAGATGTTCAGACGGTGAGTGTTGCAAAACAATTGGGGAAGTGATATTTTATCGAATTTATGTGGCAATTATAACATTGACGATTAAAGCTTAGCATTTAAGGGACGTTTAAAACAGTTTCGTTTCGTCACAATTTAATTATCATTTTTTGTTAACTTGAAAAGTTGGTCTTGCCAAAGTTTTGACGTTTCGGTTTCGCGGATATTAATGAAAACTGCGTCAAAGTCTTAATTGTATTTTGGTAGTCAAAAATAGGATCGTTCTTAAGGAAAAAAAGACTTTGATGTTACTATTGTATCTTAATTTTTTTGGTGCTCGTTATGTTTTCCCGAATTCTCTTGCATTTTTTCTAGTTATTTTGTAAAAGATGTGTATATGATATTTGAGTACAATGTTTTTAAAATCGTAGTACGCACATATTGTAGATGGAACGCTAGAGGTTTTTTAAAGTTTTTTTTTTCTAGTTTACAAACATTTTATTTACCATAGATATTAAGGTATTAATAAGAATGCAGGACAGTTAGGACATTTGAATAATTCGAAAGCGTGCACAATCAATTATATATTTTTTTAACAATTCTTTTTATACATTTGTCTCGAAATAATGTTTTTTTCCTGTTTTAATGAATTTTACGATTTTATTTTATTTTTTGATCCGTGGAAATTGTAATTAGAAAATAAAATCATAGAGATATTTAAAATACGAGAGTAATGAAAATGTTTATATTTTATAATTTGTACGCTCTAAACAGACCAAAGCTGTGAATTAATGTAAAGATCGTTGAATAAGAAATAATGCTTATGCACACATTTAATTCACTCTTAATTTGTAGGAAATGAAGATTAAATCACGTTCAACATATACCCAGTGTAACCATATGAATATGGATAATTAAAATATGTTTTTATTTCTTAACACACATGGTACAAAGATGTAGAAAGACTAAAAAAAATATTTGGTGTGTTTGTGGCTTTAAAGTTGAGCGATATAATTGATTCGATTTGTTTAAGAGATTAATTGAATGTGTGCATTGGAATGTCATTCGCGATTTTTATATGAAAATTTTAAACTTAATATTAGAACGTGTTTATTCCTTTGTATGTGCCCCTTTAAGCTATGTATACAAGTAGGCGCATATTTACAGAAAGTTATATCTTCATTTTATTCAATTGGCAAGGAGGATTTTTTTTTTCGAAATTTGATAATAGAGCATTAACACAATAGTCGTTGAAAAAAAGGCACTGTTTCAACCAACCTTCTGTAAGCAATTCGCTGCTACAAATGAACTATAATTAAAATAAAGATGTGTTTACAGAGTTTAAACGTGTGTGATTGAGAATATATGTATTAAAATTACATGTATGAGGTGGAACATCAGAAAAACTTTATTAAATCGACTAAACATAATTCAAAGAAAAAATATTTCATTTTTTATAACTCATCTGGTTCATTGTTAGTTTCACTAGCGGCTTTTCTTCTTTTTATTTAATGTAATTAACAAAAAATCTTTCTGTAATATGTCATGCCACACATAAATTTTTGAAGTTTGGCATTTGGAATTTTTTAAGTTTCATGACTCAATTGTTTAATGTCTGCGCCGTACAAGCATCTGACGTAGACTGACATTTTGCAGCTGTGTACACACATCTTTACTTCATTATCTATTAGATAACTTGTGAATTTTCTGTCATTAACTTCGTCCGGCGATAATAGAACGGTCCAGTACGTGTAATGTAAGTTCAAAGTACAATTTTATTAAACTCAATGGCGATTTACTTAACAGTAGCAACGTAATATCTCTAGAATCAGTTTATAACTTTCATATAAAAATCGCGTCCTAGTTTGTAAGGAGAAAGATGTTAATTGCTAGATACAACATTTTTGTTTATATATTTTTTACAGCTGTGGCCATTTTCAAATAAAAAATAAGTGGAAAATCATATTGACGTTTTATTTATAAATATAAGATTGGGTTCACATTTTCTCTCATGTATTATACATCACTTTATAGTAGCTCTAAGGGGGTGTATGTCATTTGTCAACAAAAAGATTTAAAGCTTGTGTACCTATTATCAATTAACTTGAATAAATTTTTAACTCTAAAATAAATTTTCACATTAATTTACTTTTTTATTGGAATGCGTGCCCCACTTCATTTGCAAAACCAATAATTTCTAAACAAAAAACATACATTAATGGCGGGAAAGAAGTCTATTTTTTAATCATAGAAGCTAACGTTCGAAATTCAAATTAATGTTTTTTGTTATTAACTTTCAAAATGGTCTTATAATGATTTTTGAAAGCAAATAAGCTTTACTGAATGTATACATTTAAAGCTTTTACACCTACGGCTAATCAAGGCGCATATTTTAAAAATTGTTAATTAATGTATAAATTAGTACACATAGCAGTAACAAATATTTTATGAAATAGAAAAAAAAAAGAATTATTCCTTTTTAACAAGGTTTAAGGTAGCATTAAGAAAATATGTTTTATGTACACATATTCATTTATATTAATATACTTCTGCAGGTAAGGTAAATAGCAACTGCTTCTTAACTTAACCTTCAAACTGAATAACGAGATTGTTTCGACTACTTAATGAAACAGTTAATAAATAAGCTTATTTATTAACGAATGATTTTGTGGAAAATCTCGGTCGATGAATTGGTACAGAATGTCAATACAGTGACAGGTGGCCGTGGTTTTACGGCTCTACTTTGGTATAAAATATGACTGTAACGTAATAAATACCTTATTCTGACCATGAATGGTTAAAAATAAGCTATATGATATTTATAATCATTTCCCTGTGAATATCAAGAAATTAACTGTTCGAATCTTGAAGCTCTGTTTACGACAAACAACTATTATAAATGTGGCGGAATTTATTTTAACGCCATATAGAATGAAAAAGAAAGTCGTCTTACAATGATAGCGCGTCAGATAGAACTAAAAAAAATATGTATATAAAAATTCTGGCGATTGGAGGTAACACAAGGCTCCTTTCTGCGTAACCCGACACCTCTAAATAAAAGACTTGTGTGGTAAACAATAGGACCGTTTCCAAGTTATATGGCTATTTAGTCACGCAAATAATATTGCGAAGATTCTCCACAGCCGCGCGGAGCATGAGTGGCAGTTCTTTTACACTTTAGCTGCTATTCAAAGTCCGTACCGTAACTTCTCCTAGCGCTAATGCTTTCTAAAGTGGTAGTAATGTTAGCCAAGTCATTCCTATCGAACAAATCGAGGTTTGAAACTCTCGGATGTCCTTGAGTTGGAATGGTAAATGGGTATTATCGACGAGTGACAGCCAAGCCAAGGTATGCTCGCGTAGGCTCGTCACAGTGAATAGTTGGCCATAGTATGTAGCGGCCAGAGCTGAGGCTTCCCAGGAAAGCCTCAAGTCTGATCGAATCTGCAGAAGCAATAAATCCCAATTTGACAGCAGTGTAAGCCAGGATAAGAAAATCCGTAGTATGTCAACAGAAGATTATTTTCTCTCTGCTTGATATGTGACATCGGTCAGGACTCACGGATAAGCAAGTGAGCGATATAACATGAAGGTTTATATATGCTTTAAGGCACAGTTGTAATTAAGTCTGTTTAAAATAAACATCTGTAATTTTAATATTTCCGATTAAATACGACATGCGTGACGTGTAAACGAACGTTAACACATAGGCGAATTTTTTTCTTTAAAAGAAACAAACCCTTCAATGTGACGGTGTAAAGATGAATATTTGTCGAGTTAGTATTTTTTAAAGATATACCAGAATTGACTAATAATAAGTAATATAAGCAAAAATAAAGAAAAAATAAACAATGCAACTGTTTTAAATATATTATACACATGTAAAATGGAATTGTGAACAATTTTTTTTTAATATTTGTTCAAGGTTGGATACTAAATAACTTTAATTCAACAAAAACCCGACTTTAGGTCGATAGAAGTTCAAAGAACTCTTGCAACTGAGGTTAAAAACCTTTCTGAGCTACATAATTCAAAGTTAATTGATCAATTTAAATCATAAATTGATATATTTTTGTAATGATGCATTGATTGTATTGATGGCAATTATGAAATATCTACATTATCAGTGTCTCTTTTATTTCATGACATGTCTTGCGATACCCGCATTCTGCATACTGTCGTCGGTCTAGTAATGGGGGCTTACCCATGCCTTGTTTCTTTTTACTGTACATATTTTTTTATATATTGCTCTTTATTAAGTTTTTGCCAAATAGTATAAAAAATGATATTATTTGAAATTATACTAAAACTAAGAACTAAATATTAATGTCATATATTGACAATGTATATAAATTTTAGGGTTTTATAATTTAAAATTCTCTTAAAGTTGCGTTTACGCCATAAATCTTTTCATCTGAATACAATAATGTGTGATATGTATTCAGATGAGAGCATGCATTGATCCCAGGGGTATAAAGTATTTGTATCTAACAGATTTAGGTGTTACTTTGCGGAAGTCCATCCTAAGTAAGAAAGGGACTAATATATATATGACATTGTTTTATGACATTGCACGACTACTGCTGCATAGTGGAATAAGCGATATATTAGTCCCTTTCTTACTAAAGTATTTGTATTTTGGCAATCATATGCCCTTGAGAGAGAGACTTTAAAAAGAATTATTTTGAGTATCCAGATAAATATACGGATTGGTTATATTGTCGCTAGCGCAGATGTTAATCCTTAACAGTTTTCTCTAACGCTGTGTAAATTTCAGACGCACTTTTTTTCGATAGTGGTTTTAATAAACGTAGCCATATTCATTTCATTGATTATACTCGTAGTTTTCTTTTGCGGAAAATTATCTAGGTATTATTATAGCATTGTTGATATTATCTGTTACCTAGTTTGATATTTAAGATGTTACAATATGTTTTTAATCAAAATACAAACACACCTAATAGATAGATAACTACCGTTTCCAAATACTGGAAGTTATTTAGGTCCAATATTATTTCATAATTTTAGCCGTAAGACGCCCCCCCGCCCTTAAAATTCCCTTTTTTTCCCTAATTTGTCTGTGGACAACTTACGCTTTCCAGAGGTATGCATTCCAGAATCATAATATTCTAGTAGCGATCCTATCTGAGCACTATGTGACATGCCCACTGTCACTTTCAACATGCCAGTCCGCGTGGGTTCAAATGGCTGAAAAGCACATTGACATAATCATTGTTACAATGTAGTTAAATATTAGTAAACACTAAAAAAATCTTTTGAGGGTCTTTACGTCTATGAAAAATAACTGTAAAAAATCCTGAAAGGATTGTGGGAACATTCAAATGAATATCATTTGCGTTAGAAATAGAATTAATACAAGCAGCTTTAATAAAAATAAAACGGAATATTTTAAGGGGGGGGCAATGAAATTTTATTCACTGTTTAACTTGCATAAGGCTAGAGGTCAGGATACCGCGACGACAATGATTCTGAATGCGGTATAAATTAATATCTTTAACACAATATGTAATTTTGTGATTATTATTAAAGAAATCAAATTTATATTCTAAAAAGTGCGAAGCTATCTATAACAGTGTTACTATCGATATTGTAATACAAAATGCCGTAAACAAAATATGTATCTCATTGAATAATTTTATTCGATATAACCCCTTTAAATCAGAATACAAAAATACTTTACATTGATACTTGGCGGCTAATTATAAATACTGCGGTGGCATTCAATCGGTTAATCTCATGCAAGAGAAAAAATATCAGTGTAAAAAATCAATATTTAAATCTGGAAATATGTGAAAGTCAAATATGTACGAACATTGCATTAAAATAGATTTAATTTTGGTATATGTATAATGCTTCATTTGTAACATGCCCTTGACGAAAATAATTTCGTTAAACTTGAAACAAAATAAAATATTAAAATTAGTCTTTTCATCAACTTATATCGGCGTCGTAACACTTCTTATGTGTTTCTCAGTGGATTAAAAGGAAAAGAGATGTTTCTGTATACTTTTGCTAGGAACATACGGTTTTATTATTATGTAATCGGTTTATGACAAAAAGTATAAATAAGACTTAAGTAACAATTATCAGATGAATAGAATCAAACATTATAATTAAAAAGTAACTAACATGTTTTAACTTTTTTATTAAGAGTAACCGTACAGGATATCTATACATATAAATATATATGTACATATATGCTTATATATGTATATGTGGGGTCGCTTTTTCAAAGCTTCAGTTACAGTCGTATTACAGTCGTCTTTCAACTCCATCCGTATCTCTCTGACAGTTCAAGCGCCATGTATATATATATGTATATATTTTTCTATATATATATTTAATAATTAATTTTTATTTCCCAAGTTGAGAAATACATTAACGATGTCTTTCTTCTTTTTCAGAGGTTTCCTAATAATTCAAACGTGCTTCAAAAAAATTGTAATTTTCGCAGAAACTTAAAAATATACAAAAATGACAATTAAAATAGCGCATTTGATAGGTCGCTTTGTACTTCGTGCGTTTGAGGGTACATGTATTACAAAATTATGTTGTTGTTTAACAGGTGAATCGGTCACTATTTATCGAACGCAACTTAATAAATAATATGATTACAGTGAAATAGTGGCCATTAATTTTTTTTTCTATTAGAATGCGACAATTCAACAACTTCTGTTAGTACAGCCTGTCGAGACAGCTAGTGTATAACAGATGATTTAAGGTTTATACAAAAGTTATAAAATGTAACATTTTTAAACATCATGTATAAAAACATTCATTAATAATAAAGGAAAAAAAAATAATAATCTTTATTTAATTCCATACATTATTACAATATTACGATAAATAGACGATAAAGAGACGATAGTTACAATTATAATTTAACAACTTCTATTCTAATTTTTGAGTATTATTCTATTAAATTTTAATTATGATTCAATTTAATTTTTGATAATTTTTTTAATTTGTTTATCTACTCAGTTCAGATAAAACGTTTAAGGAACACCACAACTGCTAACATAGGGTGAAGGGAAATGCTTCGACGAAACCTCTTAACGGCGGACAAAAATTTGGAAAGCTATGGTATCTAATATTCCGTACTACGACTAGGAGTACAAGCTTGTAAGCAAATGATGTGAGGAGGCTTGTTTTCGTAGAGTAGGAATATAACAACAATACGAATATAGCAACAAACTGTAACTGCCACTTAAACCTTTATGTTTTTCAGCTGCTTGATAAGCCACGGGTTCCGAAAATCGCCGAAATCTTTGTATTGACAGACTCACTTCGAGCAACGGCTGAAGTACAATACGACGATAATTTACTTATGCGTCGAGCGACTGCAGCAATTACGCTCAATATTAATTAAAGCCACGTAACTTAAAAATACAAGCATTGTGTTGTCAGGAATAGCCATTCGATTTACTTCGCATAATTTTATTTCCATTGGGATAGAGAACCTCCCTACTCCTAGGGTACTCTGTTCATTAAAAATAAACTGTAAAGAAGTTTTATATTAAAGTTATTGATATAATTTTATAAATAATTCAATGGAAAGAATAAATAGATAAATAATATTTCAGCGCGATCATTTTTTTTATTAAATTAATGTCTTAATAAATATATAATATAAAGTCGATTACTAACAAAAACAATTTTGACACACTGCAAGACTAGTAATAATGATTTTGATTGACGTCAATTATTTGGCTTCCAGGGTCAGGTGATTTAATTTTTTGGTGGCTTTATGTGTAAAGAAGGTCTTTGACCAGTGTGTGTTGCTAATGATGACATACGGATCCGAGACATGGTCGCTTAGGTATTATATATAATAAGACTCAAGGCCACGCAGAGTGCAGTGGAGAGGTTTATGTTCGGAAGTTCGCTGCGAGACGAATTAGAAATGAAGAGATCTGCAGAATAACGAAGGTCACCGGGGCTGGACGGTTCTCGAATTGCGACCACGAGACCGTAGATGCACCTTGGATATGCTCCCTTCAGGTGGATTGATGACCTGGTTAAGGTAGTGTGATGATACGGAGGAGGATGTTGGCAGCGTAAAACTGGTCATAATGGCGGTATTTTAGAAGGTGTACCTTGCTGTGGGCCCCTATCGGCTATGTGATGATGATGATGTGTAATAGTCGAATTGATAAAGTAGTTGTTGAGTTTTGCGATTAGTTACTCATTTCGTCATCAGTTTTGAGTACTGTGCCGTTTTAAGGATAAAATATATATATTTATAAATGGGTAGTAGTTGTTGGCGTTAAAAAAAGCACACAAAGAAAATTATATATGTGTTTAATTATCTAAGGGTAGTGGGCAGAAGGCCTGGTCTAATTTTACATCGCAGCTCGGTACTCCCCTGATGGTGGTGGTAGCCAGCCGCACGATCTTCCAGGACTGGTCAGGCGGCTGCAAGTTGAGAGCAGGGAGCGCCGGTAGGTTGCAGTATGTGTCGGTTCCGGTGCACGGTGATTTAATTTCAACAGTGTAAAACTTGCAGCATAAACCTTGCAGTGTAAAACTTGCAATGTAAAACTCGAAGCGTAAAACTTGCAGGGTAAAGGTCGCAGTATAAAAGTCGCAGTATAAAACTTGCAGTGTAAAACTTGCAGTATAAAAGTCGTAGTATAAAAATCGCACCTGTGAACAAATGTCACAGTTATGATATACATATTTAAGTATATGTACAATTTGCTCCGCTGACAGTAAACCCCGAGATGGCTTGCGATGAAAGAAGGAAAGAAGCCGAAAGCAGTTGATGTGATTGTTTACTGTCAGAACGGAGTTACAAAATGTAAAGAATGTAAAACAAAAAATAGAAGAGATAAATAAATAAACAAATTGAAAAGTAATAATGAATACATAATGATGGAACTATGGACACAGACAAAATGTTGAGCTCTAACTTATAGATAAACGCTACTTAATAATGATGTCTTCATAATATTTGTTCAACACTTACCCCTTGGGGTGCGAGACGATGTAAAGGTTGTGGCGTGAACTAAATGATGCCCGGAGAATGAATAGGACCAAGGCGTGAATTTATAACGTAAATTCTTATTGGCCCCGGCGCGTATGAAGACACATAGCTGGTGAACGCAACCGACACAAAGAGTGTGCGTCGGTGCGTGAGACGACACCTAGCTAGTGAACGCGACCGAGGCCTGGATCCTTCTCCCGAGCACTGTGTAAACTCTGTGTGCTGGTGCGCGGGCGCATTGGAATTTTTGTTATAAAAACAAAGATTCGTTAAACCAATAGCATGCTCCCACGACCCCACGCCACTTGAGACGTACCGTTACCCGCTAAGGGTTGAACAATTTTTTGCTGTATTGCGATTTATGAGACGTTTCTCGTGATTATATTTTTTTTGGTTAAAATTTTAACTAAGATTTATGGGACGTTAACTTGCAACGTTACAGTACTAACATTAAAAAACGAACACCTTTTTGAGAGATGGCTTCTATTTAAGTCATAAGTTCATTATGGCTTTGCTGAACTGTTAATTAATATCGATTTTGTATGCAAGAATCGATTTTCGGCTAATCTGGTAAAATTATTCGCTTCTGATACATATAATTGTTTTTTTTTTTCAGTTGTAACGGTATATCCACGTTAGTAACATACATATACTTTGTAATTGCACTTTATAGACGCTCATTTATGAAAGACCTTTAACATTAAACTTGTTTTTATATACCCCAATAAGAATAACCGTATAGCTATATATAATATGCAGTCGTTTTACGTCAATTGCACGATGACATTTCCTTGAAAGCCTCGTGTACTTTTGAGTTTAGTTAACGAATGTATTTATTTACAAATTTTACTAAAGAATTCATATATATTAAAATTATTTATTAAGTGACCACAAAGAAAACACGTTTGAGTTTAGTGTGGGGTCTTCCGAATTCACGGCGCGTTTGGAGACATCGTAGCTTTAAATTGAAAAATACCATCAAAGGAGAGTTCAATCTGATTGTATGTTCTATTAAACTAGGCTGTTCTAGCATTCGTCTCATGACGCACACATAGGGTCATTGTAAATTAACCTTCCGTGAATAAAATAGTATTAATAAATGAATGACATAACAGATTAACTGAAATGTCAATTAATTTCGCCATTTTGTTTTCGCTTGCATATTTTTCTGTTAGGAAAAAGTGAACATTTTTAAATAAAGAATGTTTGTTTATGGACGTTCTTCTCCTAGTCCGATGGTGGTACGCTTTCGCTCATATAAATAAATGTGTTCTTCTATTTGAAAGGCGTTGCAGTTAGTAAAATTATTATTATGTGTATCACAAATTATTTTGTATTAATATCTTTTTGTACAGCTAGCCACGTTTTGATGACATTTGACATACGTATAGTAGTTTAATTCATATTAAAAATAAATTACTAGCCTCTGTTATATTAATTACATATTTTTATATATGCATATATACATAGTTAACGATTGAACACTTTGATGAATCTCCTCCCTATTTAAGATACATAAAATTAATTACATGTAGTATAGACAGTATAGGTAGATAGTCCTGTTTTCCTTACATATATAGCTTGAAGTAACCCGCATGGCTATTTCATAAGGTAAGCATGTATTAACAAAATTACATGGGTACAATAACGGTATAAGAAAAACAAAGTAGTAAAAGATTTTTTACGAATTACAGGTAAGGTCTAAAATAAAAAAAAAACGGAGCAATTTTTCAAGACGAAAAAAAAGTTGCACGCAAATGGTGAGATAGCATCGAGTCATAAAGATTTTGATCAGAATGTCACAAGGATATTATTTATCATTATAAGTATGTAAGTGAAGGCCCGAAGGTTGTATATACAGGGTTGGTTAGAGATATAAAAGCTTTAAAGGGACGTATAGCTCATTTGTTAGTACGAAGCTTCAAAACTTTCACATTCTTTTCAATCACACTATAAAAAGTGAGCAGTCGTAATATGTTACATTAATTTATTATTTCTATTGGAAGACGACAGGCCAATAACTTCTGGCAGTACAGTGTGCAGGAACAGAGAATAAGCAATCATTATTACACTTTTCTTACTTTATTTATGAAAGCCTTGATTTTTGGATGGGGTATACATTAATTTATAGTTATATAGTCATATATATAAGTTATACATTCATACTCTTAAAGCATATATAACTATAACCAGTTACCGTGTATATTTTAGCATAGTTACGAATTTATTGTTACATTAGATAGTCGTTTGTTCTTGACAGACCATCGTTATTAATGTTAATGTTTTTTTATTTACCGATTTACGATTTAACAATCTGGGAAGAACGACCATAATTGGACCATATTTAGAATGCACGCATAACAATTTAAAAAAATACTTAATCTCAAGCGAGCATTTATTGGAATTAAAACTGAATCGCGCCACGCATCTGAAACGAGTGCACTATCCATATAATTTTCCAGTTTTAAATGTATAAAAAGTTCTTTTATTTTATGTTCTTAATATCTTATAAAAATAACAAACTCATTTGTAGTTTTTTGTAGCCTCATTACTACACCAAAACTATATACTGATTATCGCAAAGGAATGGCCAAGTCTGTAGGCCATCACATTAATAATTAGTTTGGTCAGGTATTAGCTGCTGATATATAGGTATTGTCTATCTATAATAATGACAAAAAATCTATTTTACTGCAATGCAAAATTAGCAATGTCTTACGAATCAAAATAATAATGTTATAATTATGAAGTGTCGAATCATAAAAATAAAACAATGTATTATGATGATGTAAGCTAATTTTGAGGTTGCCACATATTTGCTGTCTACAGTTTGTCATACCTATCGCTAAAAAAACAGTAAAGTATTCCGATTATTTATACATAAGTTGAGCAAGACCTTATTCAAGGAAGTATTAACCTAAGTTACCTGCTATACAAGGTGTTTTATGACAAAATCCGGCGGATTACTCGTCTGAATAAATTGGCATTTGGACTTCATCATCGAGGTAAATATGAACACTTATATGATTATAGATAATATGAAAAATTTTTCAAAGAAACTGAAAAAAATCAAGGACTAAAAATAAAAATCATTATTCTGCCTTCGACAATACAATAATGTTCGTATGAACGAAGAGATTTATTATGAAAATTTGGTTAAAATTTAAACACTGCTTTAAAATTTTATGCACTTCTCTTACTGTAAATACACAGGTAACGAGTGTCACTTTTTAATATTGTTACTTACCTAAGAAAATAAGTATACATTTTATTTTCAAAGAAATTATATTTTTAAAGGATAAAAATGTTACTTGCTTCGAATATGTCCAAAATGTTCAAAGAAATGATGATCTTACAACTTTCGGGGATTAGCGTGCCCTCAGAAAACTCTTATGGCATAAACATATATATAATAAGTGATTTCCACATATGTATGTTCAACACGAGCAGTGGTAGCTCTGCGGTAGAGGTCGCGAGTTTGATTCCCGGGATACAATGTTACATAACTTACACTTTGAGTATTAATTATAAAGGATTGCCACTAACTAACAGTTAACAGCTAACAAACAGTTTCCAGGGGATGGTCAGAAGCGTTCTCTGCGTATCATAATACCACACTGAAAGCGTGCTTAAGAAAAAGATGATTCGTTTAAACTCTCTAGTTTTCAGCGAAGTAAAAATTAATTTTACTTCTCAATAATGTAATTTTTAACGTTATTTAGATTTAAATAAAATTCAATTATAGTTGAAGTTTGTTTACGGAAAGCAATTTTGAAACATCAGGTCTTGTTTGGAATGCTTTGTGGTCGGAACCTGTCTTGATAGGAAAAGGTACCGCGACGTGGTCGTAAAGATACGGTGACGTCATAATAGACGGTTATTCCATAAAATAACTGTTTAAAAAAACACAGGCGTGTATCTCCGTCTGCTTCTCAATTGTTTTTCGAGGTCGTTGCATGTAAAGACAAGGAAATTATCACGAAACGAAAAATTGCATTGTGTTATTAATCGCACAGGGCAATTGGATAATGTTGTGTGAGAGGTTCTCTAAACTAGGAACTGACATCTTCTTTATATTTCCTCTTAATTGTGTGTATGATTTTTTTTCTTGATATTCTTCGATGTCAGCGAAGCGAAGTTATAATAATCTCAATGCATAATTTCTTATCTCTCAAATTATATTGTCCCTAAGTCTTTCACGACGGGCCTATATTTATATTAGGTATAAATTAAAAAAATCGTACCTTTACCCACTTTTTTTGCTTTTACATTACTAGTAGAGATTATTTTTTTCTTGAATATTATTATTTTCTCTAATATTATTATTTCCTCTTATATTATTACTTGCCCTTATATTATTATTTTCTCTAATATTATTGTTGACTGAGGACTCACTAAAAAGGCGCTGCTTTACAAAATATTTTACTACACCAACACCTCGCTTTGCGTCGTTTCGTTTTGCTTTTTTTTCGAAGTTGCGTCGCTGCTTAATTAGTACTAATTTTCACTGTACGTCGTAAGATTTTTGGATTTGCGTTGTTTTGGGTTCGAGTCTTTAATTTTTTTTGAAATTTTCTCTTTTGTCCAAAAGATGGCAACATTTTTGTTTCTAATTGCGCCATGCCAGCAAAACTCGCGGATTTTCTTTCTGATTAAAAATCAACGCAATTTTAAAACAGTTCCATTTTCACTTTGTTTTGCTAATTTTGGAGTTCAGTTTCAATTACTTAGTGTGTTGTAGTGTGTTGTGCTTTTTTTTTAAAAGAGAATAATAAATTTATATAAATTTTAACATGTTGTTTCTAATTACAAAACGGTATATATATTTCCAATTTATTTATTGGCAAAGTTATATTTTTTTAAGTGTTTACTTTGTTTAATTTTCTTTTTAAAATGTTGTATTTTCGTAACCCTGGAATCTATCTTCGATCTTTACATAGTTTGCTATAGAAATTCTTAATTCACTTTGCGGCGTTTCAATTTGCGTCGTGTTTTTTTGGAACGTAACCACAACACAAAGTGAGGTATTGGTGTATACAGATTTTACATTTGTATTATCTTTTAATCATAAAATCTTAGCATCTTAAATGTAACAAAATTATTTTCTTTCATAAAAATAGAGGTATGCTTTACTTGACCATCCGATAGTGATTTAGCAGGTGATATATTAATCTTATATAAAAACTGCCTTTTGTCTTATGTGATATGTCGCGATTTTGATCAATATGTTTCGTGTATGTAAAGTTCAATTTATGATTTCTTCATCATCGTTTTAGCCGGAAGGTGTCCACCGCTCGACATAGGCGCCCAAAGATTTCTAATAGGATCGGAACGAAACCCTTTAACTAAGTCTTCTGTTCACCTTATATGTGTTCCGCTGCGTTTTTAAGTCTGTGGTCTTCACTGCAGAATCTTTTAGCTTCAGCGCCTATCTATTTTGAGTTATATGTGACCTGCATACTACTGATATCCGTTTTTATCATTTTCTACAGATCTTTTCATTCTTTATTCAGTTCCTTAGAAAAATCTCGAGCGAGACTCTCTCCTTGCCTTGTCAACGTTTATTAGCTAAAGTCAAATTTAGTATTGAAATTTTATATGTAATAATTATGCTTTAAGCTATTTTTAGTAATTTTTATGGTTTCAACACTTATTAAAATGAGACAATGCAATAATTGCACACTTTAGTTTATTAATAGAAATAACGCCGCGCGCATTATTTTTGCAGCGTCTTCAAAAAATACTAAAGACGATTAGTAGAATTACATACGAAAAGCATTACAGATGGTACATGAATACAGTCAGGAATAATTTTATCATTGCTTGATTAAGTAAATTACGGTGAAGAAAATATTTAAAATTTTAAAATAATTAATTCTACGATTTAAAATGTGACGTAAAAAGAAATTATAAATGAATCCTAAATACCTCTGGAAGAGAAAATGTAATATGTAATAATTTTGTTTTTTTCAAAATTTCTTGGCACAACAAGTAAAATTGCATAATTAAAACTATATATTAACTAAATAATTAGTGCATTTTAATGCAAATATCTGAATATATATTTTTAATTCGCGTAAAAATTACTGCGGTCTTTTAACCACAACTTTGTCTTTGGATTTGTGGGTCTATTCTAAATTCAAATAAATATGAACTACAACTGTGGATAAAAAGGTGTTTAAGCTGTTAATTGATAATTAAAAAGTAAAAACCAATTCCGCTGTTACACCTTTGACTTGTATTGTTCGGTCCGTTTAGCTTCACTTTACTCAGGTTTTCTTTCTTTGGGCAGTCAACGTCCAGTTGTGGGTAGAATCAGACGCGCGTGATAGACTTGCTAATAATTTAAGTGAAGTATTTTTACAGTAATTTTTATATCAGTGGGAAACAAAGTTATCGTGTAAGTAACTATATTTAAACAATAAATAAGTTTATAATAATTTTGGATTCATTTCAATATAAATTTTAAATAATAATTTATGTCGTGAAATTGTAATTATTAAATATATTTTATTTATAAATTTAAATAATTTTTTAATTCGATTATTGGGTTTGTTTACAGACTTTTTAATGAGTTAATTATCATTATTTTTATTTAATTAAAGTTAAGATAAAGTGATTTTATCGTATTAATAAAATTACTAAGTTCAGTCATATCAAGTCATGAAAAACGTAATATTTAAAGTCTGTAGACGGTAGATGTAATAGTCGGAAGACGTGGGTTTCAGGCCGCTTCCTACTGGTCCTGTTGGAAATCTATTATGAAAGCCTATATCCAGTAGGGGACTCCCAATCGCTGAAATGATAATAATGAAAGTCTAAAAGGATTTTTTTTCCGATAATTTACTATTTGGACCCATTTCATCCGTTAGTTGGTGGATATAGTAGCAGTAGTTATCGGTCAAGAAAACGCCTAGGTAAAAAAAAAATAACAAGTAGTAATTATTAACCTTTGACGTTTGAAGTTTTCTGGTCTTTTCTAGCACACGTGTTACGTTGTTTGTTACTATAAAATGTGTCACAATTTTATTGCATTCAAAGCAAGTTTTAAATTAGTATGACATCGTAAGTAATTACTGCATTTATAAAGATTATTAGCATCTGTTAAAGGTTTTGTACTTGCTAGCTAATGGTACGCTGTTTTATCGTTATAAAATAGCTTGGAAATTGACCGCTCCAGTGTTATCTTTCGTGATACCTTTTTTTTTAAATACTTAACGATTGAATTTTTTTTTTCATGATCATTATCATTTTAGCTATAAGACATCCACTGTTACACATAGGCCTCCCCCAGAAATTTCCAAAAGGACCGGTTGGTAGCGGCCTTCCTCCGGCGTCTTTCGAAAAATTTAACAAGGCAGTCTGTCCATTTTGTGGGTGGACATCTTCCGCTGTGCTTCTTGGTCCGGGGCCTCCTCTCCGGATCTTTAGCTCAGTGGCCATTTTTTCTGCGTCATGTGGCCTATCCACTAGCCAATCGGCTGAACTAAGTTGATTACTTTCTTACTTCTACGATTCTCCTTATTTTTGATTCGATGTTCGATCTGGTAGGAAAATCTTGAGTAAAAATCATTATTAATAAAATTAGAGTTTAAAGTGAACAAAATATTACTTTTTGTATCTCTTCTCGAAGTACATCTGTCATGACTCTTTAAAATAAAAAAAAATATTTTCGAATCAAGATTTTTAATTACAGAACGACACAAAAGACTTCGAAATTGGAGGGAATTTTTTTTTTAAATAATATTTTTTTTTTACCGCGAGACATGTTTTTGACATGACTGTTCATCCATAAACACAAATAAACGTACTGTTCGATATTAAAAAAATATAAATTACAATACACAGTAAAATTTGAAACCAAGATATTGTTATGAACCAGTTATGTTATATGTTTTTTCTTGAAGGTAACCTCGGACAAAAAAAAACCTCGTACCTTTTTATATGTTTCAACATTTATTGAATCTTTATTTTTCGTATAGGTTCATTGTTTTTTAAATTGAAACATCTTCTTGCGTAGTTACTGACATAAATTTGAAATAACATTGGAGATTTTTTTACGCAACATAGGAAGGATAACATCTCTTATTTACGTCAACTTGAGTTTAACACCTGCTGGAATATTAAATGCCTTAGAAGAAGTAGCGAAAGAAACTTAGTGGGATCGCAAATTATTTAAAAAAAAATACGTGTACATATTTAATTTATTAAAAATTTAGTTATTTACATTTGCGCACAAACGTTCTTTGACAATTTGTTTTTGTTCGATCTAAAAAGAAAAAAATAAAAAACTTAATTCTATGAGCTTTCTGAATATTAAAAGCTAAGCGTAAAGCGTATTCTAACTCAATGAAGTCGAGACCGTAATGTTATTGTGGATGTATAATACAAGAAAAATACATTTTTACGCACTTGAGATGTGGTTCAATATTTTAAAAACTTTTAACTAAATTTTTTTTGGACTTAAATTTTAGATAGAACAAATAGCCCTTTTTCTGAAAAAAAAAAACATTATTGCAGCGGTATTAACCTACTGTGGTATACTACACTGTGAAAGTAGTAGAAATAAATAATAATAATAAATATATAATAATAATGAGAGTTGTTACAACATTCTCCACTGATCTCTTTTTATCTTTATCATCGCGAAAGCTGCCTCGTCGATAAAGAGACCCTACTGTAATATACATCATCAATACATATCATCTTGTATTGCAGAATATGAATAAGTGTTAGATAAATCATGAATAAATGCTATAAATAATTACGTCATATTTTGTTTTGGTTCAAACCTGATAATTTAGTTTTATGATACGTACGCGACTTATTATAAATACAAGAAGGCCGGCTTATTTCATTACCGTGATTTTTTATAAGCCGACTGCCTTCTAAAAGGCTCAAGGACTCGTACGCTTCCTGGTCAATTTTATAATCTTACTTCAGATACTGACGTAGAGGTTTGATGTTGATTATGTGTTTTGAGTCGCGAGATCGCTTTCAATGCAGGACCATTTTAATATCACAGTTATTTTGTGATATAAGTAGATTAACTGACGCTACTCAAAATATAAGATGTTTAATCTTTATATTGACATTTCTTGTTAAGGGAATTATTTTTTTTCTACATATAGTTAAGAGCATTTCTAGTAAATTATAATTTTGTTCGTGGTGGCTTACGGTGGGCCTTATGAAAAGGTTCAAGGTGATCCCGAGAGCAATGGAGAGACCTAAGATATTTGCTGCAAGATCGAATCTGTAAGAAGGAGATCTGTAGCAGAACTGTGGTCACCGACGTAGCTCGAAGGATTGCTGTCTAAAGTGGCAGTTGGCGGAGCACATCCCTAGTGTGACCGATGACCGTTGGGGCCGAAAGAGGTTTGAGTGGCGATCCGGCGGTAGACGCAAAGCGAGTAGGCCACACACTAGGTGGACCAACCATAAAAGAAGTCGCTGGATGCGGGTAGCGTAAGACTGTTTATGGTGACGATCTTTGGGAGTGGACGTCTATCGTCTGTAAATAAGAAAAAGAAGACATATCTTTCAATAAATATTAATACAGATGTCACTTTGCACAAGGTGTTTTAAACTTTACAGAATAAAATTCGATAAAAAGATAATATGTTCTTTAATATGAGTTGGTATATAAATACTTTTCATAGTTATTTAAAAAGAGTTTCTGTATATACTTCATATATGTAATAAGTATACCTTCACAAGTATACATACGAAATGAAAACTGTTACAATTTAAAAATGCAACATATATTTCAATTTTGAATTTTTAGTTATTTTTCTGTTGCTAGTATCGGCCGCTCCATTCTGTCAGACAAAAACGGACATAATGATCCTATTTCTTGGCTCAAACCTCGCCACGCTTTCATTGGGCACGGTACAATAGTTTTGGTAGCACAATAATAACCAATTTTATAACTAGTATCTCATTTGTATAACTTTAGAGGTCAATAATTAATTACGTATAGTTTTCGGAGTAGAACATGGTTCTGATATAAGGTTGAATTTTATTTAAATGGGATGGGTTTGACTTTATAATCTTAATCACGCATTAATGCGGTGATGTCGTGAATAGGTGAAAAACAACATATGTTAATTAATAGAGTCAGTTGAGCAAATCAATTCACATTTTTTTATATTTATAAGAATCATACGTAAAAATAAACGTACGAAAAAAATTATCTAATAATATAATAGTAATGTACGGAAGAATTATGAGCTAATATTTAATGTACAAATTACAAAAAAATATATAATTGGTTCATTATTTTATTTGACATTATTTTTATTTGTGCCCTACCAATTAAATTTTATAATTACGTACATTATAAAAAGCGGATTAACCAGATTACAATGATCAAGTAATCCTTTACTGCTTTGTTCTACTCACAAGTACGATTTCGTTTTCCTTTTCCTGTCCAAAGGCTTTGGAATAAATTCCCCTTCTAGAGAGCCAGCAAATCGCCATAATAAAATCGAAAAATAGGCGTAATTTAAATTGGTGATAATTATAAACTTCTACAATATGTATTAACATGAGTAATTAAGTATATATTTATTAGTAATCAGATATAGGTTGTGGTATAGAATTACCACCTACCTACTGGTTATCGATGCACAAATCTAGGTTGAATGGTAGTGAAAGCCTATAAGCCATATGGAAAAGGCCCAGTCCGTTAATATATATATATATATATATATATATATATATATATATATATATATATATAGCTTTTATCTATCTTAATTACTGTAGGCAAAATCTATTCATTAATATATCAAATTTTCGAAAAGCAACTTTTAAAGTAAAAAAAATATATATTTTTTTATTTTAAGACTTTTGCCGAAAGTAAATAATTTTTTCATTATCCACTTTATTGTTATAAGGATACAAAGCCATTTCTTAGAAAGTACATAAGCTATAGTAAATTCAAGTCATAGAATATATCTGGCTACCGTGGCTATTTTATATTCTCTCTAGATTTTATAATCTATGGTTTTTTATATCTCGAAGATGATGTTACAATTTATACAAAATGTGTGCGTGTCGAAAATTGAACTCTCAAACCACAAATCTAATTCCTTAATTATTATTTTTTTACTCTTCTTCCTCCTTGCATTCCTTCTTTTGGACCAGACTCTTACTGCTGTTCAAATGACATTTGCATTTTTTTTTTGAGACTTACGTCTCCTTGCGTTGTATCCGTCATTACGGAGAATTGTTACCCTTTTTTTTTAAAAAAAAATTGAAGTCTTGTGTGGCGATCTTCGGCGGTGTTTATTATTGCTTCAGCAACGTTGGTATTTAGCGTGATCCGGACCTGTTCGAACTATGCATCCACTTTTCCTGGTGATAAAATTTTTTATTGATTTTTATTTAGTTAATCTTAAACACTGAATAAAGTAGAGTACTTTGGTTGAATATATTTCTTAGCCTTTATATGAATTGAAAGATACAATGAAAGATAAATAATTATTTTACCTTGAATTACTTAATCTTCGATAAATTAATTGCGAATTAACTAGAGTGAATTTGATTTTAAATAAGAAAAGGACCAACATATGGCTACTTCCGCCAATGCAGCAATAGTTGCGCAATAAAGTACTCTGTCCGCCAGCCCGCTGATAAATGCTCATGCGGCAAACAATGCGAATTACACAACTGCCACCGTTAAATCACTCAACACGTGTTTCACCCTTCCACGGGGCATCTTCAGGAGTTACGTTACACCGATTAGTGCCAAACACAGAAATAAGAAAGTTTGCATTGGCGGAAGTAGCTATATATTGGTCCTTTTCTTACTTAGGATGGCCTTCCGCAAAATAACGCCTGAATCCATTAGATATTGATTTTAAATCTACGCATTAAAGTTGCCTTGTTTACTTTAGATTTAACGAAGGACTTTACGAAGGTTTTTGCAAATGATTGCCATTGACGTCATTCAATAAATACCCCGAGCTATATTATTAGTCTGTCGATATATATTTTTTTAATTGTGTACTTTGCCACCTTTAATTAAATGGTTTCTCTTTTGGATTATTGTTATTTTAGTTTTATTTTTTTATTGAAATAATTTTAATTTCATAGTAAATGTTTTCGAAGTCCGTACTGTAAGTTTTTATTGTTATTTTGCTTATTTATTTTGTAACGTGTAAATGAAAACAAGTTATGTAATTTTTTTTATAAATTTATTTATTTACATATAGGATTAACATATTTTGAAAGAATATTGATTTGATGGAAGCACATGAAATCATATTTGATTATATTTGTGCTAACAAAGTTGACATTGAAAAAAAAATATTTTTCTGAACAATATATATAAATAATTATTATTAACATATATAATAATAATATATATAATATAATTATTATTAACAAAATAAGTAACTTAAATAAGTTCGAAAGATTGCTTAAGAAGTTATACTTAACTTTTTATTTAATGTTATTTGGCGTTAAACTATATCGCAATTCAAATTTATAAATACGTTTGAACTTGAACAGAACTAATCTTACCGGAATATGCGGTTCGGATGTGAATATAAATATTCAATGTCCCTAACGAGTTTTGAGGATACTGGTTTATTTATTACATAAGTGATAAAGTTACAGATAAGGTTTCTTGCAGAATTTTAATGGGAATAGGCCTCTTTAGAGATACTGGTTCTATAGGCCCGCGCAAATCGGGACGGAAACGGAAATTTTTCCTACTGGTCAGTAGACACAAGCAGCCTAGATAATCTAACATTCCTCCGGCGCCCTAACAATATCCCACACAGCGTTGAATTAAGCCTTGATCTATATAAATCAAAATAAAAAAAAATAACAGCAAATATATTGTACATGTTCCTTCACTTACTTACTGCGTCATTCAGGTGTGTAACACGACGTCATTTGTCGTGCGATTGCATACTATAGTGCCCTAAACCGGTAATGAAAATAATATGTAGCGTTCCAGCCGAGGCTCTCGGGGTAGCTCCTAAGCCTTGCTACCTAAAAGTAATCTAGGTTAGGTGCCCTTTATGTTTTGCTTAAGAGTGATTTTTTTTCGGGAGGTCTCTTTACCTTCAAAAAAAATTTTGTGCACAACGCCGCCCCGAGAAATCTCTTATATTCTCACGAAATTAATTTTAAAAAATTAAATTTAAGTCGTTTATTTACAAAATAAGCTTAAAAGTCCTTTTGTTAAAAAATTAAAATAGGATAATAATCACATAGGATAGGAATCCGTCTCTTTACCACACACACACACAAAGTTTTGCTTTATTGAGCGTCGTAGTAAGTGAAAGAATTGGACCAATTACATATAAGTTAATATCAAAGTGGACGGAAAGACATTGCTACGCTTTTATATGCTTTTAGGAAAACCATATTACTTCTCATGAGATGTCAAATTGATTTAACACGATAAATAAAAAATATTCATTTGGTAAATACTTCAATCTTATGAAATTAACTTGAGTTGGACTAAACTTAAATGGTATTGAAGTTACAAATCTGTATACACAGTGATGATTTGAAATAAAATTTAAAAAGATAATTATAAAAATATTGAAAATAACCAATAAAGTCGGTCAAGTACAACCGGAACTCATACGAAATTTGCTGACCTTAGTATAAGGTCGGCTTTTATAGTAATTAAATTTAATTTATTTACAAATATGTATTACTTATTATCGATCCTCCGTGCCCTTGAAGTAGGGCAGAGGCAGACACTAATTAATAATAAGGTATTTCAGAGTTATCAATAAATTTACACATTTAAGGGCTTAATTAAACCAAATTTTATAAACCTCTCAAGTGGAGTAAAAAAAGAAGTGAAAAAATTGTCGAAATGATCTTGCGGTTGTTGCTTACCAACACATTAGGTGATATTTAAATTAATATTTATTATCCACATATGATCGTTTACAGACACCACTTGTGTATGCCATAAAAAGAGTGCCAGAGAGAGAAGAACGCCAGAAGAGCCCATTTTTATGGAAACTAGAATCAGATTTAATTCCCCTATAATGACATTCATCATTTTAAAACAAGGGTTCCAAACCCGCCCTGGTGTGTGAAAAGTCCACAGATTCAGAAGAGTTTTTTCTGTGGTTACTTTGACCATATATCCTTAGTAAAGTAGTAAACAAAACCATTCCCAAGCTTTATTATCACTTTAAAATATTTTACATTATAACAGCATTTTTTCAAAAGTTTTTCTTTAATGATCTTCGTTATTCTATAACATTATAATTTAGGAGTGAATTGTAAAATTGTACACAGTTGCCCACAAAATAGTTAATAATTTTATCAAGCCAAAAGAAAAGTATAACAAACTTATGGTGATAACTATTTTTTTTTATTAATATTTTTGTACACATTAAGTAGATGTCATCTATGCAACTGCCGACCTTCATAATACTTTATTTACTGAAATTTTCAAATATTGTATCGATATCGGCAGCATTACCCTATACAAGCAACCCGCAGGACATCGTCGTTGCTTCAGCCTATAGACACACGCACTGTAAGGCATAAGCCTCCCCCAAAGATATTTATAGGGAATATACCATAATCGCCATTCTTGGTAGGCGGTTGACGATCGTAGTGTGGTATTATGGTGCACAGTGGACGCTGCTACCCATTCTCTGTAAAATTGTTTGTGAGCAGTGGCAACAGTATATAATTAATGCACAAAGCGTGAATTGTATAAGTATGTGCTCCGGGAATCAAACCCGCGACTTACTTTCGCGAATCCGCCTAAAAGTCCTCTACTGTTGGGTCACCAGTACTCCCATACTCAAGAAAATTGTTAATATGGCGTTCATGAAGTTAAAAAGCGGGCGGGTGACGTCTTATTTTATATATCTTTCTTAATCAAATGTAATTAGGTAAAAATTAAAATTACTTTTTTATACGAAATCACGTTAGCTCATTTGAAACAACTATGTGTTTTGTAGGAGTTGTTACGTTTACGGCAATATTGTAATCTATAGGTCGAGGTGCAAGGCTGCTGTGTTTGCTCCGCATAAGTAGATGACCTCACGTCGAGTTTTCTCAACCCATTCGTCCATATTTGCGATGATTTAAATCTGTTTGATCTCGCTCTGTAATATTTGCGTTTCGCTGTAAAAAGTACTCCTAGATGATAAGCTGTTTGAATTGCTTTATATCGATAAATATTGTATAAGCCTTGTAATATTCAAATTGTTAGGAATCAAGCTTCTCGTAACGAGGCAAAGAGAGACAGAGAGAGTGAGATATTCTGTGCTGATATTAACTTATGTAATGTAAAAATTGATTAGTAATGTAAAAATTGAATTGATGATTCTAAAGTGCGTATAAATGCCTTGCATTAAAATATTTTGTATTTAAATTTGAAAGACTATAGGCGAATCGGGCTCAGTGCAGCTTGATGGACGTACGAGGAATGTTTTGACGTTCAAAGTCATCTTAAGAGTTTTTAGTTGAATGTCGGTTTCCTTACGACTTTGTTAGCAGTGCTAAAGTTTTAAATAGTGTACACTAGTGGTGCCCACCTTCCTGGAATCAAACCCGGGATCTGCGACTATCAGCCGCAGACTACAATCATTAGGCTAACAAAGATTGCCGTAGATTTCTTATTTCATTGATTTTTTGTTTCCATTTTATTAACATAAATAGTTAATATTATGGTATTCGTTCGTCTTTTGTTCATGAAAATTGCTTCAATATCATTAACATCTTTATTTACATCTTGGTTAAATGTTAAATACTCACCAGACCAACATCCATGTTGAATAGAGAAAGGAGGACACCGGGAGTAAACCGCTTGGAACTGTTCTCATTAAAAAACTATCATGGATGCCTAAATACAACAGCAGACGTTCTATGGCTGTAATGATGACGATGTTGATGATGAAACATTGTATTGTTCCCACCGTTGGAGTACAAACCAGTTCAATAGATGTTATTAATATTTCGAATTTTTGTCTTAACACGTTCACTGCGGCTTGAGGTCGATTCAGCCTCATGGTAAACTTTGCACTGGTGCGGCGCGTAAAACTCGTGTTTTCTCTCTAGTGCGGCGGCTGTTTACACTCAACCGTATGAGGTATGACAAAGACAAATATAGCTTTCTTTATGTCTGCGAAGCATTGACTCAATATTGTAAAAAAATATTGATGAACATGAGGCAGAAAAGGCCTCAACCGCACTACTAGGAAGTTCAGCTTGAGGCTGATTCGACCTCAGCTGCACCAGCTGAAAGTTCTTCAAAATTGGGCCCGCAGTGAACGTGTTAAACGATATTGTCATCTATTTTAAAACTTTACCTTCGGCGATTGTGATTAGTTTTGTATGAATTTGATACAAATGTCGAGAAGTTATGTTGGATATCGGAAAACTATTATGCTAACGTTAATCACCCATATGATTATAAAGATGAATAACTGGTAGTGGCAATTACATTGAACTTAATCGTTGTCGTAAATAGCACGCGAGAAGCAACTGCTCACTTTGAACCAGTTTCGATATTAAGGCAGCCTGACTGGCTGGTGATACATTTTTTTGTATATTTATGTAGCAACAAATGAAAAAAAATTCGAGGGCAAGGAAACGACATGAGAATTTTTTTAATTTTTTTTAAATAAATATTCCTTCTCAAACCAGTTTCAATAAAATAAGATATTATAATGTAAATGTATTCAGAATATTGTTTGATTATTCGTATTTAATACAGTCGTGTGACATTAAAATAATAAAAATTTTCCGTCAGCGTTACCGACATTTCCGGTGCATCATATGTAAAAAAATTAAATTTAAGTATAGAGTAAAGATTTCGAAATTTAAAATAGTAACAACTATTCCAAAAGCAGTTAATAGATATTAAATGCTAAAATAAATACAGAGTATATTATGGCATTAATTTTAAAAAAAAGTACAGAATAACAAAACATACGGTGGTTAAGGTAGATGAAAGATGCTGGAGGCAGGCCGCTTACAACCGGTCTTGTTGGATATCTATAGGGAAAATAGGCATCTCCAGCAGTGAATGAATAAAATATAATTATATCAAATTTTTCCCTAGTCAACCTTGGCCAAATCGATAAATCGTGCCATGTGTAACACAAGATATATCTTTGCAGCCTTTTCACAAAATATTAAGAACGGATCTGAAAATTAATATAAAAAGTTATCTTAGAAGTGAAATACATTGAGTTTCGAAATTACTTCTACATTCCAAGAAAGGTAGGGACATGGAAAATATGAATTTTATAAAGTACGCTCTTTGGATAATTTCTATTACCTTTATTTATCAGTAAAAAGTTTTGAAGCTTCTACATCTATTTAAAATCACCTGTGTAAAGTGATTACTCTGAAATTTGTCACATTGATTTTTTTTTGTTGGATTGTGACCAGCCAATAAATTCTTGCAGTACTAAGTCTGCAGGGATAGTAATAATGAAATAATTAATTTGAATATGTAATAGACGTAATGACAATTACGTCTTGAATATTACATATTGAAAGTAATACGCTTTTTTTACTTTATTATCGTTAGGTTATTTATTATTTCTGAAACCTGAAACTGATTGATTTCTGAAACTGATTCTCACATTACATTACACCTATAATCAATCACCAAAAAGGTGAAATTTATTTTTTTACCAACGACTAGCTATGGAATGTAATTATAGATATGCCTTCACAAAACCAAAATTTCTGTTGAAAATTTATTTGCCCTTTGAAATAATTTCAATTTTGTATTGCTTGTATTTGGCTCTGCTGGATGACAATTTTCCTGACACCTGGCCTTGGTGATTGCATCACGGACCACACACGTCTGTTCTATGCTAATTGTCCATTACTGATTGTTTCGAGTTTTATTACACTATCCAATGCACAATACAATACAATACGCAATATTTAGTTTTGATCCGCCAGTGTCACTGGTTCTTTGCTTTAAGCTTCGGTTTCTCGCGTTACTGTTTGTTATGATAGAAATGTAACGTGTTTTACGAAATAAACAATACGGTTATTTCAAATTATGTGTCACATGTATCACATGGGTGAGTGTCTTCTAAATTTTAAGTTACCGCGGTAAGTTTGTAAACAGTTGTCGTAGTTTTTTATTTTATTTTATCACGGGTTTATTGCTCTAAGCTTCGCCTTTTCGTATTCTGGTGTTAGTATTTGAAACATCTAGGACGATGTGTTTAACCCTTAATAACCTAGAATTTCAATTTTGATACCAATCTTTTAAACCGAATGTTCACATTACTATTAGTTTTTTTTTATAGGTTGGCTGTACGTATTTTATTGTTGTATAATATTCTTTCTAACGAAATTATAAAAAATCTATTTTTCCCTTCATCTAGACCCTCAAACAAACACAGTAATATTAAAAAAATCACTTTCGTAAATCAGGCTACTAAGGGTTAAATAAATAAAAATAATGATTGTTTCGGATAATGTTCAGGAAATTGGGAGAATTTTTGCTTATATGACGTGATATATTGACGCGGTCAGTTTGAGAGCTGCTATAAATTTTTCCGTTTCCAACATAACATTGTTGGAATATTTTCAATTCAATTATAAGTTTAAGTAAAACGTGCTGAATAAAATGTAAATAGGCCTGGTGGATTTTTTTTAATACACATAGACTCTTTAGGTTTAAAAAGTTATGTAGATTATATAAGGTTAGGTTATATATATAGGTTATGTAGATTTAAAAAGTTGATCAAACTAAACGCACACATACAACAAAAATAGTAAAATGAGTACTACTTATGTGTAAAGAATTTTTTGAGTGATAATATGCTCGGAGTTTGCGTGATCGAGTGAGAAATGGGGAGATCCGCGGAGGAACTAAAGTTGCGGACATTACTCGAAAAATTGCCTGTGTATAGTGGCAGTACGCGAGGCACACCGCTGTGCAGGCCACAGCTGTTAGGGCCCGTAGGTAGAGCATGGGCAGGACCCTAACTAGGTGGATCTTCGATATAGCTAAAGTCGCAGGAAGTCGCTGAATGCGAAAAGGTCATCGTGGCTATCTTCGGGCCTATGTCTTGAAGTGGGCGTATCGAATAAGTAGAAATAATAAAACTTAAATTACAATAACTATTATTATTCCTTTATCTTATTAGAATCAAAGCGCGGTTGTAACCCTCTAAGTTTTGTTTTATATTGAGGAATGTCATATATCAATTCTATATTAGTTTCTATTAAATAGAACCTTTCTCGTATCTTTTTATTGACGATATAATTGGTTGCCATGATTTATTTACAGACGAAAATAAAATGAACGTCATAAAAATTATTTATTAAATATTCTTCTAGATAAAATACACCCGCATTACAATATTTAATATGCATTTGACACAACAGCTATGAGTTATTAGCGTCAATTAAGCTATGTATCTATGACAGAAGTATTTATTTATCTAAGCAACTGACACTACGAGAATAGGTCTTTGTTAATTCTATGATACATAATAATAAAAATGTATGCAAAACAGTTTAAGTCAAATATATTTACTCTAAGACTAAAGTGTATTATAAAAAATATATATCAGAAAATATTGCACTAAAAGAAACAAGTTTTTGTTTAATAATACAAGCGTCTCAAAAAACTTGCGACATTGTTTTCATCCATTTTATACTTTTTTGTAAACAAAACAATAACATGACGATTTTAAGTTCTCTCTAACCTTCAATACTTTTGAGCTTGGTAAACATGTTGGATCGTTCAAAACATAACTAAACAACATTAATAGTATTTAATAAGAATATATATTTATAATATATACGCAGATTGATAAAACTCTGTGAGAACCTATGTATGTACTTTAAAGTAGGATAAATAAATTTTTTTTTGACCTGGTTTGCACTGCCCAAGTGGCATTTGCAGATTCCGTGGGCGCGAGATGGCAATGTAGGCACTTAACCTAAAAAAATTATTTTAAGTCAGAAAATATCTGGGTCTCCCTGGGGAGCCTTGGCTTTGGCCACATACTACAATCTTACGAAATGAGAAGGCAGCCGAGTTTTTATATCACCACGATTTGACAGTCACTCGTCAATAATACCCGTTTAGTTTTCCTGTAAGTGCCTCGAGAGGTTCCACAGGCGCGAAAATGTAATAAAAGTCAAAATACATTTATTACCTGCTTAAATAAATATCTTTTCACTAATATACTTAATATGTCAAGAATAAAAAAAATGTTAAGCAATTTCAACTTAAAATGTTAAAAGTTTTGTTGATATTTTAAATATATTTTCCGCAAAACACCCTTTTTACATTTTATTACTTTTTTCAATAATCTTAGCTTATGGGCCAAAAATTAAGTGATATATATATAACATAAAAATATGTGGGTAACATTGAACAAAAAAGACGATCAAAAATAATAATGGATGGAATTAGGAACGAGGAAATTCGTAGAGGAAAAAAAGGAACCGACATAGCAAAGTTGAAGCGGCAATGAGTAGAAGAAAAAGCGCGCCGAGCAGATGTCTACAGTGCTTAAGGTTCTGTATTGGAGACCACAGACTTCCATCCACCAGATCCTTCTGACTGAGTTTATGTCCAGCTGTGGACATCCTATGACCTAAATGATGATGATGATGATGATGAAATAAGAATAATTCTATATATACAACATCCGTTAATTATTTCAAAGCATTTGCATAAAGTACACCTCAATGCAAGTTGATAGCATTTTAGATATAGTATCATTTCGAAACCAGTTGAGACGTGAGTCGTAACAATTGTAGAATGTAGAGTGCAAAATAAATACACATGTAAAGGACAAAGCCATTAGTGGAAGAAAAATAGCGCATGCGCTTGTAAAAAAACAAATGCCGCAGCGGTAGACGAATGAGATTTGTAATCGTACCTCGTGAGTTTGATTCCCGGGATATAGTTTTATACATGATTCCCACTAGAAACATTATTTATACAGGATTGCCACAGCTCACAAATAAGTTTCTAGATGATGAGCTGCAGCGTTCCCTGCATACCATAATATCATATCGCGATCGCTTACCTACCTGCCAAACGTGGCCATTATGGTATATCCTCCATAGATATCTTTCGTGGAGGCCTGTGCTTTGCGTCCTTAAGCAAGGTGAACGGTAAATCTTGTTTAGTTTGTCGGAAAACTCTAATACACGCCGCTTCCAGGCGATGTTATTTGAAATCTATGGGAATAGACTATTTCTAGAAGTGAACATCCTATAGCCGAAATATTTATGATGATGATGATCAAAGAAGCCGACATCACTGTAATACAGGATCTGAACAAACAAAGTCTGTGTTATATTTCAAATTTTATTCTAGAATTGATGATTTTTATAGATTATTCTAGAATTCGCGGACGTAATATATAGAGAGGGCCAAACATACATATCACATAGGAGCCTACAAATATTATACTGCATTTATATATGTTATCGTAAGGCAACACTCATTATCAAGGTTAATAAGACGATGTTTTAATTTTGTTTTTAAAAAGGAATTGCTTGTTTTTAATGTAACGTATATGTCAGTGAGTATAACGTAAAAGTTAATAAAATATGTACACAAATTTAATAATGCATTTTTGTATTTATTATTTTTTAAGAATTACACAACTTTTTTGTATTCTTTTGTAATTCAGTCGATAGTAACATTGGTGAATATTGTTAAAAAAAATAGTTGTAAATAAAAAATAGAAAAAAAATTAAGGAAGATGGTCCCGATGTCAATATCTACGCGTACCCAGTGAATTTACATGCTGTCCTTTGCAGTATGTGAGCAGTTGCAATATTATATACAGGATGATGCTTGTATTAAATAATTCTCGATCATTTTCATATTTTAATTTACGTAAAATTACAACAATTTCAATGAAATATAATAAACTGTGATAATTTAAGATATAATTACACTGTTACAATAATTACAGTATTAAGATAAATAGTAAAAAATTGATGTAATAAAAGAAGAGTTTAAGCAATCCTTCTCATTACAAAATATGTTTAAATATTATATACAGGCTGATTGATTATAAATGTTAAAGCTTTATAGGCTCAGCAAAAGTATTTAAGCATACCTTTTTCCAGTCCGGATGTGTTCCGTGAACGCTGTAGGTGGTTGTAGTAAAAAATAAAACTCCGACATATTTGCGAAAACAATAAACAATAATACGTGGACGATCAGTTACAATGAATGGAAGTGTGATTTATATATTAACATAGCAAAGCTAAATGGCATTGCTAAAACAAATAATTATCTACCGCGATATATTTCTATGTCATAGATTTCTTACGGTAAAAATATATAAATATAGTAAGATGTTTGTTGAGTGTGTGTGTATGAAGGCTTCATTATAAACGTGTATATACCCAGTAATTTTATTTGAACTACTTAACTAGTGCTTATTGTCAGTTTAGAAGCTATTGTAAGTACGATACCTATCATTGAATATAATATCAGCCGATAGACAACCACTGCAAGTCATAGGCCCCCTCCAAATTTCACCAACTGAACCTGATCACGTCGTCGGTCCGCCTGATAAATAAAAAAAAAAAAACAATTACGAAGGAACCTTAACCTTAAATAACATCATATTTAATTATCATTATTTATAAATTCAAAGCAAATTCGCACATATAATATAAAATTAAGATAAATTCATAATTTGTTTTCTGCCCTTTTTATTTATTATTACGTATTTTAATGTTCTTTTATTAGTATATAAAGAAATGAGTATATATATAAATATGTTAGTATATGATTATAAATATTTACGCCTTTTTAAATACATTGAAGATTTATTATATTCTTTGAGCAGTGGTAGTCTAGCGGTTGAGGACTGAGATTTAACGTCGTTGAACATTGGTTCGATTCCCGAGATGCAAATTTATATAATTCACACTTTGTGCATTAATTATATAAGATTACCACTACACACAATATGTTTCCTGAAGATGGGCAGCAGCGTTCTCTACGTCCTTTAATACGACACTGCGATCACTAACCCGTCTATCAAGCATGGCAATTGTGGAATACCCCCCCCCCCCCAGATATCTTTGGGGAAGACATATGCCTAGCAGTGGATGTCTATGGCTTGAAACGACGATGATATCCTAACCTGTCTCGTACATTGTACACGCTACTTGTCCTCTTCTAAATTGCCTTATATCACAAGACCGCATATTGTACTATTTTAGTTATTAAAGCTATATGTATTAATTTCTATTACGTATACAATATTAAAAAAGTTTCGTCCCCGAATTTTCTTAAAAATTTTAAACGATCGTATTTATAGTTGCCAGATATTTTATGCCAGATATGTTAAATATTATTTTGTCTTAATAATGTATACATATATCAAAAATATAAAACAAACAAATTGTAAATATGTAATAATTATATTAATTATAACGATAAATAAAACCGGTATCTTCTGGAAAATAACTCCAGGTAATTAACTTAACAAACCTTTTTGCATTTTGATTTATAATTACAGTACTTGGTACGGGTTTTAAACAAATATATTGTAGATCAAAAAAGTTTATTTTTCTTATAAAAATACTCTTTTTAATTAAAATATCTAATCTATTTCTATTATCTAATCTTATCTAATAGTTGGTTTATTATTTTTTCTTAAAAATAAACGAGTGAATAATTTGTGTTGGAAGTGTAAGCAAAAAGTTCATAACTGGCTTCAAAATAAAAATTATAATGGCACAGCAAATTCTGAAAAACTCTTTATATTTTCAAAACAAACATAGACATGTAAATAAATATTATTTACATATATAGTTACACAATTTATAATACGAGTTTAAATTTTTGTTGCATATGCAGTGTATTCGAAAGCATCTTTTGTTTTTTCACTATTTAAAGAGAAGGACACTAGTGGCTGTAACACTGTTTATAACTAGTGCAACTGCCAGTTACATTCTAGAATTTAATATTCAGTTATATTAAATAAATAAATAATACGAATAAACAACCGTGGAAAACATAAATAATAATTATTTTACTTGAGATTAATCTTTTGTTTTGAATTATACTTATTTTTTTGAATTATATTTAACGCAAACTCCTAATGACTAAAGAAAAGGATTGACACTTGCAATAGTAAGTCGTAATTCACACTTTCTGCATTAATTGTATAAGATTGCCATTTATAAACAAGTTTCCAGAGGATGGGCAACGTTCCTTGCGTACCATAATACCACACTGCTATCGCCAACCAGCCTGTCGAACGAGGTTATTATATATGCGTCCATCGATATATTTGGGAAGGGCAATGTTTTGCAGAGGTGTCTAAAAGAGGGTTAAAAAGAAGGAAGAAGATTGCAGGAAAACTATATATGATGACTAAAAGCAACGCGATAAGGCAGTATTGTGTAAATAACATTTTTTTCTGTATAATATAAAATTATGTTTATTCATGAAACGACATTGAGAGGCAATTATTTTTTTACAACTTTAAGTTTTTTGTCTTAATCGTACAAAAATGGAGCAGAATATTATAGAAACGTAATACATCATTTTTTATTATTAATTCTCGCTAGATTACATTTTGTAGAGCGCTATCTTTGTTGCACAGTGTTGTGGTAATTTTTTACGTTTATGTAGAATAGGTAAATTAATTAACAAAAAATATTAAAGATTAATAATTAAATAAGGTTTTCTGTCGTGCCATATCAAATGCCGGATATTAGTAGTACAAATTTAAGAACTTTTTGAATATATGTATAGTGCTAAACTAACAGTTATATATCTCATTTATTATAACGAGAAAAACCGTAATAAAACCGATTGGTAAATTGAAGTTGCAGTGGCAAGACCACATAGCGCGTATAACAGTTCGAGATGTAGAGAGCTTATGGAGCCGTTAGGTTCTGGTGACGAGACTACGTACTGGCAAACGCAGTGTATGACGTCCTCCTGCAATGTAAGCAGTCGACGTTGTTAAAGTTGTCAGATGATGTTTGATGCTTGTTCCAACTATTGGAAAAATACTTGAGGCGCACATATCGAGCAGTAAAAGTTTTACGATTGAAATGATGACCATGATAAAAGCAAGTTTGCACGCATAAATATATTTTGATTGTAAAGATCGTGGTCTAGTAAAGGTTAACAAAAATATAATACAATGGTGTCAGAATCTGAAGAAAACTTAACACCTGAAATTCCTATATTTACGTAGTCGAAATTTAGCTTGAAATAAATTCCAAATTACAATAAATTGCACAACGTACTCGTGAACTAACAGTGTCTAGTGTACAAAGATCGAAGAAAAATTTTTTCGACATTTTTATTTAAAAGTAGCAAAACGATTGCGTCTTTATATACGGATAGTCAATCAAAATTTATTGTTGCATAAATTATGAATTTTAAATTAACAAACGCACCTCTATTGTGATAGCGATGCAAGCACCCGAAGTCAAAAAACAGTAAGAATATTACAACGAGCATTACTTTTCGGTTTTATTATTATTTTTTAATATACACGTTTCCACTGCTTTGTTTGGGATAGGAACGTTACAACGCAGGTGTAAATAATTTCAGTTTTATTTTAATCCTTGCTCTTATTCCGAGCGATGGTCTGCTGAAGTGGTATTATTAATAAATATAGCTTGAAGAATCTCTTGTCTAAAATGTAATGAGATGTTTTTTTATAAAAAAAACATCATAAAGTCATTGTTTTTACTATAATTACATCGATCTGAATTCATAAAAATTTTAGACTCAACGTATAAAAAAATGTATAATCGGTGATATTTCACCGTAGACCTTAGGTACATACACTATAATACATAAAAAATGGCGGATTTTAATAGTGTTTCTTTTCAAAATTCGATCATAGGCTTCAGCTGCAGGGCGTCCACTGGTGGACCAATGTGAACTCTATAGATTTTTATTAGGACCCGCAGGAAGCGGCCTGTATCCAACGTCTTTCGACATTAATTAGGTCATCTGTTAGTCACTTTCAGGAATGACGTCCTTCTTCTACTCCAGAACGTTAAGTACCCATCGGTTATCCGTACAGCAAACTTTGTGACCTACCTACTGCTACTACAACTTGCCATCCCGCTAAGCTTCGGTGACTTTCGTTCGTTTACGGATTTGGATGATTTTATGTTACATCGATAACTTTTATAGATTTCAATAACAAATTATGATCTATTGGTGCATGACATCATGAAAAAAATCTCTTTCACTTACATTAAATTGTGTAATGACTTAATATGATATAACTAACCATATATTTTAATTGTAAGAATTTAGTTATTTCTTTATTGTAAACCATTACTCTTGCATTTTATTTTTATTTATCTCCTTGCATTTAAATTTAAACTGATTAATATCGTAATATGTTTTAACAATCTTAGTAAAATCTAATAGTTTAAGAAAGCTTAGTTATGAATACATGCGTAATATATTTGTGAAACTACATTTGAATATATTTGTGTGGCTACGAGAAACACGACAAAACGTACCGATTATACGATTGCAACTGTAAGAAAATAGATACGGACATTTTAGCGAAATATATAAAGGAGCGACTGCTTTATGAGTTCTACCGCTCACCGCACGAAAAATCGCGTGCGATGCTTAAAGATTCCTAACACTTCAGTAACACTGACCAGACAGGCGCGCTAGCCGCGAGTTCTGCCGGCCGACTGGGTCGCGCTGGGTTTGTGTCCTCGAGGGCTTGCTGGGTGAGCCCCGCTGCTACTATCTCGCGGCCACTACCTTTGTGACTTCCTCGTCCAGTTTGCAGGAAGTCTCAGGATGCAGGCGCAAGACTTTGCAGTGCAGTGAGTGTCTATAAGCTGACATCATCATGATGATAAACATTTTTTTTTCAACATAGCAAAACGTTGTGGTAAATTATGGTGTTTAACAAATTTCTTGTCGAAAAGCTTTTTAGTTTCTTTCGGAGTAGAACAAGAAGAGAAACCTTTTTTATGAACACGTTGTAAATAACTACAAGCTATCGTCATGGTCTGCTACTCTATATTTAAATAAAATGTATAAAAATTGAAAAATAGACCTTGTAATTGTTTGTCTGTAAATGTAGGAAAATTTTACACCGCAATAAGCCAAAGGTCGAGAAATTATTGCCTTTATTAATATGTAGTTTATTTAATAGGTAACCTTTGAGACAAATTAACGTCGTATCTGTTGTAACAACTATGATTTTTATAAGGCAGAAAATAGACAATATAAGCATGCAATTGTGGTCAAAAGAGTTTGTTTTTGTAGTTGAAAAATTCACAGAAATATTAATAGAGCAAACTTTTTTATTTACTTTGTGAAAATTGATTAATTAAAATGCAATTTACGATTCTTTCTTACCACACAACATTTTTTCGATCTCTTCTGTTTCTTTGTATCATTTTGATATATTTAAAACACATCGCTGATAAAATCTGACACATCAGTAATTAATGCCACTTATGCATACCGCGGCCATAAATGCTTTTGTATTATTACAAATTTTCTTTTAACATCGAATTTTTCTTCTTAGTTGTGTGCTTTTTGGAGAGAAATCGTAAACACTTTTCACGATTTTTGTGAAATTATTTTGGGTGAGAGCCGATATTGTAATTTTTTTTTTCATTTTTTTCTGATGCTTTTTGTTTCGCAAAAAGTAACGGAGCCTTATTATTCTTGCGAGCAACAACCACAAAACGTTATACAGTGGAAGAAACCCAGTTTTTTATCATTAATTAACATGTATAAAAAAATAAATATGAAACTAGTTTAATAATATTAATAGGTATATTTAAATAATATCCAAATAAAAATGTTTCAACAAACAAAAATAAAAAAACGAAGTCATTAAACTCCCTGTTATATAACTTCAACAAAAGCCCATATATTTATATGTACGCTATGATGCATAGATAAACTGTGTATTTATAATTGCATTGTATAGATGAGTTATAATTTTGTATAACACAGATGTCAATAAACTGTAATAATGTATTCTTTTAATGACGACTAAGGTGTTTTGGTGTGTAATGTAAACCTCGATTAAATAATGTAGAGGACTTGTGGCTTGCGTAAACACTCTTTTGCTTACTCAAACTATCGTAATATAGAAATGAGGTTTTAAGTTGTATTTAAAATAAAAATAGATATTTTATATCAGCACTTCAGCCTTAGAACGTCCATTATTGGATATATCACCCATAAAGATTTCAAAACGAAAGGGTTGAAAGTGGCCCGCTTTTAGCGTCTTCTGACGCCCTTAAAAAGTTAGTCTGTCTACCTACTCCAAGTCGTCCTCCTCTATGCTTGCCTATCCGTGATCTCCACTTTACAACCGTAAGGTCCCAACGGACCTCTGTCCTGCGCACTATGTAGTCTGTTCATTGCCACTTCAATTTGAGAATCCTCTGGGCTATGTAATCTACATATTTCATCATCATCATCTTTCGTGTGTCTGCAGATCTCCCCGTTCCTAATTCGATCGAAATCCCGAACATTATTCTCCTCTCCATGGCGCGTTAAGCGAAGTTATCACTGGAAACACAGATATTTAACTATTTGTAAAGTTTGCAAGCTAAGTAATACGATATATAATATTTCACAAATCCAATATCAGCTTATGCTATTAGTTTAAGCTTTTTTTAAGATCAAAAAGTGTTTTTAGTGTCGTATGTTTTTGTAAAAAATAATTCAGTATTACCTTTTATCAAGTACAAAAAAAAATCATAATTTAGATAAATTACTTAGCATTTATTTTATTTAAAACAAGTATTTATTCGCCTTTGTGGAAACTGTATTATTAAACCTTATGCTCATAATTATAACTTCGTTCTTTATATTGATTTTAGGTCAATGTCACTGCATATTTAATTTGTTCGCGTATTGTTTAATCATGATCGGATCCATTAATTGATCCAAATGTCACGTATTGCTGTATTATTTTAATTAAGGAAGTGATATATGTACAAAAAAAAAACTTTACAAAAACTTGTATTGTAATACATGTTGTTATAAATTCATTATTATATAAATTATTTACATATTGCAAAAATAATATGATAAACATATCTGAACATAACATAGCTTACAGGTATTGACGAAATAAATAATCGGCAATTTTACAAACAATTTGCGAGTATAAAAATTTTATCCTTAGTCATGGATATGTACAAATTCTTTCCACATATTTTGTATATAAGTTGATTGTAAATAGATGTAAAGGCTTGTAATGAGCAGTGATTGCCTAGCGGCAGAAGATTGTGACTTGCGATCATAGGTCCACGAGGGTTCAATACCTGAGATACAATGTTCAATATTGTGAAAAAAAAATTAGATAGGATTGCCACTGCTCACAAACAAGTTTCTAAAGGGCGGAAGGCAACGTCTTCTGGGTACCATAATACCACACTGCGATCGCCAAGAGCCTCCTAAGCGTGGCGATTATGGTATATGGGGGATATACCATAATCGCTTAGAGATATCGTCGGGGGAGGCTTATGCCTTTCAGTGGACAGCTCTATTGCTTTTAATTAATGTATGGTACATTCTATGCAAAAATCAATAGTTACGAAAGTTTTTTTTTTCAAAAAACAATCTATTTTACAATTTTTGTGCTTTTTTATTTTTTTACAATCGTGTTCTCGATTCAAAACACGTCCCAATCTCTTTAGATGTTTTGGTTTTCGATGAACTAGAAATAAATTCGGGAAAACGCTATGTCAAATATTTACCAATAACCAGATTCAAAAATACGTCAAATCTCAAAATAACAGGAAAATTTCCACACCTAGCAAACTATAGATGCATGTAAACACCTCTTTATCCCTATTTATATATTAAGTAATGAAATAAGTAGTATATTTTTGGTATTAAGTCCGTCCAATGAATACTGTATTTATTATCAGTATTATGTGGTTAGAAAAAGAGCAAAGCAGGGTGTGAAACCATTGACCATAAATGTGGTTTAAACAGATATTGAATAACAAGTCTGTGTAATATCGTATTATTGTGGTACGATCGTATTAACTTTCGCAATGCTTTCTTCGTATCGACGACGTATGTTGTATGTAACAAAATTGACATTTTTACTTACTACTTATTGTAAATCATTTGTTTATTAATTATCTTACCAAAATGAAAACCAATAAACTGCAATCAAAAGTGGTGGTATATAATTTATTCTCTTATTACCATGTTAATTATTTAATAAAAAGAACAAAGGAATTTTAAAAGAAAATATTACCTTGTTTATCATCTTGATTATAATGATATTCCAATTAAATGAGTAATTGTTTTTCTCAGGACAATGAATCATTCGAAGGACGAATCTTTGTTAACGGAATCGTCGCGTGAGAAAATGGAAAAATGGGCCGCCGCGCAGGCCAAAGGAGAGAAGATCGAGATCGACGTGTATGGGAAACCCAATGCCCAACAGATAAAGGAGCTAGAAAATGTCAGGAACATTAGCAAAGAATTGCAAGAGAATTTACACGTAAGTTATTATTTAGTAACCACTATAATTTATTATGTCGTTTCAGCACTTACATGCCCACCGCAAGGCATAGGGGAAAGCCCTGAAATATCTATAGAGGAATATACCACAATCGCCACATTAAGTAGACCAGTTGGCAATCGCAATGTGCTATTATGGTACACAGAGGACGCTGCTGCCGTTCCTCTGGAAGCTTCTTTGTGATCAGTGACATCTCAGTTAATGCACCATGTGTGAATCTTGTATATAATAAGATTGTAGCCCAAGAATCGAACTCACGACCTACCATCGCAAGTCTTAAACCTCTACCAATAGGCTACAGCTGCTCTTATTTGTGCGTATTATTTTTTTGTGTTATATATACTTCCTTATGTGTATTTTATTGGTTTTTTTTTGGGATATAATAAAGTGTAGATAAAATCTATAAATGAATAAATAGCGTTATAATGTATAATGATTGACTAAATAATGTTTTTTGATTAGGCTTTTTCAACACGGTAGACATAAACTTTTAAGATCGATGCTATAAATATTCATCGATAGACTTGCGATTTGCATATCAAAATTGCGAATGTAAACCATACTACAAAAATTATATTTTATTCTCTAAGAAATTTCTGCAAAGTATTAGGTAATCGGTAAAGATTTTTTTGCGAGTTATTTATTTCAATTCATTTTTTAACTATGTATGTATAACGGCGAACTTAATGTCGAACGCATTTTCTACCAGTTAACCGTTTAGGCAGCGCAGACATAAATTAATAACTGTATGTGAAATAAATAAATATAAAAGAGGAAAAAAAATCTAAATGAGAAGGAAACAATACCCATGATAAAAAAACATAATATAAATATGGTAGTGACTACTACTAACTGTAATGATATATAAATATAATATAATATATATATCTAAATATCTACTTACATTATTTACATAAATGATCAACATTAAATGAAGGCAATGTTTAAATAGATTTACGTATCAAAGATTAAACAGATGATGGCAGAGATATTTAAACGTAATGTTGTGATCAAAATCTAATGTAATAAGATATTTAATTTGATGCAATCTATTTTTATAAGAGTTTTTTAACTCTTGTGAAAATAAACCCTCTTCCAGTAGCGGATCAATACGCACTAGGCTTTATTGTATTTTGTTTTAAAGTACGTGGGAACACACGCTGTCACAAGACTCGTAATAACGAACTCAGAAACAAAAACTACACAAATAGTTTATCGGTTGAATTCCCTATATAGCACAGAATTGTAATGGCCGCTTTATATCTCACAATCAGATGAACATACATCTCATCTCATATCTTATGTATACAATATTACATGCATATGATATTACAATACATTAAGGTTTTGAAATCTGGAAATAAATTTTTATTCATTTCATTCATTAGAATATAAATCGCAAGAAAATAGTTGCATATTTTTTTCCTCTTTTCCGTTAAGGAAATTCTGTCCGAAACCTTGAAAAAAAACCCTGTTGCACGCTTGGGACAATTAAAAAATATTTCCATCGACTTGAATAAGGTCTTTTACGAGATAATTATAGTTATAAATGAAACTCGCAGCCATACTGTTTATGCTTTGTGTTGGATCGTAATAATTACCAAATCATTAGAATTTTCTGGACGTGTATTATACGAATTTTGTCTTTATAATAATCATCTGGTGATTAAAACACATCATCATCATCATTATCGTCGTTTTCAGTATAGGAAGTTCACTGCAGGATACAGGCGTCCTGCATGGATTTCCAACGGGACCGTTTGGAAGTCGTCAGTATATCTTATGTCCTACGTCCGACGTTACGCTTGCCAGTCCGTTAACTTCACTCAAGAACTTTAAGACAGTGACGATTTGTTTTGCGCGCTATGTCACCTGTCTACTGCTACAAGTTAAATTGAATTTGAATTTCAATGTTAAAGTGATTGCTTTTATTTATTTTTCTTCCAGGAATTAGAGAACACGGTTCGTAACGCTGACGTAGAAAACGAAGCGATGACCCCATCAGCTCCCATTTTAGATTTTTCAGAAGATCACGAGTTTGTCTCTGCTAACAAACTCGATAACTACTACGCGGAAGAAGATATTGCGGATGCCAAGGAAGAAGAAAAGAGGAAACTTACTAAGGGTAAAGCACCAATGACTGAGATACAAAAGTTTTATAAGGATCAGTGTGTGTTTTTAACGGGTGGGACTGGATTTTTGGGCAAAGGTGAGTGATGTTTGCGCTTGTGTTGCTTTTTTATTATGCAATTTAATATGTATACGAACAATTATCTCAATTTTTTAAGCAGATAAAAAGAATGACAGAATTCTATTTTAAAAACACTTTATTCAATTTTGCAATGAATTTAATGTACTAAACTAAAATGAAATGCTATCGCAAGCCGATTTTTGTGCTCTTTTGATTTGAAGAGCAATTCCCCGAGAATCGATTTTGGAACTCTATTTATGAGGTGTAATTCCCCTAGAGACAATTATGGGACTCTATTTTTGAAAATCGATTCCCCAAGAATCGATTTTGGAACTCACTTTGTGAGGTGCAATCCGCTACCAGTCTACAATTAACTAACTTAACCTACATCCGATGTTATTCACGGTGCCAACTTACTATTATCAACAAGACATCGGATGTTATTACAATACTTCATAATGCTTACTTAATGAACTAAATGTCTAAAGAATGCAAGTAATCTGTTATTTATTCTATTCATTAATTAGTAGCAACTGATCTACTGCGTTTATAAATAGATAGTATTAGTCAAACCTGTTTTAGCGTTATCAATGTTAGAAAAAAGTGTTACTATTCCACAAACTGAAACAAAAAGCATAAACAAGTTTGTAAATGAACAAGCCTTGACAAAAGCAGAAAATCATATTTATAATTGATTTTGGATTTAAAAAAAAACTTTGGGTAAAGACCATAATTTTTGTCAGTCTTTTAAATTTTTTTTTTTTAGAAATGTACATTATACATATGTTACAAACATAGTAAAATCTCAAAGTTGGTGCCTTGCTAAATAACATATTGCCATATGTTATTGTATGTACATATGAAAGTCAATAATATAATCCTAGTAGACATAATTTGGAAAGAGATAATTTAAACACGGCGACGGCGACAAAAGAGATTTTCTTTTTATCTGATTTTCTGATTTTCCCCCTATAACAACTTTCCAATGCCTTAAAGAAAATATGAAAAAAAATTAGCCGAATTGACTAAAAGTCATTTAGAAGTAAAACTGCGGATTATTTCAAGGTTTGATATAAAAGCGATAATATGTGCGCGTTATATCGCAGTTGCATTCTTTCGAATATCCTAATCATTATGAATTCATATTTTTAATTTAGTTCATTATATATTTTACATGGGATGAGCATAAGCTTTAAAAATATATCGTACAATCAATAAAAGAGGAATAGGTATCCAAAAGTCGCCACGAGGACCGGTCATGCGTTGTTCGCAACCAGCGACCAGTGGAGGTCCACCCACGCCACGTCTACCAGCTAGTGATCGCTACATGAGAACCTTTCGGCCCTAACGGCCATCGGTTTCACGAGCGATGTATGCGATAAAAGAGGATATTTTTTTGAGAAATGGTTACGGACCTTTTAAAACGCGCATTATTTTTTGTACTAAATTACGATTAAAAAGATGTTTGCTTATATATATATACTTTTCTAAGATTGTTATGATAATTTATTCAATATTTACATAACATCGTTTATTAGTTTTATGCATGTTGTGTGATAAATACAGTTTGTGTGTGTAAATGCTTCAACAGTTTTTAGTTTGAATCTTTAAACGCTACGTTTCGCTATCAACTTTACAAACTGGATCATAAAACCGGTGTTTGTTATTCTTTCTATTTATAAGTTTTATTCTATGCATCTCTGTGTTTGTTTTTGTTTTACAAAGGCGTTTATTTCTTTGCCGCCAGTTTTTGGTCGCGTAAACTTGTTATGAATCTTATTTTGAATCACATATATAATTTATATCTTGTGATCCCGACGAATAGCAGCCAAGATATAAAGTTATGGCGAATAAAAATACAAATAGCGGAGTAATAATCTCATAGGCTATATTTAAGATTAATAACCAACATAATTATTACAAATATAATTGACATCGAAAATATATGTGTTGTTTTGAATAAATGAAATGTTACAGGATATGTATAAGTACTTTTAATGATCGGAAATACAAATTTTAGAAATAGCATGACAACGATTAAAAATTATATGTTTTTTTTTAATTTGGAAATACTATACTCTCAGGTATCTAGTGATTCTAGTTTTGTTTTAAAATATATGCCTTTATTGTTTGTGTCTATTTCGTATTTCGCATGTGTGTTGCATGGTGTGTTTTTTGTGTGATTGCTTTTTATTGGTGTTACGGATTTGCACAAGGTAAGTTACATTTTAATTTCCATTATAGTTATAATTTTAGATCCATTATATTATAAAGAAAATTGTATGCTCTATAGACAAAGCTAGAGGAAATTGTAGTTAAATACGAGTATAAACAACGCCCGAGAAAGCATTTGCCTGAATTAGCCGAAAAGTTTTGAACCGTTTAGCGCAGTAAATTAAAACTAATGTCCATTAGGTATTTTATTGCAAAGTCATAAGATAAGTAATAAATTGATAGAACATGCAGGAAAATGTCTTCTAAAAACTTTTTCCATCCATCCATTTCAATTGCAAATAGTAACATGTTATATTTAGCAAATATGTTAGCAAATAGTGAATTTCAAATTCCTTTTATGTGTTTATTAAGACATTTCATTTACATTTATATTAGAAAAAGTACGTTAATTATTTTATATTATACCGTATATTGTACAATAATAAATTGCAAGCATATATTTATAGAATAGTGAGCAAAAAGTTACCATGACATTTCTTAAATAATTAAAATAGTTCTTCAAAAGTATTTTTATGTCTTAGTCACATTACTCGATAATCATCCGGTGTTGACATTTCTGTTTCGCGACACGATTTAGAAGTTTCAATTTATCATAGGTAGGTGTTTATCATAACAGTAAGCGTAACTGAGGCAATTGTAATTTCTATAGTTAGTATAGGTCTGAATGCTATAAAATTTTGACAACAATGTAGCCAGACATTTTGTGTGATATACTTTATATATCTCTCTGGAATTATAGGGGTAAGAGACTTGAAATTTAGTTTGAATTAAGTTCGCTGTTAGGGACAGCTAGTATTACTGTATAATCTAGTTATTTACTTATTAATACTAGAGTTTTTTTATTACATTATAATGTTTAAATTTTATAGTAATATATATGTATATTTATAAGAATGTTTGAATTTGAATAATAATGCAATCTATGGGAGTCAAACTATCTAGTCTGCAATAAGTTATCTTTGTTTCATTTGAAAGTAATCTCTCTTTCTTTTTAGCTAATAGACACTCACTGCAAGGGATAGGCCTCCCCCTATTATATGTGTTTGGGGATACCATAATCGCAGTGCTTGGTGGTACGCTGCTGTCTATCCTTTTGAAACTTGTGAGCAGTGAAAATCCTATATAATTAATGCATTAAGTGTGAATTATAAAAGATTGCACCCCGGGAGTCTCTGTCTCTCTCGCACCCCAGTTCGTAAATATTGATAATCTACAACTTTATTTCCGAATTGTTTCTGTTCTTTGAAAGTATTATTCATATTTACATCGTAGGATGCGACTTCTGTTAAGTGTTGATTGGTGATTGTTTATAAGAGCATACAATTTGTAAAATCCGGCCTATATTAATATTCTTTACGTTTTTTAATTAATATATAACTGGCTGTCTATAAAAGTAGATATGTTATTAAAGTTAAGGCAAAATCAATTTAATGACAATTTGTTTATTTTTTTTACAGACGGAAGGATAAGTCTCAAGGCGAGTCGTATTGTAGAAAAAGTAGTTCTTTAAAATTAAACTCTGTTAATGATTTGTATAAATTATTTATTATTCAAGGTGGTGTGTTATGTATTAAATTGATTTATTTAATTTTGTATCTGTTTTTTTACTTCTTACCTATATGCAAAATATTACACGTATTGTATAACGTTAAGGAAGACATCGGAAAATCTGAAGAAGCCTTGAATTTTAAAACTATGGAACGTGGATGATTAACTTCAAGAACGGACACCTGGGAATTTGCAGACCGGGAACAGGTAGTAAAGATAAAATTCTAACTCATCACTTCAAGCAGTCATTGGATTAAACGATTCTTGGTTGTAGAAAAGATTATAATCAAAGAGTGGACCAGAACTGCGAGTGTTATAAATAAACTTGTAAAAAATACTATTTTTAAGTAATAATAAAGCTTGAATGCTCTGAATTGCTCTACTAACTTATTAAGGATATTGTAAAAGTAAACAAAATAACCCGTTTGAGTTTTTTGTGAGCGTCATCAGAATACGTCGCGTTTGGAATCCTCATACTAGTTTTAAGTTGTAGTATGCCATTATAGTAGGTCATTCTCATTCTAGTTTCTATATACTTTCATGACTCATACAAGTGAGCGTTGTAAATGATCCTATGTGGATTAATATGAACCATTATTATCATGTCAGCCGATAAACGCCTATGTGCAAAGGCCTATGACGTTGATATACTTAGCGGAGAGCTTGCCTTGCCTCATATATCAGTTCGTGATCGCCATTTGTAAATATTTAGGCCCCAACGGCCGGCACGTTGTGTGCCGCCTTTGCCTAACTGTGACTTCAGACGAAAAATAAATAAAATGTATCAATTAATTAAAATTAATAGGCCCCTAACGGTACGTCTAATGAGATAGGATAAAATGCAGTGCTGATTGCATCAGTAGCTGCACAAGACGGCATATACCCTTCGGAAAACTATTAACGCTTAAGCTCCGGCTGACGGCACGCTTTGAGATAAATCGACTCTCTTTGAATAACCGTCTTGTTTTGCATGAAAGTTTTACACCGAAACTGGTCTGATGTCTATAGGTAGTCAGATTAAACTAAAAAAAGATCATAAGAGCTAGCGAGAATATTACAAAAGTCTTTTGGTCATTCGACGTTGGTTTTCCGTGTGATAGTCATTTGTTTAACTTCGCATAACTGTCCCACATAGTTTACTCCTAAAATATATAACATACAGTTCATAAAAGTGCGGTAAAGTGATGTACGTTCCTTCTGGCGTTAGTTGTCGGTGTTGCCAAGTGTAAAAAGGTGTACAAGTTTAAAAGCGGTGAATGTATAATTCATTAGCTATTTATTCATGTATGATACCTAAAGTCAATTGTTTCAGCAATAATAAATAATGTATATAATAACATGTTTCATGTACACGAGTGGTCATTGAATATGATCCAAAGTGAAATATAATATTTGCTCAATTATTTGGCTGAAGTCAATACACGATGCATAACTTTCGTTTGAAAGAGGTCAACAAAAACAAATCCTTAATAGATCTGAGTGAACGGATATATAATAAAGTTCCATAAGTTATTTTAGACAGAAAAGAAAGTATATTAGTATATAGTATAATATGAAATAATTTTTATTATAGCATTGGGAAGTTTTTAGTTTATCGAAACATGTGCAGCTGGATTTGTACACTCATTAATATTTGATATTATAGTACATATCAGAAAATGTTGAATTTTATTTTAAAAATAGCAACTGTTGAGTTTCTGTTCAGCTGACCAGCATTCCGGGCCGGTGGTAGCTTACAACTTGTATTGTCAACGCAATAAACGATTTTAAAGTGAATGTAAATGGATACTTGAATAAAGATATTTTGAATTTGATTTTGAATCATTCATTCACCGACTAATTTTTTAAAAATGTACAACTATTTACATATGAATAGGTGTAATAATGTTCTATACTCATTTAAAACACTTCTTGACGTAATAGTATTTATACTTTTATTTATTAACACTTTATTGTACACCATAGATAATAACTAAAAAAAAATAAACAATTTGCATAGATGTACAAGAGGTGGTCTTATCGCTCGAGGCGATCTCTACCAGACAACCTTTGGATGGAGATGAGAGATATGTATACATACAAATACATACGTTACTATATACACATACATGTATACAAAAATACTTACATATACACATAAGTAATGATGTAAATATGATAAAAATAATGTTTTATTAATGTTTACTAAAAGCTTGATCTTGAAAATAAGTCTGCTAATAATATCAACGAACGTAAGTATACAACACTGAGTGATTGTTTGCAAATGTAAAACGTAACACGTAATAATAATATATTAAGTAAAGGTTTTTATAAAATTCTTATAGCTATCCTAACAGACTTCGTACTGCTAGAGTTATTAGCATGTCGCATTCTAATACAAAAATTAAAAATAATATAACATATTTCAGAGAGACTTTATATAAAATCATTGGATATATGTGTAAAATATTTTAAACTTACTTATGAAACATGAACTGAACGTAGTTTTAAAATTTATACATTGTGCCTTAACTTTGCATATATACGACCTTCCAGGTCAGTCGTCGACGGGCACATGCATAATAGCTTAACCTCTGCTTTAATTAAAGCATTGTTTTTAAAAAATTACAATCGGCTATTTAGCGTATGCTTTGATTCCAAATATTATCATACTTATTTAAAGGGTATGTTTAAGGAGAATTGAACGTAGTTAATTGAAATTCAGTGGAATAGATTTCATGAATAAGCCAAGGTCCCTCGTGACCTTCAGCCTAGATACTCCATGGAGCGTCCGCCGGAAGCTATCTAAAAGTTCACGGGCTTCTAATCCGGTGAAATTGTAGTATGTAGCATCCCAAGCAAGGGCTTGCCTGGGAGCCCATAAACTTTTCTATCTTAAAAGACGTTTTATGTTAATGCACCCCCACCAGGATTGTAATTTAAAATAAAATTTTAAATTTTTATTAAATATAAAAACAGTAAAATGTAATGTTTCTTTCTGAGGCAAGTGATGTTTTTATTTATTATAAGTACATATGTTATATATGTATGTACTCGTATGTATGTTTAAGTATGTACGTCTATGTAGGTTTATGTTCGTTTGTTTGTAAATATGTATTTTTTGTACACATAAACTACCCACTATTAGTACTTTTACCTTTTCCATACTATGGTTATCTGTAAGATATTGCCTTGTGTGATAGAGACCGCCCATTGTACTTTTTTGTATATTATTGTATAACTTATTAAATGTATCTTAACATGTACAATAAAGAATATTAAATAAATAAATTTAAAAATTTTTATTTGAACAAGACAAAAATTACGTAAAATCTGAAGTTACAGATATAGGTACAGGTAAAATATTGTGTCTGCCCCAAAAAGTACATTATGGATTTATTGTCGTTTGGGTTTTTTTCTTGTTCTCCGTTTCGGTATACAAAATCAGCACTGCGAATCGAATAACACAAAATCTTATCCAGGAACTGGTCCAAAGTGATTTTTTTCTTGTTACTTAAAAAAGTTATTGTGGTACAAAAGTACTGGCAACTAAATATCTACTTATAAAACTTCGTCGAAGGTACTACGTGCCATTCGTTATTTAATTTACATTTATGAATAACTTTAAATAAATTAACGCTATATGTGTTTTACCTTTTAAACTGTATCAAAGTGATCTTAATTACAAATGTAATAAATCGCTTGGAGAGTATTTTTTATAAACCAGATATTCATTTGGAAGTTGTTCTACAAACCAACGTTAGTAATACATGGAGAATAAATCCGTAGCTATCAAATCTCTCTAAAATTAATTTAGGTATGATAAATATTTTGTGGTAATTTATGCGACAAAAGACATTTATACTTCCAAATAATTAATGATGTATAATATTAATAATTTATACTGATACTATAATCTAAGCTCATTTAGTTTGGATAATTATCTTTTAAACGTAATATAGAAAGAATATAAAAGTAACACTGTAACAATTTGCGTACTTATCGTTTTCCGTGATAAAGTGAATTTCATTTTAAACATCATGATGATTAATACTAATTTAAAAATATTTGTACTGTTTTTCATTCAAATGTTTAAAAGATAAAATGAAATCATAGTTAAAAATACCTAACACTTTATTATATGACTAATAATTTTCGCCTCTAATGCAACGGGTTCCGTGGTGTAGTGGTTATCACATCTGCTTTACACGCAGAAGGCCGCCAGTTCGATCCTGGCCGGAATCATAATTTTTGTTTTTTTTAGTGAATGTTATAGAAAATGATTAAACATTCACACGAAATCTATTTTAAATAAATAATGTTTAACTACATGTTTATTCATTATATATAAATATTAGCCAATATAGTTCATAAAAAGGTAAACCTAAGGCTTGGAATTTTGGTACAAATGTTAATCATTCCTAGCATATGGACATGAAATTGAAATTTTATGAATAACTATGTAAGTAGATTTAGTTGATGAAAAAAGGACACCTAAAATAAGGAGAAAAACGTGTTGTTAAAGAGAATGCGGTTGCCATTTTACACCAATTCATAAAATGTATGAACAAATTTATTTTTTCAACTTCAATTTAATAACTTTTTTTTGTTACAGTTTTAATAGAAAAACTTATAAGGTCTTGTAAAGATGTAGACACTATTTACGTATTAATAAGACCAAAAAAAGGTATTGATGGTACCAAACGCCTACATAATCTACTAGACGATTTCGTAAGTACCGTTTTAAAAAGTTTACCAAAATATAATGTAGATGGCGCTATATAATAACACTTTCTGGTTTTCTTTAATAAAATTTCTATTTTCGGTTAGTGTTAGAATCTGTAGATCTTAAAGACTTTGAATAATTGTTAAACACTGATCGAAGGTTTTCTCGGGTCGCCATAATACTTTAGTATGGTCGTTATCGCAGATTGGACTTGTGATTATTCGTATTTACTATTGGAAAATTAAAATTTGTAGTCTTATAAAAGATACTCTCTTACAAAATTGTTAATTTAATGATTAGTTCAGCAATTCTAAATGAAAGTATTAACAACTACTCGTCTATAGATGGCGCTTTATAAAATTATAAGCTCCTGTTTATAACTATTTTTTTTTTTATTTTAGTTGTTCCAACGGGCCCACGAGGAAAATCCCAAAGGTATACATAAAGTGGTCCCAATACAAGGTGATATGGAACTGCCAGGGCTTGGGCTCAGTGATGAAGATAGGAAGACATTAATATCCAAGGTATCAAGGAGATTTGCGAATTTTTGAAATAGTCGTGTTAACTTTTACGTTGTGGATATACAGGTCCTGATATTTAGGTGCCACACGAACCCACAGAACGAAACTGAATTAATCCCTTAATAATGTACAATACTCTTTTGAAATGTTACATAAACTGATCATTTCATAAAAGATTGATCAGTGGTAATAAAATTTGGATCACTACGCCTAGAAATTGCTATAAAGTTTACGGTCAAGGAGAAATCAAAACTGATTATTGTTTATAACTTTTTTTCTATTTATATATTTTTATTTATATACATACACACACACATTTATATATATATATATATATATATATATATACATATTTATACATTCACAAACTAAACACTAGTAAAATAAAGAAAATCTATTTGTCAAGGGTTCTTACACTATTAGCAGTTAAATAAAAAAATATTTTTAATACAGAAATAACGATTCTTTATTACTTTATTGTTTTTTATCTAGAAAAGTCATTTCTAGTTTTTCTTTAAAATATAAATTCTTTTACAGGTTTCAATTATAATAAACGCCGCTGCCACTGTGAAGTTTGATGAGAAGCTCTCTGTATCCGTCGGGATCAACGTCCGTGGGACCAAAGAGGTGATCAGACTTGCGAAAGAATGTAGAAACCTCAAAGCATTTTCACACGTGTCGACAGCATTCTCAAATACATATGTAAAACATATAGAGGAGAAGTAAGTATTTTCTCTTATATAAAATTATGATATAAAGTCTCTAATCGCTATTTTTATTGTATTTATTTAGAAAACATTATTACAGAAAAACCTAATTAAAAAATAATTGCTTTTAACTAAACTTTGTGTTACGTTGAGAAATCCGCTCATTAACTAATTCCTAATTAACTACTTCCGGATGCGTAATTAAATAAAAAAATATTATTAGAAAAAAATTTAAGGATTAGTAAAATAAAAAAATAATTACTTGCACAATTTAATATAATATTTTTAACACTTTTTTTACAGATTCTACGAACCCTCGATGTCTGTGGAGGCTTTGGAAGCAGTTTCAGAATTAGATGATGGTTTAATTGAAGAAATACTTCCAACGTAAGACTAATATTACTATAAAATGTTATTTTCATTTATGTAATTTGTGTGCATCGCTTTCAATCATATTTTGTTAATATTTGTTTACAATAATTAGAATTATTTAATAAGTAGATTTTTTAAAACCAAATATATGCGTTTAGTGGGTGATGGTGAGAAACTATCTGTGCACGTAATTCCTTCAATCGCCAGGAATATAATATCCAGTTGTGTAGTATATTACATATAAACTTGTACTTTTGAGCTGATAGACGCCCGCTGCAATGTATACCATTCCTTCAAAGATCGCCACGATAAACGGTCTTACTCTGTTCGTACCGAATGACTTCTTTAACTATGTCGTCGGTCTACCTTATGGATGCGGTCGAATACTGGTGGGCCGCCGACAGCAAAAATAATACTCTCGTACATTCGAAAAATATTGAATTCTATTTCAGAATAAAACCAAAAAAATTTAATTATCTATACTTCTGGCGGCCGGCCCGCCATCATTTCATGATTTGCCCGAGTGGCCCCTAGTCTTAATAAGTCTGTGCAACCATGGTCTACCTAGTGGGTGGTCTACCCACGCCGCGTCTACCGGCTCGTGGTCGCACTCGAGAACCTTTCAGCTCCAACAGCCATTGGTTGCACGAGTGATGTGTACCGTTCACTGCCACTTCAGACGTATAATTCTTTGAGATACCTCGGTGACGTTAGTTCTTCTGCGAGCCTTCTTATTACTGATTCGATCTCGCAGCTAAATTTCGAACATAGCCCTCTCCATTATTCTCTTCTCTGCTTGACTTTGAGTTTTCTTAAAAGGCCCGTCGTAAGTGACCACGTCTCGAATAAAATCGCATATTATTAAAAATTATGACACAACCACAATTGCGTTCGAATTCAAATCGGTGTTGATTGATTATTGTTCTTTATTGCAGCTTGTTAGGCAAATATCCGAACACCTACTGTTTCACTAAAGCAATAGCCGAAGAAGGTGTTCGTAAATATGGAGAAGGCATGCCGATATGTATCGTGAGGCCGTCAATAGGTACGTACATAAGCTGATAAATTAATTATTTCTAGTAGTACTAAAAACTAATCAGCCTTATATTAACGGTGCATATAGGATTTATCATAGTAGTATATGACCAATATCATAGATGTAATAGCTTTAAGGGTGAATATATAGCTCATTATTTGTAGAAAGCTTTTTCAAAACTATTTCAGCTATTTTTAATTACACTGTATTATGTGATCACTCTGAAATATGTTACATGAATTTATATTAAAATAGACAAGTATTATTTTCACAGTTTGTAACTTTTGTTACTAAATCTGCAGGAAAAGTAAACAATAATTAATTTTAATATGTAGTCAATCGAATTTTAAAAACCTTTTTTCTTACTAACATTAACGTTACTTATTATTTCTGAAACATTGGTTTTTGGAAAAGACTGTGCCACACATTAATTAACAGCAAATTAGTAGTAACTAATCATTCTGTATATTATATAGTATGTTGTGAAGTAAATAATTGTCGTTAAATCATAAGAGAATGTTTACTTTTATACAAAAATTAAATTACATAGAGCTAATCATAAACTTTAAATATTTTTGTTTGTTTTGTTTTGACTATTGTTAGAAAGTATAACAGTTTAGAATCATATCGCTATAATGACGCAAACGTGGCTGCCCATAGTCAGTTTATATTTTTTTAAATAAATAAATAGTAATTTAATAAGTGGCCAACATTTTTTTCCTTCTGGGAATTATTAAATCCATCAACCATAAACTTCATTTTGAAACACAGTTTATCTATATAAAAATATATATGTATATATATATTTGCAGTCATCTCTACATACGAGGAGCCGGTTCGCGGTTGGACAGACAGCGTCTACGGACCGACAGGACTTATTATTGGCATGGGTACAGGTGTTAGTATTAAACTGTTTATAAGCGTTTTACGGAAGTCATTAGGAGGTTTCTCAATACCACCAGCAATGGGTGGTTGCTGATGTACGTTTTTTTTTTAATTTTCTTCATTGGCGAGGAAACCGAAAGCCAGCTGCGATCGATATATTCTCTAGTCTTCATATTCACCACGTATGTGAAGATTGGAGACTATTCATAGTCGTGACATTGACCAAAACAAAACGGCAGAGTCTATCTCACTACGAGTATATTCAAATGGGAGTTCGAATTTCAATTCGAACAGGACATTTTTTAATTATTTATATATTTCCTCGTCATTAATTTTCTATTTTGTTCCTCTATTTTATTTGATTATATATTTCAAATATAATTAAATGTTTGCCTATTGTAGGCGCACACAAGAATGTTCCTAATTTGGGTAGCTTATATCTAATCATTAATGATTGAATAAAATGGAAAACAATATTAAACGTATCTCTAAATAATAATAAAACAAGATAAGGAGAATATATTGTAAGCAAAATTAATTATAGCTAAGATTTTAAACGTTCGTTATAGTGACATAATAAGAAAAAAGTAAAATAAAATAACGTTTAAGCATTCTATGGGCGATAAAAAGAATATTTATTACCGTAGTGGCCAACAAGGAGCATTCACACGTGAACAATAAAATACAAACAAATTTTATTCCATTTTTAAAATTAATCAATATTTTTTGTTTTAATCTAGGTAATACGCACCATGTATATGGATCTGAATAAGGTTGCGGACATGGTGCCTGTAGATCTGACAGTAAACGCCATTCTTGCCTCCGCGTGGTACACCGCGAAACATTTCAAAGAAAAGTAAGTATATTTCGTTAATAAGAGTATAAATAACCAAACGGTAAACCAAACAGAAGCCCGATGTTTTAATTTCTCAGTTTAGACATTAAACAGTATTATTTATGGTCATGTAACTTTTGAGGTCCATATTGAAGTTCACGATATATGTTTAACAAAAAACTTAAGAGATTTTATTAAACTTTCAATGATTGTCGTAATGTCTTTTACGAACAACTCTCGGTTTTATTTTATTAACATATTTAATAATAATGTATGTTAACATGGAATAGGTAAATAGAAAATAACTATTTGCCAGAAGATTTATCATAACAAACGGTCTGAGAGCATCATCATTTTTCAGCCGAAGGAAGTACTCGACATAGGCCTCCACATGAATTTCCATAAAAGCCAGTTGAAAACGGCCTGTATGTAGCATCTTCCGACGAACTTTACAAAGTCGTTCGTTCATCTTATGATATTAAACGCTGCACTTGCTGGTCATTTATCTCTCCAAAATCCAAAATCCTCAGCGGCGAACTGTTCTGCGTGTGATATGTGGCCTATACACAGTCATTTCAACTTGATAACCCGCCGAGCTATGTCGCTTTCGTTCTTCTACGGATCTCCACATATCTGATTCGATGCCGTAGGGAAATTCTGAGTCTTACCATCTCCAAGGCTCGTTGAGCGACATATTCACAGCACGACTGCTGACAGAGAGCACTTAGGTAATAACTTTACTTTTTAACCTGTCATTAAGAAATTATCATTTTTCTACAGCCAAACCTCCAACATACCCATCTACAATTACGTGTCGGGTGCTCAGAACCCCGTCACGTGGGGTGACTTCATCGAACTGAACAGAAAGCACGGCATGGATAAGCCGACAATGAAAGCTGTTTGGTAAGTATAAAAAATAACGAGAACTAACCGAATTTAAAAAAAATCATCGATTTATTTAGAAACTCGATTATAAGATATCCCTAATTTAGGGTTTGTGTGTGTGTGGGGGGGGGGGGATAGGGTAAGTTATTGGCAATTGGCACCGTTTTAAATTTATAATACGCATAGTCATTATTATATAAAAAAATCATAAGTTATTCTCATATTTCAAATCGGCCAAGGAGGTCCTATATCTATGGAAACGTGATTAAAATAAAAATAAATAATGAGAAAGAATAAAAAGTATAGTAAGAATAACACATAAATAATTCAATATATATTTGAATATGTGTGTGTAAATATTTTTACTTTCATATAACTTATGTGTAGTGGTAGTCCGGCGGTAGACGACTGAGACTTGCGTTCGTAGGTCGCGGGCTCGATTCCCGGAACCCAATGTTATATAATTCACACTTTGCGCATAAATTATATAAGATTTCTACTGCTCATAAATAAGTTTCATGGTCAATTGTGTCGCCTGTTGCCGCATTCAAATAGCACCAACATTTGCAACAAAACGTAAAGTCAAGACGTAGCATACATTGCATCCACTCTATTCAAAATCAATTGTATCTGAAATAATAAATAATGATGATTATATAGTAAGAAAAAATTGTTTACAAAATTCGGATTACTGCATATTAAAATTAATTATTGTTTACTGTATGTCCGTCTTCTGCATTAAAATATAAATATAAGTGATCACTTTATATTGAAAGTTTTCTTAAAAAGTGAGAAATAATATTTACAACTTTAAAGCCTTTACACCAATCACCCTGTATCATTAATAGAACTGACTTTGGCTGTTCAATCAGGTACTACGGTCTGAACGCGACAAACAATTACTACATGTTCCTACTGTACAACATCTTTCTACACTATATCCCGGCGCTGCTGGTCGATATGTACAGCGCTTTGCGATGCCGGCGGAGAGTGTGAGTATATTTTGTAACAGTATATACAAGCAATAGTATAGTTTTGTGGCGGAATTTATTTACAGACATTAGAAGTTTAAGTTTCAAGACATTAGAATGCTGTTTATTTCCTCAATGGTTTTTCATTTCTGTTCAGAAAATCTCTACTTTTTTTACTCTGAAATCTAAATACAAAACTTGTTTCAAAGGACAACCCAAATCAGGTCCTTCTCGGGGGTCTATGCGCGTTACTTTCGTGGAGTCCCGTCTAAATGACACTAGACGGCTTGGTTAATTCAATGATATAACGTGCTTCATAAGTACTCGATATCAAAAAGACTACGCGGTTATTTTACACCATTACTAAAATAAGAAGCATACTTCTATTATTATTTAAATTTTTCCATGTATTTTTAAATGAATAGCAACACAGCAAAAAATATACATGTAATAAAATTTATCTAATTTTATTACATGTATCTTTTTTTGCTATTAATATCTATTATTATCTCACCTCTGTACAGAATGCTAAAGCTGTATGGCAGAGTGATGAAGATTGCCAACATATTGTTCTACTTCTCAACACAAGACTGGCGGTTCAATGACGACAACGTGAGGGAGATGTGGCGTTCGTTATCCTCGGCGGATCGTGCTGTTTTCCCTTTCAGTATTGGAGACATGTCTTGGGATTATATGACTGAGACATTCTTAATAGGTTTGTAGTTTAAACCATTTTTTATAACCCATAACACAACACTGAGGTATGGTTTTCACACATAACCCAATATGTTGTTAGCTGACTCAGGTAGTTCAAAAATTGACATCGTTGTTTATACTATAGTAACAAGCGAAGGCATCATTGTACTTTTAACAAAAGGCGTCATTGAATAACGTAGGGTTTTGAGGTATCGCTATAAGTCTGGCATAACCTTTTGTTGTCCCCGCAACGGAAGGGTAATGCCATATACGATTTCTCCACCAGACAAAAAAATACAGTTTAAAATATGTTAAAAACAAAACTGTAAAGCCAATTCATATTAATACCATATTTTAAACATACATTATATTCTATCCTTTATACAATATATTTACAAAAACACGAACATGTAGCTCGGTCCGCCTAACCTTGGTAAGAAGCGAAAATTCCAGATCTCATAAGAGTTAAAGACTAACTGCCATCTAGTTCTGACCTTAATGCACTGGATTATGACGTACGTTTTAGACGTGTAATGTCAGTTTTAGAGAGAGTAAGTCTTACTTTAATACAGTGGCGTACCTAGAACTTTTGCCGCCCGGGGCGATCTACAGTTTGCCGCCTTTTCTATTATATGTCAATCAAATAGTGGTTTTTGATTTAAAAAATATTGATATATCACTTCAAAGTAATCATACAAACTTTTCAAAAGAAATGACATTTATAAACTGACATCAAAAAATTTTACTTAGGAAAAATTGCCAAACAAAGTCGTAAAGATCCTTTTACGAATTCAACGAATTTTAATGAATAAAATAAAATAATTATCTTGTTCTTGAATTAGAATCCAAAATTTACACTAAAATGCATTTATATACACCGAGGAATAATATTCGAAATCATAAAGTTAATCATAATTTATATAAATCAAATATTAAACTTATAATAATCATTTATTATTCAAGAAAAAAAATAAATTTAAAATGAAAAAGTTGCTTTTTACAACTATAAGTAAATATAAAAAATGCCGCCCCAAGGTAAGTGCCGCCCGGTGCGGACCGTCCCCCCCTAGGTACGCCACTGCTTTAATATCATTAGCAGTGAAGAATTTTCCCATAAAAAGAGTGTATGCTGCTATAGGTAACGGGTACCAACTTCTAAAGGACTGTATTGCACCAATCGAGACCAATACGAATATACAACTTTATGTTTTTTTTATTAATAACTAGCTGATCCCGCAAACGTTGTTTTGCAAAAAAAATTAGTTTTAAATTAACAAATGTAAGATAAGGGTTTATCGTAGAAGGGTGAAAATTTAGGTTTGTACGTATTTTTGTATGCTGTATCATAATAAAATAAAAACCAAAAAAATTGTCTAAAAAATTAAAAATAAAATTTAGGGGTGGACCACCCTTATCACTTAGAGGTATGGAAAATAGATAGTAGCCGATTCTCAGACATACTGAATACGCATGTAAAATTTGGTAAAAATCGGTCAAGCCGTTTCGGAGGAGTTTAAGTTCGAACACCGTGACACGAGAATTTTATATATTAGAAGATTAATAGTAATACATGTTACGTACAGTGAAAAAATGTTGTTTTTCTTTGCAATAAGACTAAGTGTATATGTTACAACATTGATATCATTACAGGAATTCGAGTCTATCTAGTGAAGGATGATGTATCAACTTTACCTGAAGCGAGGAAAAAGTGGAACAGGTAATTTTTTTAATGGTTATTTTAATTGCGGTAGCTATTGATAACATAAATGAAGTTAGTATAAAATAATGTAGTTGGTAAATAATCTAGTGTTCGTCTTAGTATTCGCTGGGATGAAATATCTCTTTAGTAAAAAAAAGCTAAGCATGTTTCTACATAAGAGCAACACGTCAGTCTAAATTTGCCGTTTGCACAATGCGTTTTCTTTTTTTTACTTTTATTTTTCCTATTTACACCTGTCATATTTTGTCCTGTTACGACTATGCATATTCTAAAATGCGTACAACATAACAAGAAAACTGTACATAAAATTTAAGTTACAATATTTGTTTTCCCGCTGATTATTATAGTATCTATATGTAAACACATGTTTATGCTGCAGTTGACGTTTATTTCTATAATATGTCCTTTTCACTTTCAAAAATACCATTGAAAGCTAAATAAAATATGTCAGGAAAATAAAGTGTACATGTCAACTGCTAGTGATGCATCAGTTAAGAATCGATATATATATATATATATATATATATATATATATATATATATATATATATGTATGTATGTATGTATATATATATCGATTCTATGTATGTAAAAATAATCTGTTTTGTTATGTATTTTTAATCACAGTGATATTTATATTTAATGGTATATTATTTGTTCCAGATTGTATTATATGCACCAGCTTCTGAAAATAACCACATTGTCGTTGGTCCTCTATTTAGGTTATTTGTTTATACAATTGTTATCTGGGCTCTTACTTGGTTAGTATTCAAAATATAGTATTATAGTTCAATGTAGCACTACGCTGAAAAAATATTTTCTATTTATAGCAAATTCTGGGATAGATTAAAGTTTAATTTTTAGTATATAATAAATTACTTCATGACAACACTACATAATTTTAATTAATATTACTTAAAAATTAAACGTGAATGAAGTATAGGTATAGTGAGAAAATATGGCTTTAGCGATACACATAAATCAAACGTTTCATACATCATTAGTATACATAGTACAATGTATGTTTATGACTGTACAAAAAGAAAAAGCAAAAGAAATACTCTTGCAAAACCAAGCCAAATGATTAATATAGAATCCAATATGTAAATTATTATCTTAAGAAAAATAGGAACAGTTGAAATAATACATTTTGTAATCTTATCCCAGGTATTGTCCAAAGAAATTATGAAATGAATATGTTACGTTATGAAAATTAAATCCATTTCTCAACGCTACACTTTTTCTCAAAATATTTGTAGTTTTAGCTTAATTTTTTATAGTTTATAAGAAGTGTATATATTGTTGTATTTACATATGGAAACATCTGTATATTTTATGAATAAATTGAAAATAAACATATGTAGATTAAAGATTTTTATTTTTGCAACCCTTGCTACTTCTCGAATAAAATTTAAACAAAATCCAGAATATTACTATCTGGACATTGGTATATAATTATCAAATTTCTTAAATAATTGTAAAAAATCCAATGCATATTTAAAATTTTCAAATTTCAACCAATATTAGTATTTGAAGTTGTGTAATTGCTGATGATTTTTTATATGAAATATGTGATAATCTGCTATCTCTAACATGAAGTAGTTATGAGCGTGGTATTTTTCGGTTCGTAAATGATAATATTGATGGTCGAATTAAATGTAAATTATTTTTATTGTTATATAAGCTGTTAATGTATTTTTTGTTTTGTTTTTAATTTAGTTTCTTTATTATACAGGTCATGAAAATTTATTTATTGACACTTTATTTTGCACCAAGAAACATTATAAATTTTTTCCCTAAAAGGAAATATGACAAAACAATAGATAAAGATTAACATTAAACAATTTATACATAGGTGGTACAATAGGCGGTCTTATCGCTCGAAGCTCTCACTACAACCGATCTCTATCAGACAATCTTTTTGGGTGGAGATGAGAGATATGAAGAAAAGGGCAGTTAAGTGTACATAGTAAATATATTCGAAGAAAAATATTTTATACGTAATGTGCGACATGATAATCGCATTACTATTTAATAGCACACGCAGCACTACATACATACACATCACTATCGATCATCGTGTCGTGTTGTCAGCTGTCACTTTCAATCAAAATTGTGTTTCGACAGCGAAAGGTTTTGGAATAGTTGTTTATTAATTTTAAAACATAATGTTAGGATAAATCATGAATTACATATCGTTCATAAACATTTAGAAATTACGTCGCTGCCTAAAAATTTTCTGTAGAGCTTTATTGAATCAAAAATTCCTAATAAAATTTAAAAAAAATGGATGAGACAATAGTTTTAGTTTTGCTTGTTTTGGTGATGTTGGTGGGTTCCTATGTTGCTGGCAGTATTCCACTGAATGTTAGCATGTCAGAGGTAAGAAATGATTTGATTTTCTGTTATTTACACTTATTTAAAGCAATAGTTTTTACGTCATCTAGAAATCTAAATTCTGTTTACGTTTTTATTAGTTTCCTATTTTCGGTGATTCTTGCATATGGTCGAGAGTATCACTAGAAATACTATTGCCCATTACATAATAAGCTAATGTAAAGTTTTTGTTAAACAAACTAATTTTTGCGCGACAAGCATTTCAAAATCATTTGCATAAGCACAGATAGGAAAATCCAGTTTACACAATTATATTTTAAGGAAAATTGTGTTTCTACTTTAGTATGCTACATAAGTGTGACCTTCGTGATTTGTAGGAACAAACATTATTGTGTAATTCTTATTAAATATTTAATTATAACACATTATTGGAAAAGCACAAAAAATTTAAATTCAATCAGTTTATTCTTGCAAAACATGTTACTGTTTTAATAGTCAAACTTAAACTTAAGTCATTTTATGGTTATTTAGTCCAATAGAACTATTCTTACAGTGGTTCTATGTCCTTTTAGATGTGCTTTAGCCTTTTTAACCAGTTTTGTTTTTCAATTCATTATTTACATTTCTTTTAAAGGACAAGTTGCAAAAGGTGACAGTATTTGGTGCTGGATTATTAGTTGGCACTGCACTAGCTGTGATCATTCCTGAAGGTGTAAGAGCACTGTTTTCCGAGAGGGTTCCACTTGTGACCAAAGACTACACACCAGAGCCTGCAGGACATAGTGACCTGCATTCCGTGATTGGCATTTCCTTAGTACTAGGTAAGGAAGATTTTAAATACATAAAATTTAGAGCTCTTTGCCACTTAGGAGAGATACAATTAAATTTATAAGTTATATTCCTGTTTTTATCGAACCTAGAATGATGAATTCATAAATTAGTAAAGAGAGAAAATTTCACTATAGTTTATACAACATTAAAGTAGTTTTGTCATCTGTTGGCAAGAGACACTAATTATTGATACTGGTTAGCAATTTCTAAACAAAATTTTAAAAACTAGCCACAATAATTTTTACACTAGATTAATGTAGTTTAATCTAGTGTAAAACCTGTAACCTGTTGGCAATTTCATCAACAAGGAAATTCTATTTATATTGCCACTTATTTTTTAATTTCAGCTTCATATACAATTTTTTTTAACTTTAGAGCAAAGAATGATATTGATATTTTAAGTAGCTATATTGTGTAAATTAATATATTTAACAATTTTAACATAAGTTTTAAGTTCTACTATGAGTGTTTAAAAGAAAAAAATATTTTGTTGTAAATATAATAATCAAATAACATGTAAAAGAGATATGAAAAAGCTAGAGGCTTGAATTATTACTTAAATTACTTGGTTATAGTTACACTTCTGCATCAAAACATTATTTAATTAAATGGGTCATTGGTTTATTAATTATATTTGAAAATCTCTCTTCTGAAAAATAAAATAATAACTAAAGATTAATTCGTGAAGTAAAAGTCTAATGTGTTGCTGCATGCAAATCTATTAAGCCAACCAGACATGGACATAAAATGTATAATTTTCAATCATTTTCCCCTAACAAGAAGAAGAATTGAGTAATTATAATTGCATTGTGGCAGCTAAAATTGTTTTACCGATTGTTGGAAAATATTTCTTTGCAGGTTTTGTGTTCATGCTGTTGGTAGACCAATTATCCTCAAGATATAATGATGCCAGCAATCCTACAGAGAAGAATATAACAGCCACAGTTGGTTTAGTTGTGCATGCAGCTGGTGAGAGCATTATCAAAATTTCATATCACAAATATTTATAAGCTTTTAGATTATCTGTTGATCATAAGGATTGTTGTTTTGTTTGCACTATGGCCAAAATAATGATTTTTACAAAAGTCATGTTTCTATTTCTTTACTCCATGTAATATCAAAACTAAGCCTCAGAAAGGTACAGTGTCTGGACATACTTTTGGAATACTTAAGGCCAATAGACATTAACAGCCATTACATTTTGCATATACACCATAGGTTTATATAAAGCTATAAAAAATTATGTGTTTTGAAAGTAGGTGCAGGGAACCACTTATGTATGCATTCTTCCCTCTTTGTCAAGAAAATAATAGCTAATAATTTTTGCGTTTATTAAAGACCGAGTTTTGCAAAAAAATATATAAGATATTATAGCTATAGCAGTGACAATCCATCTGCCAGATTTAAAATCAGATGGATATTCTAATTTATGTTAATTAATATTTTTTTACTGGCAAAAGTGGCCAGTGAACAAGAAAGCTCCCTAAGCTTTCTCATTTGAATGCTACACATTGAATTGCTTTTTAATGATAATATTTTTACTTAATAAAATTTCATTAACACACATTTTAATTTGCAAGTAATTTTTGTGTTAATTATATTTCTACTAATGAACCACAGAGAACTTATTTTATACAAGGATGTTAAAGATTCATTTAATCTTTTTTTTATACTTGTTTACTTAGAATTGTTTTTAAAGCAATAATTAATGAAATATTAATACGCTGTGTTAATGCTGGAAAAAATTAAATCGTTATTTATTTAATTAATGTAGTCAAAATGTGACTTCGTTCTTGAATCTTTCGGCCAAATGGCCGTCCTAATAATTTACAAAAGTAAGATGTATATCAATTTAAACGTGACATTGGTTTTTAAATATAATTTGAATAAAGGTATCTCACAGTTTTTCAGTAAAAATCGAAGTATAGATTATTTCTTGGTACAGTATTTCTACTTTATCGTTATGTTGACATTACGAACATGTATGTATGTGTAACATCCATTACTGCAATTTGTCGCAACGATAAGACCTCTTTGATAGCGGCCCGCACGTGATCAGAAAACTATTTTACGAACCGATTAAGTGTAGTTTCAGTACATCGTTAATGAAATCCTCTATCCATATTAAGTATAACACGAAACGTAATTATTTGACTAATTGAAAAATTACAATGTCAATATTGATTGCATTCTTTATTGACGTCATTGGTGTTTCTATTGATATTATAATTATTTGTAATACAACGTATGTTATGTGTCTAGACAGAATAGACTAGAAAATAAGCTATTTATAATATATTTAAATAATTGCCTCACGGCACTGAAACGTGGTCTATCACTTCAAGCCTCATTGCCAAGCTTATAGTTGTTCTATGATTGCAATGTTTATAGATTTATTCAAGTTAAGGTTCGCTACATATAAATTGTTGTCGATAAAGAAATATGTTAACTACATAATTTTTTTTAAATCTTATCACAATGTTATACTGTGTTGAGAAAGATTGTGAAAGTTACCGCAAAAAGAATCGCGTTGGATTTTAGCTCTATGGATCAGTACGTCTTTGGAAATTACGTAGATTAATTTTATTATTATAAATGTCATTATAAACGAGATCAGAATCATGTCACTTTCTCTTAAATTGAGCTTTTTCGGAATTTTTCATTTGACGTAAACATGTTATAAATGATCAAAATTGGAAATTAAAGCTGATATACGTATATATGTACTGCTGATATATGTGCAAGTCGATGTTTATTTTCAAACGTTTGTCGTGTTTGTCTACATAAAACCTGCCTGACTTTGTTGTGGACCCCTCTCAGAATCCTTCAGACGCATTTGGAATCCTCGTAGCTTTAAGTAGAAAGAAGTTGACGAAAAAGTTTCTATGAAATTGGGCACTTCTGGCATTCTCAAGACCTACACAAGTGATGCGTGTATAATTTATGAATAAAACGGTCACGTATATGAATAACGTGAAATTCCAAGTAGTGTGTACAGGATTGTGTTAAAATTCCTGCCGTGTGTATTGCAGCTGATGGCATCGCTCTGGGCGCAGCAGCTACTACATCGCATGCGGACGTCGAGTTAATCGTGTTCCTCGCCATCATGCTGCACAAGGCGCCTGCGGCTTTCGGCCTCGTCACCTTCCTCATGCACGCCGGTCTCGACAGGTACAAACATACTTTAATATTTTTTACTATGGTTTCATTTTCACTGCATACAAGCCTTGAAAGTAGACGCCTGTTTGATTTTAGGGCCATTATAATCACTATGTAGACGGATTTTGTTGTTCAAAATTTCGCATAACATCGCGTTTTTGCTAGTTCGTAACTTGCAAAGTAAAGTCATAACATGGACATGCCTTTCTACTTAAAAAAAATTATGATAAACTTTTATAACAGATTAGTATTAAACCTCCTCTCGGGTGACGAGCAATGTAATTTTATTGTTTAATATTATTTTTGTAACTGCCAATGAAATCTTTATGCTGATGCAAAAATGAAGAGAAAAATTTATGAATATATGTATAATTTATGAATATTAATGAAGATAGAAAATTTTATTCAATTCCTAAATCCCAGAGGCATGTCCACATTGATATATACGTTCATTATTCTGGTATTATTTTCATTAATATAAATGTGTGCGGTGTTCATCGTTGCGTGTAGAATAGCCTAAAATGCAATAAGAAACAGTTTCTATATGTTATATCACGGTTGTAAACAACACACGTACACTCTATACAAACATTAATTAACAGTTTATATTTCTCCATGTATTCTTTTTAAAACGTCACAAGAAATGAACAGTCCACAAACTATTTTTAATGGTTTAAAATAATTAACTAAGATTTGGCAATTATATAACAATACAAAAATGATTAAACTTCTAAGAAAAAGCACACATTTTTAGTAAGTAATTTCTTTCTCATATACAGGGTTTTTCATAAAAAAATTAAATCTTTGATTCCCTGAAACTGTTGATTTTTGGATATAGTGTACCATACATGGACAGCAAATGCGTCTATGCATTATATATATTCACCAACTAATTACAATCACCCTGTGTATTATACAAATATGTAGTAAGATTTTTTAATGAACGCTCTTGAACCCATTTGTAAGTAGAATTTCGTATCGTCTGTTACATGTCCTCTCGGCTAGATAGATTTAAAACAAAATTTTCTCCGATTGTTTAACTGCTTGGCTGTTATTCAGGAACCGGATACGCAAGCATCTTCTGATCTTCTCATGCGCCGCGCCCCTGCTCGCCTTGCTGACTTACTTCGGCATCGGCAACGAAAGCAAGCAGACCCTCAGTGACTTCAATGCCACGGGTAAGATTCCAGTACTGTCCATGTATACAATGTTAGAATACGAGCCAGTTATTAGGATACAGAATTCACCTCGGTGACCTACCAGTATGGATCATCATCATCATCATATCAGCCTTCCCCAAAGACCGCCACGATGACCGGTCTTGCGCTGCTCACTTCCAACTCCCGGCGACCTTAACTGTCTCGTCAGCCCAATAGTGGTTGAGCCTACCCACGCCGCATCTACTGAATGGTGTTCGCCACTCTAGAACGTTCCTTTCCCAACGGCTCTCCGTTGCACGAAAGATACGCCTTAATCACTACCACTTCAGCGAACAAATCTTTGAGCTATGTGACTTTGGATAAGTCAAGATTTTAACACATGCGTCTTCCACGCTTAAACTTTCAACGTGCCATGAACGCTAACCGTTAAGCTGGCCAACGGAGCTTAGCCGTGAAGTTGCTTGGCATTTATCTAATTCAGTTATTCCCGCTCTTTTCCCATAATAAAACTTTTCATTTGTGAATACTGTAACCCCACTTCCCGATGGGCCTTATTTCTCTTATTTACTTATTAAAATATATCTGTAGACCTTATCATTGACATTTCTTTGACTTTCTGCATAAGTTCTTCAACATCTAAACGACGATATAATTGTTATGTAACTCACACACTGTCTGACGGACAGACTTTGACAGCTAAGGGCAGATTTTTTAATAAGTTCTTTGGATTGTATGGGAAAAAATTGTTTTAACGTCTACTCGAAATTCTTCCAAGTTATTTCCATAAAATTATATCTTGTACTAATAATATAAAAAAATAGCTGATTCGGTTGAGCCGTTTCAAAGTTTTGAGCTTAGCCGCACATTTGATGATTGATTTACAATTACATGAATAAATAAAAATTGTAATAGGACAGTAACATTGAAATATATTATTCTAAAAATTATTATCTTGATGTGTTTCTTATATAAAAATATGATTTGTATAATGAAGTTTTAAAATTACAATACCATCATTACTACTATTGCAGTCGTTAGTCATCTACTACTGGATATAGGCCTTACCCAGATATATTCAACGGTTGAAAATAACCAGCATCGCATCAAAATTAAAAAAAAATAAAAACTTATGTTATTATCATTACAGGTATAGCGATGTTGTTTTCGGCGGGTACGTTCCTCTACGTGGCGACTGTGCACGTCTTACCTGAGCTCACGCACTCTCACTCGCACACACACGCACTATTACCAATGCAAGAGGGCGTTGCCCCCAAAATGGGTTACGGAGGACTTCAATTATGCGAGGTTCTCATATTAGCGATTGGAGCTATGCTTCCTGTTATATTGACAATGGGACATGAACATTAAGTACGAGAGGATAAGGTTCAAAAAGCAATGTACTGTTTTGAAAATTGAAAATTCGAGCAATAAACAATTTATATAGGCTGTCCTATAAATCAACGTCAAATTTGAATGATAAGGCAGTGAGTGGTTAAACACAAATAATGAATTAAAAACTATTACTATTAAAATTAGCTATATAATGTTCTGTCTGTTATAATGACTATATATATATATGTGTGTACTTTTATACTTTTTTCTACTTTTTTATTACTGTAGGTAATCTATAAACAGACGAAAATTCATACTGCATTGGCTACTTTAAACAACTTTTTGCCAAACGTCAAAATTACTCAAAATTACCACGACTTCCTATTTAAATCGTCTTTGTTGAAAACAATAATATACTATATCACGTAGGCTTGCAATGCTTACGTCCAAAGATAGCGCGTAGTTTTTTTTTATTTTTTTTATTCCATAGAGTTAACTATGTACTATTTGCAGTATCAAAAGATTTTGACTTGACGTTGATTTATGGGACACCATGTTTATTATGTTGCGTTAGTTACTATTTCATAGTCTCCATAAAGAGTTTTGATGCAGATCTTTTAGTGTAGCATTTGTCTTTTTCTATATTTTTTATTTTGAACTGCAACATGTGATTGTTAGTTTAGTTGCCAGTCTTTAATGCCTCGGTGCTTCCCACAGACAGAATTCTCAAAGAAGTTTTTACTCAACTATTAAAACAAGTATGAACTTTTTTTTTAGAAAATATTGATATTTCACACAAGTGAATGTTTCATATCATTGTAATTGTAAATAGTTAATCAGAACAAATTTTTAAATTGATCTCAAAGTTAACATTTTAATAATTAACATTGGACAAACACAAATTAACACAAAAATAACAAATTGATTAACTAATCGTCGAAAAGATTAGTTTTTAAAAGTTTAAACATACATTGTATGGACGGTGTATGAGAGTCAATCGCAGTATTCGCTTAAGACTAAATTTTAACCCTGTATGTAATTGTATGTAAATTGTATGAAATTAATTTGTACATTCTGTTTTTATGTACGCGCATAATGTCTTTTGTATATATTGAACATGTTATATGTAGATATTTTAAATAAATGATACTGCGTTTTATCCTGAGATTCTATTATGTTTTTTTTTTAATTAAATTCATACTGTGGCCAAATCTCACCAGTGTAGTTTTTACTTAAAAAAAGGTTACCCTTCTGGCACTTTTGCAATCAAGCATTATGTGAAGAAAGGTTCAATATGTATTTTAAAATATAGCTCTATGTGATATGACTAAAGATATACAGATACAGGTAGTTACAATAAAATTCGAGTGTATATTCTGCTGGCAAATATAACACACTTATTACATGCAATGCAAAATGAAATGCAATTTTTAATAGTTCACATTAAAATGATAAAAAAAAAAACAAATGACATAAACAGTTTTGACAGTCAATTCATCAATGGCCTACTTATGATAAAGCCGTATAATGATTTATTTTAATTATTTTTTTGTGTTCAATAGCATAAATACGTAATTATTAAAAATTAGTAATTAAAACTTTTTTACTGACACTAGTGTATAACAGTCATTAATTAATCAAGAATTTTAACTGTTTAAAACACACGGGTGTAATTTTTGTGCATATTATCGCATCAAAGTGAAATACATATATTTATTAATACATATATTGAAAAACATATAGCATTAGAAATATTCAGGGTTTGGTTGATCGATAATTATATTTATTTACGCGAATGATAAAAATTCGTCACTTCGAAATTATTAAATATAATTTCAAAGTTAAGTGATGTGCCAATAATGTTTTACTAATCTGAAATTCGTCATTGGAGCTGTATTTCAATAGCTGCAGTGGTTAAATATTTTAATTACCTGTGGTAAATGGAGTTTCCCATAAATAAACGTTAAGCTGAAATTGGATGATTAAGCAGCAAACACCAGAAAATTATTAAAAATATATTGATAACGTATTTTCAACATTTTTAAAATAATAGTGCTGCTAATTCTAATTTGAGAACATGGTTCGTCAAGAAGTGCCATTATCATTCAAAATCACTATGATATGAATGCATTTGAAATTTTGTTTGTCGTTTATAGCATAGTTTAAACCAACTAAATACTTAACTAAACTAAATAGAATTAGAAAAATAAATATTTGTAATCATAGTCATAGAAATAACATTACAGCTTGCATAAAATTTATATATTTATTAAATAGAGTAACTTAAAAAATATGACAATTTATTTTTAATTTAGATCAGCCACTACTTTACTGTTTATAACCTGTTTTCGTCTTGACGTTGATTTATGGGAAAACCTTCATATCAATTTCTTTCCGATTTTTTTAATATATTATTACGTCAATCTAAAATAAATAATACGTTTATTGTGAACTTCCCATCAGAATATATTCTAATAAAATGATGTTTTCGTCACATTATTTGAAATGATTTTTAATAATAACAGTATTAAATAATTGACTTGTCAGAAACATTTGTACTTTGTCAGATTATTGAATTAATCCGAGATTTATTTTTGTAATTTTTTAACACTTAAAACATGAACATAGTTTTAAATTAAATATATTGCAATTTTAATGATTTTACAGTAATATGAGATATAGAGACATAATTTAAAAAATAGTATATTTAGACTAAGCGAATTTTGCTTTTTAATAAATGTATTATCTTGTATAGTAATTGAAACTGATCTTGTTTGTAAATTTTTGTGTATTTAGGAATGTCTCAGGATATTTATATATATATATATATATATATATATATATATAAATATATATATATATATATATATATATATATATAGGTTCGCTTAACATTTAACCTTAAAGCTTACTATATCCATCTACATCTTTAACCTTTATAAAATTCATATTTCTATTTTTTTCAAAGAATCCCTATATGTAAAAACATGTCCTCCCATATTTATTTGACTTTTCTATTAACTTGGTTTTAATAATATAAATATTTGTGTATGTATTTGCTTTCGTTCAATATTTTTTATTGTTATATGGTAATGTTACATCTTCGACGATTGTTTTTAATCTAGGTGTATGCGGTTGTATCTTGTAGAAATATGAAAGAAGATATAGTAAAATCACTAGGATTTCTATTTTATTTTTGGCCTGAAATAAAAGCGGTGTAACGAGGGTATATGTTGTTGTGATGTTATTTTATATTAAATAAATAGTTTTTTTTAAAAAGAAAATGCGTTTTATTTTCCAACACATGCATTTGAATATTTCAGATTTTCAGTGTTTATTTATTTTATCTTAAAATATGCCATTAAAATCTATTTAAAGTGTATATTATAAATTCTAAAAGTAAGTTTTAAATATAAAGAATATGTATTAGATATTAATAATTAGGACAAATGAGTGCATATTAGCGCCATCTATACAATAAATAGTAAACACCTATAAAACTTCTAACCGTGCAGCAATTTATCTACTTAACACAAGGTGTCACTGTATCTTAATTTTTTTTTTATTTATACATTACTTGATAGCAGCAATCTGTATTGTTCAATTACTCTTAGTAGAATGCATTAAATGTATTAACGTAAGTTCGTATTCACCTGTCAATAATTGTACGTTAAGTCATGGAATTAAGTTCGTCAAATCATAGGATTAGGTTTATGACGAGTCATGGTTTGAGTTCAAAAAACAATTAGGCTATGATTATTGATGAATATTTTTTAAATTATTTCTCATTATTAGGAAGGAACTTATATAATACAGGGTGGATATATATATAACCTACATAATCTTAGTAACTTGCTTTCTTTCTTTCTTTAATTTAGAAACCTATAGCCACAGGGCCTGGTTCCATTGTAATAGTTCGATATTTCATACATCTAGTGAGTATTTAATAGTTGTAAACGAAATATTTAGTGGATAAATTATGTAGCAAGGATACTGAGTGACCTTTCCATGTTATGCTCAGAGCCCAGATTTCACATAACATTTTTTTTCTGGGTATACCCCAAGAGCCGCATTTACGCCGATAAACGGACAACGACTGCCCAGCTCAAAACAACATTTGCGAAGCAATGTTGGCTATCCCATAAGGAATGTGTTAGCGAGTTTTTAAGCATTTTTTGATTTTGTTTCAAGGAGTCTTTACGTTTAAATGGCACAATTCGGAGACATTATATAAAGAAAAACCTATAATGTGCTATCACAGATAAAATCTTTCTAACCTCAACTTTGCAGTTTTTTCTTCCACGATTTTTCTAAATCCACTCATGCTGTATTACTGTGTAGGTAGTGCACGTAATGTGGCGCAACGGATGTGGCGGAATTAATAGACGCTTTTATAGCATAAAGAATAGTGCGCCGCCTGCCATAACTTACTTTTAGGCAACACTAGGTGATATCCATTAGCTCGATATTTATGTAAACGATAAGAAATTCTGATTTCCGTTAATCGTTATAGGATCCGATTGCCATATGAACCGCCATCAGTACTTAGCGACTTATATATTAGAGAGAAATTTCGTTTCCCATATGTTATAACAGCAACCCATAAGTTATGGCAGAAATATTTATTAACGAAATATACTCTTCATGTATTAACATGAAAAATAATCCTTATCTCTTTTGGTCACGCAATAACTTTTGAGCGACTTTACTGATTTCATTCATTTTTTTTTAAATTACTGACACTTTGTACAATGATAAAGTTTTATTACAGAAAAAAATACAATCAGTGTGGATTGCGATTGCAATGTTGATAAAAAATCCTAACGGCGGTAGTGGAGTGTTTGTGACATCAATTTTGTAAACCTTTGTTTATAGCATGGCCAATTGTATATCGTTTGTTCTTGTGTTGGAAAAAACACCGACATTATTTATTTATGTACTACAAAATATAAACTAATTATGTGGTGTTTCAATAAGCGTTACAATAAAACTAAGTTTTTGTAATAGTTTCTTTTATTGTTTATCCTAATAGACGAGACAAGATCTTTCAGGTCAACTAATATTAGATAAATACATATTATTCAGCGTTCGGAATGACTGCATTATGCAAATATGCATTTTTATCCTACCGTTTGGGGAACATATTCTTCGTTATAAAGTTTTTGAATAAAGAAACAATTTTTTTCGCCACTATAATAAGCAGCCATTATAAAAATATATCTTCGTTAATTATTATTACAGATTTTATTTTCCAGATATTACTCTAATGTAATATAATTCTATTACATTGTAACTTTAATGTTTATTGTATCACGTAAAAAATATTTGCAAAGCGTAAAAATCTTTTAAGATCTAATTAAATAGAAATAATGTAACAGACAAAGAAATGAATTACAGATTTTGTTTCAATAAATATATTGAATTTTAACGTTTGAGGCTGCGCCCTACAAGACATAAGCCTTCCCCAAAATTATTTGATAAGTACATGTCATAATCGTCACGCTTGGCTGAGGACGCTGATGATCATCCTAAGGAAACTTCTTTGAAAGTACTAGCAATCCTATAAAATGTACAGTGTTATTATATAAGATTGTATACAGGGTATCAAACCTGGGATCTACGATTGTCCCAGTTCTCTCTCGCTGGGCTACCATTGCTCAAAATTTAATTCTCTTTATTATACTTTAGTAAACTAAATTATAACGAATACTTTAATATTTACATTTTTCATTTAACTTTATTTTACGTTAACCGGTTAAAAGATCGATTTTGTCAAACTAAACGATAACGCTTCCGAGAGTAACTTAAGTTAAACATTAAGAAAGAGATGACATGATCAAGCTCTTCTACCCAGTACTTAGCGTTTTGAAATACAAAGTACAGTGCAACGTCCATTTTCCGGTCGATATCCAGAAAAAAGAAAAACACGTCAAAGCTACGGTGCCTAAACGAAGTAAAATAAGTAACGAGAATAGTTAAAGAGTATAAATAAACGACATCCTGTGACCGGCTATTAGGAAAAAAGTCCAAATAAAGAAAATATTCATAAGAAACTATACTAGGTGATACTTTAAAAAGTGAACACTACATGTAATAAAAAGTAAAATAGGTGCAAGTTTTAACAGGTTGTCAAATATCTCCCTTCCGCTTTTTTGCTCTTTATTCAATGCTTTATAAAAAGTGTTACAGTGACCGTATTAATACTTATAACTTACAGAATTTAAAAAAAATCCAGAGCAACTCAATTAAAATATATAATTTTCATTTTAGTTTGCAGATTTACATGAAGCTGAAAAATAACATAATTTATATGTAAATATATACTATCACGATATCTTTGAAACCATATGAGATTTGAAATTTAGTAAGAATAATTCTTTCACAGAGTAGAGACCAGAATTTATTAAATTACATAGGAATGATAATCCTCCTAGTTATATGTAAGAAAACAAAGGCATTTTTAAAAAGCCCAGTGGGCGTTAAATAGCTCTGGTTGGTATAAAATTTGTCAATAAAGAATATTTTTTTAGACATATTAAAAATAACCAAAAATGGATTTCACGTTATCACATCCACAAAAGGCAGTGTGGGTCACGCGAAATGCGAAAGCAGGAGCTAGTCGAATATAACCGGGATAAATAGATCAATTTTTTAAAGTTAACTTCAAAAAAGAAAAATTATTACTGGAACCGAATTATAATTCGGTAGAGTAGCAAGTAGTAGAAGCCAAACAAATAAGGTATAGACTTTGCAGTGAGCTTCTACCGGCTGAAATGATAATAATGTAATGGAGTAGCATTAAGTAAGTTTGACCGTTTTTAATCCGGAATTTGTGATGTCAAAGTCGCACTCCTCTGGCTCAGTCTGATCGCCCTGTTACGGATTAAAAGGATGCCATTTTTTGATAAAATTGATCAAGATCGACATATCATTAGTTGTGATGTAGTTGAAGAAATAAAAGCTAACCACAAAGCGATGTGATTCTTCATTGACTTTTAATGAAACAAAAACGTTTTTATAGAGATTAATAACTGGAGATGAAAAGTGGATTGCGTACGACAAAGTGTGAATAAGGTCGTGGTTGAAAATCGGTAAGACAAGGACGCTATAAGGTGATGCTGTATAGTGTTTTAAGCGTTGGCCAGAACCTTCGATTTGAGATTAACACGATTAACATCAAGAGAAGACTGCAAAATTTCTAGTCGAGTCTTCTTCAGTCGAGTCTCTTTTTAACAAAAGTTCCAAAATTTCTACAACACCAGAATAATGTCACTTCTGGTGACTATATGACAAAATTTTCATCATGAGAAAATTTAAGCAAGAGTTTTATTCTCAATAGTGTCACCAGTTGAAACATTATTAAGTTATTGTAAATAAGTTAGAATAAATAGGACGTAGACCTTAACTACAAGCCTTACTAGAACCAGAAAACAGCGATGAGTCTAATAATGTCAGTTAAGTATCTACAAGGTGACAAAAATATTTCAAACTAATTGGCGCCTATGTACAAATGTCTATGTAAAATATAAATAAAGTTTGAAAAAAATTGAAGATTTTTTCCCCTACAATCTCGTATTTAGGACCAATAACAAGTGTAACCCTCGATTTTAATTCTTCAAAGTATTCTAAAATAAATAACAATTCGGTAATACGTTATAAATGTCATGTACATTAATTACAACAAATGGTTCTCCAAAACAAATTAAATCTTTGCAAGTCACGAGTTCCAGAATAACTACTCGAAGATAAATTACATTAAACGGATAAAATTCTTACGTAAAGAGGCTAGTGCTGTCTATAAATTAGATGCCATAATAGGCCGATTGCGGAAGCAAGCTCCGCAGACAAATGTCTTCGCTCGTGCCGTCGTTTTTACAAAAGAAAATGCGACAAGATGGCGCCGGTCTGTCTGGCGCCAAAACTTTCCTTTTGTACAAAACCTAAAAGTACTAAGCGACTACGAGCTTTTCCTAAATATACACTTTATAAATGTACTATAAAACTGATTTTTGCTTAAAACATCTCTTAACGCCTAGTATTGACTTTTCCGCGAAATAGTTATGCGTTTTGGGCTACCGTAGTCCCTTTTGGCAGTCGATCTTTGACTTTAAATAGTGAATCTTAAAGCTTATTCCTGAATGCGTTTGACTAAATATATATTATTTTGTTCGTATATCGTTGTCTGGGTGGCGCCAAAGGACGTTTAAAGTTATTTGTTGCATTATGTTCTCTAAATCTGAAAAATAAAGCACTTTTTCCGTTCTCTTTCTATAGAAACACTTAAAGGGAAAAATGAACATGAAATTTAGGGATGTTATTTTCAATTGTAACGTTAAATATCTAACTTATATATGTATAGACCTATGTTACAATAATTTATATCAAATAATGCTTCTATGTATATATATTTGACTTTAAATTTATATCGTTTGCAGTTCTATTTAAAACATTATAACTTAGCATAATTTATCTCTCTTCATATAAACTACTCAAAACAAAATAGGGCCCACCAGAACTTTGTCTCTAATCGTGTTTATAAATAACTCATATACTAATCATTGACAAAATGAAGCACTACCACTTCTAGCACACATGTTTATTAGTTCATAATGATGTTTTAAAAGTTAACTTTTTTGTGGATTTCAAGTGAGTAGACAAAAAAATTAAGTGCTTAAATTTAACCATTTCTTAAATTTTCAATCGTTTGTGTTCTCAGTCTTGCTTTAAGCGCAATACTTTGATCACACTTTGTTTAGCTGTGTTTTTTTCGTTTCGGCATTATTCCTCATTACAATGCCAGGTTCTCGTCGTAATATGGATGTGGAAACTTCGACAAGGGCAGTTCTTTTGCTTCAAGAGGGAGAATCGCAAAGATCGGTTGCATCTCACCTTGGTGTGTCACGGCGAGCAATTCGAAACGTATGGGAGCGGTTCCAGGAGACAGGTAGTGTGGCTAGAAGAACTTGATCAGGAAGGATGCGAGCCACAACTGCTCAAGAAGACCGGTACATTCGATTGACTGCGCGCCGGGACCGCACGACAACCGCCCGGACCTTGCAATCCCGGCTAAGGCAATCTACTGGCACACGCGTTAGTGGTCAAACCACTCGGAATCGACTCCACGAGGACGGGCAACATTCTAGGATGCGTGTTATTCGTTTAAAATTAACAAGGGCTCACCGGGCAACACGTTTGAAGTTTGCGCGTGAGCATTTGGACTGGACCATGGACAATTGGAGGACAGTACTCTTTTCAGATGAGTGTAAAGTTAAGTTTTTTAGCGATGACAGACGTGTACATGTGTGGAGAAGAGAAGGAGAACGTTTTACTGAACCATGCATCCAAGGTACTGATCGTTTTGGGGGCCCGAGTGTGATGATATGGGGCGGTATAAGCTTGTTAGGCAAAACAGAGCTGGTGATCTTGAACGAAGGGACGGTCACTGCAGCCAGTTACGTCGAGCAAGTAATCCGACCTTATGTCATCCCATATTCACAAAAAGTAGGTGATAATTTTGTGTTTATGCAAGACAACGCTCGTGCGCATACAGCTAGGGTCACTCAGAGGGCACTTTCTGATGCCAATATCTCGGTTTTACCTTGGCCAGCAATGAGTCCCGATCTCAACCCGATTGAGTATTTATGGCATCAATTGAAAAGAAGTGTTAAAGAGACCCATAGCCACGTTAACAGCCAACAGGACCTCATAAACGCGCTGAAACTCTGTTGGGAACGAATACCCGACCAAAACATCACTCATCTGATTGAGAGTGTTCCAGATAGGCTCAGAGAGTGCATACGAAGCAAAGGAGGTCCTACTCGATACTAAAGAAAAGCTCCCGGCAAGTTTATTAAAAACAAATAGTGACTATAAAAGTTTTTATTGACAGTCTACTTAGTGCTCATTTTCTCTAAAAATGTGTATTTGAGTGTATTGCGATAAAATTAAACAATTCAAACATTATTTTGTGTTTACTTAATGTGTAAAACATCGACTAATTGTAAAAATTTAATAATCATGTATGCACATAAATTAAAGGGCAAAATGATGGTGGGCCCTATTTTGTTTTGAGTAGTATATATAAATCTGTATTTTTCTTTCTGTTACGTGTACAATAAAGAATTTAAAATAGATAGATGGATAAATTAATAATTTGTCTTCAAGTGACAACTTATGGACGTCTACCAAAAGCATGAAAACAAAGTTGTGCTTACTAACTTCTGTAGAAACCCAGGGATTTTATTATTTTTGTCACGTAATGTAATTCTCCTTGCATATCGTATGTTAATTATAACATCTCTCATTTTCACACAAGATAAATGAAAATATTGACAAGAACCTTGTATATTCCTGTAAACAAAATTTCAATAGATTTGTGATATCTACTCATCGACAAGGGTAAAATCGATGACCCATGCCATGACCTTTTTTTTGAAAGCGTGCTCACTAATAAGGAATGTTACAAGTTATATATTATAAAATATATTACTAACTTACGTTGAACTAATGTTCTGAATCTTATATCTTACACCATTTAAAAGTAATAAATTACTCTTTGGTTATAAATAAATAATGAATTTTTAGCCTTTATTGTCAAAAAGACGTCTGTCGGCAGCGCGTAGCTATGAATATATTTTAATAAAAATTTTAGTGTATTTACTTGCTCTTCCTATATTATTTTGTATTTAAAATTATCTGTTAATAAAATGTTTATTTCAAAAATTCTCTTTGTACTGTTGTTAAGCATATATATAAATGATGACACAAAACGGAGTCGGGCGGCTGCCGAAAGTTGTAATGAAATACACGAAGACGATGTGGAAAATCTGGTAAACAATATTTCTTTAGAAAATGGTGAGTCATAGCTCTAAGAATATCGCTTGATGTGTGTCGTTATATTTAAATATTTTTTTATGAAGCGAAATCTTCTTTTTCTGTTGTAACTATTTTATAGTTCCGTACACATTTTGTTCAGTAGTACCCCAGCGGTAGAGGATTGGACTAGTCTTTTCGCGGGTTCGATTCCCGGGATAATCTTTTTATTCACATATTACATTAATTATAAAGGATCCTCACCGCTCAAGTAGCCAAGAACAAGTTTCCAGAGGATGGGCAACAGCGCCCTTTACATATAATTCTACACTGCGATCGCCAACTCGTATGCCAATAATTATTAGTCAGTAAATTCAGCATAAATATCTTTCGTGTCTATGCCTTGCAGTGAGCGTCTATCGGCTGAAAAGAAAGTAGAGAAGAGATGGATGTTTAGAAAGGACAGACTATAAAATTTTTTGTGATTTCTCTGATAGGAAACCCATATCATTTTAATGTTGAAAATGTATGAATATATCAATGGGCCGTAATTCGATAGTAATTTGTAACAAAGTGATCTTCTATAAGTTCTCATCAAAACACGACTAGTTCTACGTACGAAAAAGTATATTTTAAGTGTTTTATAAGACTCCCATCTCGACTGAACATAATCCCACTCTGCTATCGCCAACTCGCCTGCCAAGCGTGGCGATTATGGTATATCCCCCATGGATACTTTTAGGGAAATCCTATGCTTTACAATGTGTGTCTACGAGATGACACGACGAACTAAGATGAAATGTAATATTAACCGTGATCCGAAATTACTGTCTTTAACGTATATTGAATATAACATATTAATAATTAATTATGGCATTATAATTCAAAAGTTACTATACTTCGAATTATAAATCATTCGTCAAGTAATTTAAAATATTTATTTTTTTATTTTTATCAATTGTATACATTAGTTCCACTAAAATCGAAAGTCAGTTATGTTTTTGCACTTTATTACAATTAATTTTGTTTTCACACAACATATAATTTTCCAAAATGTTACAAGCAATATTATTTAAAATATGTTTATATCACAAACGAACATGCTACTTGACTAAAAAGGTAACCAGAACGTTTGATACGGTGTTTATAGTCATTTATATTCTTGTTAAGATAATGTGTTATTGATGCAATGTTTAATTATATACGTTTATACCCAAAGATAGCGAACCAATCGAACTAGACGACATAGCTGAAAAAGTGAAAAGGTATGAGAACCTTCAACCGCACCTGCAAAACCTCAATTCACAGCAATGGAAATTATTAGAAGGTAACTATACATTCACAGTATTTTTAGCACTTAATTTGATGTCGGTCATTTTGCGTATCTCATGTTATTTGTGGAAGAAACAGTGTAAGCAATATTTTTTCAAATGATCACAACGCACTTCTAATATAATAGTTTTCGAGAATCTTTTTTATTCGACAAGTAGCACAAGAATGTCTTCAAAGTCAATGAGACAACTACGTCTTGTGTCGTCCATGCGCCAACAAGCAATTAAACCACCCTCGATAATTTCTTTACAAAAAATACGCAATTTTATAACGCAATCATTGCGACTTAAACATAGTTGTGTAGTTTTGCTTCGCAGCCCATTTGGTCACCTTGTTCGAGGAAAACTCAAATAATTTGAAATGTAATTTAATTAGTCTAGCTCTTACTTCACTATTTTACCAATTTACCCTTACAGAGCAAGACGATAGAAAACAAATTGAATTATTAGTTTCCAAGTATTTTGGCTTTACATTTACTCTTATTTAAATTGATTAAAATCTGTATTCTTATAGTAATATTAATTAATTTATTTTTCTTGCTATCTTTATCTAAATTCTTTCTCTAATTTCTATAATTTGTATCTTAACTAATATCTTTTTCGCAGGAGTATTAAACGACTACATTGCGGGCAATATCACGGAGGATCATTTAGGCGATCAGTTGCAAACAATCTTGATTCCTAACAATAGTTTAGTTGATACGAAAGATGAAAAGAAACAAAATTTAAGATCTTGTGTAAACCACAAAATAATTGGTGCAAATGAATCATTTAATGAGAATAATTCTATCGACGAAGAAGATTTAGAATGTGGGACTAATATTTATACTCTAGATGAAACCACGAACCTTCTAGCGTATACCTCACAAATGCATTACACTGAGAGATATTCAAATTATAGCCAATACACCGAAAATACAACTATATTTTCTGATACTACTACAGATTCACTATCTACAAACATATCCGTTCATACATCGCTTAAAGAAGTAGCTGTTCCTTTGATAATAGATTTAATAAAAACGTACAAAGAGGAAAAATTGGCTCCAACAACAATTCCACATTTAAACGAATCATTTCCAACGAGTACGGATATTTCAAAGAGACCATTAAAGAGAGAGGGAGATAAAAATGATTTGATTGACATTATATCACTTCTAACTCTGATCGCGAATTTGACAACTGTGTTAAAACCAAAACCGTTGCTAAGGGACTCAGGTGAAGGGACAGCACCTTTGTGTCCATACACTATGATGAGTTTTGGAACATCGCCACGATATACGAAGCCATCTTATTTTTACGACGAACGTAATAAAACTGGAAAATTAGTAACTCTGGTTGTATATCCATTTTTCTAGTATTAACTTAATTTTTTTTTCTCATTGGCCAAACCACAATTTCTAGCTTGTTTTTTATAACTTCATGCCATAAAATAAATATTGGCTTTTGAACTAATCTTCCATTGGATATATATTTCGAATCTATTTATCTATCATCATTTCATTACTATTAACGAACTTAGGTAGGAAGTTCACTGCTGGACATAGGCCTAACAATTAAACTTCCAATAGGACTGGTTCAAAGTACCTATGTACTGACTCATCAAGATATTTCTAGAATCATAAAGCTTAAAGACTTGACATTCTTTAAGAATAATTTTTTCGCTAGGTATAGGTTAGCTATGAACGAAATTTTAATCTCAAAAGGATATAGGTGGCGTTTAATGAAAAACGTGTACGTTCAACTATAGGTAAATATATGAAACTTTCTAAAAGACTAGATTTTATGAAATTACATCACAAAAGGCTGCGCAGGCCACGCGGAGCGGGTGAGAGATAGCTAGATTCCTATATATATATAACACTATTTTTGCTGCGATTATTTTGTCATCATATTAAATTACAAGCCAGCAGTTTCTTCTGTCTTAATAATAAGAATATTAGGGCAACAAGAACAAGTATATTAAATGAGGGGAGATAAAGAGCGAAAATAGGCTCAGAGTAAATAAATACATTTCCAACATAAATCGGATGTTATCTGGCAATCTGACACAATCCTAATCGGAATAATTTTAATATGACATAAATGCTTGGTTTTATTAACAAAATCTGGAACTTTCGATGCTTTTCGCCTTTATCTATAGTTAGTAATTCGTTAAACTGCAATTGAGATAGATATTTAAGGATCTATTGAATAAGGAAGACTCCTAGTCAAAGTCAGGGTTGATATAATAAATGTAGTTTGACTGAAAAGATTCGTGTACTAATATTATACGAGTAGTAAGCGTAGAATAGATTCGTCTTCAATTGAATAAGTTATGTCAGTTACCAGTTTATCGATCTCTTTCAGCATGTGAAAGTAATGTTTGGAAAGACACTACACGAGTCTTTTCAGGTGTAACTAAATTATAATTTAATTTTAAATAGCATATTTAACATTTGTATTTTTGTTAAATAGATAATTACGTCTTTTAAAAAAGGAAAGTATTTAACTAATTTACGAATGTCAACAGTGCTACGTTTGTGGTTTGGAAGAGAATAAAATTCCTCAAAACTCTCTATGTGAAGATGCCTTTTCGCGCGATGATTTCTCTCTGCGAGAATATACGTACAAGTTTAAAAAGTATTGCCAATATGACGAATTCATGTTAGTATTCAACAGTAGCGATAAGTATTTTATATATTTAGATATATTTTTGAATGCTTAATCTTTGAAAGTTATATTCCAGATACTTACTTTATCATAATTATTTTCAACATCCATAGATTTCCAATAGAATTCGATCGGTTCGATTCAGGATTCGATCTAGCAGCGAGACTCCGAGTAAATATCGTTGCTCTATGGGTGACCTCAAGCTCTCTAATAAGGACTACCGTAAGCGATCGTCATGGATGCGTCTTTATTTACGCGCTATATTTTCTTCACTATTTCAATATTTAAAACGCTTTTAATACTAACCTATAGACACAGCAGCTATAAGATTTTAGTTATAGCAGCTGCTATAAGCATTTACTAATAACAAGTGCTATAAGCAGGTGCGCCTTTAGGTTTCGTAGGAATCTATGTAGCTACCATTGATAGTTTCTATTTTTAGCAACAACTACTGCGTCCATTCACGAGACAAGCGATCGGTGTGGGGTCACTGGACGGGCGGGTGTTCAATGCGGAGAATTGACATAAGCGGAGTGTACACGCAAAGGACCTGCAGGAACAGGGAGTGGCCGACAAGAGGGCATCACTTCGCTAGCCACCGAATGGCTAGGCTTGAGTACATCCTCGATGTTAGTTATGCCTTTCTATATTATTCATAAATGTTTGCTGCAACTTTATTCGTTGAAACGTAAAATGATATTTTTGTCTGGCAATGTTTTGAATATATAAAGACGAACCTCCATCTACTTAGAAGGTATTTCAGTTCGCGTATTCTAGATACGAAACTCCTGAGTTTAATGAATCCGTAGAAGCTGTAAAATGAGTTACATTTTTTTGTTTTGGTATGCGGCAGGCAAATGACTTCTGGCAAAGTATGCAGTGACGTAATTTTAATATATAGAAATCCCTAAAATAATTTAGAAAATGTTTTTTCTTGTTGTGTAATCATTACGCTGTTTATAATTTCTGAAACTATTCATTTTTGTGTAATGTGTACACTTTAGATGCATCTTCGTGCATTAATTGACAATAAATGAGGTTTACTTTTGCCTCTTTAAAACTTTTAAACCTGTAACCAATCAGCCTCTAAGGATTGTCTACAAAATGATATGTAAACTTTGTGTTTGCAGGACGTTGAGGACGGTTGCACTGTAAGTCCAACTGCATCATTAGTACCGTTGTCCCGTAGTATATCCCTCTACGCCCGTTTTATTGCGTGTGTGTGTCCTGGTGCACTTTGTAATAAGAGTGTTTCAAATCTCACATTTTCATACCTTAACTTGTTTGTAGTATTATATAATATTGTCACCAGCAATGGATTTGAATGTGTTTAAAAATCAACGTGCACGTTTTTGTAAATTATTCCAATACCAATATTTTGTATCTGTTTATGACTGTAGAGTGGAAGAGCAAGTGTCGTTTTTTTGTACGTCCTCGTGTATGTTTTAAACTATTTTGAAACAATAAAACGTTTTAAAAAATCATAAATCGTCATACATGTCGTTTTATTCAGATTCATCTTAATATAAAAAAAAATATTATGAGTATTTCGTAAATAATTGACAAGAAGAATCAACCATTGCATTTAGTAATGATTGAATCAACCATTTTGTGATTTACTCTGTAAATACTTAAAGAAAATCTAGGCGAAAACAAGATGGCCGCCCCGCGCCCACCTGTTTGCGTCACTCTGCTATTGGTTGGGTGGTTCGTATCGAGGAACACCCCTCACCTACGTTAACGGAGATGTACCTAGGTACTGCAGGGCTCGAAATAGCCTCATAAATATTTATGTATTCACGTCAGATAAGGTGAATGTATTTGTTTGTTACATTGAACAAATAACTTTGACAAGATTGGAAAATTTGTATTAAAAGAAAACACATTGTGAAGCATTAATAACTAAACCTAGATCCATCGTTTGTATTGTCTTTACGTTATATTTTACAATTATGACATTTCATTTTATACCAACATTTGAATCAAAAACACGATTGGTATAAGGAAAAAGATCTTCAACTGCCGCCTGGACTTCATATGAAAATTTTTTGTGCATTTAGTGGGTCTGAAAAGGTATAGTTTACTATAAGTTTCTTTCTAAAGATGATGTGATCAATGCTAGCAAATATTGCAACTTATGATTCAAATGTATCTATTAAAAGTCACCGTAACAGAAATGTGATCAGCATTGCTAAACCGCAGAAGCGCCTATTTCTTTCACAACAACGCTAACTCCATGTTGCGTTGACCGTAAGGCAAAAATTATTATTTTGATTGGAACATTTTACCTCATCCCTTGCATTCCAACCGGTTATTACTTGTATCTCTTCTTAAAAAAAACCATTTCCGAAATTCTAAATAAAATTATCATGAAAAAGCTACGATAAATACTATGTAAGCAAACTTTAACAATTTTGGAAAGAGGGCATAATGAGTCTTCCTGTGAGATGGAAGATGATTATAGAATATAAACAGTTCATGTACAATGTAATAAATCCACTTTAAACCACGAATATCACGTATTCATTTCGTATAAAAAAAGGAAGAAGCTTGTGAGACCTAAGCAAGACTACTTTTGGGAGATTTTGGACTTTCAGTGTTATGATTAATTAATCAAAGAAATATTCATCAAAAAGATTAATATATAACATAATTCTTTTCACGACTAAACACATTTTATAATATCAAAATGACAATATTGTTCTTACAAATAACAGTTTTTGTTTGAATAACAACGATGTGTGATATACATATACTTATGAATTTATTTATCAAGTACAAGAAGAGTAAAATTGAAGGAGGTTGTATATGTTTATGTTAATATTAATATGTTATTGTAATATCTATGTGGGTGCAATTTAAACATATTTTGTGAATTAAACAAAAAAGTAAATTTTAAAGTTGACAATTAGTATTGCAGGCAATAAAAGACAAAGTTTGTATAGTCTGTATTGTTATTTTAGCGCACTGTCCGAGAGGGGGACCCCTCACAGCGCTGACCACAACGCTATCCGATACTGCTGCGTTAATTAGATAGAGCCAGTTAAGTTTTATTGCACTTCCAAACAGATAGCGAAATCCGATCTTATCGGGGAGTCTGGTCTCGGGCTTAAATTGTATATACGCAAGGAATATATTTCACGAAGCGGTCATTATTGTAATTAAAATTCTCATATGACCATCCAATTATATATTTTATGACATGTTTATGACCATAAATATAATGATATAACAGTGAGGCGTCATTTGTGTAATATCTCTTTTTATAAACTGCTAGATAATTTTCAGCATACTTTTCAAAAGGTACATCTCTATGAAATTTCCTCATTAACTTTTTTTAGTATTAAAATAAGAATCATCAATTTTTTAAAATAAATATATGATCTAAATGATGTGTTACGAATGACCTACATGATGCAATATCAATAATTTTTACTGGTTGTCAATTGTTGCCAGGTTTATTTTAAAACGTAAAAGAAATTTCAATACGAAACAAAATGAAACAACACTCCCACGCGAAATCTAAATTTTCTCCAAACATTCTGGAAAGATTTGCGTTCATGACAATAAACATTTACCTATAGAACTTTAACTTACAGCATAATTGTATTAAGTGTTATCGTAGCAATATTGATTGTTTAAAATTAAAACATTAAGGCATCGTTTCGTTCAGTCACTTTGTTAATATAATATATACTATCATAATTTTTCATATCATAATTCTTTTATTTTTATGTTCCTGTCGATTCGAGTGCTTACGTATGTTCATGAATAGGATTGAAGAGTAAAGCGTCTATATTTCAGTCGCTCTTAGGTAGCTTCAAACTTGTTAATTATTGTTGATGATGTGAATACTATATCTTCGGTCTACCTGCTCGTGGTCACCACCTGTGTTCCGTACACTGCCACTTCAAACGGGCATTTCTTCAAGCTAAGTTTCTCGAGACTTTGGTTCTTTAGCAGATCTCCTTATTTCTGATTCGATCTCGCAACGAGCAAAGCCTACTCCATTGTTCTCTTCTTATAAGATGGAAAAATCGAACTCTAATAAACTACGGTATAAATACATAAAAAAATAATTCCAATGCCAGATTCAGGTGAAAACATAATGTCTTATAAACTGATAATATTACTTTGTTTTTATACAAAACCATTAAATTATGCACGAAGAAAAGTATTAGTGTTTAGAGGAAATAAGTTAGAAGCTGCTTCCTTAGGTTTGCTTCATGGGATATTACTGCCATCAAGCACATTCTCCTTCGTTGCTTCCTCATAACTGAGGATCCCGTTTTTCGGAGTTTTACATTAATTTAGCCGTACTGAGGTGCGGTGAATACAGCGGTATTTACTGAAACTCTTTAGTTATTGAAAGGCATTATAAAACGTCTTGATATGAAAAGCACCAATGCCGTTATTAACAACCTTGTGGGAAGAGGGTGTTACTTAAGTGCATTTTTATAGTAAAAAATAAGCATCGGTGAGTATTTTTTAATAAAATCCCTTCGCGTTTTAAAATATACATCAACATCTACGTAAACAACATTTATTTTCATAAAATATTCTTTGCAATTTGTAGAACTGACGACAAAACGATGAAAGTTCACTTTCAGAGAAGCAGTATATAAATAAACATATAAAAACATTCAGAGTTGGGGTGGACTTTCGGCAGTAAAAATCCATCTAAGTGTTCCAGCATCCCGGCTAGAGCCAGTGAAGCGTGACTCGTTAAATGCCAGCCCGTCTGCCTATGGCCGTAATTTGTATTTATGTGTTATTTCATTGAGTTATCTTCGAAAGGAAGCTGCGTCCATTTGGCCTAACGAGACGTTCTTTTGAGGGGTTTAGGTGATTGAAATATAAGAGCTTTTAAATGTTACTTACTTCACTTAACTAATAGTGTAGACGCGTTTGTTAACTTTATATTTAATTATGATTTGATTTATGAATACACATCTGCCAGTTTCTCTGTTATCATAAATTTAGACTCATCTATATTTTAATAGCTTATATAGTATTATATTATTTTATTTTAATGAACGACAAAATTTATAAATAGTCATAGAAATATGGTTCAATTGTGTCAATATTTAGTATCAAAAATAAATATACTTTAAATAAAAAATCATAAGTCAAAAAGTGCCATATTAAGGACCACATTGGAATATATTGATTAACTGAATTACTTGAATTGGAAAAAAAAAAACGAGGGAATGTAACTAAGTATATATTTTAAAAAATAAACGATTTATCGGCACCTTTATTAAACAATAAGCAAATTATACATGATAATATTTCTGCTTTACTTCATTCACTTTTTTATCAATATAAAAAAGATAAGAGGAATAATTTGAAAGCCAGAAAATAAAGTAAAAAATTTGTGTTTATTTATTTGCAAATTGTGGAAACTTAATAATAACTAATGACTTCATTTTTTTACATAAATACAGAATTTAAAAAAAAGAAATATCGAGACTTAAACAAACCCAAAAAAGGCTTATCAAATATAGCTATTTCTCTAAGGTATATACTTTTGTCGTAACGTATATATGATTGATGATACTCGTATATGGTTGGAGAAGTATTAGTGGAAAATTAGTAGAGAAAGTATATTTATTAATATTTTATATGTTAAATAGACTGTGTAATTGAGTAAAGTAATAAACATTGACTATATAAATAAAAAAAAACAATAAAAAACGCCTTTAGTTTTAAGACAGCCGTTACGATTTCAATCTGATAGCCAAGCAATCCGACTAAAGTACCAAAAATAAATCATAGTACGCCACTTTCCTCCCCAATGATTAAGCGCCCCGGCGTGGGGGCACCGAGTGAGCACGCCTCATTGAGCCTTACATTTACATACATGTCTGCGCCGTATATTTTATTCATATTTTTAGCAACGCACGGAGATGCTTTCAGCACTAAACGTCGTTTGTATCATTAAACACAAGGATATATCACCCACCGTCTTGTGCTTTAAACCAGCACAGGGTTATATTTAGTTTACCCTTGTCCATAAAAAAGAATGTTATAAGGTTTTTTTTTAATAACAACATTGTTTTTTCTAATTAGAATAAAACAAGGAATTTCTACGAGAATAATTGAACTGTTAATTGCATTGGGAAGAGTATTGGCAATTTATGTATTATGTATAAAAAATAATCCGCACAGGGAAGTGGTTACGCCAACAACTTTATTGATTCAATGAAATCGGAAAAATCTTTCTAAAGTTATCTTTCTTTTTAAAAACTTCAACATACTTTGCAGACATGCGGTTATATTGCATAATACAATGTCGATAAATAAACTACAACAGCGGTCTTTTAATGTTTGTGGTGTCAATTTTGATAGTCCATATTATTAACATGGTCAATAATCAATAAGTAATATACAAATTGATCCCGGTTTGGAAAAGTATTAAATAAATACTATTATATTTTTTTTGTTTTTTATGTTTTGTATCAAAAGCATTACCTTAAATGCTATGTTAATTAAATATTTTTTCATTATTTGTATAGATTCGAATCGAGTCACAGCACACATCGTTTGATGGGTCGATAGTTATAAAAAAAAAAAAACAATTTTTGGACAAATGATAAATTTTCAAGAAAACTTTGTTTTAATCGTCGACGCGAGTATTGAGACTTCCATCGCTTGGATTAGCGCTACCAACAGTTTAATTTAAAATAGCCTTACAAATCATAATTCGCTAATTTTAATTCGCATGGCCAGTTTATAGTTTAATTTCTTGAAATTTGCAATGGGCAAATTTAATTTTTTATTTCTTTTGGTTTGATAATGCCGTAAGCTGTGAAATGATTATACCTGTGTCGGTACACGTTGAATACAGTGAATATTCATTGCACACAAGCCTAACTACAATTCTCTGCATTTTCAGAGCGCACGGACTATGCCATACTACGTTGGGAAACACTAGTATAAAGTAATGTGGTTGTTCTTGGTCTCCGCAATTTAAATCTTGAAAAAAAAAAATTAATTCTACATTATACAATTGTAGTAATTGACTATATTTCAAGAACATAAATTAAAATAGATTTACCTGAGTTATGAGAGATGTATATTGCAATACTATAATCGCAAAATGAAAATTAAAACAAAAGCATAAGAGTTAGAGCTAACGACACTTCTGTAATTTACATAAAAGTAAAACTCTATTTAGTTTCTACACTTATAATGCCTGAAATTCAAATTTATTTTTCATATAAATATTACAACAAATAAAACTGTGGATTTTCCTTATGTTTCAATATTATTCCCTGTTTTTATCTTATTCTACGAGTATGTACAAATAAATACAAAAAAATTTCTATCTCCTCCAAACAAAACAATGAAATGCAACTTCGAAAAAGCCTCCCGCGACAGATCGTGCGCTTCCGGCGTGTCGTTTCCGCCGTGACGTCATTCCGGATCCGCCCTAGAAGCGGGAAAAAGATGTAACTGTATGTAACCAATAAATTTTTCCCAAAATTCAGGATACGTAAACGACGATGCCAAATATGAACGCCATATAAAATAGCCATGGGATACTCAAAGTTATGATAAGCGGTTCGACAGATTTTCATTTTAAATACTATGCTCCTAAAACAACAATACACTGAATACACTGAATAATACACTGCTAGTACTAGTAGTAACGCGTCACAAAAATATTTTTGTATAATTATTTCTATCAAAACATTACTTTATTGGAAACTTAATGTATAACAACGTAAATAACTAAAATAACATTTACCATAAAATGTAAGCAAAAAGTTCGCAATTGGCTTCTAGAAAAATTAGGATGAATCTGAGCGAATTTTATCCATTTCTTTATATACTTAAACAAAATAAAGTTTATTAATTCTGCAATTACTCAGATAATTTTCGAATCATTAAACCCTTGTCCTCTCTTTACGAATGTCTCTTCAAGAATATTACAGATCTATATTAACAAAAACGCGTTTGTCCTGTCTTGAGCGCTGAACATGGTCACATTAAAAGCATCAATTTGTTCAACGAAACGGGCCATTGTGCTTTGTACGAACGTCGGCTCGTAAACTTTTATTGTTTACTCGATATTATTAATATTTATTCCGAATTTTGGCAATCGACTTCCCTGTGGAAATGCAAGTCAGCGGTTCCCTTTGTTGCAATGTGATTGATATATTCTTATTTCGGATCACGACAAGTAGCTTACTCAGGGTTGCGTATTAACAGTAACAACAATAGAACTATTTATTCCGATTGTTATGGACAAGCCTATATTACATCTCTGACAATGATCGCCGAAATTTGTTTCGTTACGTCGTCCTTTTTTATCGAAACCATATTTAAGTTGCTTAGCAATTCATGAACGTGATACGCTTATAATTTTTTTTTCTGTAACTGGTAGTATCTGTGGGAATTATTACTACTGATAATTTGTGTAATGTAATCGTTTGAATAATCTTATCCATTTTTCTTTCTATTTCTTTTATTCTTTTGATGATATTTATTTATTTCATCTACTTTTATCAATTTATCTTTGCGTTGTTTGTCTTGGGTAATAAGTTCACCGTCATTTTTTGTATAGGAATTATACTTTGTATCAATGGACATAATAAATAACATTCTGTTTATGATACCGTTATATACATATATAAAATCTTTAGTTTTATAATAAAAGTTATTATCTGTATAATGAAGGCAATATACGACTAATTTAAAATATATGTTTATTAACAAATGTTATAAAACCATTTTTAACTGTATTATGAAAGTTTACTGTGGATCTGTGCCGGGGATATTTTCGTGCAATAATTTCTGATCACAATGTACTTGGAAAAATTATGATTTCGACCAAGTTGCGTAGACCAATGCGTCTACTAAAGCAACTATGTATTGTTGTGTAGCAAGGTATAATGAGTTTAAGAGAATAAATAAAGGTAGTTCTTTGACTGTGCATAAGCAAACAGTTCATTTACAAAACAGGCGAATGATATATAAGAAGATTCAGAGATAATCAGTAAATTGCATCGGTAAGTGGTAATAATATTCTACATAAACTTGGTGCAAGGGCTGCTTCGCGTTAGGTACAAAGTAACGCGCTTGTCGACTCCGCAAGTAAAATTAAGTTGTTTCTAAACTCACTGGTGAAAGTTTGAGCATGGTACCATATCAAATAACAGGTTTGACTATGTGACTTCTTCTTTCTCTAAAAATTAAAAACCATTTCGATGTATACATGTTTCTTCACCGGAAGGCCGTTGAAGAAGTAAATATTGCAGACCGAAAAATTTTCTTTTAAAATTGATTAAGACGCGTAATACTTTGTATAAACGTTAGTATAGTCCTTTTATATATTACATTATTAAATATTCTGGCTATACCTCGCTTGTTTCGCAGTGCCTTTTGTGAATGTAATTTAATTAAATGCATTCCTGGTAATTTTAACCAAAAAATAATATGACCAAGTTTCATATCTAAAAAAAGTATAGTATAAATATATGCATTGATGAACAAAATGAATATTCTGATAATTTCAAGCCTCTTATTCTTGTTTCCTGAGATATAGTGATGAGTCTGTACATAATTGGAAATCTCTTATACATAAAACGTGTGAGGACCATAAAGTTAGTTACCGTTAATAAAATAACATGCTATTTTATGTTAAAACTTTATAATAATAAATATCACCATGGGTAACATTACATTAAGTACAAAATAATAAAAAAGCTCGCATTTGCTCATTGAAGAACGTTAACAATTAGCTTGACTTCAGATTAAATTGGATATCCGCAATTGCAGTTCCCCCATCTCTTAATGTTTCACCCCAACAAACACCCCCCGGGGACTCATAACATTTGTTATTTTAACCATTAACAACATTTTAATTGTCACCGCGTTTACGCCACAATTGTTCGGCTCCAACCGCAGTCCGCCGAACCAAGAATATTGTTTTAACTAAGTGCTGACGAAGCAAAGGAGACTTGGCTCACAAGTGTTTCTGTTTAATATTTATTTCATAACAAATGGCTTGTACTGTAGAAATGTATAAACAATTTATAAGTAATTTTGTAAAAAAAAATATTAATTTATACATTGCAGCATATATATATTGCCATTTGTAAAAATTGTTTTATACGTGTTTATATATAAAATAACCTTGTTATTAATCAAAGTCGGGTTGGTTACGTTATTTATAACTCTAAAACAGCTATATATATTTTTTAGTTTTTTTGGGGTATTTTGTATCTTCGTCTAGAATTTGATAGTAATGATTACAATATGATATTAATTAAAAATGAAAAAAAACCCAGGCTGGTCCTGAAAAAAAATTGGACTTTTTATGTATATTTGGAAATCCGAAATCTACTTATTCATAGACTTTATTTATATACTGTTAGGCAAACTCGTATATATAGACAAAATATACGTAAGTATTCATACTTATGTATATAGCAGACATTTATTCATATATTCTCATAATAAATAAAGTATAATACTTAATTATAAATACGATTCTTTATATGGAAAAAAAATGAATTAAAGAATAAATAATCAATGGTTTAGCAAACATTTCTTAGCCATTTTCTTAAAAATAGCGAGTGACTTAGCACGTCTTTTATTCAGCGGTAACAGGAAGTATATCATAAGATTTGTATTACATATGTTAAGCGAACAGAGATACAACGTTATCAAATATTTATTTAGTATCAAGACCATGAACTGACCATTACGAAAGTTTTAATGGTTGAAAAATACTTCACACTAGTAGTTAATATTCTTTAAATCCTAAGGTGTATTTGTAATATATTTGGCTTTCTCTCTAACTTGATTTATGTAGATTATGTATGTAGATTATCAGATTTATAAATAATCAAATCAAACTATAAGTTTTAACCGTGTAACCATGTATTTGTAAAACTTCTAGATAAGTTAATACTTTATATCGGAATTGTGTTTTAAACGCATATTTCATTATTTTAAAACTATAAATATAATATTTAAACTAATAATTAATGTTTATAGCTGCCAAATAAATTGTAAATGAGAGTAATTTGTATTTTTTTAACAAAAATAGAAAGTATAATAACAAACTGTGGGAGCTTAGAGCTCAGAAAAGGGGAGGCATGGTTTTTTTTATTTGTAATAATAAACAAACTCAGAGTATATCCGTTCCTGCTCGCCCGAATCCCCAACAACAGACTCAATATTAGAAAAGTGCATTAAATCGAGTACACGTATTAGCTCTTAAAGTGTTTCAGCGCCTTAAATTCATTTTACGTAAGTGTAAAATGCTTTCTTCTTAAATTAGTGTTTATATTTATTATTTATAAATATTAGTTGTACCGATAATTTAAGATTATAATAATTTATGATCATGGAAAACGACGTCACAATCTACACACAACCCGTAAAACCTTCAGTTTTAGCAAAGTTTGCTAAAAAGAGAGTCACGAAAAAAGTACCGTAATGTTCATAATGGCGATAGTTGTGATAAATTTAAAATATTCTTAATTTTGGCAGAACTTTTTAGTTTATTACACCGAACTGTAACCAATATTCAAAACTATATAACCTTACTGAAAAAATTTATTTAAATTTTTAAATGGACTGCACAAATAAATAGGGGGATATTTAGAAAAAGTTTAGATGCAGAAATTTTATATCGAACGTTCTAGAGCAGTATTTTCCAATCTTTTATATTCTATAAGGCTGAGGTGGGGTACCTTAGCTTTTTTAAATTCTTACGCCCGCCTGTGGAACAAAAACCTTTTTTTTTGAAATTTAAAGCGAAAGGGTTAAATTCGTTTCGAGTCCATTTTGGAATAGTTTCTCTTAAGAATCAAATTGGCCCCCTGTGGAGCGTGGGCTCTACGTTGGGAAACTTCGTTCTAAAGCAAATATTAAGAAGTTCAAAGATAATAAATAGACAAAGATTGAAAATATTCCGTTTTAAGGAATCCCATAAATTGAGAATCAAGTTATGTTTTGACACAAAAACCTTAGATTTTTTAAAGTCTGTATTTTTTGAGAAAAATTCCATTAATTTTTAACGCTACGTTGCGTTCTTAAGGTGATTCTTCTTGTCAAATTTTAATATAGATGTCTAAATAAGAACAAAAAACAAATAGCGACATGTGCAAACGACATTACAGTTTCCATGTTGTTAATTATTGTCAATTGTTTCAAACTTTTATATCCGCGGAACCCTCTTACTTTAATTACTTTATCGCCATAACGATCGTAAAAAAGTTTGGGCAATTTTAAAGCGAAATATAAACAGGGAACTCTATTCTCTTTTTATTAGGAACGCTTCGATGAAAATAAATATGATTAATGTTTTATTTTTACGATTATTCTTACGTTACCTATTTATTTATTATAATTAAATGTTTCTTTTGCATCTGTTGTCTGGAGCCGCTAATTTTGACCAATTTCTCACTGAAAAAGAACAATTTTGGCAACCTTCGTAATAAATTTAAAAATCCGAGTAATTCCTTCAAAAGATTAAATTAATAATTGATCACTTGAATTGATAATATGATAAAAATCGAAATAAATTTATTCGCGAGGTGGACATACGAACTTGTTGAGGTCATAGATAGAAGCTGAACGCTGGTCGCTTCCAACCGGTCCTATTCTAAATCTACAGGGGAACTTTCTAGAGTTGAAAGCAGGACGATAATGATTTTGATTCTTAATAGATTGGGTAGATACAATGTAGGTCTAGCGATCTTACATAATTACTAAACAAATAATACAATTTATCTGCCCAGCGGTGGACGTCCTATGACTTAAATGATGATAAATTTTTATGCTCATTAATATATAGGCCGAACCACTTCTTTGATAGCTATATATGCTATATAGATGTACGGAATAAATAAAAAAAAAGAAATTTAAATGACAGACGCTGGTTTAGCTATAAAATTGTTGTCTAAAGTTAAAAAGAATGAAATTTTTTTTAATACATATGTAGTATTGATTTTACATTTGATGGTTTTGTTATTGCAATCACAATGGTTTTGTCAAAATATCCCTAATATCAGTAAATCGTAGCAGATGATAGGGTAGATACAATGCTCGTAAAATGTTGTCTATTTCATATGATTTACGACGGTGCTCCAGCCGGGGGAGTCTAGATGACTTGTCTTATGTGTTCACTAATGGAAAACTTTAGAAATTTATCTACTTGTCTATGTGTGTGTACAAATGTCGAATGACTAAATTTATTATTTCCTTAAACGATTATAAACGAAAACAACTTATCTATCTTAAATTTTTAATTATTTGTTTACATCAAGATTGGTAGACTTATTTAAAAAAAAAAACTGTGCTAATTTTTTTTAATTAACTAGATATGTCTAACAAAATTATGCGATATTACTTGAGCCGTGTACTCTTTTGGTTTGGAGACCGATTTTCCGAGAATCGATTTTTGGATTCGTATTTTTGAGTCTAAAATAGAACTAGTGAGCAGAGATTCACCTGGAACCTAAGCAAAACTGATTAAACCGATGTTCCTAAAATATGTTAATTATAATTCTCAGAAAGGAGGACGGATAAGGATCCTTAAAAAATTTCTAAAAATGCATCTTATTTAGTCTATGCATTGATTTCTAAGAAACCATCTGCTGCGTTTATTACTATATAACAACCATATATAATTTTGTGAATTCTTTGGAAAGCTATATATATATATATATATATATATAATGTATAAAATATAAAAAAAAGTTTAAATAGGTTAATAAATCTCTTTTCAGACATAATGTCTGCGTAATACCATTAAGTTGAAGTAAATCTCTAATGTGAAGTGATGAAATTTATAGTGCCATAAATTCTTAAAGACTTTTTCATTATATTACAGACTTGTTGTTATGTTGCCAATAAAACTTAAGTTGCTAGCCTTATAAATAAAGAAGGACATAGGGATAATAAATATAAATGTGATATAATTTTATTTCACTATTAACTACATCCAATGCGGCTGCTTTAATGAGAGATAAACTCTTTTTACAATTAATATTAATAAATGTTCGTTCAATACTACTATTAAAATTTTGTATTAAATATCGTATAATTTTTTTTAGTTTGAAAACATAAATCTGCTACCAGACACCCTGTATTATGACCTAAAATAATGTATATCATTAGAGCATTGTTTATTGCAAATTTTTTTTAGCAAATCTTATATTATTTCACTTAAAGTATATATAGCTATATGTATCGAGCAGCAGCTGAAAATCGTGTACCGATTGCTTTCTATTTTTCTATATTTAGATTCGATATTTCTGACGTGTTTTTTATATTCTTTTATATTTAAATTTAACAGTAAGGTTTTATAGCAAATTTGGTATACGGTGTGGCTACACTTACAATAAACATAAAAAAATAAAAAAGAACAATATTTGGCGATAACAGCGATTTCTTCTTGTCTATGATTAACATCAGGCGTTGATACACACAGGTTTCGGAATAAAAATATTTAGAACTGGATCTCTACATTTAATAAAAATATGAGTTTAATTGTTAAATCCAGTAATAAGCATTTGCTTTAAAATAATGCTTTTATACTGTCTGTGTGTGTAAAAGTATTTTTTGCATTTGTCCAGGGGCCTGTAAAATATGTGTATTTTATTTTTGAGTAATTTACTATACACGGTATTTTATTCCGCGTATTTTATATCGAGTCTTACTGGATGTTCAAGACATAGACAGGTTGTAATTACAAATTTAATCTGTCATTTAAAACTATTAGAAATTTGACTGACAGCTAAAAGAGTATAAAGTATATTAATAATAACATATATAATTATGTACGAGCAGTGGTAGCTCATCGATAGAGGACTGAGACTTTTGTAATCGTAAGTCGCAGGTTGAATTCTCGAGATATAATTTTACATAATTACCACTTTGTGCATTAATTATATAGGATTGCAATTACACACAAAAAGTTTCCAGAGGACAGGCAGCGTCCTCTGCGTATCATAATACCACACTGAGATCGCCAAACCGCCTGCCAAACCTGACATGGTATATTCCCCATAAATATCCTTGGGGGAAGGCCAATGCCTTGCAGTGGTCATCTATGGGCTTATGTCGTAGTCACCGCTATATTAACTTATCTATAAATTATGTATATCGAGAATCCCTATTTCTCTTGGTCTTGTCATAACTTAAAAGCTGCTTCACTTATTTTTTTTCAATCAGTTTTCTAATCTATTGCAGAAGATTTTTCTAGAAAATCATTCCGATTGAACTGCGCGCGTTTGACGCATTGCAAAATTTCGCTTACGCTGTGTTATCCTATAACAAAATTAGTTCATTTATTTCACATTTAATAAATGAATAAAGTAATCACTTCGATGTATGTTACATTACTTTATTATTCTATCAGAATGCGGCAGGTCAAAGATACTAGCAGCACTAAGACTGTCAGGACAGCGCGTCTCTGAAGGAGTTTGGGTCCTCAAAAAATAAACAAGTTAGAATAACTCAGTTTGACGTCACTGTTATTGATGTTAATGAATTTTAGTATTTTGATTTCGATATTGCTATAAATTAAAGCATGGCTTATTCTTACTAACTCATTTAACCAACTTAATGATATTGCAAGTAATAATTGGTTTCGCAAATTATTGTAATCGGTAGCTAATTTAAATCAGCTTTGCTTGTCTATTTAACCACGAGACAGTAACTCCTTGGAATGGATGACAAACTATACTAATAGTTAGCATAATATGTAAGTTGACATAATAATAAAACAAGAAGATTAACTCAAATGTTAGTGATAACTGTAACAAATTGTAACAAATCCTGGGATTACCATTCGCTATCGGAAGTGTTTAAGGGTACGAACCCTGTTATGACACGTTTCAGCGGAATACGTCATCGCATGGAGAGGGTGTCGAATCACTTTACTAAATTAATCCACTCCGCTGAGCTCTAACGCAAACTGTTTTTCGGTTTATCCCGGACGGAGCGGAAAAGCCGGAGTAACAATTCAATTTGATAATTAACGAATCTTTGATTTATGTTTGTTTGTAAACCTTTTTACACCAGTGATTTCTTCTACAATAATAAAATGACTGCTTTGTGCTAATTCATTTAGTATATAAATTTATTCTCAGTCTTTTTTGTAACATTGGTGTCAGACGTCACTAATACAATTTTAACACACCAAATATAAGGCGGTCCAGAGTATCATCTAATACTCAATTCACATGGTGACACGTGTTCAGAAATCCTATCGCTTTGGCATTTCATCTGACACCTATATCTTTTTTGTGTTCTCGGTGCTTCATTACTAATGCTCACCAAAAAGGCAATCAGGTGTTTACAAAATACGTGTCTACAATAACCTTGTTTGTCGTAAGGCATATGCTTTCCCTAAAGATATCTTAAGGCCCCACGATAGGCCAATTATGCTACGCAACTTGTTTGTGGGCAGTATTTATTCTAAATAAATAATGCGACAACGTGTGAATGATATAAAATTGTATGGTTGGAATCGAACCCGCGACTTAAATCGCAAGTATCCGTCCTCTACCGCCACGCTACCACTGCTCTGCATTAATCAATTTCCAAAAATAACGTGATTTAACAATGTATTCTCGCCGATATGTATTTTTTAAAATACCAGTAATTAATTTTCATAAGATAGAATTTTAAAAATATACATCATATTCTGTAAGTGTACGTCTTATGTACTAAAACTATCTTATAGAATATAATATAAACACCCGTTTTGATTATTCTATAATTATTTTCATCGTTGGAAGACGCTGGTTGCAAGCTGCTACTATTGGAAATCTGGAGTAAAGCTCACATGACGTTCTTTGCTGTACGCAAAGAACGTCCTGTGGATGCAATGATAATTGTTTTAATATTATTTTATTTACATTTTACGAAAACCGATGGTGACTAAAAGCGTTATGTCTTATTTATTTCTTACCTCTTATTTATTAGCTAAGTTCGAGACCATCTACGAAATGCTTGGAACGTTATAAATAAATTTTACCGGATTGACAGGCCATCGAGCTCCTCGGTTTTTTGGATAGACACTCTTAGAGTAACCAGGTGCAAGGGCCTCGAGAGAGACACTGCAACTTGAAGTAACACTCTATATGTTTTCACCATTTCTATTTTAGTTCCCATAGGACTAATATAAGCTTTTTATTTTCCTAAATAACATTTGTTATTCATCTTCTTTTTCACAGCTGATACCCACTGTAAGACATTGATCTCCCAGAAAGAGCCGCGACGCCCAGTCTAGTGCTTTTAATATAGCGTCGGTCAACGACCCGAGAACCTTTACGGCCATCGATTCCATAAGCAGTGTGCTCTGCCCTTTGCCATTTTAGACGAGCGATCCTTCGAGCTTTACGGTGACCTTAGTCCTTCTGCGGTTTTTCTAGTTTCTGATTGGATCACGCAGCGAATCTCTCCAGTTGTTATTAAAGAAATATAAATTGTGGTTGTTAAATAAGTAAGTTATATCTAATTGGAATATTTTATTGGTGACTAAGCCATTAATCTCATAGCATAGTCCTAAAGTTTTAAAAGTATGCGCAATAAAACAATTCTGTAAGCCCCATGTACTCGCTAACTTCGATCCACTACGGTTCGCGAGCCAATGTACTGAACAACGAATATATATTTCAGCGGTAATGCTTAACAAGACACCTCTTACACTAGCAATGTAGTACTTAATGTATTGCGATAAGGTTTACATTTGTGCTGACTAGACAATTTAAAGAGAGATCAAGTTGTTTTGCAGTGTGGTGAAACAATTCGTTTCGGCAAATAAAGTGACTCGTAAAATTCTTTATATTAATTCTGAATGATAAAATCTTTTCAACGTATCATTTATTTATTGAATAATAAATGATTAAGTTCGGAAATTCTTTGTTCAACATAGGATAGATTATATCTGAAACAGACGTCAAGATGAGTCTAGCACCCGCATTGTTGATGAATACCTCAGATCTGAGAAGAACAGGTAAAAAAAACTTAAGGGCACTACATATTTTATTAAAAAGAATGTAAAATAGCATATTTAATAACATTGATATAGTCTGGGGGCGAACACGTTATTCCCAAGGTGTACTATCTTGTAATATTGTGAAAAGTCATTCAAATTTAGTTAAATTTACAAAGAAAAGTTCTTTGACGATTTTTTAATCTCGCTACTGGAGATTTCTAACCTGATTGTAAAATGTATATCTCATAGGTACATAAATTTGTTTATGCTTCTGGTATTTGTGTATATCAATAATACAGGAATAGTCAGTAATTTTTAAGGTCATATAGTACATGCTCACATGCCTATGATCACAGATGTGTGTCTACGACTTAGTCCGAAAACAAATTGTGACGTAACAGTCTTGTAATATCCTATTAGACGAGAAATCTACGCTGCTGAAATTTATATACATACATACAAATATAAATGCGTATAAATATGTTCGTATATATATAAATTTCTATTGTATATGTATAAATCTATAGACCGAAAAATAAATAATAAAAAGCCTATGCAATTTCTAACAAGTCAATTTTTTTAAAAAAATATGTTTAAAATTAAATGAAGGTTGAAAGCCAATGTGACTTACTATAAACAAACATAGTAGAATGAACAGACTTCTTACTTTTTATTGTATAAATTAATTATAAGTTTTGTTGAAAATGTTAAATTGTGTTAAAATTCAGGATTCAAGCGCCTTTATTTCTAGGACAAAAAAAAAAGAAAAAGTAATCAAACTTCGCAACTAAATTAGTTCTGACACATATCAAACTAAATGACATGAGATAAATTTTTTAGCGAGTATTTAATTTTACAATGAAAGCCGCGTGCATAATCCTAACTATAATTATATTCGTTGCGATCATGGCCGTTTGCGTGATGGTTAAGTTCGCGACGGACATCACAGTAGAAGACAGGAAGAGAGAGTACATGCCCGGGAACGGAGGAGTTTACGAAGTGGGCAGATCGATAGGCGTGTTCTCTCTAAGCGACAACTACACGCAGCCCAGTGAAGCAGCCGAAAGGTTCCCTTACGTCGCAGCCATCACCAGGAACTCATCGAACACGTGGTCGTTTGCTTGCTTTGGGAGCGTTGTCTTGGTCAAATGGATAGTAACATCCGCTCATTGCAGGAAACCGGGAACCCACAGAATACTGCTCTTACAAAATTATATTAAAAACTATACACGAACGTACCCTATTCTGTTTTGGAGGATTAACGAGAAGTACAACGCAAGTGATCCATTCGGTAAGAACGACATTGCAGTTGCGAAACTGAATCTTGAGACGCATCCTTCCGTATCCAAATCGTCTGTAGTCGACATCTACGAAGCCAAGGATATCGAAGCTTCTATTTGGAAGACTGTATCAACGATGGGTAGACAAGTATATCTGACTAATAATTTTGACAAATACGATATAAAAATCACGGAACCACACAAATGTTTCGAGAGCTACGGTGTTTATATGGACGACAGTTTAATTTGCGTCGATATGTCCGATTATGAAGATTGCTTCGTTCATGAGTTTGGACCCCTGTATTCAGGAGACAAGCTGGTCGGAATTCTAGCGGTGAAGCCAAGAGACTGTGATCTAAAATTGCTAATATTTACTAATGTGTCGTACCATGCGGATTGGATTTTAAGAATTACACATACTCCATTATATGGATAATAGTTTTTTTTCTTTTATTACTTTAAGCAAGCTTGGTAAAATGTTTGGTAGTATGCTTTTGAGTAAAGTTTGTAACTTCGTCTTTACATAAATTATCACAAACGAAGTGTTCAAACTATTTTACATTCGTCCGATTAAGCCCTTAATAGTTGAGTATATCCAGTAGCACAGTAATAATTTCAAAACAACAGTTTGATGGCAGAATACATAGAATAACTATGCCTCAATATCCAAGCCAGATTTTCTTATAAGTCAAAGACCGGAGGTAACGTCTTCAGACATTGTGGTATTTTGAAAGAGAAGATTTTCCAGGACTTCCCGAAAGCCGCCAATCCGAGTTGAATTCGGCGAGCGATCTTTTGTCGAAGTTGGACTTATCAAGGTAGACGGTTTGTCGCAGGTGTATATAATCGTCCACAACTTACAATGTAGCTCCTCCGACAACTACTTGAATAGAAAAAATATTTCATCTCAATTGTCTATAAATGGAAAAACTTTTCGTATTTTTTGAATTTCTTACCTAAAGTTATTATATTTAGTTATGACAGTGCTGTTATAGTGATATATAAAGTAAAAGGGGTTTTTTTAAAGCTCTACCTTTTTTTCATTAGCTTGGTTAAGTTCCCATTGCTAAGTGACCGGCAGCACTTTTAACAATCTGTGATCCAAATGTGTTACGAGAACTAGATATTTGACATAAGGTTAATAATAAACAAATCTGTAATAAGATAAAACTAATAAAGTACGTCATCGATCAGTACAAATACCTAACTACTTTATTTATTAAATATTTAGAAAACAAAAAGAATAGCCAATGTATGTAATAAGACAATATGCTACAATTTCTAGTAGTAGTAGTGTAAAAAACTTTATTTAAAATTCAGATAAATAAAGGTTATAATAAACTCATATATTGAAGTAAACAAATAAGTAATTTTATGTATAAAAACAAAGGGAACAAATCAAACAAACTAGTTTCTTAATATTTAATAATAAAATAAAATTTTAAATTATTGATCGATATAAAGATCATATCGAATAGAAAGAGAACTTCATGTTATGAATATTACTACTCGGTGTAAATGTTTTTAAACCATTATTTCTTTAAATGTCGTACAGTGGATTTTTTTCCCTTTTAAATACCACTCAGAAATCTTAATTATTAGAGGGACCGGAAGGTAATGTCGTTTCAGTCCACATATTTTATTGAAAAACCTATTGATTTTTACCGCTCCGGTATTGAAAACTTCTATACCAGATGGCAAAAGGTTGTTTATAAAGAAGATAAATAGATTTTTGATTAGAAATAAAAACTTGTTAAAAATGTAGTCGTGTGAATTTAACTTAAGGAAGCGACACTACTTTCCGGTCCCCCTAACATATGCTTAGGAGATAATAAGAATCAATGAAGTTGTTGACAATTTTGAACAATAACGCTTGGTCATAGGAGAGATACACAATAGATAAAAAAAAGAAAATTGAAACTTGTAGTAAAATTGAATTAGTATCCAAGAACTTTTCAAAATTTGTCCTGAATTCGTTCCAGTAGTTTATTATAAGAAATCTTATCTTACGGATTTAGAGTTTAAAGTCAAAAGAATTTATTCAGTATTCACACATCTTTTAATTATATGATATGGAAAAACTAATTATCAATTAGAATAGAATTTAATTAAATTTGCACGTATATCAGATTATCTTTATTGTTTATCTTCAAAAAAAAAATAATATATAAGCTATGGCTGCCTAACTTTGTGTTATGTGTCGCCATGACCGCTTTGTAAAATCGCGTAATTGTTTAATCGCGTATTGGAATTTGATAACTGTATTGCTGATATTTTGTAAACATCTGATTGTTAAAAAGTAATTATTAATGGTGGAAGAATATAAGTAAGCTTGTTAGTACCGACGGCACAAGAGGATAGTTGGTCTGTTGTTATGTGACAAAGTCGTTACGATGTTTGTCGATTATAAGAATATTCTAACTTTGTTGTAATGACGAAAATTGCATTAGTGATGTCGAAAGTTCGTCCCACATGTTAATACTAGTGTTTCTTTTTATCTACATATAGATTATAGATAGATAGACATAACGACAGAAATAACGATAGATTCTTACATACGTGAAGATGGTACTGATCGCATTATCTGTTACACAGCAGGGTAGCCGCTCAATCTGGCCAAATTGCAAAATGAAAACACCCATTTTGATATTTATCTTTATTACGTCTAAGCACAAATACTTGTGTCGATGGTGGGACAGCCGGCCCTACGACTAAATCATATATTTTATTTTTCTATCCAATTCAACCACGCGCATTGATTGTATTGACGCGTGTACGCAAAAGTTTAGCACTCTTTGTATAGATTAAATATATTATAGAGACAAAATTTTTAAATTATTTAGTTTTTTCCTCTGTCATTGTCATATTTTTCTTTATTCAATATAAAGTTGGTGCAGGTAGCTGTGCAAAGCTGTTACAGCCACGTCTCAAACCTTATAATATTTTTGTCTACTATTTAAAAGCTAAATTTATTCGCCTTCTGACGTGACCGTGTATTGCGTAGTCCTTGGTGCGTCGTCGTCGTTTCCATCGTCGCTAGTCGTTTTTTCTTCTGGAGCTCTTCTTGAAAGATCTTGACTTCTTCAACAATTCAGTTTTTTCTTCTTCATCATTCAGTAATTACGTCATGTTAATTATTATTTCTAAAACCAATGATTTATGGATAGGGTGGATAAGGTCTCTTTAAAGCTTTTACGCCTATAACCAATTAGTATATTTTAGTATATTTTATATTATTACTTCAATAGTTTCATTGTTCCTTAAACAAGAAATACTGTTCGTTACGGCTTGATAACAAAATCTTGCGATTATTGTCACATAGGCGCTTCTTATGCAAATTACGTCAATTGTACGTATTTCATTTATAATCTATCTAAGTGTCTATCTAAGCTCTGTTTAGTTATTACTCTGTAACGGCACAATCGGGCACGTATCTAGAGAAATAGTAACAAATGTCTGATAGTCCGGAGGGCCGCAATCTTTTATTGCATCTAGATATCTTCGCGAGTGGGGGATGTTGTGATTCATGAGTAAGTAACGAGTGATTTATATGCAAGCACCCCGCTGCTTCGACAGCGTGAACGTATCGGGTGCGAACATGAACTAGAAAAGGTTGCCGATTAAAAATAAAAAGGCAAATAAGTACTGGTCAGCCAGTCCATGCCTTAAATCACGGGCTAACTGGCAGCAAAGCCAAATTATCGCATTAACTAAATATTTGGTTAAAACCTATCCGACCAGGAATTAGACCAAAACTGTTTTATATTATCAATCGACAAGGAAATTTCATTAAATAAGTCAGTCAAGAAATTATTCAAATGTATTTAATATTTTTTTTATTAAATATTGTAATAGTTAAAAAGTGTCATACAATGGAAAATCAATATCATGTGCATCGATATTCTGTTCTGTATATTTTATAGTAGCATATATTCGCCAGAGATAATAAGAAAAAATGCATAACCTTTTTCATTGATATATTATAACGAGGCAAGGACGTGTTAACAAAGTTACAAAATTTTCTAGTTTAGAACGTTTTGAACAAAGTGTACATGATTCTTTAAAGCAGGTCTTGAAAATGTTGTTTATTTATTTATTTACATAAGAGTATTCAACGAACAATACATAGACATACAATGAGTACAATAACAGAATTTTTACAATTCACACTGCGACGTGTTCAACAATTACAAAATAACACAAGATGCCAACACAAATATATCGACAAAAAAAAGGAAAAAGAGCCTATCAATTACCCATTTTTAAACTTAATATAATAATGACTAAAAATGTAGATACAAAATTTACTTACATGCTTAAAATGCTGGAACGTAAAACTGGGTGCGTTTATTTATATCGAACAATAGTCAATGCTATCGCGAACTAAATTTCTTTTTCCTAATAGCTATTTTTCATATTCATTTAGATTAATGAACCTTCTTTATATAAACTTCTGTCAGTTTTTCAATTGAATATTATATTTTAGGTTAATGCACTTAAATATATTATTACAACTCTTTTGTCACCCTGACAATATGGTATCACTATACCATGTTTATGACAGATTATGTCAAGTTTGATAGAAAAGATGTAGAACGAGCGTTATAGGGAGAAAACCACATACGATTGGTAGGCATGTGTTGGCGCACGGAGTCCTTGCGTGCGGAGTGCAAAAGTGGAGCCATGTGAGAGAGTTGTGCTGTGACCGATTGATAAGACGGTCAGAGGCCTCACGTGGTAAGATTCTTGCAAGTGGTAAGGTTGATTAGTACTTAACCTTGGCCCGGGTAAGTTGCACATATCATTGTTAGATCCATTATAATTATAAAATGATGTATATCGAGAGATAGCTTAAAGACCATGTTATGATGATGGTGGTTGTAGTAGATCTGTAGGGGCGAGTGCGAAGGACCCTTCGGGACCAGAGGTCTGGCTTTTTATACCAGGACGGCAGGCCTACCTGTTTTTCATGGGAGCTGTGCCCGGATTTCTGATTCTCCGGAGAAGGTCTGTGTATCCTGCTGTAGAGGCCGATGTGCTTGGGAGTGGGTTCACCTGTTTTACATGGTAGCCGTGCCAGGGGTTCTGGGACTCCTCGGTGGATCTAGTTGTTTCAATATAGGAGTTACTCTGCAGTGATGTGAGTTGGTAGACGTAAGCCGTGCACCGTTTGGCGACTCCCGGGTGCGACCGCGTGCTACATTTGTTGGGTCTCGATTTCTCGACTTATATCATTCTTTTGTCTTTGTAGCCAAATCGATTTTCTATTTGAACCTAAACTTGATACGCGAAGCATATTGTAGTTCACTCTATTTATGACGGTAGTCTTAGTGTAGTTTTCACATACAGTATAATATACAAGGCGGATAATATGATCATGCGATCATCAGTCAGTCTATAGAAAACCTTATCTTCATTTTCACTGGTCGTTTCTTCCATAGACGCCTACGGCAAGACTTAGGCCTCCCCCAAAGATATTTATGGGGGACATATTATAATCGCCACACTTTGCAGAGCGGTTGGCGATCGCAGTGTGGTATTATGGTACGTAGACGACGTTGCTGCCCATCCTCTGGAAACTTTTTTGTCAACAATGGCAATCCTTAATAATTAGTGTAATATGTGAATTATATGAGATTGTATCCCTGGAATCGAACGTGCTATTTATGATAGCAAGTCTCTGTTTTCAACGCTGGGCTACCACAGTTCAATATCTTCATACTTAATGCTTTATTTCGTATAAATAAATTTTATCAATACGTGCTTTTATAACACTAGGGAACGATATAAAATAATTGCTTTTACTAGATTTAAATTATTTATGAGGTCCGAATGGTTCGAGGTACATTAGTCCAGCCAAGTTGATTTAACTTGGTTACCGGTGGGAACAAAGTGAGAATATAATCATAAGTTAGATCTTCATTAGTTAAAGCATTATTAAGTTACGCTGATTTTTAACAAGTTAGCTTAAGTGAGCCCATGCTTTAAGCTAAAATATCGGTTATAGAAGACTGCTTCAAGTCTGATTGTGTCATTTGACTATTTATCTATTCTTTCTCATGTAATAATTCATGTTACAGACGTGTTAATGTTTATACGGAAGTCAAAAACCTTCCTATGGTCTAAACAATGCTGGGAATAATCAATTTAATGCTATCTTTGTAAATAATGTTATAATATAAAGTCGTTTTATTAATTTCTTGACTGTACCTGTAAATGTCGTCATACATTTAGCGGCTCAATCAAAGTTATTGTGCATCAGACTTTTGTCCCCTCGCATAACAATAAAAATATTCATAACTCTGACTACCCCTCTATCAGATTAACTAATGCATAAGGGTGACAAATGACAACATATATGTTTAGTTGCCAAAGTATTTAACATAGTGTTTTTATATTAAAAAAATTGAACAATGGAATAAAAATTTCTTCCGTCACTTCTTTCAGTGGTTTCCGAAGTGGTAGTAGTGTTATTAAATAGGCAGTAGCAACCGACAAGTCGAGATTTGGTCGTCTCGGGTACCCATGTGTCAGAATGTCCAAGCCGAGGTCCCACCGTAGGGGCCCTAAAAAATTAAAGAGCTTGGCGGCCTCAGAATATGGTAAAACAGTAGTATGTAGCGGCCCGAGCCAATTTTCCTTCGGGTGCCTCCAACTTCGCTGCCTTAAAAAGAGTCTTAGGCAGAGCGCCCTCTGCGTCCTACCTTCTTGGACTCGCGGTCTCTACAAACGCCACCGGGGCAGCAGTAAAAGTCTGGTCCTAAAACAAAGGTTATTGAGTTGTTTTCATAATTTTATAATATTATTCATAGACAAATTATCAAAAAAATTGATCGAGGGACATTAAAACGTCTATTGATTGTTTCCTTACTAAATGTACAGATTTTGTACAATATATGAAAAATGGTATAATATAATTCTCACTAAAACCAAAACCAATATATCAAATAATCTATAATGTAGGCGTCCATTCCTAATATTATTAGATAATACTCATGTCATATTTAAAGCGTTTTGGTATAAACACCAGGTACATATTATTTTATGGTTAAGACCTAAAAAATTACATAACACAATACTAGATTTGATGGGAAAACTTTTTGCCGATATAGTAGCATAAAGAACAACACAAGTTTTTGGTTTGCCCGTAAATAACTTTAAGTTCACGGACCCTTCCGCTCCGTAAACTCAGTTCAGATGAAGCTGTAAAAGCCTTAGGACTAACAGCAACAACTTCTACAGAGAAAATGCAATCGTAAATAATTGTCGTTGAACGTTGGACGATTCAGCCATGAGTTTAGTATACATAATAGTTTAACAACGATAGCGTATATAACAATATTCGTAGGATTTTTATGCTTCAAATGGTTTTGTATCAACTATTTTCCGAATATATACAGGGCGATTAGTAATAGATGTAAAAGCTTTAAAAGCAACGAGTGAAGATACATTAAAAAATCAAAACTCTTAAAAAATAATAGATAACGTGATGATAATATAGTAATACAAACCGTTTTCAAAATTCAGGCTGCTATGTTTTAATATTAAATATTGTTTACCTGTCGCTACAGACTGTGTTGCCAGAAGATATAACCTTCTTGCATTCCGAAAGGAATTATAAAATAATGTAACATATTTCTGAATCATTACTTTATAAAATAGGAAGTTTAATTGAGCTGGTAGAGAGATTACAGTAGATAGTCGGCGATATATATGTAAATACTCCATTACTATATGTAACATTTGAAAATAACGAATATCTCGGACACAGCTAATGTAAGTAAAATATTAAAAAGGGATAAATAAAAGTAATTTATTCTTTAGTATTATTTGTTTTTTATTTTTGCTTAGTGTATCATGCTAAGTTTGATGAATCATTGTTAACGTTATTTTTATTAAAGTGTATTAAAGTTTAAAAAACGGATAACAAAAAATGTTTCTTTAATTTTGGAATTCTTTCAATCGTCCCTGCATCGATCAGAGACAACGCCATCTAGTAGCTAATGGCGCTACGTAAATATTTCCAATTATGAAGTTTGAATCAAAAACTTATTAAATTTATTTTTCCACAAAACAATCTGTAACATGTAACTTTTAACATTGAATATAACCATGAAAAATAAATTTTAATACTTCACAAACTTGTGAAGTCAGCAAGATAGAATTAAATAAACTTTATATAGGAAGATTTTAATTTATAGCAAATCGAATGTTGCATTAAAATGCTGAACCTAAATGTAATAAATTTTGAGAAGTAAATATAGATATGTACAAAAGTCATTTTGATTATTTTAGTGAATGGGCATTTTTAACAAAATTGATTACGTGTTGCATAAATTTAAAGATTTAAAAAAATAGCAAGTATTAGCATATAAATTGCCGTTTCAGTTCAACGTAGTTCGTTCTAGTTAATAATCATTGTTCTTATTCTTAAACAGAATCTATATATTCTTGTAAAATATTTGTTGCTATTCTGCTGCACTTTTCTTTCATTTTAAATAAAAAGTATAATCTAACTATATTTTTAGAATACAAATTTTAATAAAATTTACCAGTTTGTTTTACCAAAATTGTTCTATAAACTTGAAAATAGTAAACAAGCTAAGTGAATGTGCCTTAGTAAAGATAGGCATGACAAATGACGTCTGCAATAAAAATAGCAAATTTTCGCTTGGAGAGAATACATTAAAAAGTAAAATAAAAATAAAAGGACACCAGTTTTCTTCTATCTCACAAGGTTTTTTTAATAGCTAAATTAGTGGAAAGTCTTGGAATTTAATGTCCACACACAAAATATTGAAAGAAAAGATCATATTTTAAAGTTTAACCCAATAAAACATTAAATGAATTAAAATATGAAGTAAATTATTTCCGTCCATAAAAGTATAAAACGCTACAAAAATTTCTTATAAGACGGATACAATATTTCAAATAAAAAATAATAATGACGAAATGTCTCAATAAAACTGTTTTTAATGGTTATGCATAAATAAAACGGGTTTTCAGGATTTGGTGTTAGAATCGATATTAACATTACGATAAACAGATAAAAATACCGATCAGTGTTAAATCTGTACTTATAAAAATATGGTTCCCATTATTTATCTAATATATATTTGTAGTTTTATTCAACACCTTTTTAAATTTTAAGGAAACATTACAAATTAAAACATAGTCCTAAATACAAACATGATTTTGCGCTTATCAACTTCACAGACTACAAGTTTAGTCAACTCCCAGCATTAAAATTTGTATGTGATCGTAGTTTTTTTTTCTGAGAGAAATACCCTGAAGTAGTTTCTTTATAGATGAATTAAATGCTGTTACTGTGGTATCTGTAAAAAAGAGTAGTGATAAACCCATAAGATAAGTTTAGGATAGTGATAATCTACAAAGATTTGGTAAAAAGACATGAATAAATAAATACTTTAGCAAGCATAAAATAATTATTCTATCTTGTTTCGACGAAACGATATTACTGAAATAGTAAACGTAGTTAGTAGGCCTTTGTTGTATTTCTATGCCTACAAAATCACGGAAATAAACTGTACAAAATAATAAAATAACGATGAGTCAAAGTCGGTGATACAACTTTGCACGGAACTCTTGGCGATTACGTTTTGCGAAGGCGTGAATCACAGCTGTATAAAAAAATCAATACTTGGCATTAGTCTCTGCTATTCGCATTTGTCTAGAGTCTAAATTTTTAATAAAAATCATTAAAAACAGTGTTGTGAATTTACTTGTTTAATTTCTTTGTAATAACCTATTAGACGTTTTAAATAATATAAACAAACAAATTAAATTAGTCAAGGTGTGAAGATAGCAGCACGTAGTGTAGCAATTAAACGGACTGATTGGCTGTCCACCAGAGGGCGCAGTGTACTCGTGATGTTGTTACATACTATAAGGGCGTGTAAGTGCTTGTGAAAAAAATAAGTGTTTTGTGATGTTTGAAGCCTTGAAAGAAAAAAACAACCGTGAGTATTAAAATTTCATCGCATTCTCCAAACTATGTATTAATTTAGGCCTTGACAAAATTTCTTAAAACTCATAAGAATTTAGAAACCATACATCTGTTTGAGGAGACGTATTACCCTTCCAAATTAAGGTCGTGTCGGTATTACAGTGCTTCCTATAGCTTCTATCCTCCTCTATTCGGCCGAGTTGTATTCCCGCCATCTTGTAGCAGGAGCTTTCAGGATTAAGTATAAATATACGATATCGATCGTAAGCTCTGCATAACCTAATTCTAAATTATTTCTACCGTAGTAATATATGATTTATTTTAAAAAATAAGCTGTACTTCAGTATAAGGCAATTTACACCGAGTATGAAAACATTTTAACGTTTGTTGACATTACTAAAGTTTATCTTTATTAAGGTAATTAATTAAATTATTAATCAAATTTTTTAAACTATTAGTGGTGTATTAACCAGTAACTTCAGCTTTTTAAAGGTCACCCATTTACATCATATGTACTAAATAAAGTATGACATCATAAATTTAAAATAGAATCGCAGATCGTTGGATAAAACAGTAGATAAATACTCTTATTATGCTAATAATTACTTAAAACTACCAGTTTACATTCTTTTATAATATTTTGAAAATGATTTACTATTTGCCAATTTTTAAATGTCTATTCATCAATGTTACTTCTGCACCTATTTGGCTGTTTTATTATGGGTAAAAGCTCATATCTATGAATAGAACAGAAATAGAAAGTAAATTATCAAAACAATACAGTACAAGAGGTCCATAATTACATGAAATTATCAAATGATGGGAAGGTTGTACATTATGTATCACTATGGCTATTAAAATATACTATATCTATATCCTAATCATGTTGATTGCAAAATTTTAATTTGTTTCCTTCATCTTCAGGATATACTCGTCAGAAACCACAGCAATAACTTAATTATTGTTGTTACTTATTTAAACTTTTAACTTCTACTATGTATACTTGTAATGGTTAATAAGTAACAAAACATTTTTGATTAATTTTATATGTTGCTTCGGAGAATATTTAATGGCCTTTTAGGCCAGTATCGGCTGTGTAACAAAATAGTGACTATCTAACACAATGATCTTTTATTAATCATTATAATATGGATGAATATCATAATTTTAATATATCAATGACATAATTAGCACTAAGGAAAGCAGCCAATGTAACTTTCACAAGATTTTGGCACGGTTAAGATTTTAAGGATATTGTGACTTGTTAATTACTACTGTGTAAATAATATTTGCATAAAAAATATATTTGGCTCTTTCCACACAAAATATCACACAGAAATGTTTCAAACTGTACTTTGCTGTTAGGTATTTTTATTGATAAAAGCTATGTTATTGTCATGTGCTCTTCAGTTGCAAACCAAATTTCAGAATTGTGAAACTATGCCTAAAATCATGAGTTAATTGCAAGATTGTGTAATTACAAATAGATTGCATTTTATCATTACAAAGTTTAAATTTTAATGATTTATTTTCAGAGTTAAATCTATCCAATAATAATTGGGGCTATGCACATAGGTGTATTTATTAATATTGAAGGAATAAAATATTATGTATATCTTTCACATTTTTATTTTAATGAGAAAACATTGTAAATAGTTTTAATTTAAACAGAAAACTCCTTCACACCACGATTTGCAAATATTATTTTGCAAGTGAATGCGCAATGTAGATTGCCTAAAAGTTTTTTGTTCGTCTAATGTCAAATTATTCAATATACATGAGATTGGTTATAGGTGTAAAAGCTTTGAAAGCTATACAGCTTTTACATCTATTGTTAATAGGAGATGATTTTGAAACTATGAATGTGACTGGGCCATGTTCAACAATATTTAATTTTCATATATGGTATTCTTAATTTTGAAAATGATTTCTGATACTATTTGATTATTACATGAACTACATAAAAACTATACGAATTTGATTTCTGAAACCATTGATTTTTGGAAAGGATGAACTGTTCATTAATTGACAGCCTAGGAGCTATATTTTCACCCTTTTAAACTTTCATACTTATAACTAATCACCCTGTGTAATAATTCTGTAATGTTATGTTACAAAACATAGCATAATTAGCGCTGTTCTATAGGCATGCGTGGTTCATTGGTCGGCGTACGAAATCATTCATCACAGATATGGAAATAGTCAGTGTAACCACAAGGCGTGCCTTCCGTCTTACAACGTCTATTTATGGTCTCCTACATGATTGTAGCGCGCGGCTATCGTGTGTTCTAACTTGGTCACAGGTACCTGTCCTGTTGTTTATATATGCGTAACAATGTCCTTGCTTTTATCATTTAATATGTCGTGTATGAAGAGTACAATAATGCAGTTTATTAACTTAGAGGGCAGTTCTTGTTAACTCTTTAATTGGTAATAAATCTTCTCTCTGGGTACATAATTTAAATGGGCTGTGTTTTATTTGCCAGACAGAGCTAATATAACGCACTTTTGAGTAAAAGAGACAGATGACTGTAGTGGGCGTCAACAAAAATATACATTTAAAGATGCGTTTACACGTCAAAGAGCAAGATGTTTAAGTAACAGAAACGTAACTTTTCAGAATTTCGTGAATTCAATTTTCGGGTGCCAGGCCCATCAATTTGTAGGGAGAAGTATCAGGTACGTCGATGACCTCTACCTACTAAACTTGCTTTCATTTTTGATTCTGCTACCTTCACAACATGTTTTTGTCACAGTTTATATTGTTTGAGTAGATTTTGGAGTGATTGTGTTCAGAGTGTAAGGTAATTTCACCATTCACCATGTAAACGCATCCTTAACTCTGATTACTCTCTAATCTCATGTATATATAACAAGTGTTAAATAAAAGTATAGCTGTCATCATGTTGGATTTATTCATTTAATCGAAGTTCGAAATATAATTTTATCTTTAGTATGGCATAAACAGATTAATCCGTCTCAATTATCTTTTGATTTCTGTTAGCGAAATAAGTTACATTCTAAAGACTTCTTACATAACACTTTTGAGGTTTTTAACCTCGGTCACTGGTGTAGGTATTGCAGTGAAAGTGTCAATTTCATTTGCAATATTTTCTTGCGTAGTCGGTAGAGGACGCAGCTCATAATGTTATCGTCAACGACTATATTTACACAAATATCGGAGAAATTCTGCACTAAGATCCAACATCGAAAGAAACCAAGCCACAGATATACAGATAAAAGAAAAAGAGATGCCAGAAGGCTGTTGCGGAATTCCCGGCAACATTTTCGGTCCATGTTCTCATATAGTTGCACGAGTGAGAGTGGTGGTGTTACATACGTAAAAAGAATCTGCTTACGTAGCATCAATGTCCGATGCAACCTGATCCCAACATTCAAGGCATTGGAACGCAAGACGGTAACTGCTGATGCAGCGCTACGTGACTATAAGTAAATTGATTTTTTTTTCGATCCTTAAGCTGTGATTGTAATTCATTTAATGTCTAAGTTCACCGATCCACTGATGCGCTTCATTTACCCTCGTCTGAATTTTTGCCTGAACCTCTTTTCTCTAGACCTTATTGGTAACCTCGCAGTCGCTCGGCGAGTCTTGGAGAATCACCAATGAGGAAATCCGTAGACTAACGAAAGTTATCAAGTTAGCGTTCTGAATAAATAAGTTCCCTCCACCAACAAGATGGACGAACTTGTTAAGGTCGACCGAATATGTTAGATGTAGGCCGCTTCCAAACGGTTTTATTCTTCTATCTAGATGTCTTAAGGCTGAAACTATGAAAAACATGTTTGTTTATTTTTGGAGAGAAATCTTCGAACAAACTAGATACCCTGCCATTACGAGAAGGTTCTTTTGTATCCTTTTAAATTCCTTAGCAGTCATCTCCGCTGATAAAGACTCACGGGATTTCAATGAACCGCCATTTCTATACCAAAGCTTGCTTAAAGCTGGCGCCCAACGATGCGGCGTTTTATAACGCTACGTATTCGCGTTTGCGCAATTATACACTGCATCGATGAATTTGATAGTCTACGCCCAGTCTATGCCAATTCATAACAGTGTTCTCAATAACAATATTTTAAGATTTGTTTATAGCCTTGTAAAGGCGATTACAGACTATGAAGCATTCCACGATTTAAGCCTTGAAAAAATATTTTGTAAATGTTTAAGAATTTACGTTGGCCTTTCACAGTCATATTGAGAACTTTTATCTGTCTGTCGGTGTCTTTAAAAAACTTTTTATGTAAAAAAATAGCGTTATAAATAAAGAGTTTCAGCTGATCTAATATTTCTGATCATCGTCATAATGAACTACGTGTGTACTATATGTGAAAAATAACATTAAAGTATTTATTTTTTATATTAAAAGTTTTCTATTAGTAAAAAATAATACGAGGTTTTTGTACAAAAATACATTAAAAAACTAGTAACAATAGTTTATAGTAGATAATAGATAAAAGCGTCATGTCCTCTATTTAGTCTTTGAGACGTAAGATGGTTAATTAGCACAGTTACTTCGCTAGTTACGGCTCTTTTGAAATTGGAACACTGTATTACTTGCGCCTGCAGTTGGATGACAGAAATAAACGCCTTGTAGGTAGCAACTGAACAATTTCTTGCATAAGACACTACTATCTAGAAAACGCCACGATGTATAAAGTTTTAACGCTAAACTAAAATTGAGTAATATTAATTCAAAATATAATTACTAATACTTAACATATGTTTCCCATAAATTAACGACAATCTGAATTCGTTTGATAAATTTTCTTATTCAAAAAAAGTGCACAAAAATGCACTATAAAAATTTAACGTAATGTCTTTATTTTGTGTAAGTAAACATAGTTTTTTTTTTAATTTTAATTTATCCGTGTCTAAAACTTTGTACAAATCTATGAGGTTGACCTATGGCTGACCACCAGTGAACGGCCTGCGGTTGAATCATCCTTATCATCATTATTCACAATGATGATAAGAATGATCAACATTTTTACATATCACCGTATTTCGGCTTGACGTTGATTTATGGAACACTATTTGAAAATCTTTCAAATACAACTTTTATTCTAGTTCTCAATGGGGGACTTTATATGATGTAGATTTTTCTCAGATGCGTATTCCACATTCGTACATATTATTCATATCATGTCATATTTATGTAAATGACTAAAAAGGAAACTTGTACAGAGTTACGTAATACGGATGTTGATGATTTTTTTTATACGAACTCCGGGAAGCCGTCAATCGCTTCTTCTGCAGCCTCGTAACCTGATTTCATCTAAAACAATGAGTTCATCGCTCTGGCAGCCGGCCAGGCAGCGGTTTCGTCGAATGTTGGACCGTCTAACCAATAACTAATTAGCCATAGTTTGCATGATCGACGATCCCGGCTTCAGTGGTTGTTGAAATTTGAATTTGGAAAACTATTGTAAAAAAAGTATACTATGTTTTCCGCTAATGGATTTTTGCGACCATCTAAAGATAAAGTAGTACACTTTATATACATATGCATATTTACTTAAAGCTGAAGGAAAACTATTTTGTACAGAAAATATCGTGTGAGCGAATGAGACTCCTGCTTGTGCGCAAATAGATTTTTTTGTATATTAGCACAGTAAAAGATTTTGATAAATATATACATATATCTATCCTCATTGGCAAGTTCACAGTCGTTCAACTAGTCGTGTGGCTATACTCGGGACTACTGTACGAGGTCGAATCAAGAATGATAAGATCCGTAGGCGAAAGTTATCGACATAGTCCAGCGGATTGGCAAGTTGAAGTGGTAGGCCACATAGCGCACAGAACAGATGGCCGCAGGGGGCTAAAATTTCTGGAGTGAACAGACGACTTTGTTAAGGTTGACAGAAGACGGTGTGATGAGATCTGTGGAAGACGACTATGTCCAGAAGTAGATGTTCTATAACTGATATGATAATGATGACACATTTACTTTACAATATCGCTATTGCTTTGAGAACGAAGTGTACCAAATGAAAAGATAGAATGGAACCTGTTTCTTACTATTTTGTAAGTGCATATATACTGTGTCAATATAATACGGCTTTTAGGTCTTCTGTTAGAGACAGTTTCGGTGAATTCTTCCGCGACATCCATTCGTGAAAACAAACTTTTTTTTTACTCTGATACGGCAAGCCGTAGAACCCTGTCCTGTGATTTACTGCTGAAATAATGATGATCTTGATCCGGTTTCTAAATAAAACGTTAATTGATTTCATTGAAACTTGTTTTTGTTCTGCCAGTAATTTAAGCTTTCGTTTTTCTGCAATGTTTCTGTGTCCCCAATAATTGCTTTTTGCACAGCAAGTAACGCATATCAGTTTGAGTAAATATATTTTCTTTAAATATTATTAATAATAAAAAGATATTTAAATTATCATATAGTCGTTTTTAAATTAATTTTCCTCGTTCCTAAAGTATTTTGTATTTAACACGACGTCATTACCGGATTTAATAATGCGTTAATTGTTTTGTCACTTTCATATAATTAATACATCCCACTTTGTCGTTAGCGATAACAAGGGTCTACGCATATGAAGAGTTGGTGGAAATCAAATACGATGTTTTCAATTCGTTGTTTGTTCAGCTAAGTCTTTGTTGAAATGTTATAAAGTTTCGACGTGTTAAGAAAATAAATAAGTACAATAGAAATGTTTGGAGTTATTGCCATTCAAACTAAATCACTTTGTGAACCAGATGAACTATTTTCTTGTTCCTTGAAGTTAGTTAACTTTTAGAAAGAACCATTTGCTATATATAGACGCTAAGGAATTATAAAATCTTGTATAGCTAACGAATGGTGCTTCCAACTTAGTAACTTACAATGATGGGTCTCCTTAACCGTGTGATTTCACTAACTACGATTCTCTTTAAACCGAAACCACCTAGTCATGTGCGTCCAGACATAAATAGGAAAACTTGACCGACAGACATTTGTTTGACAAAGATAACCTTTGTTATAAAAGTTAACCCTTATTTAACGATACCTATATATAATCAGATATATGCATGAAATGGTACAAAATTAGAATATTTAATTGTTTTTAATGACATTACGTGGCCGTAGGCCCAGGAGTGTAAAGTTAAGGAGACCAGGAACCGGTAAGCGTCGCGTAGTACGTTCGCCAGACAGGCTATCTTGTAAAGCTCGTCGGAAGACTTGCGATGCCACTTCCAACTGATCTTATTGGAAATCTATGGGTGAAGTCCATGTCCCATGACTAAAATTAAAATGATGAGTAAAATATTACTTCGATCATGTATCAGACGAATGTCCCGGTTTACAAATCAGAGGGTATGTAAAATGAGAGTTCTTTTATATCACTGTAGTTGTAGTCGTGGTGTTTTATTTTATTAAGTTGTAAGCTAACTTAGAGACCATTAATAATGTTAATTGCTTCATCTATAAGTACTTCTAAGTCTGTTGATAACGAAGGTGAAACTTATTTGAAGTCATTATTTTGTAAGTGCTTAAAATATCCGTTTCAATCGATGTAACGAGTCCATTGACAAAGAATTCCATTCTGCGCGGCCTATATGTAATTAATTAAAGCCTCTTATTCACTATACAACGATAATCTTATGTATCGGTAATTAGCGCAGTTGCTACGCGTTGTGTGCTATATTGCAAAGATTAAGGTTTGCGTAAAGCGATTACGGTCTCAGTTCTCTTGTTTACTTCAAACGGCTATCACTGTCGGGTAAAAAAATCTATAGCCGTTTTCAGTTTTAGGCTGTCATGCTAAACTGTAACTAACGTAAAAGAAAAGTGATTTTGAATGTGAATGCTAGAAATGTAGAGTAATCTTTGGAGTTGAGAAGTGGGGACATCGCTTAGAAAAACGGGCATTAGTGTCGCAGAGGAAATGCTATAGTGTTACTCCGTTAAGAAAACTGTTTGCATGTGGATTAGATTTCAATCTAATAAAACAAGAGACGAAATAGTTACTTCCTTACTCGAAAAAGGGACGCGATGGGAGTTTTATTAGAAGTCCACTTTAAGTCATTGCTCCCAGGTAGAGGTTTACGATAGTTTTTCTGCTTAAATAAAAAAAAAGTATTTTCGATGTGTTATACATATTTACATGTAAATGAACCTCTATTTCCCTTGGTCAAAAATAATTTGGTAACGACTTCACCGATTTCAAAAATCTTTCTTCAGTTTCTGGTATCCATCTTCTTAAATTTACTTTTACTCTCTAGATTCTTATGGAAAAATATTACAATTTACAGACCGTTAGTTTGTGTTATCAATTTTAAAATCTGCGTTTTAACATGGTAAATAGTATATTGTATGTTTTCGTGTTGGAGAAGCTTGAAGCCTTTTTATTAAGGAACTAGAAAAATTAAAATTTAATTACTTTCTTAGTTCATAAATACAGTAATGGTCATTTCTTAGCATTCTCTATGAAAAAATGGAAACATATATCAGCGACTTCTATACTGAAATAGAGCTTGCATTTGAAAGTGATTGTAAATTGTCTAATTTTAAATTCGATAATCAATAGACACTGGCCATGATAACAATTACAAATGTATTAAAAAACTATCATCAATTTAAAATAGAATACTTTTACCAGTTTCAAAATAAATTATCCGTCTAATGCATGTATATAATGGAGTTATAATGTTGTCAAGGGATTGTGTAATGCGTGTTATGAATCAAAATGTTTACTCCAACGACTGGTTTATGAGAAACCCATGCGCTGTAAACTTGCCAACATATGACTCATTCGCCTTAATGATTGTATTCATTTTTATTTTTATGATTAGTTAAAGAATTACTTTCTAGTATTTTCGATGTGATAGTCAAGCGAGCATTAACTCTTAGGATATATTGATTAACTTATATAAAAAAAACATTGTATAGGCAGTCTAAATAACTGATTTTGGAACAATAGAAATGTTTTTATGTAGAACAAAAAAATTAACCACAAACCTTAACACATCGCATATCAGTAAATTGGTATGAACGTGAAATAAAATTTTAAACTTATATAAAGACTCATCACGATATATCTGGAACTATAAGGCTTAGAGACTTGATATTTTGTAGGAATACAACTTTCGACGTGTTGAGGTCAGATAAGAACGTATTTTACAAAATTTCCACCCGCAAAGAGGTTTCGGGGAGCCTTCATTATTTTGTACATATATTCTAGTGGAAAGTCTAGACACTACACCTAACACGTGTAGACTCGTTTAGTCTCAGGTTTTTATTTATTTAGTAGCTTGCGGACCTCAGTTCTTATGGCTCAAAACGAAATGTAACAAGCATAAGGCTAGCAGCATTATAACAACTGAAACAATAATAGAAAATTAGCAGTATGAAAATTAGTTATTATAGTAAACATGGTATAACTCCAATTAAGCTGTTGTTGGCCGTGTTATTGGATCTGACGTCACTAAATGGGCTTCCACTAACTTTTAGAATGTTTTTTTTTTGAATATTTGGTGTCTTTGTATCTGTATAAAGCAAAGTTTAAAATGTTGCAACAAAGGGTAAAGTGCCTCATACAAATTTTGCATAGTCACACAGATTGAGATTCCGTTACAGTGCGTCATGCATTACGTCATTGGTTATTTATTTTTTATTCGTGATCTTAGCATATAGATGACATTAAAATTAACCTTGACCCACATATAACGGCGGCAAGGTTTTTTGTACCACGAATTTTGCCTCGTACGTTATAAGGAAACCGATGTATTTAAATTTAGAAAATTCTTAAAATTATGGTAGTGGTTCGTATGTTATAACATATGTTTTAGAGCTTTAATATTAAACATTACCTACATGTACTAAATTAATTTAAATATTGTCAAAGTTAAATCCCGTAGATTTGTAGATATTTCTTAAAGTAAAAGAGAATACAAAGTGATTGGTGGAAAATCTTTTAAAAGGTGAATTTATAGCTCACATGCCTGCAAAAAACATTGATTTACACCTATTTCCAATCACCCTGTATAAAATGATGACTTTGTAATATTTATTTTCTGCTGGAATTCGACAGAGCAATAACTTCGAATCGTTCACTCTGCAGGGAGAAATTTTTAATAATATTTAATTTTTACTTGTAGTAATCTGTATAATTAAAACTCTTTTTCGCGTTATCATTATGTTATTTATTATTCCAGTACAGTAATAGACAGAAAATGAGCTATAGAGCCTTAATGGTTTTACAACTATAACCAAAAAATAATAGTTTTGTTATCCAATCGTAATAAATAAATACTAAGTTTGCAATTGAGCCAAAGCAATCCAATTATATTATACATATAACTTCAACGATGTGATCCCATTCACAAAACATATTTTAAAATTTTGCGGAAAATCAATCTGCAAGTAATAAAAACTAATGCACTCGACCATGGGCAGCGGAATAAATTTGCATATACTATTTCCGCTACAAATAACTTGCAATGTTTTGTGTTCATATATTAGGAGTGACAGAACCAGGTAATAATTCCATCAATAATTCCACTTTTACAAAAGGTAAAAACGCAGCGGCTATATTGCCTTTGTGCAATTAAAAAAAAATGATTTCTAATGAATAGGTAACTTTAAGTAAAGTAGTAATATTCTTAAACACGGAAATACCTTGATTTGCGTCAGATTTTAACATCAGAGGCTACTACAGAAATAAGTAAAATTTGAATAACACAACGGGTGACGTAATTTTAAAGTATTAAGTAGAACGTCTTTGCTAAGTTTTTTTTCTAACAAAAATCATGTTTTGTCAATGTTTGTGTTTCACAAACGTTTGACATATCAAAAAATTACTGTACTCAAAAAAAATAATTAAAATAAATATTTATATTGAACACAGAAAATACTAAAAATCAAAGATGGTCGAATTTATGCTGCCACAATAGATTCCAAACTTCGCTTCCCTCGCTTATTTACGTACCAAGACGGATCACCGCCTTATCGCTCAATGCCCTGATAGTATTACGAAAATTATTGCGATAAACATTCGTGAAACGAAATTCCAGAGCGTGAGAATAGCGTGTTATGCACTATCGTTGAAATTCACAAATGTTGCACTTTTTTAATACTATGATGTGGGTTAAAATATATAAGTGCGCTGAGCTCATTTACAACATGGACTTTATAATTTGATACCAATGTTACTGATGGAACTTAAAATAAACGCTTGTGTAGTAAAAACGAGTGTGCATGAAACTTTGTGACTACGGCGCTCTTTATACCGAAATGCACTTGTTTTCCGCTTTAAGACGTAATTAGAAATGACGAGAGTGTTAACAGCCAAAGACAACCTAATTGATATAAGATTTCACTGAAGTAATTTTTTTACAAACTATGTTTGCTTCACAATAAACTTTTTTAAATTATATTTTTAACTTTTAATAAAATTTTACGACCTCTCGAGCCTTAAGGTTCTAATTTGGACGCCATAGACCAGCTGATGCAATGAGTGATGATGCACTTCCTTTATTTATTTAAGACTCATTATGGTTCACGTTAGAAAAGAAATATGGATATGCTTAATTACTAAGAAAAAATTAAAATGAGATATCACTCAATTTTATGTGTTACAGATGACCATAGTATAGAAAAAGTAGGTCAAGTAGCGAGTACTCAACGTGTACATACAAACATACATATTTACGTTGTCTGGTTACTTAAAAAGATTGATATTCCTATTTAAAATTTTTCTGTGTACGGGATTAAATAACATCGATGACGTCATTCGAATTTTTCGCATTTTGTTATTTTTAATATCAGCTCATCGTTTTATGTCCAGTATCAATAATACTGAACAGAAACTAACACATGCTACTAAAAACATCAATGGTTAGCATTTATAAAACTAAACAGACTTATCCCTCTGGATTATGAATGGATATGCCTTTAATCAATGACCTCTATTACAGCTGTTTTCCTTTTATTAATGATTATGCGGTTTAGAGTCGAGGTATTAATATGAGTTCCGAATTTAAACAATTACAAATCTTTTTCCGCGTAATGAATGGCATGACGTCGTTTATTGACTGCCACATGTGCGCGGGGCACCGACTCCATGACGTCAGTGCGCTACGTGATCGGACCGGACTTTTGGTTTCGATTGGACGTTAATATATATTAGGGATGATTACCCAGTTTCTTTTCTTTAAAGGTAGCTTGTGTTTAAATACTATTACATATAAAGAGTGAGTACATATGTTTTTGGGATTTTATGCTTATTTATTGAAAAAAGGGGACACGTTTCTTCAAATCAAATCATTCATAAAACTAACCATAGTTTTGATACTATGTTAAACCTGAGGTTATAACTCAATACTAGAGTATTTTATAAAGATGATTTTTGTATTTCGTAAAACATCACAGATGGTAACCAAAACGCGGTAACATTTTATAATAAAATATCTGTCTTTAACTTTACTACTTGAATTAAAAACTAATTTATATACTATTAATTAATGCTGTTCTGTTGATAATTTTAGGTCAATAACAATACCAAAATACACATGTAATTTAAAGTTACTTAACTGGTTTATTTAGTGTCATCTGCAAAAACATTAAGAAGGGCGCTTAGCCCAATCAATCTGGAACCTATGCTGCCGTTAGATATTTCACCGGATCGGCAGGCCGCCTAACTCTGAAGTTAGGCGAACGCTCAATGTAGAGACCAAGCACTTTAGTCTTCCGATTTTTGCTACCTATAAGGGTCCCAGATCGCCTATTTGCTATTGTTGGTTTAGTTTGAAATCGCTCTATTCACTAAAGATATTGATGAGTAGCTTGACGAGATACCAATAATTATCATGTGAAGGTTCCACACGTGTTGCCGTTTTTGGTTCTTAATTGGCCCAGAAAAAAAATCAGCTTTCTCTGTACGAAATATACAAGTTCGAAAACTATCATCGATGAATAACTATTACATATACGTGTATTTATCCATTTAATCAGTTTCACTTCAGTAGTTGATAAATAAATGAGATGAAGATCACTAAACATCGAAATATGAAGAAAACTGTTTTAAATTATCTGCATGAAATGTATTGAAATATTCTCATAACTTTAAAACAGGGTTTCCTAAATTGGCCGCCCCAAAGGGCCGATACCGGCTTCCTGGAGGTAAATGATAACTGATTTTGATGTTCTAAGACGTCTAAAAATTTATTTTATTTAAAACAAGGTCTTATTTTAAACAGTATTAAAAATAAAAAGATTATTGCTTCACTATCTTTCAAATCGAAGATACTTTTTGTTTACATCTTTGAATGCTTATTACATAACAAGTAAATAATAAACAGATTATTGTCGTCATAATAGACCTGAGATAAAATAAAGCGCTTGTAGCATGTTATATTTCTCATGATAATAATACTATTTACGTCTCACAGGAAATTGTTATTTCGTATAATTATACCGAAGACTGGTACGAAAAATACATAATGATATAATTAGCGGAGAGTTTACGTCAGAACAACTTTCGCACGACACCAATAAGGCCCTACCGGCCAACCTTTAAGCGAGCGTGGGCACGTTGTCGCCCACGGACGGATGTCTGTTGAAATACTATTTCGGAGTTACCTTTACTCGTTAAGAAGAAAATAGGTTATTGTTGTCACACGTGTATGGTTATAGGTGTAAAAGCTTTACAGAAGTTAATGTACAGGTCATTTGTTTGCGAAAAGTTTTAATTTATTTACACGTATTTCCAATCGTCTTGTATAAGTTTATATGTATGAAGAAGTCAATCTAAAATGTTACATTAATTTATATGTTTCTATTTATAATGCCTTCTGGCAATACTAAGACTGCATGAACCAATAATTATTTTTAATATGTAGTAATTCGAATTTTGAAAACCGGATTTTTTTTACTATATTATCATTATTTATTATTTCTGAAACCATTGATTTTGGATAGGATGTACCGTACATTAGTTGAGAGCAAATGAATTATACATTCACCCCTTCAAAGCTTTTACACCTGTAAGTGTAAGACAAGCTTTTGCTTGTTAGTATAAATACTGCGATTCCCTGTTCTGAAAAAGGACTATGATTTTGAAACATCAAATAGAAAAACGTTAAATAGTTTTCGTGCAGCGACTTCACAACCCACTAAACATAATCTTGATAACAAGACTCCTCTTTGTCGAGTGTATAAGTTGAGAGTGTGTAAATGAGAGTGTATGGTCCGTAATCAAATTGACGGGTCTGGTGTCTGTCGAATATGTCACATATGATTTGGATTTTCGGTCCTAGAACATGTTGGATCCATCAAAATTGTTTTAATTAAATATTATCATCGTGTATGTTACAGTTTTGAAAACATTAAGAATTAATCAATAATATACGAAAGGATGGATATTATTTTTTGTATTTACTGAAATAAAAAGTATTACTATCGACGCATGAAAACAAGACGTAACTGATACCCTCTAGATTGTCTTTTATAATAATAACAACCTCTGAATTTTGCGATGAAGTTTGTTATCTTCGATGATTTATCAAGGACTTGAAGTTACACCGTCAACTTTACTTGTGAATATCGTCATATTTTTATGTCTACAAAGTACTTTAATTGACAAAGTATCCAGTGAATTTTTCGCTGTTTTTAAATACGTCATATCGATGCTAGTAAAATGATTACGTGTGATTTACATCTCTTATATAAAACATCCTTTTTATTTATAATGTTCGTAAAATTAGAAAACATTTTGGCTATATTTTTTATGTTTCTTCCGTTTTTTTCCTACGTGAACATTTTCCTCACCTAATCTTATTTAAAAAGTAGAAGTTTGCTTTAGTTCTATTATTTCATTTAACTTATCAGTTAAAGAAATAGTGAGGAGGGAGTGAATTACTCCCCACGTGTAGTTCATTATCATACATAGAATAGTTTCATTACTCTCAATTAATTGTATCCATCTAAATAAATATCACTGTATATCATGATGTTCACATCATTCTTTTGTGTCCTTTTTGCTTGGTTATATTCATTTCCGTAGTGAAAGACATTTGCTTTGCATGTGTGGTTCTCCGTTACATTCTTACATTGTTGTAGTTGTTTTTGGATTATATTTAAAGGGATTTTTCATCAACAAGTTTGTATTTCAAATCAAAGCCATTCTAAGACTTTTTTTTTAAATTTTTTTTTGACCTGAAATAATAAGATTTGGCAATTATGAAAAATTAATATTAAAAAAGCAGATATGTACACTTGGACCACAAATATGGCATCGACCTTTGGACATGTCAATGGCAACCAAATTCATCGGTAAAAAAGTTCTTGTTGAAAATCATATTTTTAAAATAAGTCGATCAATAAATAGGTAAATTATTCATAATGTATTTGATCCATCCAACAAACAGTATTTTAAACAGTAACTTTAATGAAAGGTGGGATTTATGATTTTTTTTTATTAATTCATTTTAACATAGAATTCAGTAATGTTCATCCGATAAGGACTATACCAAAGTTTTCCCTTTCAGTATCGTATTTTTGCCTATAAGGTGAAAAGGTGACTTTGAAATTATTTTTTAAACTCTGCTCAATGAGTTTTCTTGAATAATTAGTCAAAATAAAATTGTTGGTCGTTTTGTTCTGTCTATTACATTCTTAACGTGTTACACAATCAGTTCAGTCGTCGTGGGATGTTATACGTGGGTCGTTTTAATTATAAACAATTCAGTTTATTGCCATGAGCTTTTTTGCTTGAACTATTTATTGCATTGTATTGGGTTAAATTTAGCACATCGCGAAGAAGAATGGAAAGAGACGCTGGGTACTTCTATCTAATCTTATAAATATTTTTGTTTTCAAATAAATATCTGCTGTTTGCCCTTTTTGCAGAACTACACAACTTGACTTTGTCGAAATGAAAGAATAGTATAAAATTACAAGTTTTATATTGCATTGTCGGTGTACACCGTTAAATTTTGTCTATTCGAAAAAAATAACATATTTAATATTAAATAGTGTTAATTTCAAAGTTAAATATATTGCATATAGCAAATATATATTTGACTTCGATAGGATGCAAATTTGGGTGGATTCTTATTTAATTTATCACTCTATACCAATGTTTCCCAACGTGGGTCCCACGCCATATAAGTGGGCAATTTCATTGTTAAGGGTTGCAATTCGAAAGTGGACTCGACACGAGTAAACAATTTTGCTTTAATATAAAAATATATATGTTACATAGAGGGGTGTAAGATTTTTAGAAAAGTACAGCCTAGCGCATATAAGAAAAATACTGTTCTATTTCAGCGTATTTTAATAGATTATTGATTACATATGTTAAGTTGTACGGTCTTGAAAAGTAACATTAAATATCTCTTGTTACAATTTATCAATGTCGTCAGTAATTTGCATTTGATAACTTAGTTCAACGTTCAAAAAATCTCATAACAAATATTAATAAAATTATATTCGTCTAAAGTGACGTTAAATGTATTATCTAGAAAAAATGGACCAAACAATTATCGTGTGTTTAAATTTAATTAAAGTGTTTAAACTAAAAGTCATCATCTGATAGCTCTTTTAAATAAAGTAACGAGGACAATGATAAGACTTTGGGTTGAATGGATTAAATTATCACATTACAAACATGTTAGGCCTATAAATATTACAAAGTAGGTAAATTTGTAACATGCTTAATCCATCATTTTATTTTTGTTTTCTATCACGGCACATGCACGAGCAGTTTTTAAGTTTACAATATTAATTTAGTAGATACACATGTTGTATGGTTGTCTTCTTTTAGCCCATAAACGCATAAGGCATAGCTATTTTGTAAAGGTATTCATGGGGGATATAACATGATCGCCACGCTTGCATAGCAGGCGGATTGGCGATCTGTGGTAATTTGTCTTGATTGCAGTCTGTTGCCCATCCTCTGTAAACATGTTCGTAAGCAGGGGCAATGTCATATAATTAACGTACAAAGTGTGAGCTATACTAGATTTTATCTTGGAAATCGAACCCACGACTGTTTTAGTCCTATACCGCTAGGCTACCACTACCTAAAGACAGCATAGGAGGGTCCAGTTATATTCTAGTCTCGCTCTAATTGGACTATTCTAAGGAATTAATTATCCAGAGATAATAATAAAAATAAATGAACGAATATTCTTACAATCAGCGGAAAATAATGTAAAAGAAACAATGTTGCTACTCAAGACACACGGAGATTTTGTATATTTTAATTATTTATATGCGGTTTGCGGTGAGACACCTTTTGTGCACGCAGTTGTTTCTTGTGGGCGAAGAAAATAAAAACCAGACGTGATTTATGTGATGCGTATTACATATGTACAGAGACTTTATATGATCCAAACACAAAAGCAAAAACAATCTCATTAATAGCATCCGAATTCAAATTTGCATTCGAATTTAAATTCGAATGCGCAACAATAATTCAACACTAAAAAGTATTGTGGACATAGTGGCCAGTAATATAGAGCGTTCTCTTGAAGGCTACACATTTTTTTGGCTAACGATCACCATCTGTACATGTAAAAAGATTATCGTAATCCACATCTTTGCAATGTATAAAGACTCAGACGATTATCAACCATCTCTGGTACGACACAAAGACTAATTTTCTAAATACTGATTCCAGACAGTAGATAGATACATGTTGACGCGCAACTTATTTATCTTTTATGTGTTTATTTCTGTACACAATCACGTTCTAGGCTTCAAAGATAAGGCGTTACTTAATAGTGTTATGTTGTCATAACAGCATTCCATTCCGACGCTTTGTATATCTATTTATTTATTAATGCGATAATTATGTTTCACTGGTATTTCTTAATTGATAGACAAAATTTTTGTCAATGGCAATAACTGTATAGTAAACCCTGTCGAAAATCAAGTTTCAAAATTAGAATTACTTTTACACATATTAAAATTAAATCTGTTTACTGTCTGGCCATGCAGACTTTGTACTAAGGGATGTTATTGGCTCATCGCGTTATAATATAAAAAATTAATTAATACAAAATATTTCAGAGTGATCCCTTTATATTTACAAGGTTATTGAAAGTTGGTATAAAAGCTTTTACATATACAACTTAGCACTGGGTATAAAAAAGCTTGATTATTACGCCAAAATCATTATTATTTATAAAATTATCATTAGGTCTAATCAAAAGTATTTCGATTTCGAAATAGACTGGATTATTGACAAAAAAGTTAAATCTATATGTCGAAGTTGACGTTTGACTAAATTCTGAACTAACGTAATACAATCTGATACCGGAAGTATATTAATGAAATCGACCTAATTCGCAAAGAAATCCGTACAAAGCCTTTATGCTAATGGTGACCTCGGTGAGTTGTCGAAGTGAATTCGCAATTACATTAACACTAGTGTTGTATATAATCTGAAGCAATTATGCATTCAGTACAATGATATCGCTACGCACCTTATCAGTTGGCTCAGCTTCCGTTTTAAATCAGCGCATCGACCCAACCAGTTGTTTAGGATGGTCACTGGATGTATATTAAAAATATGTAGACCTATTTTTCTTTTATATTATTAAAGGACTTAAACCTTTTTCCATTAAAAATTTGGAATATTTCTAAAAAAATATCGCAATAAATCAAAAAGCGGTTGTTTTTATATATAAAAAATAAAAAAGCAAGTTATCCCTGAAATTACGTCAGACTGTAAATGTCAATTTTATACGTATAGAACATTAAACCAAATTGTTTCGTTAAATAAATAGAATGAATGAATGAATAGAATACAAAAGTTCACTTTAATACTTTGGAAGTTAGAATACATTTCGCCATTAAGAAAAAGAAATCGCCCTACATCGGTGTTATGATGTCCCAATTTTCATATTAGCGAAATCCGGAGGCCGAAGCTGAGATCCTTCAGGTTATGTAATAGGCTCCATTGTGGCGACAGACGCCCGCTAGACGGCGCCGGGACGGCGGGCGCCGCGAGAGGTACGACAAACTTCTCAACAGCCATCTCACTCGCACGGAGACAACTGGCGCCCAACTAGGGACCAACCTTTATACGTACAGTCGCGATTATATGTGTCTTATATTTTATGCCTTTATGATAAGGTTCAGTTTTCTAAATAGCATGTTGCTTGTTACGGGCGCGACTGTACCGAGAGAAGTTTCACGAAAGCTTTATGGTCTTTTGATATGCTGAAATTTACAGCCGCCTTTCTAGTTTTGGAAGGTTTGAATTATCGCTGCTAGATTTGGTACGGAGCCGTGTCGTCGAAAGACTTGATTTAAGATGAGAGGCTCTTTGGTTACTTTTAAACTTTACCAAAAATTCATGTCTCATTATTATAGTCATTTTTTAATGTCAACGAACAAATAAAAAAATTAGACTAAACTCGTCGAACCTTGTTCATTATATTTACATGACAGTTTGCTCTAATTTTCCATACAACGTCGCGGCGGCGTATACCACTGGTGGCTTAAATTGACTATTTTTTAAAGATACCATTACTAACTGTGTTTATGAATATGAATTATCATAAAATGAACAAATTTTTCTAATGGAAGTCTAAGAAACAACGCAATAACGTGTTTATTTTTATTAGTAGATCTATTAGTTGACATGGTCACATATATCGCCTTATTTAGCAAAAAAATACGTAATGTGATAATATAATTTAACAACATTACATATATTTTTGACAATAATTTATAATTCAGGGTTATGATAAAAATGGCTTATAAATACTACTGCACTCATGACATGACTAAAACAAGGATAAAACATGTAGAAAGCATTACAATTTGTTAGGTAGATTTAATTTTTGATATAAGATTATTTAGAAGAGTAAATTTTTTCAAATCTTTTATTGAAAAGGTAACATGGCCGATGGTATATAGTTAATAATATTGTTATATCGTGAAATAAAAGTTTTTACCAAATATTAAATATTATGTCGTATTTAACAACTTTATTTCTTTTCAGGTATGTAGGCTGCAATGTGAAGGAGACGAACTGAATTACACGCCAGAACGAGTGCCTTATAATAGTTATATCCACAAAGTGCCTAATAAAGTTATATTTTTATATTAACACATCACTTAAGACGAACGAATAAACGCAACGAAAACGAAATTTATTATTGGTAAGAAAACTTAAATATTTATATTTAAAAAATGTTATGTTGTTACATGTTCATAACGTTTAAATAAGACCAGACCCGAATACTGATTTTATTTTTTTAACCTCATAGGTATTATTCTCCATCAAAAAGAGTAATAAAAAAGTTTTTATAAGAAATATTGCTACTTAATACGTGCAGTGGTTATAGGTGTAAAAACATTAAAGGGATGAATGTGTAAGACATTTGTCAGAAAAAAAGCTTCCAATCACCTTAAACATATAAACTGACCTATCTAAAATATTTTACAATAATTTATTTTTTCTATTGGAATGAGACATGAATAATATTTGGAAGTAAACCCTGCAGTGACAAATAATAAATAGTAATTAATTTTTAATTGTAGCATTAATTTAATTGTAACATGCATAGAATTTCGAGAAATTTGTTTCTTTACTATATTATCATTACATTATTTATTATTTGAATTGATGAAACCATTGAGTTTTGGGAAGGATGTACCATATATTAACTGACAACAAATGAACTATACATTCAGCCATTTTAAAGCTGTTGCATCTATAACCAATTAGCTTATAGACCTTAAGCATTTTATATAAATTATTAGTCCGTGTCCTATCACTCTAATGCATATGGTGAACATTGTCGACTTTAACACCTGCCTATTTGAAATACTCTGTATAAATAAAAATCTGAACAAATCCAAAACATATACATACTGAAAAGAACATTGTAACATTTGGGTTTTGCATATTAGAACATTAATTTTAAAATTACATCGCGGTCAATAATTAATTGATCAGTATTATATCTAATATTTAAATAAATAAATAAAACGATATTGAATGATCATTGATAGATTTAAAATAATAATTAAAAATATATCATCTATTTCGTACGCTGCAAGAGTTTAGTCGTGTAATATATTCTCATTGAGATGTTTTATATTTACAGCACACGATATTTTTTGTTTATCTGATTCATCTTTTCTTAGTATTGAATGACGTCAAATGTTTGACAGCCAGAGACAAAGTCGTCTCAACTACCAGTATCATTACGAAAATAAATAACTGAAAACAAATAAATAATTGATGAACCATGTGTTTAAAATATAATTATCATCTTGTCATCCGATAGACGCCCACTGGGAAATATGGAAATCACTTAAAGATCGCCACGTTAACGCGTCTTGCGCTGCTTGAATACAGCTTACCTAGTGGGGAGCCTACCCAATTAAAATATATATGTAAAAATGTTCAATATTTCTTTTGACAATAATAACATTAGGAACAACCTGTATTTCAAATTGTAATCTTGGTATCTACCGCCGATTTTGTCACATAGATGCGTGGCGACGTACGGATCGGAGGGAGATACAATATGTAAATTGTTAATGTACTTAGGGTTGATTATAATTTACACAGATTATAATCTATCCTATGCTATTTATATATAGAGTTATAAATCTGAAAGCTTCTAAGAGGTTAATGCATAGCTTGTCAGCAAAAACCTTAAAACTTTTACACCTATTTCCAATCATCTTATATACATTCATTAATAGATATTAATAGATAAGCGGCTAATTCAACAAACTAGTACAAAACTAGTTGAGTTTGTGAATACATCACATGATACATTTGTTTGCGACTCATTAAATACGAAATAAAAAAATGATGTTCGCGTCAAATCTTTAGTTTGTATGGCAGAAGAAAATTGTTGTTTTTGATATTTTATTGTAATTCCTACCTTAGAATTTTTGAATTTGTTATTCTCTACTGAATCTTTCTCGTGCTATCATGAAATTTTTAAAAAATTGTCAAATTTATCGGACCCTTCTCGAGTTTTAGTCTTAGCCACACATTTTACGATTTATTTATGTATATGTCGTCGTAACCGAGTTGTTAGGTCGTTTTTTTAATATTTTTTTTTAAATAATTTTTAAGAATAGAAGAACCAACGGTAGTCATAAATTTTAGTGGTGTGTAAATAGCTCCAGCACAAAGAGAAAGTTATCGGTTGAACCGCTGGGACGTTCGGATCCCTCAAGATATTTCACTTTTAGCTGAGCATATTAAGATTCTGCGAAACTATATTGAAAACCACTATAGAGGCTATTTCTTCGAAATAAAAATTATATTATACCAAGTGAAAATATGTACATATATATAGTGAACATTCCTGCCGTCAGACATCGTAAGTCCCCTTGTAAAAGATTCTTCATGCACAGAATGGCACGTAGCAAGGATTAAAACCCTCACACTAGGCGTTTAATACATGTTATAAATTGTAATAATTTGAGAGATAATGAAGCATAAATCATTAAATTTGAAATTCAGTAGTATATTTTGCAGACATTGTTTTTAAGATACACTCCGCGACAAAAGTATAACCCACCCCTCCTAATTTTTTCATATCTGATAAAGAATCATAGTTATATTAATATATTACTAATACACAAAATTTGGGTGTTAGTAAGTTTATTATACTATCAATACATTATTTATTAAATGCATAATTAACCAAATACAAATGCTATTGGGTTTTGCAGTGCGACAAAAGTATAACCCAGGTAATGAAATTTAAATAAAAATTCGAGAAAAATATAACAAACAATAATCATTCATGTAATCTAATATTTAGTAGATCCACCACTTTTACTTATCACCTCAATCATTCGGTCCGGTAAACTGTCATATAGCTTTTTAATTACGTCTTGATTTATATTTTGCCACTCGTCAACTATGACCTTTTTTAACTCTTCAACAGAAGTAAATTGTCTTGACCCACGATAGACAGCTCGTGATAAATTTCCCCAACAATTTTCAATTATGTTCAAGTCAGGAGAATATGCTGGCCATTCAAGAACTTGAATATTTTTTTCACTAAAGTAGTCTCTAACTACCTTTTCTCGATGGATAATGGCATTATCTTGTTGAAAAATAAAATTAGGACCAGCAATTCGCACTGCGTGAGAGTTAATTTGCTCGTTTATTACTGCTATATATCGTTTACTAGTTATTTTTCCAGAACAGAACTTAATATCCATTTTACCTGAGTATCCAATGCCAGACCATACCATTACACTACCACCTCCGGCTTGCCGACGGCTCAATATAAAATTATCTTTTCTTAAATCGTGAAAATAGTAATTAAAACCATCAGGTCCATCCAAATTAAACTTCTTTTCATCAGAAAAAATAACTTTTCGCCACTTTTTTTTCCATTGAACGTGATCTTTTGCAAATTGTAATCTAACTAGTTTATGTTTAACAGACAACGGTGGTTTTTTTGGTAATTTCTTACGTTTTAAATGCTCACACTCACGTATAATGCGTTGAACGTTTCTTAAATTAGTAACTACTACTAACACCAGCCTCCGCTGCCATTTGTCTTGCTGTAAGCGTAGAATTTGACGCAACTCTTAGAATTGACCTTCCTTCTCGTGGTGTAGTTGCTCTCGGTCGACCTGTCCGTTTTTTCTTACCATAGTTGTCGGGATCTTTTAAAAAATTTCGCACAACACGATGACTTCTGTTGATGATTTTTGCGATTTTGGCCTTAGAATAATTTTCAGAGTGCAATTTTTTTTATATATTAATTTCAGTTTCGTTTAAGTGTTTTCCCCGTGGCATTTTAAATAAAAAATAGACAAATATTAACTTAAACAATTTATTTATACGTAAGAACTTACGAGTTACACGAAATAAGTATAAACATGAATTGACATGTCCAGTGCACCGAGCTGCTTGAGCCAAAGAGACGAATGGGTTATACTTTTGTCGCGCTATCAAACCAATAACTTCGCCGCTGCGTGACAAAGCAGCATCGAAACGTAACTATATATATACCACAGTGCTAGAATTAAGAAAACAATGCTGGCGCGTTAGGAATTTATTTACTTGTATTTAGTTTTACAGTAAATATAAAAAAATTCGAGGGGTGGGTTATACTATTGTCGCGGAGTGTAATAACGTTATTGGACTTTTAATCGATTTTTTTCGATACAGATTATCGGAAAACCTTTAATACCACATTAAGCCAATATCTCTTAATAGACGTTATATGAAGAAATAATTAACTACTTATTAAGATTATAAAGTTTTTAAGATTTAGAATTAAAAATCATGGGCCGGTATATGGGCTCCTGCTACATTGGCGAGAAATGCTAGAGCCGATATGTAGGTCCGCGCCTCGTATCGTTTTACTATTCGCATTAGAGGAGTCCTCATCTCAAAACAAATTTATAATACCTCATAAATGATCTTATTTCATTATATTAATTAAAAAAACACTTTCGTTTTAACTCTTTGTGGACGACTTTTTCTCTTACTAAACCCTAGTAAAACTGTGAAGTTAGGTTCGCTATTCTAGCATAGGCACCTCTTCCTCGCTCGGCTCTAAAAAGGTTATGTATAGAATAAATATTTTTGTTGGTGAACTTTAATAAAATAATTGATTTTTTTTAGATAAACAAGTAAGTCCGTTCGAACTCAAATTTTACGCATTCATTTAGTTTACAAACTTTAGTATATATTTATACTCCTCAATGGCTATCTATCTGTCCTTTACTAGTGTAATGTTAATAAAAGACGATGGACAATGACTGTCTTGTTTGTTAATTTCGTCACATCTTTAGTTTGCAAAATAACTTATATTCGAATTACTTTGAATAACATGGCTGATGGTAAGTTCACTTAGCGACAATAAATAAAGTCATCTTTGTATCACATATTTATTAACTTTTTTCATGATAAATGGGTGTTTTTGAGGCACGAAATCGAAATTGAGAAAATATTCGTAAAAAAGTTTCTTTTATTTATAGATATTTTTATATAATTCTTTTTTTATTCATTTTTGTTTTAGATTATGTATTAGATTTTGTAATTCTCATTATTCAAAAAAAAAAAAACAATAAATTTCGAAAACAAACATTTGTAAATATTGTATTGTTAGTGTATATACTTAATAATTATAAAGATTAAATATGTAAGTCGTAAATTATCTATTTTGTCAGCAAATGTTTGCAAACAATTTGAGTACACTGAAATCGGCAAACATTTGCTACATATTTGTAACATAAGCTGCGTGAGTGGTTCAAGTGTTTCTGTCATGACTGTACAAATATTCATCTCTCATCAAGCCGGTTGACTTAATCATAGGAGCTGTGATGCTGTGAATACGAGTTCTGTTTTGTTTAGGTCGCATAACGTTTGCGTTGACTGAAGTAAATGTTCAAGTGTTACTGTGGATAGCTTTGTTCCTTGAGAATATATAAAATAAACGTTAACTAACCAATTTAAATTAACATACAATCATTTGTACTGATCGCAAAACCTTTGCACATTAATAACAAGATAAAAAATTATACATCTTTCTAGTAAAACCTCAACAATTTCTAAGAAAATTGCTAATTATATTATATATAGTACGGATAAACAAAGATATGCTGGTTAATAACTGTGTTTTAGAATGTGTCAAAATATTTTTGACACTTTTTAAAATAAAATAATAGCTTAATAATGAACTAACTAAACTTGGTATAGTCGAAAGTCAAACACGCTTTTAACAATTCTTTTGGAAAAATAAACAAATAAGAGTTATATGGAAATAATCACATTATTTATTGAAGAATTTGTTATTAATGAATGTGATTGATGAATTTATTATATTACTTATATCGAAGAAGTTTAGTCTATAGTCTTACTAAAAACGACGATAACTTACAAAGAAGTTTCTTTTTCGGACACTTCCATATTAACATTGTAATTATGTTTTTTTTTGCAATTGCTATATGATACGTGATTCGTTTCGACGGATTTCATTTGGTGTCCAAATGAAATCCGTCACCTTTTTTGATTTTGGTTAACGTCAAATGTTTGACAGCAAAGGATAGGTAATTTAAATTACTTTTTGGTTTACATTGGAAAGTGTTCTTTTTTATTTATCAGTACATATGGAAAGTGGCAATTTTCTCTAACCTTGCTCTTCGCTTAACGGTGGAAATATTAAAAAAAACCAATCAGAAAGAATGATAAATTGATGATTAATATTCATGTATGTAGGCGATATTAGTTTTAAAAAATTTAAACCCTGTGTATGCATTTTATTTTATATTATGAAGCCTAATTGGTGGTTTTAAATGAGAACAGTGGTATAAGAGATGCGCTCGCAAACTTCAGATTCGATAGGCAGATAAGAGCGCAGGGTTGTTGTGTATGCAATTATAAATATTTACATAGCCGAGTGGTCCGCGCGACGGTGCAGAAGTAATGGCCGATGACGCGAGGGGTCGCTCTTGTCACGGCATCGCTGTTGACATTTCGATTGATACAATTGATTGCACTTAATCGCTGCTAAACGTTCGCCTGCGTAAGAACAACTTAGGGGCCTTATATTAAAACAATATTATTTTTGTAATGTTTTGTGTCTATTCAAAACATTTATTTTATAATTGAAATAGCAGACCCGTCCAAAATTTTATTGTCATAATTAATATTATCATTATAACAGCTGTAAAAGGAGTACCGTCTGCTGCTGTATATAGGCCTTCATCATAGATTTCCAATAGTACCGGTTTGAAGTGACCTGCATGCAGTGTCCTGAGACGACTATACCATGGCCGCCTGTCCATCTTGTATCTGGGACGTCCTGCGTTTAACTTCTCGGTCCGTGTGCCTTAATTATCGGCCATCTGTTTAGCGATACTTTAATTCGTCTATCTACAAGGCTATGTCAATGTTATATCAAACAGCGATTAATTTTAAAAATAAATTTTCTCTTTTGTACTTTAGTTAATAAATTTAGGACTTTAATTAATGTGATTTTCATAGGAAAATTTTACGGGGTATAGGAAAAAAGCGTAGTTTTTGTTAATAGCCTAGCAATATTTCTATTTTTCGACTTCCTTTCATACAACCAACATCCTCATGCCCATCCACGTGTCTTAAATTAAAAATTTCGCAATCCATTCTTATTTATATGTTAAGCTACTAGTATTGAATTTAATATCACAGCATGACATACGTTAACTTGTCGAGCAGGTAACTAGAAGCATTTGTGACCTCGTGTTGCAAACTCCTTACTCATGTCATATAAAAATGAGGAAATGATAAATGTTAGCAGAGAAGCGGTCATAAAACAGTCTTACCGATTGCGTAAATTATACAATAATAGAAATACAGAAAAGGGAACGGTAAAGAGGACATCAGAAGCCGTAAATGTTATTTGAAATTCGAGTTAAAATATGTTACGTTTAATGGTGATAAAATTCGTTTATTCATTTTTGGAACTTACAGGACTCTTAGGGACCGTTATTTTTTTCTGCTTCGCAGTGTTTTAATTGTAGAGAAGAATTAGGAAAAAAATTACAACAACATATCTTTACAAAAAAGTTTAACAATACCGAATTATGTATATACATTCTCTGTCAGATATAGCGTACATGAAATCAAAATAAGCGAAATCACTGCCTGGATTCCTGTCATTTAAATATTCGTTTATTTAATAGTATCCCTTTTTGTAATTTTTCCGGTGTATGTGTTGAAAATTGAATAATAATGTTTTGCGGAATTCTATTAACAAAATCTGGTACCGTTTATTTTATGGAAAAAAATGATCACAGTGTGATTGGAAAATTAAACTTTCATCGCATATAAATAACGCGAGAATCATGTCATTTATTTTATCGCCGTTAAGTTGTTGTCAAATAGCATGAACCATGCCTTAACCAAGAGCAATACCGGAACTGAAACACTGTGCCATGATGTTGTATAAATAAATAAATATCACGTACAAATAGACTTACGTTGGTTTATTGAAATATAATATTTATTTCAATAACAACAAAATAACATTGTTTAGCCAGATGTAATTTATATTTTTATATAGCGGTTTGAGGGAGGCAAAACGTTGAAGGAGCTTGGCCTTGTCATCTTTTTAGTAACGTCCGACCGGAACCGTTTTATTTAACTACCTAAAGCAAGGTACAGCAGTTGCGGTAGGACTATTTAGCAAGGGAACCTCGGCCGTTAAATTATTTATTTCACCGGATTCAGGATATTTATAAATCAGATGTAGCAACACATCAATAATTTTTACCATTCTGTAACATGGGTTGGTGAAACTAGTAAATTTAATAACAATAGCATATTCAGCCTGACATACAATAATGTTGACTATTTCTAGATATAAGTGCACAGTTACAATTAAGTAGCAGCTTCTAAGATTACAATTATTTTATAATAGGTGGTGTTTAGACTAGGTGGTCTGACGAAATAGTGAAAGCCGCGAGAAGTCGCTGGTTGCGGGCAAAGCAAAACCGACCATTATAACCATCTTTAGGAGAGGCCTATGGCTTGCAGTGTGCGTCTATTGGCTGATGATTAGTAACTTACCTTAATGATACTTGTATCGTTCCCCTTTAAGCGGTTTATACCCAGGTTGCGGCCGCACCAAACTATAAGTAAAAGTATTTAATATATGGCCAAGTTTAATACGACCTACCTATTGAATAATAAGTCTAGAGGAATTTTCTTGACATGCGTCTTCCGGTGGAAGTCGGAAGCTGTCAATGTACGCAAACGAACGTGCTAGGCTAGTGTTACTAATGGCCACAAGGTTAGATTTAACGCTAGAAAATCATAATATTTTATTGATTAATACTGTTAATAAATAGATACGTTATAAATGTAAAATTAATAAAATCGAATACATGGTTTCACAGATAATCTATTCAACAGAACCAAAGATATAAATAACTATTTTTTTTTCATGAAACATTTATAAATACGACCAGTATGGTAGGTACACGACTACTATCATGTATAAAAATTTATGCAAATATCAGAAAGTATTAACAGATCAATCTCAACCGATACCAGTAAACATGCTTTGAAAAAATGAATAAATATGTAAACTATCGGAATTTTGTATCACCTAAAAATATAAACAAGAAATGCAGTAGAAACTCAAGTATAGAGAATACAAAAACATATATTGCAATTATCCAGTTTTAATTACTAAAAACTGAAAAGAAACTGAAGTCCAAATGCGGATTCAGTGTTTACACTTTACCGTTATAACCCCATCTAGCGACAATACTAGGGACTGTCTTTGCCCTTTTCGAAACTGTTCCCCGGCGACCGCTGTTCACGTGCAATGTTCTTTATTATAGAAAATTTAACTCTAAACTCATTGCAATGAATGCGCTAATCGACCGACTAAAATTTGAAAGGATTCTTTCATAATTGTAATGTTTCGATTTCAATCGTTTGTTTTACTTCCCAGGGTGCCGTTGAGATAACATTTAAAGACCTAATTGTATCGGACTTTGTGTTGGGAGAAGTTGTAACTTAGCACTAATCTGGATTCCAGTGTTTCGGCTACAACCTTAATTAAAGCTTAGGCGAGGGTTAAACTAATAATTACTCCAAGCGCATGATGTGTGCGCTTAAGTGATTTTGAAGAACGACAGAAATCTTTTAATAGATGTCCTAAATTAACCTGAAAATTTTGAGCCCCGCAAAGTTCATTAGCTCTAAATCACTTCGTGACATGATGAAGGGATTAATAACTCCCATGGCGATCCCCAAAAAAGCCACCCATCGAACTTTTCGCCACGATACGAATCAATAAACAAAATCACGATCTCCGGAAATCCGAGCGGAGTTCGAGATGCATTTCCATCTTTCGACGTCTTTTCACCCTCCGAATAACATCCCCAAAGTTCGTTCCCTTTTGCCGCGCGCAAGTGCGAAGGGGATGGGAGAGAGCCAGCGCGCCTGCGCGGCTCAACCCCTCGTGAACGTAGGAGACGCTTGATAGTGCCAAACGCGAGATCCTGCCGTGTTGTCGGCCTCCAAGAACATTCCTCCGTGGAGCGTCCGCGGAGGCGGTGGTTCCCGCTCTCTCACATCCCTGATAGCTCTGCACACCATCTTCTCTTAGTTCACAGTACCTCGAATCTTTGACCAAACATCCATCAAAGCTCCATACATCCAAAACCCTTCAGGACTTACTAGACTAACTATTCATAATTTATAGCGAATCGTTCCCATTTCCGTATTATTTCTAAAGAGCTAAAAGGAAGTGAGAGAGCGAGAAGGGAGTAGCATAGGTTATTTAAAGTGGGAACGAGACGACGGGATGAGCCTGCGCTTCGGGTCGAGGTAAGTGCACCCCGTTACGAGCGGCCACGTGTTCACGAAGTTTCCCTTTTTCAGGTCGAGCGTGAATCGCGCCTATTTGTTTCGTTCCGTTTTCGTTTTCATTTCCTCGTCACGCTTTGGTTGCCAGTTTGTTCAGAGAATAAAACTTGAGACCGATCTTCTTTCGGTACACCTCGCCGCTGCTTTTATTCCGTTTTAATACCGCGTAAAGAATAATTACGACGGGCTCACGTAATTGTTTGACGAGTTTACACAAAATACTCCGAAAATACCCAAAATTTTCACTTAAAATTACACGCTATCCCCTTATTTGTAATTTTATATTTGAATATGAAATGTATTCACACAATATTAGTGCTACATTTCTAATTACCTTAAATATAGTATAGCAGCGAGGAATACTTTTATTTATAATCTATATTTATTTTATACCTAATTTAAAAAAAAAAGTTTGTGTAACCCAAGGAAGTATATATGTTAATGATTTTAAAACAATAGTTCATTATTTATCTTTATTCATATTATGTGTAATAAGTAGTTAATTTTGAAAGCCCTACAGGCGGATCACATCGTGTTCCATATTTTAGTATTTGTGTGCAGATATCATTGTTATCTAGAAATATGCATGCATGTTTTCATCGCACTATATCTCTTGAAAAGCGCAGAGGGCGGCTTACGAGGATCTTGAAGCGTAAGGTCCTGATTAGCTCCGCATTGTTAAGGAAAGCTCCCGTCGTCTAGGCTTTAAAATACGTAAACGCTAATGTATAAATGTTTTAATGAGTCAATTGCAGTAACTTCCAGATTTTAATATTTTTTAGTAAATACAAACTTTTATATCATATTATTATATTAATACTTATACTGTATGTGTATATGTGGTTCAAATGTTTTCTAAGTTATCACCAATAGCCGATGTAATTTGTCAGATCCAAAATCAGGAATTATTGCATAGTCTTCTAACTCTATAGAGAGTTGATAAACTTTGTAGAGGAAAAAGGAATGAAAAAAGATAACTTTTTTTAAGATTTTTTTAAACTAACTAAAGAGAAATTGACTTTTCTCTCACCTCTAACACAGTACGGTACATTAGCAGTGATTTTTAGTATTATTAATTAAACTATTATAATAGAAAATTCTAAAACGAATTTTTAATATTTCTCGTCTAGATTGTAAGAGTTTGTTATATTTCAAATCATATTTCATAAAGATATATTTGATTTATTTTAACCAGATCTCTTAGAAGTCACAGTTTATTTTTTATGTACAGTATAGATAAGAACTATTTTATAACTACCTTACTTCGCGTGGCGTAAATAACAGAGAGAAATGTATACGTGTCAAAAAATATAGTCGAGTATAAGAAAGAGGCTAAAATTTGAAAATGTGCATTATAAATGATCGCGCCTTAGTCCCTTGCAGGTAAAGCTATGTAAAATCGGTTCTAAATGGAGTACTCCACTTTAGGAGTATCCCTATTAAATTTCAATTCTTTAAGGCTTATGGTTCCAAAGATATCGTGATGTGTATATGTATGTGAAAACACTGTTACAGTTTTCACAATACATTTTATAACGAAGATAGGGAAAGAAACGTTGTATTGCTGTTTTGAATTAACCCGCATTGAAATCGTCAAAAGTCCACCGTCACACTGCGTGTAATTAACGTACCGTGCAATTTTGGCTTATACGCGACGTACCCTAATCTCATGTAATTGAATAAAACGCGTCTCTATAAAGTACGGAATTAACGAAATCATCGAGTCATTCATTACTCGTCGTTGCAGTTAGTTAAACCGGCATTTGGCTGCCGGAGCTCGGACTCCAGCGGGGATGATTGCACGGAGGGGCGCTTTTGATTGATTGGATAAGACGGCCACGACTTTTGTCACTTTTGTTATAAAAATACCGCTTGTTTGTTTTGTTTATGATACCCAAATTAGTAAAAAAAACTCCAGATCACATGCCTGTAAAGAAATTCTCGTCGTAATTTGTAATCATCTTCATAATGATCCACGTAAGTAGTAATTTTCAGCCTAACGAGAATCTTAAAAGATTCTTGTGAGAGTTGTGGGAAATCGATGCTACCTTACAGCTTTATTTTTATACATTTACCGTTCTCTTTGGCGAACAAAACACTAACAGTGATAATAGGGTACACAATTTTAAGAAATACACTATTAATATTTATACAGTTTAAGATAAACGTAAACTCATTTGTATTAGATAAAGTCTCTTTGAAATAAAAGAGAAAAGTTACGGATTGGTGATTTTATTCATCTACGAAATAGGTTTTTTTTTTTTTTATAATATACCTATATTCCATAATAAGGCTTTATAAATTGAAAACGTTTTTTTAAGTACATGGCACATGTGTAGTTGAAATGTTCTTATTTCATTTGTTGGCGTAAGTAAACCTTTTTAGTACCTTTAAATTGACGAACGAAAATTTGTACTTTACCATAAACCAAATAACTCGTTGGGTTCGTAAGTTAAACAGATGAAATTTCAAAAGCTAAAAACAAATTATAAAAAACACCAACATATCGGCTAATAAAATTTATTAATTTCGTTTTTATTTGCTGCGAAATTATATATATATATAAACCGTCATAATAAGTCTCATAAAATGGCACTCGTTATTTGCGTAGATAGATAATTGGCAGCATATTATTTTTGAGTAATTTTGCGTCCGCTCTGTTTCCTTCCATTCAATCCCCCTAATTCACTTATAAAACTGGCAATCCGATATCCCGTGTCGGACACCCATCACGATATCCGGTTGGGCGCCGGATATTCGATATGGCGGAAGTGAGCTGCATGCGCATCGCAGATTGTGTCGCAATTTTACTAAGCTGATTATTAAGTGTGGACATTATATAGTTTCTCTTAAAGTATTTACAAAGTCGTGTACATACTATGTGTACATCAGATCATCTAGCCAGCCACCGGGGCGCCAGACACGGCGGCGCCGGAGTCTATCGATCCCCTCCCCTCCCCTCCACCGGGTCAAGTAACACCATAGAGTGGGTAGATAACGCATGCGCATTTTTTGTTTGTCCATATCCCATAGGATTATAGATTTTCTTCCATACACACTCCTCTTCCAACAGACCTAATCGGACTAGCGGAAGACCCACAGCGGCTACTCAAGGAACAAGTAGTTCGGATTTGGTGATTGGCTTTATGCATACTTCAAATTTTTTCTTTAATTTTTTTTTATTTTACTATTTCTTATTTTCTTTTCTTTTTAATCTTTTCTTGAACAAGGCGATGTTCCTAATCTACGCAAGAATTAAAGGTGAGTTTTTTGTTTCACTTATACGTCTAGATAAACTACTTTTTGCTTTTATAATACAAAACATTAAAATTTCGAAATTTGAATCACAAATAAAATTAAATTAAAAACTTTAAAAACATCGTTTTAATATTTTCAATTCTTGAAGTCCGTTATACCTATTTAAATTATATCTATTTTTTAATAAAGCAACTTCTACATATTTTTTTAATTAAATCATTTAATGAAAATGAAAAGAAAATACATATAACCGTACAAAGTACCTTCTATTATATTACTAGATTACTACAAGATACCATAATAATCATTTGATAAAATCGAAATAATTATGTTATAAGTAGGGCACAGTTCATCTTTTAACATTTTTTTGTCTAAAGTGAAATAATTCATTTTCAACTATTTCCAATAATCATATATAAAGTGATCACTCTGATTGGAATGCGATGGGCCAATAACGTCTTGCAGTACAGTCTGCAGGGACGAATAGTGAACAATAATTAATTTTAATTACAGCACTGACAACTGAATTTTGAAAATGATTTTTCTTACTATGTTATTATTATATTTTATAATTATTTAGGTATCCATTGATTTTTGGATATGGTGCATCATACATTGATTAAGAGACAACGTATACACAGGTTTTTTACCTATTTTCAATCACCTTTATAATGGATTTGACTACATTTTTGGCGCTGTAGTTAAACTTACGCCGTAAGTCAAGTAGCGTGGGATGAATGTTTGTGTCAACCACAAGCATTTCTTCCTAATAAGGCCGAACTTTGCGGCCGAAATCTGCGGGTCTAATCTACTTGTTTTGACCTAGCGACAATGCAAAACTCTAGGAACATAACAATAAATTTTGCTAATTTGGCAGTAGGTTTATTTAAATTAAATACGTAACTATTTTTTTTAATATACTAATAAAATCTATTAATAAATATTATTTCAGTCGTAGGATGTCCATTTCTGTACACAGTCTTCCCTACACTCATAAATCTATGATCATATAAAAAAATAATATTTATTTCTAATTTAAAACAAAACTTAACAATGTATAAGGAAAACTTACTTATTTGGCTTTTATTCGAGATATTTCACCTCATTATGTTCAAACTTCGTGATAATATGAAAATATATTTTTCCTTTTTACATGTTCACATTAAAGTTGAAAAGCAACCCATTAGCTCAAAGTAATATAACAATGGAGTAGAAAGTAACAATTTATGACACCATAATAATGTGAAATACGTTTATCAAAACACTGTAACCTAATACGATAACTGCGTATCAACAGTGTTACACGCCGGTCGAGTTGACACGCGCCGGGATGTGTCGGAGGCTGCGTTTTGTCAGCCTTGTCACACACAACCCTTTGTCGCCATTGTCTCGAACGCCGGCTAAGAGGTTTCCTATACCCGGCTGAGAGGGGTCATTATTAAATAATCAAGTCTATTAAGTTCGTATAGGGTTACCGTTGTCTTTGCACTGTTCAGTGACGCCGAGTTTACTTTTCATAAGAAACAATAAACTATTATATTATAACTATTCTTTTATAAAAGGTTATTGGATATAGATGTAAAAGCGTTAGGCGTTAATGCGAAGCTCATTTGTCTGCAAAGAACTTTAAAATTTTTACCCATATATCAATCATCAAGTATAAAGTGAAACACTTATATTTATGTCTGTTCTGGCAGTGCAAAGTCCGCAATGACTGATGGTGAACAATAATTTTAATTTGTACTACGTTATCTCTAAGTTATTGTTTCAGAAATCATAAATTCTTTTGATAAAATGAACCCCTTTTAAAGCTATAACACTTATAATCAATCACCCTCTATATTTGAATTAGTTATGATCATATCACACATTTATATTATATAAATATTATGATGATTTACTTTTACGATTAGAGCGTATGTGCGACAAATGTACTTTGTTTGCTGTTATTGTGGTTCATTGAACTTTGACGCCTCATTTTTTCAAGTTTGCAGTGATCTATTTTTAAATTTTGCTTGCAATCGAGTTCGAAATTCTTATCCTTATTTATTTTATCCGAGTAAGATAATCATCATTTGACACTATATGACGTCTTCTACAGGGTCCTCCCTTAGATTTCCAGAAGACCTGGTGGGAATGGCTTGTATCCTCTTTGTCTTTTCACGACTTTTACGATATCGTTCATCCTTATGGGTCTACGTGCTACGCTGATTTTACCAATCTTTGATCCCTACACTAGAACTTTAAGATTTGTAACCTTGGTATACAAAAACTTATGCAGATTAATCATAAATATTGGAATATTAAAAAATATTTGGATGTACAATAGTATCCGCGTATTCCAGTCACCCATTGCGCCGGCTATTCAATCAGTATATGTAAATATTTTAAATAATATGATTACATTTTAATTAATTCTGATCGATTTCGGCCATTACTTAATGCGTTCCATCGAGTTGCATCATCAAACTGACGCGTTGTGTGCATCAGTCCGTGAACGGAAACGAATCCAAATAAGTACACAGAGTTTATTTATTATTAAATAGCTAATATATTATTTGGCATCTCTATCAGCTATTTACGGATCAAATGCGTCCTTACTTATTTACATTCGGTTACGTTTAGATATAAATACATCGATTTTTAACAAAAATCGAATCATTCAATAAAGATCGAATTTATAACACAATTAAGTTTATATACAAATTCAAATCTTTTCACTTCATTATTTAGTGGAAATACAAAGACAATAGTACAACAACACATTTGCCTTATCTTTTTATTTTTCTGTATTTGAGGAATAAATCAATGTGAGTTGAATAATACTGGGTGATTTATTACAGTGGTAAATACTTTAAAATGGTGAATTAACCCCTGATTTATTAGAAAAACACTTATCCAACCACTGTATAAAGAGATCGCCAATAAATATGATACATTAATTTTTTTTTTATAATGGAATGCGACAGACCATAACTTCTACCAGGACAAAGCTTGCAGAGACATAATAAATCAAAATTAACTTTAATGTGTAGTAATCCGAATTTTAGAAACGCTGTTTCTTATTATATTATCATTATTGTATCTAGGCTATCGATTTTTGGATAGGGTGTACTGCATATTAATTGACAGCCAATGAGCTTCTCGTTCACTTCAAAGATTTTACATCTGTAACTAATGAACTTGTTAAACCTTGATAAAATGTCTATAACTTTTAATTTCACACGAACATCTTAACGTCTCAAACTATTGTTTAGCGTTTGTCATCCCACGACCCGACCCTCGCCCTCTTGTTTAACACACGATAAAGAAATATTTCACGGCCTATCATAAACATGTCATATTGTCTTATTGCGTGCTGGTGTTGGGAGTTATTTGCTGTACTGAAATTCATCTCAATTTCATGAATATTAGATTATATTAAATATATACTGGTCGTATACTAAAAAGAAAATTACACAAGATTCTAGACAACGCGTCCTGCAATTGTAATTCATGGTTTTTTACAACTAGATTACCACAACTCACGGTCTCTTTACTTATGAGTTTAGAAAAAGGTCTGCAAAGAACGGTATTAATCCAGAAATTTTTACCTTATAAAAATATTCGTTTTGATAAAAAAAGTATGCGGTCAGAGCAAAAATAGAATATCTATACTTAATGTTAGTGTATTTATGACATGAATTTTACTAACTGTCGTTGAAATTTGAGAAATACTTCTTAAATGACCTTTGTATAATGCTAAAAATGTAAGAATGATAGGTATTGTCCGAATAAATGTGTACTCCGCAAAAAGATAGTCGCGTGGTTGCGCTGTATATTCTTCCCCAGAGACTTATTATCCACTCCAACGAAGTGGTTTGTGTCCGGCAGTGAGACGAAAAATAAATTACTTTGCCTTGATACGTAACTTAAGATTAACAGGATCTATAAAGGACCTGTGCTACTAACACAAAATGCATTTTTCAAAAATAAAAAAAGAATTTGGGGTGCTAAAATGTTTTATTACGTAATATATGTCATTACTGACTCATTCGTCTAGAATTCACTTGCTTATAGCATTAAAAACTATTAAAATTCCGAAAGGGCCGTCTGCGGGCCATTTCAATCCGTTTTATGCAAAATACCGTGCAATAACTCGCGCCCTTATGACGATGGACCCTTTTAATGAACGCATAGGAATTCTGCTGCGACTTCTCTATATTTATTCCTTATGTCTACGTGTTAAAGTTCAAGTTATTTGTTAAGCAGACCTATTTATATTTGACAAAGTTGTTAAAAATTAATAGGTTTCATTTGAAGTTATATGGCCTCTTTAGTTTTATTTTGTTTTGCAATATCTTTAATTATTTTTTATATCTTAATGTAATACTCTTGGCATATGATATCCAATCGTTTTTTCCTCTCCGTAGAACATCTCTGAAATCATGAAATTATTTCTGAAACTTAAGTCATTCATTTGGCCGTGGATAAGTTTATTTAGAACGCGGTCTATGTTTCGTATGATACCTAAATATTTAACAATTTAGAATTGAAACATCTCTGTAAGAGGTGTTTCATTTATTTTAGGATCGGGTGATGACAAATTAACTGATAACAAATGAGTTATTTAATCACCCATTGAAACCTTTTACACTTTAAATCAATCATCCTGTAGGTTTTTTTTAATTTAGACGTCTTACAGAACCTAAACTCTTTATCTTCTCCACAGTACTAATTGAAATCGGATAGCGTTATATATCAGTCTTGCTTGCTTACTCTACGGTGTATAGGTCGTAAAATCAGTGACGCGAACAACACAGCAGGATATACGGGATATATAGCCTTACTATGTATATTTATTCGGAAAGCTCTACAGAAATCCACTGATTTGTAGTTTATTTTAATTGTAAGAAAAATATTATATTGTGTTAGAACGTGTTATGTGAATAAAGAGTGACTTGGATAGTTTTCTAAGGATAAACTTACTCGTTGGAGCAAGTTAAACGTGATAATAATCATCATCATTATTATGTGAACCTATAGACGTCTGCTGCGAGGAGGCCTTCGCTGAAGTTCGCTCCGGTGACTGGTGCTGCGCTGCCCGAATCCAGCGATGTATACATAATAAAATCTCAAATATCTTTATAATTTGAACTGTTCTCGTAAGTTCTATCACTTATTTGGACGCGGTCTTATAAAGAAGATAAATTCCATTAAATGTATTTTTCGCGTAACTGGTATTACCACAACATACGTTCACGTACAAAATATCTTTAGAGCTTTTAACGTACCGTGACGTTTTACGGTCTTTAAAAGCGCGTATTAAAATAACTTGTACGCCTGTTGAAAATAAAAGAAAATGCTCCACTACTTATATTCGGTTTAATATTTAAGAGTTTGCATTAAAATAATAAATGTTTGATAGATATGTCATCAAAATTGCAGATGTAGGACACATTGCCAGACATAGGTTTCGCCCATAGATTTCCAATAGGACCGGCTGGAATCGACTTATATACGGCGTCTCCGGACGACTTTAGCAAGGTCGTCTTTCTGGTCTGAAAGATTTCAGATACAAAAAAATTTAGATTATTATTATCCCCAATACATGTATTTAAGTTTTCCGGAAAATCATTGTAGTTGGTAGTCAGTCGAAAAATGTTTTTCGAAAAAAAAAATAAACAATAGCACAGATTTGACAGTATGTACCATTTAGTTTACGTTACGAGTACCGTTTAGTTAGTGATTAAATAAACATTAACGTTCCAATTTCTTTACTAAAATTAGATACTAATACATGACATCATGGACCATAAAATCAATCTAGAACACACGTCGATCTTCGCTTTAAACTAACATCTAAAATAGATTTTAATGTAAATGTTGTGTTTGACTTCATTACAAAACATTCAATGTATTAAAAAAAAATTATTTACTAGATAGTTGTTGCGTAAAAAACGAACCTTGTAGCAAACAATAGTTTTACATAAAGTGCTATTTGCGATCTCAAATAATTTTATCGAATATTAACTTCATCTGGTTTATAGATTTTTGGGTTTACTTTAAACCTTTTGCTCTAATGTGGTAGTAATACATATACATCAAAATGTACAAATTATGAAAGATAAATCACATTTATTTGCGTATGAGGAACATAAGAATTGTGTCCAAATTAATATTAGGTTATACCTGTTGGTTTGTTTGTAAACACTAGCAACACATGATTAAACGATTTCGCGAAAGTTGTAACGTAAGAATTTTATGTTTTATATGTAAATTTGAAATAAAATGTCTATATGTGTAGTACATATAAGCATTCGTGTTTGAAAATAAATTCTAAAAAAATTACAAATTTTCATTGTATTTCTGATATTTATTTTACTGAGCATTGAGTAATAATTCGTTTTATTTTTTTAAATACATTAAATAGGATTTATAATGATATGATTGGAACATGACTTTGTGTCTTCAAGGTGTATAAATACATTGAGAGGTCGAGATTAAATCTAAGGCGGGTGGCGTACAGGCGCCGGCCGTTAGTATTGTGCAGGATAAAAATAAACTATTGGATGAAGCACCTTACCAGATTATACTCGAGCTTTCTAAATCTTTGTGTTTTTGTACAGATGTGGGAGCAACTTTTTCCTATACTTCTATCTTGTTATAAATTCACAATGTCTTAGTTTTAGCGCAGTAGTGACCACAAAAAATATTCCCTTAGAGCACGCATTCGAAACACTTAGTTTTAAATTAAAGAACTCCATTACAGAGTAGCTCCATTCGTTTCTAGTTCTATTTCATGAGACATTCTTCTCATGGCTTACACAAGTTTGTCGGTGTAAATGATCCTAGGTGAATAAGAAAATATAAGATTAGATCATAAGTTTCAGTTCGACCCTCAGGTGTATGAAATCTTATTTTTTATTTCGTATCAGAAATATTTTGTGAAGTAAACGGTAGACTGTTACGTGAACCAATTTAACCTCCATTACGGGCCTCCCCGTTATGGGCGTTTAGTTCACAAGTAGGTCGAGGCACGAGTTTGACGAATATGAAACTCGGAGCTACATTTCATAGCAGCACATGATTCGATCTTGTTATAATATTATAAACGCTGTTATTGATTTTTGACTGAAGTTTCATTTCGAATCTAAAAATAAAAATACTAAGAATATTTAAAGTTTTACTTCTTATACTTACTCCTTGTAAGATTAATCAAATATAAATTGAACCTGGTGGATAACACTGGATACAGGGCGCTTCCAACCGGTTGGCTGAAATGATGATGATGATGATCTTAATTTAAAACGCATTTTTTTCCATAAACAGCAAGAGAAAAGGGAAATCTGTGACATAAATTTTAACCTTCTCAATGTTTTACAAAAACAAAAAAGAAGGAAAATGGCTCCGTAAAGATTATATCTTTCACTTCACTGTTGCTATTCATTTATACAAGGTATAAGAGTAAAGCTTATAAAAAAGGTAAATATATAGTTCATATACCAGTTAAAAGCTTTATAACTTTTACACTCATTTCCAATCATTCTATATAAAGTATGTAAATACGTTAATATTTTTTTCTAAATTTGCAGGGACAATAAATAATTTTAAAAACGCTTTTTCTTACCATGTTATACCTACGTTACGTGTACCATACATTAATTGACAGCGATTTAGCTATACATTTACCCCGCCAAAACCTTATAAACAATCACCTGTATAGTAGGAAAGTAAAAAATAGATAATATGTCACAAATAACAGGTTGTCAAATATCTCCCTTCCGCTTTTTTGCTCTTTATTCAATGCTTTATAAAAAGTGTTACAGTGATCGGATTTAGTTCAAATATGCGCCGTTTTGTTCGATAATCTGTTTCCATCTAGACGGCAACTTCATAATACCTCCCTCGTAGAAGCCCCCCTCCTTATTTGCGAAGAACTCGGACAGCCACTTTTCACAAACCTCTTTTGAGTTTAACTTTACACCACCAAGGGCGTTCGCCATGGACAGGAACAGGTGGTAATCACTTGGCGCTATGTCCGGGCTATATGGTGGATGTGATAAAACCTCCCATCCGAGCTCCCGTAGCTTCTGGCGAGTCATCAACGAAGTGTGTGGTCTGGCGTTGTCCTGGTGGAACACTACACCCTTCCTGTTGGCCAATTCTGGAGGCTTCTGGTCGATCGCCTGCTTCAAGCGGTCCAGTTGTTCGCAGTAGATGGTAGAATTAAGCGTCTGGCCATATGGGAGCAGCTCATAGTGGATGATTCCCTTCCAATCCCACCAAACACACAGCAAAACCTTCCTGGCCGTCAATCCCGGCTTGGCCACTGTTTGGGACGATTCACCGGCCTTCGACCACGACCGTTTTCGCTTTGATATTGTCGTATGTGATCCATTTTTCGTCGCCAGTCACCATCCGCTTCAAGAATGGGTCGAGTTCGTTCCGTTTCAGCAGCATATCGCAGGCGTTGATTCGGTCCAGAAGGTTTTTTTGCGTCGAATCATGCGGCACCCAAACATCAAGCTTTTTTTATCCAGCCTTCTACAGATGGTTTAAAATGGTTTGGTGACTAACTCCCATCTCCTGGGCGATGTCACGAGATGCCACATGCTGGTCTAACTCGATGTAGTCCATGATTTGATCGGTATTTGTCGTCACAGGTCTTCCGCCGGCTGGCTTATCCATGGTGTCGTTTTCGCCGGCTCTGAATCGTCGAAACCATTCCTCCGCGGTTCGAAGTGATAGAGTATCATCCCCCAAAACAACATTAATCTCACGGACCGTTTCTCTAGCGGATTTGCCTTTTACGAAGGAAAACTTTAAAATAGCGCGAATTTCGGCGTTAGTGAACTCCATGTTTACACGTTTATAACTGTTGAACGCAATATCCAAACTAATCATGCATAGCGTCGTTTTGTAGGTTATGTCAAGACCTTTCAAATTATGTATAGTATTGCCAGATACGAGCTCTGTAGCGCTTTGTACATAGCCGCGAAATTCAAAAGACAAAAAGGCGGAAGGGAGATATTTGACAACCTTTTATCACATTTTTCTGTTCAAAGAGAAGCTGCGTGGTCTCCAATATGTTAAAAAAGATCGTTCATTGATGTAAATTAAGTGGTTTATGTACAATAAGTTATGTTTTCTTTGCAGGCGGCGAACGTGTCGAGCGAATCTCAAGCGGAGGAGGGCTCGTGACGCAGCCTCCGCGAGCGCCTGGAGCAAGCCCTCCAAGACAACTGGCGCCGGCTGATTGCCCCACGCTCCGTAAGTACTTCCGCAAACTTATCGACAGTCACGCAGTAAACATCCAAGAAGTTTCGGTGACTAACACTTTCCTACGTCCAAAGTGATTAGAACTTCATTCATCATCATTATCATCATCATCATGTCAGTTGATAGACGTCGACTGCAAGGTGTAGGCCTCCCCCAAAGATAGTCAGTAAGACCGGTCTAGCGAACTACCCACGCTGCGTCTATCGACTTGTAGACGCCACTTAGAATCTTAATGTCCTAACGGCTTTGAACTCTATTCAGATGATCATAATACTTTTTCAATCGATTTATTTTTTTATTCAGGATATTTGGACCTTAAGCTATTAAATAAAATAAAGTTTGGCAGAAGTATTACGTTTTTACTCATATGTAATATAATAATAATTATACTTTTATATATAGCCCGGCACATCGAGAAGGTAGTCCCTATCGTGCAGTGCTGTTAGGTTGGTATGTGTATTTAACCATTTAAAACCATCTGTGTACATAAAACATTAGCATTTCGACGTTCCATATCAAATGCCAGGTACTATAGCGACAGTCTTTCAAATATTCCATATTGTTGTAATATATATTTTATACTAAAATAATTGATTTCCAAATTCGAGTTGAAGGTAAACTTCTACCACAACTAGTCAATGCACAGTGTAAAAATAATCCTTTCTCGGAAACTTACGTTGACCATGCTACCGACCTTGGTTACGAAATATGTTAGTGCATCGTGATGTCATCTCGCGGAGCGCATCGCATGTTACGATGTACTGTTTTTATATTGCTTTTTGATTTTATTTCATCTTTCGTATTAATATCACTAAGTACATTTATCACTATGTGTTGTTTTTAAAATTATGACACAATTTGTTAAATATTTGCAGAGGCCTTCTCGACATTGATTATAAATCAAATCTTTTTTAAGAATCTAATAATTTATCGTGAAGGTAATCTAATAACAGTGATCTAGTAGTAAATAGTACAAACTCTGCCATACAACGAATTATTTATAATATAGTATAATTTGTTTCCATCTGGCCCGATTAAAAATCTAGAACAGGCCTATGTCCACCACGACATCCTAATACTGAAATAATATACACCAAGAAAGACTTATTAGGTCGTAATGTAACTAAATTATGACAATGTATCTTTGTACATTAAATTTTTAATGAGATTTCGATGTAAATGATACTAGTTGTTTCTCCGCTCGCTTCGCTAATTTAATAAATGCCCCCCAGCTCCTTTTGCTAGTGAAATTTCGTAAAATTATTGGCTAGAAAGTAATACTCCTAACAAATTTCAAGTCATTTAGCATTTTGGTTCTAGAGATAACGTGATGAATGAGCAGTTTAAAGATAGAACTCTCTTATGTGAATTTAATTGGTAAGAAAAAGACAATCTCGAAATTACATCAGGTAAAAAGGTTTACAATTGTAAAATCCTCCCGCATGTACGCACGACGCAGACCTCACGGAGGTCCGCGTATCCCGCAGCGCGTTCCGGTAAGGTCTCGCGCGCACTCGATTCGCGGCTTTTTTGTCCATCTTTCCAGCAATTCGTCGACACCGGCTTCCATATACCAGCCGATGCAACGCGGTACCGTTAAACGAACGCACGCCTTCACTATACGTATTGATTACGTTTCCTTTAGTTCCGTCAAGCGGCAAATAAACACAGAAACAAAAATATTGATGCTATATTAATAGTCTAAATCACAATCCAAAAAACTGTACAATGCTATGAATATCCCAGCTAATTTTACAATATGTTTTCATATGTAAATATCAAGGCATTTTTAATGACTAAAATATTTAATAAACAGTGTAAATAAGTACAAATCGCAAGTGGCAAGACAATATCTACATATTGTCGTTACCTCAGACAATTGGTAAATAATATTTGCCAACATTTCACAATTGTTAACGTTTGTTGTTTATTATAACCGCTGTTGGCATGTCTAAAAATTTTAATAATAAAAAAAATTCTTTTCGTTTGCACACATTTGTCTACGTCTTTATCATAAATTTGTTTTATTGCACTAGACGATTAGGCATGAGTAACATATGCATATTAGACCAAGGTGACTTATGTTCAACAGTTATCCTTGTGATTTCCCGTAAAAATAATAGCAGTACTGTATTTGAACCTTTACAATAGTAATACATCGTCGTAAAATGTGTCTACAATCTAAATCATGCTTTATTTTCGCCTTGTTTCAAATAAAAAAATAAACTGTCGGGTATCATTATAAATCTACTAGTGTTATATTTAGATTAATCCCTAAATTTTTAAGGAAAATTTGCTAATAATGACTAAACGCTTGTAATAGTTAATATATTAGTCACTGATTTTAATGATTCATGTTATTTATTACGGTGTAGTAAATTATTATTATTTACCCCGCGTCTCATCAGTTAACCTTGTGTCTACACCATTGACACTCGTTTTAAATCAGACGTTACTACTAACATCGCGTTTAAGTTTAATTAGATATTCATTTTGTTTTTATTTATAAATGTTAATTAAAACAATTGTTAATTGTTAATATTTTTTACATCAACATAGGAGTTCAGAAGCCGTCCACGACACAGCTCCTTCAGCCAAGAGAGACCGCGACAGAGGAGGGCCAGCGCGCATTCCCTCGACCTCGAGAGGCCGGATAACTTCGCCACTATACACAGGTGACTTGACCTCGGTCCACTGACATATTGACGTTAATTATTTACGAGTTCACAGTTTAACATGCACAAGATTTTAGATTTTTTATCCAAGAACATGTCCAAAGGAAGTTAGTAATTAAAAAAGTCAATTTATTTGACGTAGTTACCAATTGCAATAAATTACAATAGCGACACTCGCATTAGAGCTCATAAAATAATATAACCTCTTTATTATGTATAGTTAACTATTTATCAATTACAATAGCAGTGCGAATCGACAAAAGGACAATTTTTTTTTTTATTTTATTTTAAATTTACACTTCGACATATTCAGGGGATACGAATAAAATTTATAGAACTACGTTTTGAATTCGAAGAGCGGCTAATGTGGGTGGGTTTAAATATTTGTTTTTCTCCAATGTTAGCTGATTTTAAAATTTGATTGTTTTTCCTGTCATTCTATAATGAATCTTGCAATCTAACCATTATGCTCAAGGTATCTTTTCACTGATTTGCTCTGTAGAAATACATCGTTATTATAGACAATTGATATCCTTGTAAAACTACCACAATTTAAACTGTGTTGGCGTTTTGATGACATAAGCTTATTGTTGGTTTCGTGTTTTTTGTACCGTTTTATGTATACGCAATAAATATATGTATAAGTAAAAAAAAATATTTTGAATGCCACCAACGATAGAAATAATATCCCGAGCTATGTATGCAAATAGTGCCACTACTGTCCACAAAATAAATAAACAAGAGTATATACAGGTGATTGGTTATCAAAAAGTTTCAAATTAAAACTTTTACACCTATTTTTAATAATCCCTGTATAAAATTATCATTCCGAAATATGTTACATTTTTTTTCTATTGAATTGTGATATGCCAATAACTTCTGGCAGTACAAAGTCAAGGACAGTAAACAATAATAAATTTTAATGTGGTAATCCGAATTTTGATAACAATTTTCTTACTAAACATAGGAGCTATATGTTTACTTTTAAATCTTTTACATATATAACCCATCAATGTGTATCCTGAATATTTAAAAATAAGCATTAGTTAATAATATGGGTAATTGTTTCAGAGCGCAATCCCTAAGCAAAATGGCAACTTTATCACTGAAAATTTCATTGGAGGGCGGGAAAGTGGTCAAGACCATTCAGTTCGATCCTTCCACCACCGTGTACGACGCGTGTCGGATCATCCGTGAGAAGATTCTGGAAGCCAGTGCTAGCGATCGTAAGTATCCAGTCTAGTTCAACTATTAAAAAATTACTATTTGAAATATAATTTTAATTTAATCTATATTTCAGCGTCTCTCATTTTTGATTTCATTACGAAGCCCACAGTGGCTTTCTTTACCAGGTCGAATCAATAATGACGAGATCCTTAGACGAATGACAATTATTGACTTAACCCACGGAGTTGCAAATTAAAGTGGCAGTGAGCCCTTCTGGAGTCTAGACCATAAGACCGGCAAACGTAACCTAGGATGTCCACCCACAATGCCAATAGACGTCTTTATTAATGTTATTGGAAGGCGCTGAATGTAGGCAGTTGCATTATAATCTTATTTTCGTTTATCTATGTGCTGAAAGACATTTGTTTTATCCCTGTAAATAATATAATAATTAAATTTGATAAAATTTCCCCTCGCAGCCAAAGAGTATGGTTTGTTCTTGGCATCCGAGGAAGACAACAAGAAGGGAATATGGTTGGAAGCATCTCGAAGCCTCGACTACTACATGCTGCGAAGCGGTGACTTGCTGGAATACAACAAGAAGACACGCAATCTGCGCGTGAGGATGTTAGACGGTGACTGTTTATTATTTAATGTAATTTATATCGTGCAAGTGCAGTTATAAATGTAACGACTATTGAACATGACTACTGCTCAAGCCATTCCACTGATTATATCTATTTGTATAAATAATTGTACAAAAACTAGAATATCAAAAATGTAATATAAAGTAGTACTGGCTCTCCCCCGTATTTTGCGAACTTAATCAACGCCCTCTTTTAGCCTCAACTGTGATAGAGCGATAGGAGTATTTATACCAAATTTCAAATATCTAAGTCTTAAGGTTCCAGAGATATAGCGATGGATGGAAATCTCATATATAGATAGATTAGAATTTGCCAATTTAATGGATTCTTTTAAGAGAAATGTAAATAGATCGTTACTGTTTATCAATTTTATAAAAGAGTAACTTCGATAATGAAGAATTAAAAAGTAAACAAGTATTGTGGTCTAAACTAAAGTAATATTAAATGTAAAAATGTTGTGTATGTTCTAATATGTAATTCTGCTGCAACACAGGTACTGTAAAGACGCTATTGGTGGACGACAGTCAGATCGTGGCTAATCTAATGGTGGTGATCTGCACCAAGATCGGCATCACCAATTACGACGAGTATGGATTGGTAAGGAATTCAAGTGTAAATTCCTTTATCCTTCATCATTTTGTCAATGCTGCAATAGATGTTTATCCATTGCATTAAGGAGTCAGAGAAGATTCTAAAACTGCCAAAATATAACATTAACCTGTTCGACTATCATGTAGTAATTGGGTCATCACTAGTGGTCGGATAATTGATTGAATGTTTAGATAATATTTTTTTTGGCGAAGAAATTATGGAGACTACCTCAAAGTGTTCACAAACAAGTGTATTTTGTCGTTTCACTCGCCCATTCATCATCATCATTTCAATTGAGGAACGTCCACTGCTGGGCATATGCCTCTCCCATACTTTCAATTGGAACGCGTCAAGTTTAGATTATTTTGTATCTGAATAACCACTCCCGGGTTATCACTAACCTTCTTCTAAAATTATTTTTTGTGTCCTATCAAGCATAAAAATTATTCATAAATTGTACGATAAATATTTGTTACAGGTTCGCGAAGAACAGAAGGAAGAAGTAGACCCATGCGAGAAGCCCAACTACGGAACGCTGACGTTGAAACGCAAGCATCAGGAGAAGGAACGTGACGCCAAAATGGAGCAGCTAAGAAAGAAATTGCGCACTGACGATGAAGGTAAATTGAATGTATTTTAATAAAATATAGTAATTTAAAGATTTTTACATTGATTTATAATTACAGATTAGTTTAATATTATTATTTATTACTTATTATATATAAAATAATTGTTTGCATAAAATTGCATTCATATTCTTCTATCTATCACTATATATGCCACGGCCTCATTTGTTTTTTAAAGTTAGACAACTTCATTGATTTGGCCAAGCCTTACTGATTCCATCTATCATGCCACTCCAAGTTTTTATATAGCCGAACATACGGACTATTTAGAGTCTACATTGAGTTACCTCGAAAATAAATAGACATACTTTATAAGTAATAAAGCCTAATTAATATATGCCAGTGAACTGGGTGGAGCCGTCAAAGACTCTACGAGAGCAAGGCGTGGAAGCGTCGGAGACACTGCTGCTTCGTCGGAAATTGTTCTACTCGGATCGCAACGTGGACTCTCGTGACCCAGTGCAGCTGAATCTGCTGTACGTGCAGGCGCGAGACGCTATACTCGCCGGCACGCATCCCATCACGCAAGACAAAGGTACCGTCTCCTCACACCTCTTGTAGGACGTCACTTACAAGGTAGACAAACTTGACTACCTATATATATAGTCTTCAGTAAGTTACAAGTTTGTAATAGTGTAGAAATTTACACGCCTATGCTCGCGATACCAAAAATAACTTATTAATTTTTTCAGCGTGCGAGTTTGCCGGAATACAGTGTCAGATACAGTTTGGTGATCACAAAGAAGACAAACATACACCAGGCTTTTTAGAGTAAGATATTTCACCTATCACTATAAATATAATACAATAACATTTCCTCAATTAAATTATCCTCCCTATGCACAACTTTACTCTACCAAAAATACTCAAATGCAAGGGGCAATTTTGAAATTACTAACATTAAAATACAATCAGACGTGGTTGCTTACGATGGGTCTCATAATCATAACATCGCTTGTGGAAGTGATATACCATTATAAGGAGAGGAGAGAATTTAAAATATGTTCACACTTTAAAATGTCTGTTTTGTCTGAAAAATTTTCGATTTTTCCTGTTCCAAACATATAAATAATTCATTAACTTTGCAGCCTCAAAGAGTTCCTGCCCGCATCATACGTTAAGGTCAAGGGCATCGAGAAGAAGATATTCAAGGAGCACCGCAAGCATGCAGGCCTCAGCGAGCTGGACGCCAAGGTGCTATACACAAAGAGTGCCAGGGACCTGAAGACCTATGGAGTAGCATTCTTCCTCGTTAAGGTAAAGAACAAATCAAAGTTAACTTGCAGTCACAGATTTGAAATTTAATTTATAAAAGTAAATCTTAAATTTGGGCAAACTATCGTCAATAATAAACATAGTGAAAATGTTTTAAAAAGTGTGACGTCATCAGTTTTATCGTCATGACGATTCATGATTGTTATGACATGCCATGTGTTGAATCTTCCAAAGAAAACTTGAAGAATATTTGTATAATAACTTTCCTCCACAAGCATAGCTATTATCTTCATCAGCATCTTTGTCTATCTGGAAAAATTAAACATTATTTTTTTATTTTTTTATATTTCTTGCGTTGTTTTAAAATATATTTTAATTTTTAATAGGAGAAAATGAAAGGCAAAAATAAGCTAGTGCCTCGTCTATTGGGTGTTACGAAAGACTCCGTACTGCGACTCGACGAGAAAACTAAGGAGATCCTGCAAACTTGGCCCCTGACCACTGTTCGACGTTGGTGTGCCAGTCCGAACACATTTACCTTGGACTTTGGCGACTACAGGTACAAATCATCATCATCATTATCATTTCAGCCATAGGACGTTTACTGCTGTATACAGGTCTCCGCCATAGATTTCCAATAGAACTCGTTGGAAGCGCGTTTTGTATATTTGATATGTACATTATATTTACCAAAATAGTATTTTTTAAATTACATATAAAGCTTAAATGACAGTATTTGGTTCTTCCTCATAAAAGATCCGTGTTTGACTCTCATTCTTCAAAGCTATAGTACTCATATTTGTTGATTCTATACATCGTCTTTGTTACGATGCTTTAAATAGTCTATTTGACTAAATGATATTCTATTCTATAGCATCACCTTTGTCCATTTTATATTCAGTTTCTAATTTTCGTTTGCACTGTTTGAGTATAATTGGCTATGCAATTTGTTTTAAATCAATATGTTAAAATAATCTAGTAATGTACTTACCGGCGGTCGTTAGGGCTAAAAGTTTATCTAGTGCAATCGCGAGCCAGTAGACGTGGCGTAGGTATGTCTTCCACTAGGTGGACCGACGACGTAGTCAAGGTTGAGGGAAACGGCGGGATGTGGACACCGTAAGGCTGCTTATCATGACCATCTTTAAGGGAGGCCTATGCTTTGAAGTGGACGTTTATCGGCTGACATGATGATGATGATCTGAGTTTTCTTTTGGAAACGTAGGCCTTTACTAAAATACTAAAAACATTTTTATTAGTTTAAAATTTGTGAAAAAATAACTTTAAACCTTTTTCCCAGTGATCAATATTATTCGGTGCAAACAACGGAGGCGGAGCAGATACTGCAGGTGATTGCGGGCTACATCGACATCATCGTTCGCAAGCAACGCGCAAAAGACCACCTGGGTATTGAAGGCGACGAGGGTTCCGCTATGTTAGAAGATTCAGTTTCACCTTCCAAGTATGTATAGTATAAACTTATTCATCCAATTAGACATGATTTCTTACATCATAAAGATACGAGAACCGCTCACCCGAGATGATCTAATATTTTTTTTGATGTGATATTCATTTATGCATAATGTTATCTACATTATTTACATTTACCATGTGGTCAATGTACTTCATTTCATTGAAACTAGAATCAGATTAAGCTCTTTTATAATGACATCCTTTCCATAACTTAAAACTATGAGTATTCCAAAAAAAAAATACTAATTTTATTAAGGTCAATCTGGTAAAGTTAATTTTTATACACAGGATTTTTTCACTAAAGATTAAAATTCTAAGATGTTATTGTACTTATAATTAACTTAAAAATGTTTATCACTGCCACAGGGCCAATATAATTCAACACGACACATTCAAATCTGGCAAAGTAAACATGGAGTCCGTCGCGAAACCAGCAGTTCTCAGACCAGGAGCTGAAGGTAACACTATCATGACATGTACATTTGAATTATTATTGATCAGTCCCTTATTATATATTTTATTACTTATTTTGCGAAAGACTGCTTTTTATTTTAGATTTTTTTATTACAACAGTATGTATCGATTATATTATACCTAAGCTTTTAAATTTTGTTTGCAAAGGTTTGTGTAAATATTGCTTGTTATATTTCATTGGTTGCAACTAGGTGCTAAGCCGTTCGCCGTGGGTCACCTGACTGGAGCCCAGCAGACTACCGTCTCTGGTCAGATCATCACGGGACACACGCCGCCAACCGTCAGTACATGTTTATTTTATTTTAATTGTAAATAGGTTATATTAATTGTTACTGGCTCTGCAATTCACGATAACTCCCAATTGCCAATTGTAAATTTATTATATGTGCAAAATTTTGGTTACCGTTAATTAACAAAACGTAATCGTATCGAAAATCAAGTGCTATTTTTTTACGATAGACAATCTTCACGGGCCAACCATATACATGATGACTGATTATATGTGTAAAAACATAGTGTGAATGTGAGCTCATTTGATGCCAGTCATCAATGTATGGTATACTCTGTCAAAAATCAATGGCTTCAGAAATAACAAATAATGTAATGATAATATAGTAAGAAAAAGCGTTTTCGAAATTCGATTACGTACATAAAAAAAATTGTTTACTCTCTGTCCCTGAAAACTTTATACTGCCGGAAGATAATGGCCTGTCTTATTTTAATAGAGAGAATAAATTAATATCCCATATTTTACAATTTATACAGGACAATTGGAAATTGGTATAAAAGCTTTGTGCACTTTATCATGAAAATTAATGATATCAAAAATTGATCTAGTGAATTAAACTACATTTACTGCTTTAAAAAGTAATTTAAAATGCGAACACTTTATCACTGAATAAATTATCATAAAATGTTTTCTTTGTATTCCGAATATAAGAGGCTTACATAGCAGTCAGTAATGAATTATATTTATTTTGTTTGACAGTTCTTGCAGTATTTGTTATACAAAAACTATAACAATAGTTTGTAATCTTTAATAAAATTAAACGTTATGTTTTGTTTGTTTCACGCCTACTTAATCCACTGGAATGAGCAGTCTTTGAAGTGGGCTGTGTAGGTACCTTTTATAAAATATACTATTGGTTTTAAAAATGACAGCCGGGACCTCAAGGATCTGGAGTCTGAGATCATGTACCGGCAAGTGCGTAGAACGGTCTACCGACAGGGTGAACTAAAGGCCGTGTTAAAAGCATCAAAAGATGCTCGATGCAGGCTTTTAACCGGTCCTAAACGAAATCTTCCTGCTGAAATGAAGATGATGATGATGTTAAAAGTTATGAGTAGTAGACACAAATAAAAAAAATGGAAATTAAAAAAATGTGAAAGTAATAGAAATGAGTTATACTTTTAAATGAGTGATGTATTTCCAGGCATCCCAGGTGCAACAGACGCGGGTGACGTCGATCCTGTCAGAGCCACAGCGTGCTCTGCTGTCCACCATCACCACTGGAAAGGAGATCATAAAACAGACCGAAGAGGGTTTGAGCAGGGTGAGTTTGGCATTTTTGGTTATGTAATATACTGTAAATAAAAATTTGACTCATCACCATATTCCTGGAACCTTATGGTTTAGAGGCTTGAAATTAGAAATATTTCTACCGTCGAATAAAGATCAGGTAAGTGATTTTATTCAATTTCATTGTCAAGGAGGGTTAAGGAGGCACTATTAAGTTCGTGAGGCAAGCAGGGGGACAACTAGTATTTTAAATTTTCTTGAAACTTACATGTAATTACTGATCTGGTTTTATTTGTAAAGACAAGAATGTTAAACTTATTTCATAGTATAACTAGCAAAATTTAAAGCATATATTCATCGTAAAATATTAAAGTGAAAATAATTTGTTTTTAGAAATCTATATACAGGGCTATATCCAGCAGTTGAAGTCCTGTAGCAATGATGATAAAGAATTGTTATTTCCCTAGGCATCGTTGCCGGCGCTGGGACAAGACGCAGCTTCCGTTAAATGGAAGCAAGTGACGATGGACACCAGCAAGCAAGTGGTGACATCTCAAATAGCCGCCATGAATGCCGCTACAGCACAAGTAGTCACTCTCACTTCCGGTAAGTAAAAATTAACACTTACCTTGTATACCCTCATTTAATAACTAAACACGAACAATTGTCAAATTAAATATAAAAAACAGGCACATTTATTCAACTTAACGAATATATTATAGTGCTGGGCCAAAAAAATTATTATTTATTTTACAAAAACCATATTCGTATTATTTATAACGTAAAAGCTTAAGATTCTCTGAGATATTTTTTTTTAAAAAATTGCTCTAACCGTTGCATCCCAATACATGTTTAATGAGATTATTTATGAGCAAAAATATTGTTTTATTTAAAAATAAATGATAAATACAAGAAGTAAAAATAAACTTGTAACGCCAAAACTTTGCATTCAAAATTTAACAAATCCTTTAGGATTTGAGGCTTACATACACTACTCTATATAATAATGTTTAACAAGGTATCTTAGCCCTAACTTTCCTTATTTTGTATATAAAATTTAAATTATATTGTGAAATAAATCTTATTAAACCATTCAAGAGTTTTTAGTTTATTGAAGACTGTGGAACTTGTCTTGTTGACATATCTGTTGATAAATTTAACAATGTTCGATGTATATATTATAATGTTGTATACATCAATCATAGTTAATTTCGTTAAAAAATAACAAACGTGGAGTTTATTGTCGGCTCTTAGTAGATCAGCATTGCGTGCCGATGCTAGCTTACCGCTTACAATGTTAAAATAATTGATGATTCAAAAGTGCATGTAAATGCACATACTTGAATAAAGATATTTGAATTTGTTTGTCTTTTTCAGGACCAACCGAAGAAGTGGACCATACAGCCGTCGGCGCTGCGATTACAACTATTACTACTAACTTGCCGGAAATGACTAAAGGTAAATATGCTAGTCGTAGCAAATATTTTTTGTAATATGTTTGTGTTATTTGTTTATAATTTCGCAACAATTACAACTAGATTAGACAATAATTAGAGATCATAAATAAGGGTAGGCCATTTAAGTTTTGATAAAAATATAAATAAGAAAGTATGCAAAGTTATGCTGTCGGTATTATAAATATACAATTCTATTCTATCTACTATATATCTTTTAAAATAAAATCAATGCCGACTTTGCCAGTTTCAGATTATAAAATTAAAAATGAAATATGAACTTTAGAGCATTTAATTTAGCTATGAAATATATCTAAGTCAAAAATATTTACTTTATTGATATACTTAATTTTGAAACTTATGTTTTCACACAGGTGTACAAACAATCGCTGCTCTAATGGACGACACCGATGACGGAGATAAACTTTTGGATGCCACAAGGAAACTGTGCAGTGCTTTCAGTGATTTACTGAAGGCCGCCGAACCAGAAACGAAAGAGGTACTGGGTCAATTAAAAATTTACTTTGATTTTGAAAATTTCCATTAATAATGGTTAAACAATACAGAAATCCTAGGTTACTTATTAAATACAATTATTTTTACTTTCAGCCACGACAGAACCTCCTCAACGCAGCGTCTCGCGTTGGTGAAGCATCCACCTCCGTTCTTCACACTATCGGAGAAGAAACCGAAGAAGACAAGGAAACCCAGGTAAATATCGCTAACGTGAATAACTCTCAGAAAAACAAAAACAATAAAAAGTCATTCTTGTACAGAAAATTAAACTATTGTTACGACAATTTTTATAAAGCTTTCTTTGGTAACAAGGATAAACAGGAGTATGGATCCGATTTCGAAACAATTTTAATAGATGACGAGGGTTGTAATCGTGCTAAACATTTAGAAGACGAAGGTATTTACGAAGACATTGACACGAGCAACACTTGGGGAAGAATGCTCGATGTGATACAAGAAGAATCTGACAGCGATTACTATAGAAGCTTGGAATATTGCAACACGTACTTCAAACCTGGTCGACCGATGACTTTAAGCGAAATCAATCTAAGCAAAGGATCGTCTACTGGCACGTCAGGCAATAACAGTGATTTTGAATCCATACTGGAAAACTGTGAAGAGTATTTAGACGACAGGGATGACTTAAGTTTAAAATTGCCACCTAAATCAACATCCGAGAAAATTTACAATCTCAAAAAAGATTTCTCTTCCCACAATTATGTTAACGTTAATTTCAACGTAGATAAACCCGAAAACAGCTATTCGAATATAGACCTCGACAGACGGACGAAAAACAAAATACTACGAGAACAGTTCTTCCTTTCTGACAATAATGATAAAAACGACATCAATGAAAGATTCAATAGATACAACAATTTGAAAAGAATCGAATGTCAAAATAAACGGAAGGAAGGCACACAAACAAATCCAGATACTAAAGTAGGAAGCTCTATTAACATGAAAATTCTAAATATCGACAAATACAATCGTACTTTAACAACTAAAGAGACTTTCAAGGAAGTAGTTGAAGCAAGTTTCACCAAAAAGGAATTGAATTTGAAACGCGACGATTTGGAATCTTTTATAAAAAGAAGTGAGAAGTATTATACAAGTGAAACGCGTGATAGAACCACAACAGTAGAGTTAAACAATACAAAAACTCCTCCTAAAGGTAAAACTGAAATTCGTATATTCTACAATCCAACATTTTCGGAAACCGAAGCAGAATCTTTAGGCATATGTCAATTCTGTCGAAATCGTTGTCCAAGAACCGAAGAAAAATGTTGTCCGGATTGTGTCTGTTTAGAGATCGAGTTTAGTAAGATATGGAAAGAGAATTGGTTGAACATACTTTGTGTCATATCTCTTCTTTTCGTATTGTTATTATTATTATTCCAGTCATTATTTTCTAGTGATAACTGTCAATCTGGAAATATCACAGCATCCGAAAGAAAATGCTACGAAATGCTTTGATGATTATAATAAAAGATTATTATGTCTATACATGTTAATGAACATGGAAAGAACTGAAATGTTAAAGAAATGAATGATATAAAGACTGGATTTTTAGGAGTGATAATTAATTAGTAATGATAAGATCAGTAGTTTTGTTATTTGCCATGTGCCTCAACTTGCCATGACTTATACAAGTATTCCCCGCATTTGACTTCTCTTCCTGACTTGCCTTAAAAATTTCTTGCCTAGTTGTAAGAAGACAATACACAGCATATGCCATAGTTTTTAAACATATGTTGAGGCTATTGACAGTATTTTGCTGTAGGAGCTGTAGTACATATTAAAATATATTTTTATATAGATAAATAATACATTAAATGCCTTTTATATGTATTCTAATGCTGATTGACATTTTCTTTTGCTGTTTCTGTTGGTATATTTTTAGTTGATTCAAATAGCAAAATGTAAACGGAGAAGACTGCCTGTTAATGTCCCATTTATTTTTATAATTAATATTATATTGTTATGAATTATATGTGTTATTGTTATCTGTTAAGAAGTTTAGTTGATTACAATATTGGCAGCTAAAATTAGGGATGACCAGTGAATGTAAAAATGGTGGCTTATTTCTTTCGTGTTTGATACGTACTTACATTAATATTCCGTCCAAGTAAGACGAGTTTCATCAGAATTTAAATCATCATAATTTTTATATTATCCGGTCATGTCAAAAGTGTTCCTATGTGAATCTCACCTATGTTGATTGTTTTTAAGTTGTATAATCAGACTTTACATCAGTTTTAATTTTTAATTTGGTTTTGGTTTCCTGCTAGAATTAAGTTGTAACCGACCTTGTAAATTTATTCCCTAATGTTGCGCTATAACATTATATACACAGATAATAAATTTTAATAATACAGGTAACATATCTGTAATGTGATTACCACAAAGTAATATAATTGATAGATCATTTTGATTTTGATATGCGCCACAAAAGTTTCATGGCCTTATTAGGCCCTAATATTATTACCAAGATATAATTTGGTGTAGGAATAATATTAATAATGGTTGTGTACATTCATTGAACTAAACACTTATATCACAACTAATTTTAATAATTAATGGCATAAGGCGGAATTATTTTGGATTTAAAATATAATATTACTACCAAAACACAGCCGTACTATTTAGTATCTTTTGATATAATCATTTTAAGTATTGCCATATATATTTTTTAATGTTTTTTCTTGTAATCGGGAATCTATTGGGAAGTTTTGGTTTTTGGGTATATTACCGGTAGGTCTAGCATAAGAACGCACCGCTTTATTATTTTTGTTAATACATTTGCTTTTCATCACAATCTGGATTTTTATTTACGACTAACTGTCCGTAAAAGTGAATGTAGTGACAAAGATAATGTGTACAAAAATACTAATCTACCCCATCAATTTGTAAATATCAACTTAATAACCTATTCATCCTGTACAGAAATATCGGATTTATTAAAATCTTAAATAATATGTCCTAATAGTTCATGGCTTAAATAACTTACTGTTATCTGTGGTTCTATAATTTAATTTATTTCATATTATGACCATTCTAATAAGATTTTACAAATAGTAAAAGTATTTATATATAAAATACTCATCAAATACGTTACGACTGATGAAACAAATTTTAAAAGTGTAAACAATAATTAATTTTTATGTTGCATAAATGTGTCACATGTTTATTGCTATGTTCAAAATGGCAGGCGCATCACGTCCGAAGTTTAAAAATGTAATACTTTGATTTTTTACCTAATAACATATTATTAATTATTACATATAACAATTTTTTAAAATATAACGTATACAATTATATATGTATATATGTATGATTGTCGAAACTTACAAATTGATATCTATATTTTGTATTATATTCATGACATTATGTTTCTTCATATACTTATACTTTTTATATTTAGAAAAAATGTTTTTAGTATTAGAATTTGATGACGTTGTATCTCGGACCCCTATTCTTTGACTGTTTTTATAATAATTTTCTTTATACAAGATAGTAATGAAGGTTTTTACTCGATTGTAACATTCAGATATAAGAAAGCTGTGTACTATGAACTTAGTACTTTTACTAATTGCGAAACAGTGATTTACGTACTATACTTTTTAAGCGCAGGTAGTCATTCCTACTTATATAGAATGCCTACCGTGAAAGCTACCAATAATGTATTATCAATAGTGGAATATACTTATGTAATATTTTTTGTTTCAGGATATCCTGCTGTCACTGGCGAAAGCCGTTGCAAACACAACGGCCGCGTTGGTGTTGAAGGCGAAGAATGTGGCAGCTCAGTGCAAAGATGATCAGACCCTGCAGAACAACATCATTGCAGCGGCCACTCACTGTGCACTTGCCACTAGCCAGCTAGTTGCTTGTGCAAAGGTATGTTATTTATCTTCTCTCTTGCAGCCCTTTGTTATAGTTTAGTTAATAGTTTTGTATTTTACATTTATTATTTGTTATAAAACATTGAGCAATTTAAACTAAATAGTGTCAAAATTGTGTTGTAATAAAAAAAATAAAACATCTTAGAATATTTCAATTTAATTTTGAAATTATTGTAAGTATAAACATTATACTTCAAATAAATATTTAAAATCCGCGACTTTTGTATTGCTTTTTTAATACCTAATTCAAGTTTTTTTTAAATGATCTTATTTTGACACTGTATTGTCAAAAACAAATTTCATATCTTTTTACTTACTCATCAATTGTTCCCATATATTAAGTATTTTATTTAGTACACTGCAAAATGTCAGTAATAGTGTTGTTATATTTTCTTTGCTAATATAATGAATAAAAAAAAATTTACTGTAATTTACCTCATTTACAAAAGAGAGAGAACAATAGTGCTAGTGTACTTTATTCCTTGCAGTTTACCCTTAAGTTTTTTATATCTTCATCCCATAACAAAAATATGAAAAAAAAAAACTGAATCGCTTGAGCCGTTCCTGAATATTGCGCTTAGCAATAGTAATATTTTATAATTCGTTTTTTGTATGGTATCATACTGAGTATATTAAATGTCATTGTTTGTTCTAGGTGGTCGCTCCAACCCTACATAACCCCGCATGCCGCGAGCAGCTCACTAGCGCCGCGCGGCAAGTGGGCGCAGCTGTAGAGCGGCTGGTCGAGGCCAGCAGACAAGCTCCTGAGGCTGCAGGTCCCGGTGTCGAACAACTAGCCGTAGCCGCTCAAAGAGTATCCGAGGAGCTGGAGAGATTACTTGCTCACTGCCATTTAGGTAAATTTAATGCCATACATTATAAACTTGAATTATAAATAAAGTATTTGCGGTAGGGACGAATCCTGAAGTGTACGTCCTGCGTCTGAAATAATGATGATAATGAATGTATGTCATAGATTCGTTGCAAGAAAACTTTGTTATATACAAGTATTTAAGCATGAATTTTACATGAAGTTAATGTCACTTTTCTGAGCAGCAAAATACTGTTTAGTTATAATCGATTATCTAAAATTTGTTTGTTAAATTAATGCTAATATACCTTTAATCATCTGATATATGATCATGAGCAATATATACCAGAAAAAGATGCATATTAAAAGTTTTAATTTTTTTTATAATAGACTTAAAATTACAGATTTTCTTAAGAGATATATATGTGTGTATATATAGTTTAATTTATTAATATATACAAAAACAAACCATCATTTAAAACATATTTATTTTAATAACTCATTTTAACATTAATTTATTAAGGATTTGAAAAACTTACGGATGTGAAAACCTAAAACTGGCCAGTAAAAAATGTTCGCATAAGTCTCATATGTTCTTACAAATAATCTATGTTAGCAATTCATGGTATAGAGGATATAATGATTTGTGTGTGTCGTGTTGTAGAACGTCGCAGCGTGCAGCCCACGGTGATGGAGCGCAGTGTAGAGAGCGTTGTAGCCGCCAGCGAGCGAGTGTCCGACGCACACGATGCTCCGGAGATGGTCCGCCGTGCGCGCCTACTGGGACAGGCCACCGCTCGCCTCATTGCCGACATCAAGGTAAATCATTTATTTTAATTTTATTATCATCTCCCTACTCCCACTCCCACTCCCACGGGATGCAAACCTCTCATTGAGAAAACCACTACACTTAGTACAATGAACATCACATGTTTTCAAAGTTTTTGATCCAAACGCATGCCAGTACTTTTATAATATTTTTTAATATGTTAATAGTTGAGAAAATATATGAATTCATGCTTATTTTATATTCTCTACTGCGGCAATATAACACGACTGTTTTAGGCTTTTTCATAATTGACCGGCTTGATGGTTTACCATGGAGTTACATTTTATTTAACACAAACTATTAGTGAAATAGCGGTTGTATGTGTACTAGTGTGTGGATGGTAGAGATAGACAATCGTCTAGTAGTATTCATCTAAAATATCTCTTGTGCGTCTTGTATTCTTAGATACCGCAGGCGGTTAGTAATACTTTGGCGCACATTATAGTGAAATTATCGGTCTAATGAAATGTATCATTTTTTGTGGTTTTTGCATACCAAGCTCTAAGATATTACACATAGCCTATTCCTAGGTACTATTATATAATAAGTTCTTTTAAGTTACGCTTCGTGTGCGGAAGTGGATAAATATTGGTCCTTTTCTTACCTACAATTATATTGAACATTAAAATAGTTACATTGACAAGGTACATACAAGCAAATAATTCATATTTTAATAGGTTGACAATGATCATTTTTTTTTTAATTTCATTTGAATTCTGTTCAGACCGAGGCAGAAACCCAGCCGTCAGACTCGCAGCGCAAACTGCTTGCCGCCGCTAAGTTACTCGCCGACGCCACCGCCCGGATGGTGGAGGCTGCTCGGCTATGTGCCTCTTCTCCTCAGGTACGTATGCAAACTACCCAACGGTTGAAGACCTCTATATCCACTGGGATCTATGTTATCGAGTTAAATAAAATGCTCGCAGGTAATACTGAAACTTGATTGATAATGTGCTAGCGTCTTTAAAAAATTGTCTTAATTACGTAAGCAAAGTCTATTGCAATCAAGTGATTTAGCTAATAAATCTTTCATATTATAATGAGGTGGTACGTCTGACTACTATATAGTAAAGAATTTTAATTAAGTAAAGAAATAAACTCAAAATTGGTTGATGAATGCACAGAGATGCACTTTAATTTTTTACATTACTTTACTTGCTTTGTAGTAAATGTCTATCAGCACATACTATAATGAAGAAATAAAATTATATATCAATAACTTGTTCATCTTGTCACACTATAAACAAAAATTACTTTAGAAGGTTAGTAAGAAATGTGGTTATACTCTTTGGTGTATTAATATTGATTGTCTGTTGTCTCTACCAGGACCGTGACAAGCAAGAGGCGTTGCGTCGTGCAGCAGAAGAGGTGCGATATATTACCGTGGACTACGCCCAGGGGCAGGACATCGTCGGCTCGCAGGTGGCACGTCTTCAGGTGCATAAATTTTACTTAAAATGGATATTAAATGTATGAAGTTTTTGTATAAGAGTAGAAAATTTTCGCAACAGCAGTTTCTGTATCCTCACTGAAATGAAAAACTGTTGTGCCATGTAAACATGCATGACTGTTCCATATGGAATTATTGTATTGATAAAATTACATATATATATATATAAATACCACTTGGGGAAAAAAGTTATAGAGGGTGTAGAGTTACAAATGGCACTGTGTGGCGACGTTTGTCAATCAAGATGATTCTTTAAAGCAAGTACAATTCACTCAGTGCGCCGCAAGTCGTAGCTCAGGGTTAACTAATTATGCAATCGTATGTAGCTTTTAATGTGGCAGTTGCAATAAAATAATAATTAATATTTATGTAATGTTCCACCAGGAAAGCGCAAGGCAGGCGGCGTCCAGTGCGACGCAATTAATATCATCAGCACACAACGCCACCCAACACAACACCAACAAATATTCACAGGTAGGGAATTGTATTAAAATAATGTTTTATCCTGTTTATTAATACATTGTTATCCACTTAGAAACATCAACAAACACGTCAGTGAAAAATGTCTAAAAGTGCCCAATTCAATAAAAACTAGAATCAGATTAAACTCCATTATAATATCACCCTCCAGCTTGAGCTGCAGCAGTTCCGAACATGCCCTGATCTGTGAAGAGTTTAACAAACTCGGGCAGTTTTTTTTTCTGGTCATTTTCTAGTTTGTTTTTAATATCCCCTATTTTAACAGATTATTTGTTTCCTAGTTAATTATATACTGTTATTAATATTATTATTTAATGTGTGCAAATCCCAGGAGTCATTGCTACAAGAGTGCCGGGTACTAAACGAACAGATCCCGAGGGTCGTCGACGCCGCCAAAATGTCCGCCGCGAGACCTGGAGAAGCGGCCGCACAACTCGACCTTATATCTGCTTCCGAAACGTTCTTACAGGTTTGTTAATATATTTTTTATTTTTCGTAATATACACGTGTCAAACGGAATGATAAATTAAAGTATCAGTGAGAAGGCAACATAACATATAACGCGTAGAACAGACGGCTGCAGTGGCGTTGGACAAATGATCTTGAAAAGGTCACAGTTGCAGCTCACGTCCAGCTGAAATAAATTTAATTGAACAATATTTATTTTTTTCATTTAGTCTAGAAATTATGGTCCTTAAATTTTGTATTAAAATGTAGTTTATGAGTTTTAATTCAATTTTATACAAATTTGATAATATGTTCCTTTAACATAATTTTGAAATAGATTTTTAACGATAATAATTTTTTTCAATAGAAACTTAAAAGCAAAGTTTATATTTCTCTAGCCAAGCGGACATGTAATTCAAGCGTCTCGTAGCGTCCTGCCGACTGTTACCGACGCGCCAACAGCGAAGCAACTGGCCGACACCACACATCAATTCACTACTAGCTGCGCTGATCTTAGGTAAACCATCTCTATTATGAAATTTTCCTACATTACCATAATTATCATTATAGTTTAAGAAACAAACCATACTTTTGTATTTTTCTATTGACATTGGCCATACTTTTTTTTTCGCTTATTCAAAATCTTGAAAAAGAGTTATAATCTTTAAATATACATAACACAAGACCCGGGTGTATATTTGTGCGATCAGAGTTGACATTAAATAAAAACAAAATAATTTAAAATTAAGTTACATTAAAATAATTAAAGGTAATAATTGTAAGAGGACAAGCAAGGTAAATTATTTAGATTATATAGAATGTAAATCATTTTTAACACACAGGTATTTATTATGTTTGCTCACCTATTATCCGACTGTGTTTATTGTATGCTCTTTTCATATTCAGAACTAGCCTCATATTTTAAGTTGATGAATGTTATTATACAAGAACATAAGTGTCTCAATGTGATTCATATTTCAATAGGATAACTCTAAATAATCCAATATGAATATTTAAATAAATAAATGTATTAATTGCCCCCAATGTGATTACTATTAAATATTGTTAAGATATTAATTTTATGTTAACAGTATTAAAATAAATTGCTTCATTACATTTCATATTTAACTTGAAAACTATAGTACCCCCGTACACACTAAGTAAGTGCAGTAAAGTGGGGGCTGAGGAAAGAGCAGCATGATTGCTGTCGCAGGGAGTTCTGACTGAACAGAGCTGCCAATACTCCCCTCGTCCCGCCGCATGCGTACCCACGGCGTGGCATAGGTTTCAGTAGTACTATAATAAAATTTGTTTGTAGATCGGCAGTGAACCGCGCGCGCATCTCTTGCAAAGGATTGGAACTGGACGCCGCGGCGGAGATAATCCGCAGCCTGCAAGCCGAGCTCGACGAGATGGAGGAGGCGGCCAGGGCATTCGACCTCAAACCGCTACCCGGACAAACGGTAAATATACGCTTAGCTAGCGTATAATACTCTTTGTCACTCTAAACGAAAATTGGCTAGTTGCAAAGAGAATAGCTGAGATTAATTGTTTAGTATCACAGACTCGAAGTTAGAACTACTTTGCTGGACAAATGGTATCGTAAAGTTACCAGTCTGTAACTAATAACCAACTCTTCACGTAAAATTGTAATCTATGTGTGTATAAAATATAGTTGCGCTAGTTACAAAATTTATAACACAAGAACATTTAAACCAATAATTATAATTTCAATTTTTTTGGACTTGTCTGGGCTGGAAATGGATAAATCAGAATTTGACACTTAAAAAATATCGGATGAGACACCTGTATAGACGTGTAAACTGTTATTATTATTTACTGGCCGGTTACATAGTTAACTGAGTGCGGGCAATCCGTGGTGAACATTGGGGGCGATCTATGCTTTGTAATATGCGTCTATTGGATGACATGATGATGATTGACAATGTTCTGGGTCAGCTAGCAACATAATCTTTCAGAGTGAATGGGCGTCATCGCGGTTGCAAGGCGCGTCGCGCGCTGCGGGCGCTGCGACGGCGGCGCTGGCGGGCGCGGCGCGAGTGCGCGAGGCGGGCGGCTGCGGGCGCGCCGCCGCCGAGCTGGCTGCCGCACTGCGCGACTACACGCCGCCGCTGCGCGCAGCCGCCGCCGCCGCGCACCGTGCGCCGCACAAGCAACTGCGGTACATACACTATACAAACAATTTTTACACTATAATTATTTTTGTAACATGCCATTAACATTCATTGGTTATAGGTGTAATATGTATAGCTAATTTATCAGCCAGAAGTTTCAAAGGTTTAGGTTTTTTAACCAACTCTTCCAATCACCTTATGTAAATTAATCTCTATGTAATAAATTACATTAATTAATTTTTAAATGTTATAAAATGATTGAAACTATTTTGGCGCTTGGACACCCCTGGTGTGTTAACTAAGATTTTTATCGTACATAATTTATTAAGCATAATTTATAAGGAAGAGTTAAGTAAGATGTAATGAAAACATTTACTATTATGTATGTACTAATACAGTTATTTATCAATACTCTAAAACTGCCTTTAAAAATTGCTATATTTCGAGACAATTATGTGTATCTTAATTAAAGTTTTTATTTTAACAGTGTGATCTCATCCGGTCGTCAAGTGTTGCACTCATCTTTGACTCTTGTGGAGAGGGTGAAGCAATACATGAACACTTCGGAGGACGTCGACCCTGCTTCTATTGTTGCTATAGCTAAGGACATTTCTCAGGTAAGGAAGCAGCTACCCACAGAAGACACAACAAATAATTATCTTTCGTTAGAATATAAAAAAACAGTGATATTATGCAAATTTCACAATAAACTACATATTAAAAATTATTACAGAATTTAGAACAGACGATGGAAGCGGTACCATCTCACGCGGAGCTCGATATGGCCATGGAGAACATCAATGAAACGCTCAATATTTTGAACATGGGAGAGTTCCCGCCTTCCGATAAGAGCTACGGGTAAGCCATAAATTTTTATAACTGCGATACATATACCTTTCTCTAAACTCAATAAAATTAGGTAATAATTGTGGGTAGAATAAAAAAGTTTGTGTGTTAATGTTCGCCGAAAAATTAAACACATTTTTTAGTAAAAAGCTTTAAAACTTTTACGCCTATTTTCAATCCCCCTGTGTGGTCACTCTAAAATACATTCATTTATTATTTTAGAAAGTTAATTAGATGTACCATACATTAATCAACAGCAAATAACCCATACACCCCCTTTAAATTATTTTCAATTATTTCTAATAAACTTGTATAAATAATATTTTTACTGTGTAACTTTAGTGAGTTGCAAACGGAGTTAAACGCGGCGGCAGTCGGTCTGAGCACCGCGTCTTCTGACGTCGTGCAGGCTGTTGAACAGCCGGAGGCTTTGGCAGACAGCGGCCGTCACTTCGGACAGGCCTTCAACCGTCTGCTCGGTGTGTCCATGGAGATGGCTGGCCAGACAGAAGTAAGCATTTTTTTTATTAATACAAGCATACCTAACACCACAAATAGAAACTGCTCTATAGCATATCCAAAACTAATTACTATCATAATTGAAGATGCTAAGTTAAAGTATATACTTTAATGTCATTGTTATGGGAAAAATATCTGACATTATTATTAAATTGCACATAAAAGCGCGGCTCTAATAAGCGTTAAATAGAGTTTAAATAATATGTGTAATAAACACAAAAAGTGAAATCTAATATGTAATATTTTTTTAATTTTATCAAGGATCACGAAGCTCAAGCAACGATGGTTAGCTCCATGAAGACGGTGACCGTGAACTCATCTAAGCTACTCGGCACCGCTAAATCAGTGAGCCAAGTAAGTTAAAAACAGAAATAATTGTTTCAGCAATTGATTTACTCGTTTATTGGACGTTTAATGTGCTTTGATAGTTATTATACCTAAATTAAATGTCTTTTAATAGGATTTGACACGACCTAACGCTAAGAACCAGTTGGCAGCGGCAGCCAGAGCGGTAACTGAGAGCATTAACCGTCTCGTAAGTTGTATTCTATTTATCTACATACATAAAATTAGATTTTATCCTATTTACTCATCACGATATCTCTGGAACCATAAGACTTGGAGACTTGAATTTTGGAAGAAATATTCCTTTCGCCAAGTACAAGTCAGTTAAGTACCGATTTTACGAAATCATCCCACCCGCAAGAGGATTGAAGGAGCGGACAAGCTGGTGTTTCAGAAGAATCAAATCTTACGACAGAAGACTACGAATGCTGGTCGCCTCGTAGTAAACCCCATCATCTAGATGATGAGGTTTATTATAAGGTGATCCGTGTTATAATCATCGGCAACGTGGATTCCCATCTTCATCGAGACACACCAGGTATCAGAAGAATCAAATCTTACGACAGAAGACTACGAATGCTGGTCGCCTCGTAGTAAACCCCATCATTTAGATGGTGAGGTTTATTATAAGGTAATCCGTGTAATAATCATCGGCAACGTGGATTCCCATCTTCATCGAGGCAGCTTTTCATTAAATAAAACGTATATTTTTAATAAATGCATTTTTGGCTTGATAAAAATGATGAAAAGTTGATATTGTAAAATTATGATTGTAATAATAACATAATTATTGATCAGGGCTGTGTAAGCTTTTACATACTTAATTTATGTGTGGAGCTTGGCCTATTAAGTCATTTATATGGTTGACATTATAATGTACACATTAAGCAGTGTTAAATTTCACCTCAACAGATCTGTATTCCGAGCCGGTGGTAGCTTACTCCTTAAAAAGTTAAAATGATCGACGATTTAAATATGTAAATGCATGGATAATTACATGGATAAAGATAACTTGAATTTCTAATTTGTTATATGGAATTATTGTGAACTTATATTATGTTTTTTTTTGTTGACGTGCCTATTTATAAATAAAATAAAATTAAAAATGTTTATGTGCGTGTCATTTGCAGGTGGACGTGTGCACGGAGGCGGCCCCTGGGCAGAAGGAGTGCGCTGCGGCTATCCGAAGCATCGACAGCACGCGGCCATTGCTAGCCGCGCCCACGCAGCCGCTCAACGAACTCGGCTACTTCGCCTGCCTCGACTGCGTTGTCGACCAGAGTAAAGGCCTCAGTGAGTATCTTCTATCACTTGGATCACAGGTTCCAGGTTCTGGTGGACCCAGAGAGGTTTATAGTAGACTTGACGAGGGTCTGTGTTGACGTGACAGTAAAATGGCTGTTCGCACACGGGAATCTACGCAAGTTCATTGGTTTCCGATCGTAAAGAACTAAAATATTGGCTTGACTTCTGTCAATGTTGGCATATAATATTTTAAAAAGCTCTGTCACGAGAGCTACTAAGATACTTGTATATTCCATATTCAGTATAACGTATCGAATACTGCAGGGGTCTAAGTGTTCTAAATTAAATTTGAAAACTTTGACTTGGAACATAATTCTCTATAAATTTCCATTGAGGCGGATTGAAAGCGACCTACATCCAACGTCTACCGATGACCCTAACTAAGGCTTTGTCCGATTTGTGTGACGGCTTACTGAATGTGGAACTGCGCAGGTAGAGACGGATACTAATTCCTTTTGTTAATTTTTTCTATAAATAATATATCATGACATTGATTTTATATTCTATATCATAAACTATTAAATTATACTTCCAGAATATAATGAAAGCAACTTAATTATTTATGTGTACGCTTTACTTTTATTAATTAAGAATTTTTATGAGAATAAGCGTTCATAGACACTGTTTTATTCTCAACAGTTTATAAGACTAATTTTGATTACTATTTGTAAGGTAAAAGAGTATAATATAATTTTCATTCTCCAGGCGAAGGAATGTCGGGCATGGCGGGCGCGGTAAAGCGCGGGGAGACAGAACAATTCTCACGTTCAGTTGGTGCGGTAGCAGCCTCAGTACAGGGTCTCGTCGAGTGTACTGCGCAAGCAGCCTACTTGGTAATTAATTTAACCATTTCTTAATTCAAACTCAAAATATCTTTATTTAAGTAGACATTTACACTCGCTATTCAATGGTCAATTGTGTTTAACAATATAAAAAGGTCAGTGCAGTCAATCCGTGATTACTTAACTTGGAGATACCTGATGGGTCACAAAGCGCAAAAGGCTGCAACCGAACTGGTTTTAGTGGGTTGGAATACCGCATAACGTCCTCCACCCCGCCTCCTCCCTCGAAGGGTATCATGAACACTCGAAAGATTTTCGCAAGAAATGAAAAGAGTCAGTCTGTTAAAAAGCTACCAGCGTGGAATGCTTATCTAATGCGAAGAGCCGGACAAAACAAATGCTATTTATAAACGAAATTAATCAACTGTCACGTTTTTCTGCATTAAGACGGTACTTTTGTTACTTAACAGGTAGCGGTGTCTGACGAGACAAGTGTAGCCGGAAGACCAGGGCTGGTAGACCAGGCCCAATTCGCACGAGCGGCATTGGCCATCGATCAAGCCTGTAAAACTTTATGCGATAAGGACAGCAATCAACAACAGGTAAAATCAAAGTTATTAAACTTCAAAAATATTTAAATGAATTTAAATAACCTAATTGCCCCGTAATGTACAAATTAAATTATAACAATATAACCTAGTTAGGCTCTTCGGAAAACGCTGGATGCAGGCTGCATCCCACCACTCCTATTGAAAATCTATAGCAGAGGCAAATCTCCAGATGTGAACGTTCTAAAAACATTTACCATTTGTCACTTCTGTGCCGGCGGTCGCGACCCGTCTATGTAATAAATTTGGCCTGGTAGTACATAAGAGTTCTATCATATTGTGGTACATTTTTACCCAGCAGGGGATATCCTACAATTGAAATGATGATTAAAGTAAAATCATAAAACGAAGTACAGTTGTATAATAACGTGTTTTGTTCAGGTGCTGTCGGCGGCGACTGTGATCGCGAAACACACGAGTGCACTGTGCAACGCGTGCCGCGTGGCGTCGGGCCGGTCGGCCGAGCCGCAGAGCAAGCGTCACTTCGTGCAGGCCGCCAAGGACGTGGCCAACTCAACCGCCGCCCTCGTCAAGGAGATCAAGGCGCTCGACGCCGACTATAGCGAAGTTAGTACCCCTCCATATTCATGTCATCCTAGTACATTTTTTTTATGAAATATAAAGGTTGCATAGGAACTTTGAACATCATCATTTTCTTCTTACTCTCTACCTCACGACTGAGGGTTGAAGCCAAGCAAGTCCGTTTCTGTTACAGTGTTTTTTCCGGTACGGTATTGTTGCACGGTTTTAAACTTTCGTCAGTCTAGCGAGAAGATGACTGCGGTCATCATCATCCCAGCTGTAAGCGTCTACTGCTGAATATAGGCTTCCCCGTAGATTTCCAATAGTTGGACCGGTTAAAAGCAACAACCCTAATAAGGTCATATGTCCACAACCTTGAGGCCACAGCGGACATCTGTTCTTAATACTATGTATCCTGCTCACTACCATTTCAGCTTAACAGTTCGCTATGTTATATCAGTACTTTCGTACATCTACAGATCTCCTTATTTCTTATTCAATATCGTAATACCTTGAACAAGAGACGAACATCTATCAGTAGTGCGTCGTATTTTCACTGTTGTCCTTGGCGTTCACGTATTAATCGAAATCAAGGTAGACGCGCGCTAAAGACATCATTAACCTAGAGGCTACCTCGGGAATCTGAATTTAAGCCTTTTCCTCAATTATATTACCGTTTTGATAGATTACCTAGCCTGATTGTAAATAATACCCCTTACTTTTAATAATACGTATATCGACCTACAATTTTAATACAATGTCATGTGCGCAGCAAAACGTCAGCACTCATTGCGGTTTATATATTAAGACATCTCATTAGCCTACCAAAATTATCAGCAAACACTGTCCAACTTCCAACAAAGTAATTATTGCTGAGCTACAGAGATAAGTGTCGATTTTTTTTGTTTTATATGTCTGGATGGCCCATATCTTTCGGATTTCTATTCAAATTTAGTTTTTTCGACAGAGCTGTAAAAGCCGGAAGAGCTAAAGACGCCATCATCAATCGTTTAACTTCAAGAGTGATCACTATGATATTTAATTGTATAATTCCTTCGAAATTGAACACGCAAACTGAGATCGAGAATCCAAGTTCATAACCACGGATTTACTACATATGCGATACAAGACGCAAACAATATCGACCATATATCATTGAATTATATTTCTTATTGTCTTTTGTCCAGGCGAACCGTGCGCGCTGCGCGTCGGCGACTGGCCCACTGTTGGATGCCGTGCGCAGCTTGTGTCAGTTCGCCGACAGTCCCGAGTTTGCTGCGGTACCGGCGCGTATCTCCCCACAAGCTCGGTCCAGCCAGGAGGCTATTCTTGCCTGTGGCAGGTAAAAAATTGATCGTTTCAATTGTAAAAAAAATACCTATTAATAGTATATAATGTACAAACTGTGCAAGATATTTTATTCATGGCGAATAATTATAATTTAAATTTTCTTTATGACATTCCATCACTATAACAACTTGTAAGGACAGTCTGAACAGTAACTAGATAATTGTAAAAACAAGTCTTGATGTATTCTTCGACCTACTGTTTCTCTAATGCAATAATTATTTAATGTTTTTATTTAGTTTTAAACTTAAGTAATAATTTACAGATTACTCATGACATATTTATATCTATCATATTTAATCTACAATAAAATAGTTACATATATCAAAGCTAACCTTATTACTACTAGACATTTACAAAAACACATTGAATATAAATTTTAGTCAATTACAAAGGAAATTAAAATTATTTTGGTGCTTGAAATTTATCAATACGACACTAAATCTGGTAAATTTGAAGATGCCAGATAATAAGTAAGCTCTTTAAATAAGACGTCAAAGAATAACTAAAACTGGTTTTTGAATAAGTTGTAATTGTGTTAACTATTGTTCAACTTAACTAATTGATAGGGAAATTGCTTTCGCCGAGTTAGACGTCAGCTAAAGACAAATTTTAGGTGTTCATTAAGTTTGCGAAGTAGACAGGGGACAGCTAGTATATGTATCTTTCATATATACTATTCATAAATAATATAGATATATTATTATATATGGCTTATAAGCAATGTTTAGTTCAAGACATGCTGTAGTAACAAAATAATAATAATCGCACAATTTAATATATTTTTACTTGTACTTAGTCTAACGGATTAACATTTTTTAATACTCTAGGAACATAATCTCGGGTTCGTGCTCAATGCTGGAAGCGGCGCGGGCGTTGGCCCTCTCGCCCCAGGAGAGGACACAATGGCAAGCGCTCGCTGCACACAGCAAGACCGTGTCGGACAGCATAAAGGCACTCGTCACGAACATACGGTAATCATCCATCTGTTATCAATAATTCACATTAATTTTAAAATTAGTTTATCGATGATTAAAAACTAACCTAAAATTTACTATTTTCGTTCAGGGGATTATATCTGAATAAGTTCGTCTTTTATGTCTTTTATAACATTTCTACCGGTTACAAAAATTGAAGGAAAATACTGTAACAAAACCTACTATAATAAGTTGTTTAAAAAAACGTCGAGCGAAATTTAACATCCACATATACACAGAGTCCGCGTGGTACCGTCTGACATACTCTATCTCTATAGGAAGAACCTGCTAAAAGTCATCGTTTCAGATGTAAGGTGTCCATTTTTGGACGTGGACCTTCCCATAAATTTCCAATAGGATCGGTTAAAAGCTGCCTACATCCTGCGTTCTCCCACGATCTAAGTTGTTTGTTCATTTTGTGGGTGGACGTTCTACGCTCGGCTTGCCGATCCGTATCCACTTCAGAACCTTAAGGCCCTAGCGGGCATCTGTTCCGCGAGCTGATCGCTGAATCAGCTGGGCTATGTTACGTTCTAACTTTTTCGGTTATTTAAGTTCTTGTTTAGATCTTTTCATTCCCGATTCGATCCCGTTGGAAAATACCGGAGCCCCGTGGCTAGTTATGCATCTGTGAGCTTAAAAGTGAGGACTAAAATAACAGACCACGCTTCAATGCCATATACATAAAATACAAATTCTGAGTTTCCTCATTCTGACAAAAAAGTCTTGTCATATATAGTAATATTTATACCTTTCTGGTAATACAGCGAGAAAGCACCAGGACAACGTGAATGCGCTGCAGCACTGGAAACTCTGAACAAGCAGTTACGCGAGCTGGACCAGGTTGCCATTCAAGCTGTCGGACAGGAACTGCAGCCGCGGCAAGCTAATACATTGCAAGGTTTGTATGACAGACATATTAGATGTATTCGTGTAATTTATTAAAATTTGTGGAAATTACAAGCTATCAATTAACATGACTTACGACTTTCAACTTGATTACCTTGGAGTAATCATTTTCATACGCTACAGACTTATAAAAGGGCTGATTTAGAACTTCATACATATTATACAGGGTGGTTATAGGTACAAAGTTTTTCCAATCACTCTGTATAAAGTAATCACTTCGAAATTTGTTACGATGATTTATTTTGTCTATGAATGTGACAGGCTAGTAACTTCTGACCGTACAGTCTGTAGGGACAGATAGTAAACAACAATTAAGTTTAATATGTAGAAGCAGAATTAAAAAAAGCCTTTTTCTTACTAAATTATTTTTACACTATTTATTATTTTTGTACTAATCGAACCAATCCATATTGTCAGCAAATGAGCTATACATGCTACACCTTACTAAAATTTTTACACATAACCAAGGAGCATATCTAAATCTTTTACACCTGTATATAACCTAGGAGCATGTATACGATAATATAATAAATTACTGTATAAGCGTGTCTTGTTCTAAGTCTGAAGTCATCAATCATTACAGGGTACTCTGAGCAAATAGAAAATGCTGCTGCAGAAATGCTGGAGAGATTGGAACCGCTCCGCGTGGCTGCGAAGAGCGAAGCTGAGAATCTTGGCCATGCGGTTGTACAACTTGTAAGTGGTATCTTATTAAGTTTGAATTAAAAAACGAACAATATCATACAATTGTTTCATCATCATTATCATTTAAGCTGTAGAACGTCCACTTCTGGACATAGGCCTACCCCATAGATTTAGAATTACAAGTGGCCTGTTTCCAACATCTTTCTACGACCATAATTTACGTTGTATTAATGTAAACCGCTTAATCAGATATGAATTATAAGACTTCACCTTTATCTAGCAAAAATAAAGGCTGTACTGCCACTTAAGGTGGTAACTCAAAGGCTCAAGGCATATTACAAATTTATGTAAAGGAAAAGTTTAAAACATTAATTATTAATTCTATCGCATCTTTTAATCGTGGGACGTTGAGATTAACGATAAGCATCTATCTATTCTTATGAACATTTAACTGCAATATTTACGAATTGTTTGTGATAATTAAAAATATTTTGATAAACATGTTATATATGATTGTGTCGTAGGTATCGTACGCGGAGCCGCTGGTGTCCGCGGCGGCCGGGGCTGCGTCTAACACTACGGAGTCCCGTGCTCAGGCCGCGCTGCTGCAGCACGCGAGGACTGTGCTGGAGACGCTCGCGCTGCTCGTCCACTCTGCGAAGCTCGCCGCCGGCAACCCCAGGGTTAGAAACATTCTATAGCACCTACTAATGAACACGAAAAAACGTTCATTCATATCATTATTTACATAGGATCTTTTAAAGTGACCACTTCCGCACATGCAGTCGTATTCGTGCAACAAAGAGCACCGCCCGCTGATAAATGCACATTCGGCAAACAATGCGAATAACACAACTACCACCGCTCACTCAACACGTGTTTCACCCCTCCACTGGGCATCTTCAGGAGTTATATTACACCGCTCAGTGCCAAACACAGAGTCTCTGAGCACGACTACGGCATGTGCGGAAGAGGCTAAATATTGATCCTTTTCTTACTTAGGATGAACTTCCGCAAAATAACGCCTGATTCCATTAAATATATATGTATATAGTTAGAAAAAAGAATTAAATAGAACTCCCCTATAAGACACTCTTCTACTTAAAGTTACTACAGAATAGTTTCACATCTTAAATAATTAATTTATTAGGGGCTTTATGAAATATCTATAAATGTCTTAGTTCCGAAAATGGTCCAAGTGGATTGCGAGTGGTCCACGTGAGACTCGTTGGGTTCTAAGTTGGCGTGACAAAAAAATGAGGGGAGCATGAAAATTTATCTGTGCAATACAGAAAAAATAAAATGTTGGTCTGACTTCATTTATCAATTGTCAGAAATGTTTTGAGAAATTCATCGACTGTTATTTGTAAAAACTTTAGAATTCAACTCTCAACGAAAATGTCTGTTATCGGTTCCATTGCGTTGCAAAAAGAGGAGCGGGGTACGGTGCTCCAGAACTCTAATGGTAGGTTTAAAGAGGCCTCTTTGCAATACTTCGGCTTTCACAATAAACTGTTTGTCCATGTCGAGCTTAAATCTTTCAGCAGAATATATAACTAGATTATAAAAGCTATTGTTTGGTATTAAATTACTATTATTCAGAAAATGTTTTAAAGTTACTTATGTAAACGGCAGCGTACAAATGGTGGCTCTTGTTATCGGTTATATTAAGTAATGATGTCGTTGTCAGGCGGTGAGCGCGGCGGGCGAGGTGGAGGCGCAGTGCGCGCTGGCCCGCGCGGCGCTGGCAGAGCTGAGCGCGCACGTGCGCGAACTGAGCTCGCAGCGAGGCGCCGTGGGCCCGCTGCTCGACTCGCTGGCACGCGCCGTAGCACGCCTCACCGAGCACAGGTGACTCATAAACTAAGAACTGCGTAGTTAAACAATATATCACTCTTTAACAATATATAGTAGTTACAGTATCTTTATAGAAATTTGTATTAAAACAGTAACGCTTAAATTTCGTCTTCGTTAGGTTAACATTCTTAATTCGTCTAAGTGTACACACACATAAAAAAGTTTAACCAAAAATCATTAGACCATTCTTTTCTTACTTTTAAACCTTAACAGTATATCATTAAATAAATCTTAAAACATTAAAAAGTTTTTGGTCGTAATGTGTGGAACTTAGTTTGTTGACTCATATACATGTTTGCTACAATGTATACAACAAACATTGCTGAATTTTTTTAGATCAAAATGTTGAGTTCGACCAGCATTGCGGGCCGATGGTGGCTTAGTCACAAACTGGCTACACTAACCTTCTTATTATATTAAAAATGATTAACGATTCAAAAGTGCGTGTAAAAGCCTATTTTATTTTGGCGTGAGCTAACTGCCGTCCGCCTGCTTTGCGTGGCTCGCACTGACTTTTGTGGGTGTAATTTCATAAAATTAATTTTAATTTTTGACATGCAAAACCCCATTTACAGGTAGAATTAAGTATAATTTGGTGTTCTTAACTGTTCTCTGCTCGATGAAAGAGATTTTCCTAGCAAATTACAAATATGTAAGCCTTATAGTTCCAGAAATGTCATGATGAGGTATTATCCACATATTATTTACATTGGCCGTTTGTGTACGCGGTGAGGAGAATTCCAAAAGAGCTCACAACAAACTCAGTTGGATTTTTTTACTATCATTTTTATCATTAATACAGTAGTAAAGCAATTTATTCAAAAATCCTTCACTGTATTCATTATTATTATTCATTTATTACGTGATCATTTTCTCCTTCCAAATTATCCGTCTTTCTCATTCTCTTCTTGTTTTTTGGCAAATATCCATTCATACGCGACAGACGTAATTATTTTAAACAAGTTTTTTTTTTTAAATAAACATCTTAATTTTTTTGAACGAAACTTTTGACGGTTATATTAATTTAAATTGATCCGTCAGATTCGCGAACTTTAAGTATACAAAAAAATGTTAATGAGTTTAACATTTGCTCCGTTGCATTAGCGAGTAACGGCAAAGGCGGTGTATAAATACTTAAAGTGGCCTTAACCGGGCGGTTAGTCAGCTGGGCGCGATATATATAGGCCTGAGTGAGGGACGCGAGCTATTTATGAACTTTATGCTCCTGTCGGCCGATGTGCGCATCGCTCGCGAATCCTTTGCATCGACATTTATTTATTCATTTTATTATCTATTTCGTATCATTTATATTGGTCACTTGTCTACGTAGTAAGAAGAATACTAGAAGGTAGTGTTTTGATAGAAACTATGTTCAAAACGAACTCTCTTAAGTAATGGCAACTTTCAAATTAAAATATATAGCTAAGAGGATCCAAATACGCTCTCCTTGTGAAAAGTTCACAGACGATTGGTCACTTTCACTATATCCTTAATGTAGTAGTAGAAGTAGTGTAGTAGTGTAATTTATCTCCAGGTTTTATTCTGAAGTAAAAATATAATGTCTTTTTTTCAAGAAGTTTTATTTAATAAACTTTTTCAATGTTTTTCATTTTAACTATACATTCATAAATTTAATAAGAGAAAGGTATTAAATGTGTTTTGTGTTCTGTATATATTTTATAATATTTTTTTCCTATCTAACAATTTTAGAAAATAATTTAGAACTTCCTTGATAATGAGATAATTACCCAATGTAAATGTATATATACGGTTTGCCTTAACTTATCGATATATAATTTTGAGTATCGGCCTATATGCTGGCGGGTTGCCAAACAATGATTGAATGCAGATAATTGAAGTGACCTGTGCCAGTCTGCGGCGTGGCGGCCCTCTAGCGCTCAAGTAAAATTTGCGATGTTTTCTTTATTTAAAAATAGCGATGATTGTAGACATCAAAAGGGAAACAAGAAAATAAATAAAGACCATGTTCATAAAACAATATATATCAATATATAATACACAACGTTTTAATTTATGAGAAACTATAAAAAATATTATTGTTTGTTTGAAACATTGTTCGTAAAAAGCATATGACGTAATGCGAGAAAGCTCACTCGTATAAACAGATATTACGGCATGCATGTTTATTAGTGAATCTGATCAGTCCTTCCGACGTGAGCTCATTCGTTTAATATCGCTTCTTTTTACTCTTCCGAGATGAAAAAATTGTACGTATCTTGTTGGATGACGCGATGCTTTAATTATCACCTTTATTATCGATTAAAGTAGTAATCGATGTTTTTTTCTATAAGTGGTTGTTTCTGTGTTTGTGCTGTAAAATTAGTCGTTCTGTCATAGTGAATAAATAAAATATATTAAGTTTAATGTTTGGTTCAGGATGTCACTGATTGGGTCGTTCGATGAGACGGACTCCTTTGTGGATTATCAGACCAGGATGGTTGGAGCCGCTAAGGAAATAGCCCGACTGGCTACCGATATGGTAATTTTTTTAAATACTCTTTTCATACCAAGTATTTTTTTATTTAATAAATTGTAAGATATAGCGAATTTGTTTCTTTTTAATCTATGTGGAAGCCTATGTCCAGGAGTAGATGTTTTATTGCTGAAATGATGATAACAATACCAAGTTTCAACAAAATCAGTGTAGCAGTTCGACTAACTAATGGTAGTGCAGAATAAGCAATTCAAAATACTTAGAATATTCGAACATTAGATTTTACAAATATTAATAGACTTTTTTGTTATAGGTGTAAAAGCTTTAAAGGTGGCGAATGTATTGTTTATTTGCCATCAGTTAATGTATGGTACACAATACGCTAAATCAATGGTCTAATAACAATGTAATGTAATGATAATATAGTAAGAAAAAACATTTTCAAAATATGGATTACTACATAATAAAAGTAGTTATCATTTACTATCTGTCTATGCAGATTTTGTACTGCCGGTTAAAGTTAGTCTGTCGCAATCCAATAACAAAATAATGTACGTTACATTACAAAGTCATCATTGAAATATTTGTAAAAGTTTTTCCTGACAAATGATTTATGTATTCACTTCTTTAAAGCTCTTTACACCCTGTAATTTATTTACTAACATTTCAAATCCCTATTAAATTATTATTTTCTTCAAAAATGTTGTATTAATATTTTATGTACATTAATCATTAATATCTGCTATTATTACTCACAGACTGCAAAATCTGCGACTGAACCGAGCCGATTAGTGGAGGTTGGCAACGAGATGTGTGGAAAATACGAACAACTGGCCGGGGACAGCGTGGGAGCCTCCGCCACAACACCCAACGCGGACGTAGCTAACAGGTCAAAATTCTTTCAATAGATATAAGAACAACTTTAAAATTGTACAAAAAATCGGCCTGCATACAAAGTCTGAACTGAAAAGGATGCAATTTTTTACAAGAGAAAGATATTTCAGCAATGAGTTTTATTCTAAAATATCGCTTATTATAAACACTAAGCGATTTTTCTCACGTTAGTTCACAAATAGTGCGATTTGCGCCTGGTTAAGTAATAAGTATGTATATACTTTTCCATATATTTTACATTAATTCGACCACGATGCTATCAAATGTCTTGCTATTTGCATAAGAATTTTTCAAGAGACCTTAAAGGAGGAAGCAATGTAGTGTAAATAATACGTCGTTTGAAATTTGTAGGATCCGCATGGCTGCCGTGGAACTGGGCGAAGCTGTGTCTGAGCTGGTGAAGGCGGGCGGACACTGCCGCCTCTCAGCCATCGCGCAAAACCAACGAGCTGTCGCCGATGCCGCCCGGCGCGTTAATGAAAAGGTATATTTACGAGTTTAATTTGTTCATTTGTCTATTTATAGTGTTTATAAATGTTACAACTTGAACACAAGCCTTAAGTTTAAGTTGAGTTAGTTAATAATGTTAAAGAAACACAGCTATTTTCCGGGGTGTAGTCAATGAAATTGTTCCACAGGTTAAAAATATTACAGACAATTTTTTTATTATTTATATAAGTAAAATATTTGGCTAAACCAAACCATAATTTTTAATTTGGACGGGACACTTGTAACAGATTCCTGCAATAGTCACCATACCATCACCATAGTGCGAAAATGTATGTGAAACCATTAACCTTGCTAATTATTAAAATCTACATAATTTTTGTGAATAGATGCGAACGCAAATCATAATGTAAATAATATAGTTTAAAGTTCATGGTAATCTTATTGATGATTACCGATTAATAAATTTAATAAACACTTTTAAGTCTTTTTTACCATTTAAATGAAATGTATCTTTCACAGGTGGTGGCAGTTTTAAGTGCATTGCAGGCAGGCTCTCGTGGTACCCAAGCGTGTATCGACGCAGCTGCCACTATTGCTACTATCATCGGTGATCTCGATACCACAATACTCTTTGCCAGCGCAGGTTAGTTGGAAATTATTACTGAAACTTATTGTCACGTTCCATATAAATTTCATTAACTCACGGTCTCTCTCTTTCCTTTCCGTTACTTATGTAAGTAAATCATGACAAATTAAAAATGTATTTTGTACCAGGAACATTACACTCGGATAAGGAAGGCGATACGTTCTCCAATCACCGTGAGAACATCTTGAAGACTGCCAAGACTCTAGTGGAGGATACAAAGACGCTGGTGGGCGGCGCTGCCGGCACGCAGGAGCAGCTGGCCTCTGCCGCACAGAGTGCAGTGGGAACTATAGGTAATGTTTACATCTATATCTACACTCGTACCTAGAATCACTTGTTTGCTATTAGGCTCCCTAATTGTGTTATTACATTTTTTATCGCCTCTATGTGCTTTCTTATTATATACCCGATTATTATAATAAATAAAAGTAATTTTTCAATAAATATTAAGTTACTGCTATACCATATAGTTACGAATAAAAGTCTGTTGTGGTAAATATTTTTGTGGCATTGAAGTTGTGATAGAACCGAATTGCTATAGTAGCATTATATAAAGCAGGTAGATCAGTTGTGTACCGGACTTTTGTGCTATTAAATTCAAAGACACACTTTAAAGAGTGACTAAGTCGTATTTTGGTGAAAAAGGTATTAAATTTGAAGTCCCCGAAACACTTTTCTGATAACTGACCACAATGTTTAATGGAGATATGTCCAGTGGAAATAATTTTGAATATGCTTCGTATAATTGTTATTATATTTATTTGTGATTGTACTTGGTATCGGTAGAAATTTGATAATTTTCATTGGCAATAAATATATACGTACAATATACATTTCGCAGTGCAACTATGCGAGGTGGTGAAGCAAGGAGCAATGTCTCTGGGAGCAGGCAGTGCTGAACCACAAGTGCTTGTATTGAACGCGGCACGTGATGCAGCTGCCGCCCTTAGAGACCTTGCAGCGGCGACGGCGGCTGCGAGCGGCAAACACGTTGCTCATCCAGATATGCAACGCCTGAAGCACGCCGCTAAGGTTTATTTTTAACTAAATACTAGGTCTTACGTCCTGAAAAGGACGGTCTGTTTGATGTGGACTCTTCTCAGATCAGGGCGCATTTCGAACCGTCGTAGCTTTAATGTCTTGTAAAGAAGTTCAATCTGATTCTAGTTTTATCAAATTGGGCTCTTCATGCATTCTTCTCGTGACGTATACAAGCGATCGTTTTAAATGATCCTATGTGTGCATCGCAAACGAGTATCATGCCCTTTATTTTATGCTTTAAGATTTGCGAGTGATTTGATTTTTTTTTCAATATCAGCATAAAGATTTGCTTCGTCATTGATATAATATGTATAAACGTTGTATGCGCTCTAGTGTTCTTCGCCATATTATATCTCTTAGTATAGCTAATCAGTTACACCATTTAAAATTTAATGAAATATATTATGAGAAGTTATAAACTATGAGTAACAACTATCGTTATTACAAGTATCAAGTCAATTTCTAAAAAAAAAAGTGTTCCATGTAGAAAGTATTTAAAAGTTAATATACTATAAATGTTGCAAGTAATAGGAAATGTGTTGCTCTATTGTATCACTTTAGTACTCTTTGGCACCCCACTGTATGCAATTTATTCGTTCACTTGTAATGTTGCACATGAAACACGATTTAAATTTATCATTGTGGTGTTAATAAATTATTTATTAATTTTTACATAATACAAAATGTTGAGGTGTCACATATTTGTTACGTGTGGTTTTAAAGGGCACATTTTTATATTTACATTTTCTATGTTCATAATATTGTGTCGGTTGTTTTTCTTACCAATGATGTATGTTGTCAATATTGGACTTTGACCGCGACTAATTCACGGTTTTCCGATAGCGGCTGAGCGACCCAACGAAGCGCTGGAGTCTACCCATCAGACCTAACACCATGCCTCGACAGTCCAAAAGGCGTTCTGTAAATCTCGCTCTTAGAACTGATTACAACTCATGTGACTCAGAAACTGACATTTTCCAGTCCGACCAAGAAGAAGAACTTGTCAAACTTCTAGATTACTCTAGTCAGGATGACGATGTTTCTCCTTCTATATTTCATGATAATTGTGAGGAGGCGATAGCGTATATAGAAAGTCTCATGGCAAACGTACCAGAAAGAAGCTTAAAAGATGATGACTTGAATGTTAGATACAATCTAACTTCACGTAATAGTATTTTCGATATGGATTGGAGGGTATTAAAATACGGTGAAAATATATTCTTGGGTGATTTGAAAAAACTTGTCGACGTAGTTGTTCAAGTATGTGATAAAGATGAATCCAAAAGAAAACAGGATACTCTCAAACGAATGAAGGCATCATCAGATTTGGACAATGAAATGAAAAGACTTTCGCAAGTAATAGAGGATCTTGAGTTCGAAGTTACCATTCCAGATGAACAACATAACAAAGGGGATATTAAACTAACACTTAAAACGCAGCAAAAGGAAAGCACACCACCAATTAAAGTCTCGGTACTCGACGAAACACCGAAACTGAAAAGCCCAGTATTTAAGATTAAAAAAGTTAAACCTGTGAATTTAGTAGACAATTCAAATCCAGATATAAATAATACGAAAGTTGCATCCATACAATCTTCTAACTCTAACCAGGGTAGCCCAGAACTAAAACAAAACGGTGAATGTAACATTAGTGTCAGACCAGAATCCAGAACAAAAGAAATTAAATTAGAATTCTGGAAATTGTTTAAAGATGATACAGAGTGGTGGAAAGCTATAGCTAAACGAAACCTTGAAAAAATGGAAGAGACCAGGCGCGAATTGGAACGATTTAGCGGTCATGAACTAGTTTTAGGAGAAATAAAAACTGAAATGGACAAATATGAAAAAGAAAAGGAAACATTAGAAACGTTTATCGAAGAGGTTGACAAATCTAAAGCTATCAATAAAGATCTAGAGTATAATAAAAAATACGAAGACATAGTCCTAAAATTAATCGAGTTTGCTAAAAAAGATATAGTCTATAAAGGTTTTGATCCCCTCATCGAAAAATTAAAAGTACTCTCTAATATTCAAATTGAAAGCAAGAGGAGAAAAATTGTGAACATTGAAGACATAATAAAAATTTACAGTCAAATCGATGTATCAAAATACTCATACGAAGAGTTGTGTCTGCTTGAAAAATACTATAAAGAAATAATCAGAAAATACAAGAACGAGACTGGTATTAAAAACAAAGAAAATCTGGTACCCGAACCAAAAGGTGACGAGGTTCGCTTCGCACCGCCTCCGTCGCACAAAAATGTTATATTCAATATCGATTCAGATTCAAATTTGAACAATAAACCTCGTAGTACTCAAATTGTAAATAATAGAAATATTTTTAAACGATCCAAAGAAAAGGAACAAAGTACTATGAACAATTTAGAAATATTCGATATGACACGCACATATCCCTTAGAATATTACGCTAACAATTGGTGGTCAATTTATGAAGACATTTTAAAGAATCGAGAGCAACAGTTTGGCACTATTGACAACTGGTGGAATTTTTATGAAGCAATGCTTAACAAGAAGGAAACTACGGAAGAAGACTTGAGCAGAATTCGTGCTATAATGCAATACAAGAACAGCACAAGACGGTCTAGGCCCAACAGCCGAATGGACGAGCAGCTTAGAATGTTGGACGAGATTACAAACAGCAGATTCCGAGAGAGCGAAGACGTGACGACGCGCGACGACGACTCGGTCAGATTTCTAAATACCCTCTAAATTAACCGACCGTGCACAGCGTCTAACAAACGAGTCTTGCAGAGCACGCAATGGATCGCATGGTGTGGAGACGAGTCGCTTGTCATGTTGTCTGGTGTTTGGATCATCGGATCATTGTTGTCGTTCCTTTCTCTTCTTAATCATGTGTTGGTGTCTTAAGCATATAGTATAATTTCGTCGCATATACCTAAATATATTCTGTGCTATGATCTAAAAATTTTAAATACTAGTATTATGCTTACGATGTCATCACTTTATTTAATCATTTTTAGCTCAGTTGTTCCAATCATGAGATTTAGAAATGTGTTTAGTTTTGTTTTTAATTAATCGTCTTCTGTGTGGCATGAATTATCTGACCATAGGTGTCCCTTAGGTCTTTGCCGGTAACACGAGACATCATCACTAAACACATTTCGTAAGAAATGTCAAGGCCGCACCATCTCACGGTATCTGGTGATTCAGATCACCCTGCTTGATATTTCAAGTAAATAACTGTTAAAACCACAAGCTTTCATTTTGTATCACACACAGCGAAGCTTTGAAAGTCCAATATTGACGTACACACAAACAGCTTTATATGTACATATTTAGTTTATTTATACTTTTTATGGTTGAAAGCTTTTGGGTTTCCTGCATATAGCATGAGCTTGTTATATTTCACTGTAGTCTACATTGGGTTTACAACGTTATATCGTCTATCGCAAAATTTTCATTTTCTCCAGCAAACCCAAAGCTTTTGAAATGTATCAAAATTTATAACTAGTTATTTGTTTGGTTTGGCTAACATTAGTGAACAATGTAACTGATACTATTTTTAAACTAGGACTAAATACCGTTTCACTCCCGTCTGTTTTTTTTTTCACATTACCTTTAAGAGATAACAATATCATCATGAGAAAAGAATGTTGAAGTAATAAGATTATAAATAACAGAGAATAGAATTAACAAATAATATTTTTGTTATAAAAGTATTAGCCTGAATTGTATTTTACTTGTACATATATAAATATATATGTATGATTTAAGATTTTTTTTACATTACATATAGTTTTAATACAAGTTGCCTTTGTAATCATCAAAACAAATATTTTACACATGCTTTGGTCTTTCGTGGTCTCTGGGCATTGTATATTACTAGTTGTATTATAAAACAAAATGGAATATTACTAATCTAATGCTTTACTTTAATAATAATGTTATTACAATCATGCGTAGTTTTTTAAATCTAAATTTATTGAATTTTGATTTAAATATTTCATTGCATTGGTATCTCTTACAATATTTAAACTTTTAAAAATTGAATATTTAATGATTGTATTCTTTTTAGGTGATGGTGACCAACGTGACGTCACTGCTGAAGACTGTGAAAGCCGTAGAAGACGAGCATACTCGCGGCACCAGAGCTTTGGAATCCACTATAGAGGCTATATCACAAGAAATTGAGGTACTATCTTCACTTGGGTTAATTATGTGCGCTTAGCATACCAATAGTGGTAATATAAGAGTCATTCAAATTCAAAATTCTTAATTTAACATAAGATTAGAATTGAAAAATATAGTATGATCATGTTTTAAAAAATTAAAGTGGAACTGTCACACAAAACTCTCGAGCATTAGAAAGGCATGTAAATTATTTATCCTAGGGTGGTAGCACTATTATATCATGCATTTGCCAAGCGTCTGTTCATCGAAAGTTGGAATATCATTTCACTTAACCCAAACCGAATCGAAGGTCTATACCAGAAAAAGAGTATTCTGAAGAATAGAAAAAGCGTTGGCTAAGTGCGTTTTATCGGACGAGAATTTCTTTGAAGGAGTTGTAATTAATTTAAATAATAAATAAATAATTTACATTTTATAAACATGTTACCTTGCTTTTTGATCACAGTATTATACCAAATGCGTAGACTCATCTCGAATTCTGTAGGAACACGCAGTTCGGATGATGAATGTCTCATACCTCAGCAAAACTGGATTGGTGGAACATATAACATATATATCTATATAACGATTAGTTTGCCTCCAGGCTAATAATTCGTTATTTGATCTTGGGCTTATTGAGAATCCCATATTAATTCGACATAGGACTCCATTATATCCTCACCATTAATCTCTACCACGACATTCCCAGAAGTAGGCTCTGTCCGGCTGCGGATGTATGGCTGAATTGATGATAATGATAAAATTATTTAGTTCTTACCCTCTACTGCATTTACATTATATATAAAATATGCTCTAAATCAAACACAGTTCAGCGAACTTATTAATTTATTTGTTTTTAGTTTAGTAATAAAAGTTGTAAGATGATATGTTTCTCCTTAGAAATTATTTTAGAAATATATTCCGTGATCGTTTTAGCAGTAGAACATACACTGCGGGGCTTATATATTTCTATTAGCCTACGTCCAGAGTCATGTTCCAAAATGCTTTTTATAATAATTAGTGTGTTTATTTTTATAATTATGTTGTAGGTTTTAATGTCGCCTTCTCCACCGAAATCGACCGCCACACCAGAAGAGCTGGTCCGTTGTACACGCCTGATGACAGCGGCGACAGCTCGCGCTGTGGCAGCGGGTAGCGCTGCCGGTGCAGGCAGCCAAGACCAGCTCACCGCAGCCGCCAACCTGGGACGCAAGACTGTCGTCGATATGATGGTCGCCGCCAAGGTCAGCTATGCTTTGTTCATTTCTAACGACTTTTGTGTTTAAAAAGTAAATACATGTAAGTAAGTACATACATGTTTTCAAAAATAGTTACACTAACGGACTATGCCGTGCTTTATTTTTATTTCAAAGTTACTGCGTATGATAACTATAACATTGGGACTTCGTCTTCTATTACTGTGATAGTTATCTTCGGAAGATGTTCCATGCAAGTCGCTTCCAACTGGTCCTATTGGAAATCTATGGGGGCGGCTTATGTTCAGCCGTGGCGATCTTACGGCTGAAATGATTATGGTTATGAAATAAACAAGCTTATATTTTCTAACGTTATTGTGATATACAGGGTGCAGCCCAGGCGGCAGATACTGAAGAGCTTCGCACTCGAACACTTGAAGCGACGCGGGCTGCGGGCGAGGCGTTCCGTGCGTTGCTGCAGGCCGTGCTGGCGGCGCCAGGCGGAGGCGCACGCTCCGCGCTGCCCGACCTGTCGCGTTGCGTGGCTCGCGCTGTAGCCGACATGCTCGCCGCTGCCGAACTACTCAAAGGTTAATTGAATTGAACGGTGATCATTGCACTCTAGACGTAAAATAAGTACATTCAGACCGTCGTGCTAATGTCGTCTATAGGCAACGCTCGTAGTGTAAAGGTTACCACTTCAATCAAAACTTTTACCAATAAATAAAAATTTTGTCAAAATATTGTCCCAGACATAATCTTAAACATAATCTTAAAGAGTGTACTATGAAGGAAACTAAAATAAAAATAAGTAATAAACTAAATAGTCTAGACTACCACAAGACCGAAATACTCTGACTCTGTTCATTAACCATACATTTTCAACAGAAAAATAACAATTTATTGTTGATTTAGCTTAAAATTAAAACAAGCAAGTCATTATATAGGTAAAAGCTGCTGAACAATTGGAACACCTACTTAATTATTTATTTATTGAGCTTAAATTTTCTTACCGCATGCTTATGACCATAACTGGTGAAGTCCAGGCTTAATCCTCTCTAGCACATTCATAATAGAAATTTAAACGTATACGCAGTTACTGCCCAAGTCAAGCTTCGCACTTAAGAGTCCTTGCAACTTGCTACCAGTGTCCGATCAATCAAATTAATTGCAATGTCAATTGAAAGTAATTTTTATTACAAACCTGCCTACCACTTATCTTTGTACCTCCTTGTTGTTGACAAGTTAATTCCGTAATTTCACAATTTGTAAAAAGAGTGAATGAATAATTGTTTCCGAACTGTTTCAACTCAATAATGTCCTTAAAATTTAGATCTTTTTAAAACTATCTTTTTTATTGAAAATAATTAACAATCCAGGTTCTGAGTGGGTGGACCCGGAGGATCCGACAGTCATAGCGGAGGCGGAACTCCTTGGCGCAGCTGCATCCATCGATGCAGCCGCACGAAAGCTGGACGCCTTGCGACCTCGCAAGCCGCCAAAGCTTCAGGTAATTTCCACCTACATTTTATCTTTATATGTATATAGCAATTGTATTAATTATATACGAGTATAATTGATCTTATCTATAAGACATTGTCGATATGTATGATTCATTACGATATCTCAGGAACCATAAAGCTTAGTTACCCGAAATTTTTAGAAACCTTCCAGTCAGCTTAGGAACGAAATTCTACCAGCAAGTGGGTTGAGGATGTTCATTCGTTTCCCGAAGTGGGTGGCGGACAGCTAATGTATTATAACAGATGAAACAATTTATTCGATAGAAGGCGACGAATGCTGGTCGCCTCGTAGTAAACCCCATCATCTAGATGATGAGGTTTATTATAAGGTGATCCGTGTTATAATCATCAGCAACGTGGATTCCCATGACCATTGCCTTTGTCTTTCAAAGTAACAAAATCAGATTTCATATTCATTCTCTTCGGCAAATATTCGCAATTGGAATGGGCTTTGTTCGAAAAGTTAATGAGCTAGAATCTCATTCGCAGTAATAATATTGAATAACAAATAAACTTTATATTTGCATTGTTTTGGTTTGTGTAAGTAAATGTGGCTACAGAAGAAAGAAAACATCGAAAGTGGCACGCGTCGGTAAGATATGTTTGATATTCTTGGTTGTATCTTAGTATCACCCAGGAATCAAACATATTACCTATCGATCGTGACCCAAAACAACATTAAGAAGAAAGAAGATAACTATTATTGTAATATTTTTTTATATTATTTGTAGATTGGGTTTGTATAGACCAGGGGTGGCCAAACAACGTGCGAGCCACATGCGGCTCTTTAAATAATTATTTTTGGCTCCGATTATCTTATTATTTCAATATTTACATTACCTACGTCAGCTCCTCGGAAATGTAAACAAATTATTGTTATGAATAATTATTATTATTATTCCATCATAAAATTAGCGAAATCCAAACACCGATCATAATTAACTAACCTGCATCTTCAGTATTATTAGGAGTGCTGTCATATACTTGTGCCATTAGATCTAACTTCAATACACATATCTTCTACTTTTTTTTAAATAATTTCAGTAAATATCATTTTTGTAAAAAAAAACTTATTTTTGTGTGTTTTAAACGCGTATTCAATTGCAGTTCGCAAGAATATTAATATTTCGAAAAATGGCACGCACTATGAAAGAGTTTGTCCACCCCTGTTATAGACAGACTATTAATGAACTGTGTACCCGGCTTATAAAGGAAACAGAAGGAATAATTTTTTTCTCTCACGTTATTTTAGGATAAACGCTTTTTTAAGGAGATAATTTCTTTAATGTCCATGTATATCATTCGTTTGTAATTTCAAAGTAATACGAAGTAGTGATATATAATGAAATAGTGATAAAGCAAGTAGTAGCCTTAGCCACTAATTTATTTCGCAAATTAATTTAAAATAGCCATAAATGGCCAGAAAATTAATTTGAAATTTCCATGCCACGTATTTTTTTAATTATTGCATTTCGAAACTTAACGAATTTTATTGATGCTGTGATTTTCTTTCTATTACATCCATTATCAATGCTTACTTAGTTTTTGTTCATGCTGCTGTAAATAATCCTTCTGTAAATGAACGACAAATAATTATATCGCTAAGTTTGATTTTGAGAGTAAATATGACTTTGAAAAATAGTACTCCAAATAGTTACTATACCATGTTCAAAAAGAAATGTTTTTGTTTTGTATATGTAATTGGGCGTGTGTATGTTATTGTGGTTTAAAATCAAGAAATAAAAAATAGATTTTTATTTCCGTTTGACGTTGATTTGTGGGAAATACTCTACATGAATGTTTAACCTTTTAAACTACCGCACATTTTATATTTAAATCAAGATATATAATCTTTTTGTTTACAGGAGACTGATGAGAGTCTGAACTTCGACGAGATGATCCTGGAAGCAGCGAAGTCCATTATCACGGCTACGTCGGCGCTGGTCCGCGCCGCTTCGGCTGCACAACGCGAGCTTATTGACCAGGTACATTAACCGGAAAATATATGCACGTTTCTTTTTACTACCATGCATACAATATGATTTCACTTAGAATGGATTTAGTATTTAATGCACAAATAAAAAAAGAGCAAAAAGGGATGGGAGTAAAAACCGCATTGATGTTAATGTTTTTTTTTTTTTCATATCCCATCGATTCGGAATGCTAAACGCGTTTTAAGTGACATCTCAAACCCATGTACGCTATCAGGGACTTTTGCCCCCCAGTTACTCTACAGATGTTAATGATGATGAACAACATCATTTATCCATGAGGGAAAAACGAATAGTCTAATGACAAAACAAAATCGATATACATTTTTATCTTGTCCGTATTGTTGTGTAATAATTGATATGTAAGGTTTACATAATTTTGACATTACCGGTGTGTAATATAATATTAAAATATTTATCAACTATATCTAAAATTTTATACATTAAGTTTTACTATTTTAGGGTAAGGTCGCACGACGACCTGCCTCGTCCTCTGACGACGGCCAGTGGTCCGAGGGTCTGGTGTCGGCTGCAAGGCTGGTGGCGGCAGCAGCGCATGCTCTGGTAGAAGCTGCTAATGCCCTGGTCCAGGGTGCGGCTTCCGAAGAACGGCTCATCTCCAGTGCGCGCCAAGTCGCCTCTTCTACGGCCCAGTTGCTTGTTGCTTGCAAGGTATATCTTCATCATGATTTCGGCTATACAACGTTCGCTCCTAGATATAGATCTACACTTTAGATTTCTTATAAGACTGGTTGTAAGTAGTCTTCATCCAGCGTCTCTTGACGACTTCAATAAGATCGTATGTCCACCTTGTGGGTGAACTCCTTACGCAATGCTAGCGCATCCATAGTCTTAACATCAGAAGCTATCTGTTCTGCGCGCTATGTGATCTCCCCTCTGCTAATTCAACATTTTATTTCGCTGGGATTACTTTCGGTGATGTACTGATCTTCTCATATCTGACGCGTATCGTTATAAAATCTCGATCATCGCTCAGTCTTGTTGAGCGACTTTGAAGTTTGTCAACGTGAGTGCTCGGTTTTAATGCTTTAAGTCGTCAGTGGTAAGAATCATTTTGCTGTGTCCAGGTGAAAGCCGACCCGTCGTCGGAGTCGACGCGGCGGCTGCAGGCCGCGGGCGCAGAGGTGATCCGTTCCACGGACAACCTGGTGCGTGCGGCGCGCGACGCTATACACTGCGACGACGAGCGCAGCCTCGTGCTCAATCGACGCATGGTTGGTGGCATCGCGCAGGAGATCGACGCCAGGTAATAATAGCTATATACAGTCTCATTTAAGGAGGCAAATGTGTCTTTATAGCTCTCAATTAATGTACAGTCACCTTAGCCAGTGACAAAAGGTTCTCGAGCAGTGACCACGAGCTTACCTAAATTTTTTTTCAGTCCCTACATTTTCCGGAATATTTCCTGTCCACCTTGTGCATGTTTGGTTTTTTTTTTTCAACGACTATTTGTTATTTATTTTAACAACAAAAAGTTTTTATAATCTCAATTACATTTTTCTGTATTTTGCATTGTTCCTTCTGATAGAACTGCTGTTTACTACTTTCATCATCACCATCATTTTCGCCATAGGACGTCCACTGCTCGACATGGACCTTCTCTATAGAATTCTAATAATAGCGGTTTCTTTCATGCGGCTGTCTATCTTGTACCCACAAGATCATTTTATGCTGCGCTTGCCATATCGCAGTCTCCACTACGTACTTCACACGTGGATACTTTACACGTATCCAAACTTATTGCATTCGAAGTATTTAACAGCGATGTACAATTTTATATTATTTGTTACAGATCGGAAGTTCTTCGTATAGAGAAGGAATTGGAAGAAGCACGAGGTCGTCTCACTGCCATCCGTCAAGCCAAGTACAAGCTGCGAGCTGGGGACACTTCGGGCGACGACACAGACACCGACGTGCACCTTGCCGGCTACTCCAGCGACGCGTCGACACCACACAGGTAACGTACATATATAAATTACTGTAGTAATAAAAGACGGTGGTAAAAAAAGTTATTATAAAGTGATTACTTTATTTATTGATTCCACTAGGGCCTTAGGTTCTGGAATATAGACAATGAACCGGCAAGGTCACGTCCTACCCATATCCATCTTGTGGAATTATCTATTTAATGTCGAAGAAAAACGATAAATGCAAGTCACTTAGAACCTGTGTTATTGGAAACCCCACTGATTTAAGAGGTCTTTGTCCAGCAGTGCCCGTCTCTTTTTTTAGTTCAGTTTAGTATATAATATGATTATATACACATGGTAATACTATTGCATGATAATGATGTTAATGTTTGATTAATGACAATCTAAAATGTCTTTTTTGTTATTAGCGTTTAACGAGTACGTTAGGAATAGGCACTTTAATTTACTCTTTAGTTACAAAGACCCGTTGCCTTTTAATTCGATTAGAACAACCTAGAGATTATTCACAGATTTTTGAACGAGTGGGCGTTTACTACACATACGTATGAAATGATCGGTCTGTTACAAGTTTTGTAAAGATAGATGCTGATTACAATATCCAGTTTTTATGTATTATTTATATATATTTATACCTGGAATGGAATGTTCTGGAAGGCTTAAATAAACTGCCGACTCGTTTAAAATACTATTAAATGATAGGTGCAGTCATTAATAATAATCTCTTCGCAGACGATAGTGTGCTTTAAGCAGAGGCAATAAACTTCATTTTTCAATGCCGTATATGCGTTATCTAGATTATTTAAGAATTTCAGTTAAAGTATTTTAATATATGCAACATTGTTTTTATAGATTTGTAGACTTCACTGTTGGATTGTTTTGAATTTTGTTATTTAATATCGCATTACTTTGGTCCACGATATATTAGGCAAAAGTTTGCTGCAACCATAAATTTATATAGAAACTGAAGAGATGGTAATAAACAAATTCTTAATTTTTCGTTCCAGATTTAAAACACCCAATAGCAGTTTCGCGAACACAACATACAGTCCGAACAGCACGTACTCGGCGCAAAACACCACAAATATGACACAAAACACAACCAATATCTCGCACCACGTGTCCAGCCTTAACCAATCTATTCACGGAGCCCCTGTTAGCCCGGGCTTGAAGCCGGACAGCCAGCAGGGCTACAACACCAACGGCTACCAGAGGGAAGAAAAGTTTACTGCACAGAGCCCTACATTTTCCAGCTTTAGGCCACAAGAGGAAACTCCCAAACAAAATTACGAAGGGTTCACCACACGGTAAGTTAGTTGGTGTTGTTCGTGGTCGTAGTTTGGACTTAACACTTCATCGAGCATTTTCAATTATAATTTAAAAAAAAAACTCTAAAAGAATAAGATACTCAACAATTTTTATATTTATTCTGACATACCATTTTGCACTATTCAATACACTTTTTGCTTGTGATAATTGTACTGTGTACATATTGTAATTTCATCTTTTATTGCCTAATCAACTTCAAGAAGTTCTTAAATATTTATTAGTCTTATTGTTAATTGAAAAGTAATAAAATTATAATTTAAATCTAAGCTACGATCAAAGTTTTAGACGAATTTCTGCAAACGTTCTAATATGTCTTTGCTTCTTTACACGCTGCCATTGGATCATACGGACAGATGATTTACATCTACGCAAGCCTCCTTGTATAAAGTGCCTTCATTATCATCTTATGATTCGTGCCTCTACTAAACACTGTATTTTTGTAATAGGAATAATAATAGATAATAGGACTATTCCAAATTTAAATTCTCAAAGGTTTGTATTAAATCATATTGTAATTTTTTTTTAAATTGAAGTTATTGTTGCAGTAAAGATATAATATTTTGTACAATTAATTGAATTATAATATCTGCGAAATATGCGTCCAAATTTAATTTTCATATGCAATGTTATTAATGTTACATCAACATATGCTTTTATACACTATGCATTTTGTCAAAACTAATATTAAGTTTTTATCAATGTATCACAATAGTTCAAAATTTTTAACAAATTCACTCGATCATTTTGTTATTTAAAGATGATAAACATAAAATTATTTTTAATGTATTATTATATAGCTTTAGTTACATTAGATTTTTATTAACATATAAGCTTACCTTGAGTTAAAGGAAATGTATTACTGCTAAAAGACTGAAATTTTCACTTATAGAACTTCTACATTGTAACGCATGGAAGGCTTTATGCTTCTGCAGATAAATAACAAATCGAAATTTTTTACTTTATTTATAATATAGTTTATAAGACTGACATATAACTGTATAGTGGATTTACAACGAGATACAAGACTCTCTGAGACTGAAATTTTATTAAGATATTAATTTGTTGTATTAGCACCTCTAAGTATAGTCTAACCTGCTAATGAATCGAAGTTAGAATGCAAACGCATTGACACGCGTATTGGTAACTAAGTTTGTACTCAGGCAATGTTTCGTTTGCAGAGAAAACATGTCCAGCAATGACAGAACGATGAAGCACGAGTAAGTCGCTGTGATGATAAGGCCGGCTTGCGATCGATTTGTTTATCTCCCGTGTACATTTACGCGCGCTTTACCGCCGACGACGGTCCGACCATCGTTCTGTACATACCGCCTATGTGTATCGACATTACAGCTTGTAATACGTTAATCATGTCTCGCAAGTCCACTGCTTCCAACCTGAACCCCTCTTATTGTTATTTATATCAAGACTTAACGCGCAAGAACGAATATAAGGTTTGGGAGCAATGGAACGTGCAAGTGTAGCGACTAACAACTAATTATTGTTTTTTCTTCCTCCCTTCCCTAACCTGCATGCGGGTGATTAACCTTAATAGGACGAGCGTGACGGAGGAGACGGTAGTCGTGAAGTCGTTGCAACTGCCGCAAGTGCGCACGGCCTATTTGGTCTCGGACGACGCGCAGGACAGCGAGCGCGTCTTCTACAGGAGGGAGAAGCCACCGCCGCCTCCGCCGAGACGCATTTCCCTTCTAAAGTACGAGGACAACGCTAGTTAATTGGGTTCGTTCTGGCTCTTCCATCCTTTGCGCACCGGCTAGCACCGCCCATCACCATCGACAAGTCAATTATTCGACCTCCACCGAGACCTTACCCCATGTTTATCATTCCGCATTTCAGAGACAACTTGCGCTATAATCCTCTTTCATGTTCTCGTCGCCGGGCCTATACGCTGTATGTTCTTACATTACCCGATTTCCAAGTAATAAAACCTTTTTTTATTGTTATTAATCTACTTTCTAACGCATGCCGCATGCCGGTGTTGGTTAGTGCCTGCCTTTCTTTTCGGTTACGGGAAGTTCGATAGATTCTGAGAAACATGCCCGCATGATGAAAGTATTATAATAATTAATCGCAATATTGCAGCTACGAGACCAGGCTCTACGACACACCGCGACCTATTAACGAGTACACTAAAACGGAGGAGCAGCGCCAGTTCGAGTCCAATCAGTCGAGCCAATATCAGTTCACTAAGCAGGAGCAGCGGTACGGATACGACGCGCAGAAACTCCCATCGCCCTTGAGCCCCAAGTTCAATGCAAGAGATCTTAAGTTCGATGATAAGGAACCTATCTATTCTTCTCTCAAAAAACCGTCAACTCCCAAATCCCCCTTCGACGGTGTTGGGCAGACCTTCTCTGAGCATCAGAAATCAACAGAGGCTATCCCCGGCGGTACCAAACACTCTGAGTACACTGTCAAAAGTGAATCCTACCAGAGCTATCCGAAGACTGAATTCATCTCGTCTGAAACAAGACAAGAAGTGAAATCTCCCTTCGCGACTTCCACTCCCTCTAAATACGAGACTAGTCAGTTCACGGACTTTTCGAAGAATTCCATGGACATGGTGAAAGCTTCGACGCCGACTTACGAAAGGATATCTTCTCCGTACGGTAAAGAAGTCCACAGCTATGGCGGACCTAACTACCATGAAGAGACTACCACCGAAGTCAAAGAAATACCTAACGGCACTCAGAAGATCACAACAACTAAAATATACAGTTCATCGCCTGTAAACATGACGAGTACCAGTACGAAATACGAACCGATCAAACTAGAAGGCATCGACGAACTATCCAAGTCATTCGATAACGATTCGAGATATAGCACTCTAGACTCACGTTTCAATACATTGGACTCCAAAATGAGTTCGGACACGAGTCGTTCGTTCATGAGACCGTCGGAATTCCAGACGTCGGACTACCAAACTACCACCAGTGTGTCAAAGGTTAAAAAACCTGCCGACCTCGTGAAGGAGATTGACAGCTTAGATAATAAATTCTCCAAACAAACCATTACGTCCGAAACCATTGAACGAAAATCCGTAATGACCAGCTCACATAAATCGGAGACAAGCTCCACCGTTACGAAGAAATTTGGCAACTTCTAATCTTGGCATCTATTTAGTCGTGTGTGTCGTTAATAGTACTCTAACGCTTTAAGTGTATTTATGTGAAGAAATGCATTTTTGTAAAATCGAATAGTTATTGAAAAAAAATTATAAATTATATAATGATTTTTCTTTGTGATAATGGTGTAATAAATTGCGATATATATGTACTGCATGTTGTATACTACAAAAACAATTGCTAAACTTTACAGAACCTGTTTACTGTTATATTTAACATTTATAAATATGCATATTGCTCGAACACCAAATTATCACAAAGATCTAATATAGGTTTAGGACATAATCAGAGGTGCTAAAATAGTTTATTTATGAAAGATGGTCGCGACAAGCCGCGCCTGTGCCGTGTGTTAATATTAAGAGCTATTTAAGATTTTATTTTTTTACTTGAAAAGATTTATTGTAGTTGATCTATTTATGATGTTTAATTTTAACCTGGGGACATGATTCTACTGATCTAACAGTTAAAACTGGCTTGCAATAGTTTAGTTTAGAATAATATACATTTGCAGTTAAAGAATCGTGTCTTTTATATTTTTATTTACTATTTTATAAACGCAATGGAATCATAGATGTTCCCAGGTCAATTCACGAAGTGCTAACCCAATAATGGGTCCTTATTCTTGATGCCTGTTATTGTTATAGAACAAATTAAGTAATATTATACCAGTTTGCTGTAGACTTGGTAGCTTACACTTTCTATTTAAAACTGCCAACTTACATGCGAACGTGAAAGCACCCCTACCAAGTCTGTTGAGTTATAAAGAGCCAAATTGCAGCTTTGGATTTAGATGATTTAAACATTGTTATTATATAAAAATATAATACTCTGTGCCTTCAATTACCAAAATAAAAATATTTACAAAGATTAACGTAGAAGTACACTATTGTATACTTCTATACATCGACTACATTCAACAGTTAACCTCAACAGATTATAAAATGTGCCATAGACAACTACGTGATAAGTTATTTAAAATATATTATTGTGTGATTATAAAGTCTATATAGTAGTAGTGAGTGTTCGGTGCAATTTTTTTAATAACTGGTAATAAAATAACAGGTTTGTTTTATTAACGTATTTGTCCATTTTTATTGACTTTGGGTAAAGAATTCGTTTTCTTAAGTTGCATGAAGCTATGTTTATTATTCAATGCAATTTTTTATTACGTGAACCATTCTAGTTGTATCTTGTAGCTAACTCTATTAATTTTAACTGGCAACTTTGTTGACAGCTGTCGATTTATTCGGTACGTAGTTTTTCTTAGTGTGTGTGTCAATGAAAAACTTTTTTTTTTAGAATTGTATGTAGTTTTTTTATTAACCTATTAACATGTATTGAATACGAAGCATGTTATTATTAATCGTATAACCAAAATCTATATTTCCGATACGGAAATTGGATTATTAGAGTTGAAAATGTATGTTTATGCCTAAAAAACTTTTTGTGCCTTAACCAAATTATAATTTTTTTATTAAAGTACTATTGTATGAAACTTTCATAGGTTATAGGGAGATGCCCGCGAAAGCGATTCGTCCACTGAAGGTATTGAAACACCAATTCTAATAGGTTAGATGAGAGTAATTTCAGTAGTTGTCGTTTATATACATATAAATATATATATTCGTTAAGATTTACATCCTGTACACTCGGACTGTCTAAATGTACATACGGTACGTTCGAAATCGTGTTTACAATTTAATAGACGTGTACAGGATGTGTTATGTAACGAGTAATTATTAATATAAGTAAAGTAAGGCTAACATTCGTGTCTTAGTAATGACTATGTAATACATTATCGATATATTTATGTAGTAACTCGAAAGTAACCAAACTGGACTGCTAACTTAGCATTAGAATATAATGTTAATCCTATATCTTAATATTTGACATTTTCTTGTAGCTATTAGATGCTTAGTGTCGTGCTGAACAATTAATGTAATTACGTGAGTAGTATAAATATCTCATTATATTCTCCGTTATATTATATACTAAAGCCAAATAATCCGTTTCTGTAAGAATTTTTTTTATTTTACGATCATTTATCTGTATCTCGAAGACGTACGATTCTTTCTAGTTGAGCCGATAGCTTGTAATTAATATAATAACTTAGTTGGGGCATTTTGTGGTATCTACACCTGTATAACTTACATTTGAGTAAAATAAACTGTAACTAATTAAATGTAATTTGTTTTATTTCCACGGCCTATCTAATTAAGTCAGGAACGAGCAACACATGCGCCGCTTGCGGCTCTTTCAACGTGTAAATACGGCCCGTCAAGCATTTTTAAAATTTAATTAATTTTATCGATTTTCTCCGATCAATATATTGTTATAAAATTAATTATAATATAATGGTAGTAAATACAAAATCTTAACATTTTTAGTGACGAGTTACTTTAAAAAAAAATCGAATAATGATTTTCTCAGTAAACATCGAATTTTTTTATAAATCTTATGTGGCCTTTTATAAAAAAATTCCCTTTTTACGAAAAATATAAAGCAAATATGTCTGTTCGGAAATACATGTTTGCGAAATATTCAAAATTATTTTAACCATGAAATTTATAAAAAAAACTACCACCGATTAAAACGGAAGTGATAAGAAAGCTGCATACTTTACATACCGTTAAATATTTTGAATTAATATATATATACTTTTCATTAAATTCTATATTTCTATTCTTATTTTAATTATAAAGTTTATTAAATTCATGATAAATGTTAAATTTTATTATATTTTTAATATAAATTTTTGTACAGCCCGACAAAAAAAATGAAATATACATTGAACCGTTGATTAAGGTTACTCATCCCTGATTTAAATGAATTGCTAAACATAACATTAGTGTATTTTGTTCCTGGCACTGGTAATATTCTAAATTGTGTAAATCACTCGTGGATTTGTAGTGTAACGTGAGTGAAACCTACCTTCTGAGTGCCCATCGTCATAAATTCAGCTATATGACGAAATACCCTCTTTTTGTGATTGGACTCCAACTGTGCCCAAATTGCATTTGCGAATTCCGCGGGTATGGGGTCTATCCCATAAATTTCTAATGCCGGTTAGAAGCTGCCGGCATCCGGCAACTTTCGATGAACTTAAAAGATCATCTGTTTACCTTATGGGTGGACGTTACCTAACCAAACATATGTTGAAAAATCCAGAAATAAAAAGCAATCAAAATCATTTACCTCTACTGCAGCGACAGGACTTGACGTTAAATTTTTAAGGCAAAAACTTTCATTATTTTTTTGTCTGTAGTCGACAAAAAAATAATAAAAGTTTTTGAAAATAAATTGTTCTTGAAAAGATTTTTAAGTGCATTCGTCCTCTATCTGTCCCATCTCTCATGACAATCTATTATGGTTGTTTGTACATACAACGTTTGTTGTTTGTACGTACAACAGCTATTCTTGCCTCTAGAAATGTATACCGGAAATGAAAACGGATGTTAGTCCTAATAAGATATAATAAAATGACATAAAGCTGTCTCATTAATGATAGGCAATGCTGAGTTGTACTGTGTGCGTTGTGCAGTAGGATTGTTAGTTTAATGTTGACTTGTGTTATAGTAATCACATGATGTCAAGTTAATTACATTTTACTGGTTGTTCGTCCTTGTTGGTAGAGGCGACTAACGCAAACTTCAACAATGGAATGCAGAATTAAAAATGTTATTTATACACCAATACCTCACTTTGCGTCGTGGTTACGTTTAAAAAAGACACGACGCAAATTGAAACGCCACAAAGAGAATTTAGATTTTTTTATAGCAAACCATGTAAAGGTCGAAGATAGGTTCCAAGGTCACGAAAATACTTCTTTCTAAAAAGAAAATTCAACAAAGTAAACATTTAAAAAACAAAAATAAAATAACTCTGCCAATAAATAAATTGGAATAATATTTACTTTTTTGTAACCAGAAAAAACAAGTAAAAATTTATATAATTGTATTATTCGCTTTTATAAAAAGCACAACACACTACGTAATTGAAAGTGAACTCCTAAAATTAGCAAAACAAAGTGAAAATAAAACTATTAAAATTGCGTTGATTTTTAGTTAGAAAGAGAATCCCCAAATTTTGATGGCATGGTGCAGTTATAAACAAAAGTGTTATTACCTTTTAGAAAAAAAAATTAAGCTTCAACCCAAAACAACGCAACCTCGAAAACCTAACGACGCACAGCGAAAATTAGTACTAATTAATTTCGCCTTTGTACAATAAAGAGGAGTGCACCGTAGCCTAAAGTTTTTGTTGTAATATTTAGATGTTCCAAAACTACCAGAACTAAAAGTAACATTCTTTTAAACTGACTGTGTTGCGATGATTTTTTTTTTTTGTTAGTATTACTAATTTTTATTTCAGTAACATTCAAAACTTTACAAAATCACCTACGCTGTTTTGTACCGGGACTGTAAGATGACCCAAGAACTCCACTTCATCCGTAGTGAAATAAACGGTTTTTTTACATTAGCAATTATTGCTTTTACTTGTATTTTTTTTTTGCTTTTAGTTTAAAAAGAAGGTTATTAAATATTTTACGAAAACTTTACTTAATAATATTTATGGTTAGAAACAGCGGATGGGTAAGTTAAAGAGACCACAGACCTCCACTCAAAAAGCGAACTCACGATCTGGTAAAGTATAAAATATGTTTATTGTATGTAAATATTGAAGATAAAGCCAATTTATTTTATCCCTCTTAAAAATTCTTTAAAATTTAGTCGTTAACCCTTTAGTTACTAGCGCCGGAGTTAACCGGTATCCACTTCGTAATGGGCTTATGTATAGATCCCAGTAAATGTTTTAAGATTTATCACAGCCAAATAAATTACTAAAAATTATCCTAATTTCTAATTTTTATTAATATGACAGTAAAATCTTTAAATATGTAACACAAATGAGAAAATTCGAACATCAGCTTACCGCCGTGCAACGTGCACACTTCGTTGCGCATATGTCCGGTTCAGTAGCGACACTTCGGCGGAACGGACTGTGGTAATGGAAGGGTTAAGTGGTGAAAACATTTATCAGTAATTCCTACGGATGTTGATTTGTTAATATTGATTATTTTATATATTGTACAAACCTTTAAATAAAATAAAGCGATTCCAATTAGTACGTTGTTCCAAATATTCGACTATTATAACATATAATAATTTGACAAGCTGCCTTTTTTAATTTAGGATATTTGGATTCTGGTATATATTCCCAAGATTTATTAATCAATTTAAATTAAATTCTTGATAAATTATATACGAAGTAAGTGTGAAACTAATTCTTTCCTTCAATGCACAATACCAACAGTCCGTTACATCGAAAGTTTATAAATTGAAAATGGGTTTGTAGCCGATGCTATTGCGACTATGAGCCGGTAAACGTGGCGCAAATAGGCGTCACGGGAAATCCCTATGCGCTCGACCGGTTCTCGTAGCAATTTTTAGTAGAGGCTTATGCCTATTCCTTATTTACTTGAGGGTCCATTGGCTGAAATGATGGTGATGAAACACTGCGACGCTCCATAACAAAATCAAAAAAGGGAAATAATACTTGTAATCGCAACAAATAAAGGCACAGATAATAACGTCTGTGGGATATATACATAGACTCTAAAAACCTAGAGTAAGTTACGTGGGAATCAAACAATATATTAATTTCATATCTTAACAGCTTAATTGTCATTCGTGTACAGAAGTCAGAAAACAAGTTGACGCTTGACAAAGATGTCGCCGTGTTCGACTTCAGCCTGACGCAAGAAGAGCGCCCTGTGATGGCTGATTACGAAGTCAACTACAGCAGCAGCTTGAACTGTGCCGTTAATTAGGAATGCATTATGCTGAATATTTTTTTATTATATATAAATTTTAAATATAGAATTCATTGTGGTCGGAATTAAAAGTGCAGGTGCGGGGAGGTGGTGCTTAGCCAATCCTTTTGTAAGTAAGAAAGCACAAATGCTTCTTTAAATTCTTTAACTCAGACCGCTTTGTACGACTTTCTTGTCGGACTTTTCAATAATAAAAATAAGTTTTAGGATAAATTTTATGAATATTTATTAATTTATTGCCAAATAGTACGACAATAGCAATACGCACTTGAAAGGTATTTACAGCGTTTACTACATGAATCATTATTTTTTACAAAATTTTACATTGAAATGATATTGTTGGTAGAATAACTGTGTTTCGAATAGCAACAGTTGTAAAATGTTAAGATGAACACAAAGATAATTATTATGAATTAAAACCAAACAATAAATTAGAAAAAAAGTCACAAAATCAAAACTGAAATTAGAAACACGTGTGTGTGTGGGAATTTGTTTATATGGGAATACGGGAATAATGTACGTAGCATTACCAAAATTAATGTCCCTTTTTTAGTAAATTTAAGCAAAACATTGAATTACAAGAGGATCCCGAATAAAATATAAAATAAAATACCACATTTGGATCAATAGAAGAATTAAAGCTGTAGGCGAATAGGCAATTCTCCGATGACGATTTACGATAAGAGGCTGCCGAAGCCTGTTTAAGAAACTAAAAGATTTGACATAAACCAAAATAAAACGAGATTTAATTTCACTAAAAACTTTCAAACGATAAGACTATTATAATAGTAGGAAATTCCGGAAACTTCTAGAATAATCGCAGTCGCACTCAATCAAACGTTGCGTAGTCGTTTTAAAAAATAAACATCCTAATTTTTTCCGCTCCAACCGACTAGAAACTAATAACATATAATAGTGGTGTCACACTACTATATCTTTCCGCAAAAATTACGGGTCGTTAAAACGCGTGTCAGTTCCTCGAATATCTAAAATTAACTTGCCAATTTATGCTATGATTTCTATCAAAAATTATTCATCATTATTTTAGTTGAAAGACATCCAGTACTTTTTATTATCAGTTATTATTCTCTTTATAAAAGGCTATATCATAAGATTTTAATAAACAATCGCAAACGAATAGACAGTTCGTTATCCTTCTTATATTGAAAACGTGTGGTACCGATATAACGAGTTTTTTTTTCTATGACCAGTTTTTTTAAATAGCTTTCAAAAGTTTTTTGTTATTCTAAGCTACCGATACTGATCCTAATTTTTTTTTTGGCGTCCATTTTATCCGTACCTTGACAAACAGACCGAGGTAAAGCTATGACATCAAAATACTCGAATCAAAAATGCCTAAATGCGCTTTTTGTGCTTCCGTTGCATTATTCCATTTCTAAAGAAAAACTCTCAAACAAAAAAATTGTTCGAAACAAAATTTTATCGACTTTGCTTTTTTAATTTTTTTTTGACATCTTAATATCGTCAAAATCATAAAGTGCAGCTGAAGAGAATTTAGAACAAGTTCATATACATACAATATGCGAAAACACATTCCCTAATATGTAAGTACTATTCAATAGTACGGCTTTATAACCTAATACTGTTCAGGCTGAGTACGTAATCCTACTTTAGATTTCGGAATAAATTTATCTATGCCATCGGTTTTTTAAGAGCTTCTAGAAACCTACATAACTTCGTACAACTCTTTCTAGATATTCCTATTCAGACTGTTATTATTTATTCCGATCGTCTATGTACTCTGTACGTCCTTCGTCCCCTACCAATTTTAAATAAAGAAAAAGTAAACGGATCGGAAACTTTAACCCTAAATCGAAGTTTATCTGTTATTTGAATTTACTCTCAAACGATACTTAGGTAGCTATTTGCTAACCAATAAGGATACCAACCTATAAGGATATTATTTATATTCCTTATAATAAATCGGTGTCCCCCCATAATTTTTAAATTTGGTCTGCATTTAATATCATGGGCGTTTACATGTCCAAACTAGAAATCGATACAGCATGTATATACGTTTTCTTTGATAAATTGATACCAGCTAATAGTGAATATACAGTTTTTGTAGTGGAAAGTGAAACATCAGTGAAATTTGTTCAAAAGCGGTGGCGAATTAAAAAGTAACATTCTATGTATTCTTTATCAGTAAATAAATTAAAGTCGTTACTCCGAAGTTTAGATCTCCTGGTTTTTTTGGTTATTTATTTTCCAAGTTGCTTTAATTGAACTATTTTATTTTATTCTCGAAAATCACGATTTACACTTTTTTAAAACGTTTTTGAAACTTATTAACCTTTTTCAAAAGCTTTTTCTTTAAACTGTTCACTAGTGTTATAATGTCTCTCAGCTTATAACTTATAACCTTTGCCTACTTTTATGTAGTTCCGCTATTGCCTATTCACCAAAAATTGATTTATTTTTAATTACTATCGATTTGACTTTATCGTTTTTAAATAAATGACAAAAAAGTATTGTATGCTTCATTCGGACTCGGTTTACTTGATTATATTGGTATATAAACTACTCAAACAAAATAAGGCCCACCGCAACTTTGTCTCTAATCGTGTTTATAAATAACTCATATACCATTGACAAAATGAAGCACTACCACTCCTAGCACACATGTTTATTAGTTCATAATGATGTTTGAAAAGTTAACTTTTTTGTTGATTTCAAGTGGGTAGACAAAAAAGTAAAGTGCTTAAATTTATCCATTTCTTAAATTTTCAATCGTTTGTGTTCTCAGTCTTGCTTTAAGCGCAACACTTTGATCACGCTTTTTTTAGCTGTTTTTTTCGTTTCGGCATTATTCCCGATTACAATGCCAAGTTCTCGTCGTCATATGGATGTGGAAACTTCGACAAGGGCAGTTCTTCTGCTTCAAGAGGGAGAATCGCAAAGATCGGTTGCATCTCGCCTTGGTGTGTCACGGCGAGCTATTCGAAACGTATGGGAGCGGTTCCAGGAGACAGGTAGTGTGGCTAGAAGACCTGGATCAGGAAGGATTCGAGCCACAACTGCTCGAGAAGACCGGTACATTCGATTGACTGCGCGCCGAGACCGCACGACAACCGCCCGGACCTTGCAATCCCGGCTAAGGCAATCTACTGGCACACGCGTTAGTGGTCAAACCATTCGGAATCGACTCCACGAGGACGGGCAACATTCTGGGATGCGTGTTATTCATTTAAAATTAACAAGGGCTCACCGGGTAGAGGTATGGAAGTTCATATTATCTTATCTATTTTTACAATTCTTAATGACTGGTGCAAAATTAATTTTCTTTTCGTAGTTATCTTCAGAAGTATTTGTGTGCAATCTATATTAATTGCCAACAATGGTCAGAGTTCAAATAAATAATTATATTTTTATTGTCGGATTGCGTCCGCGAAAATATATGTACTATCACTTCAAGTAGAGCTGACAGTTGTTATCTTTGTTGGGTTTTATAAATTTATTGGATGAATTGTGTAGAAATATAAATTTAAAAAATTGGCTCTAATGGATTTTTGTTACTAATGTTGCATTTAAGTCTCCGCACACAATCAAGAATTTATTTAAGTTTGATAATTCACTCAATACATCGTCTATATATTAAATATTTAACCACAAAGCTTTTTAGGGGACGCTCCAGTAAGAATCTTAATGTAAAGTCCCCAGAATTGACTGACTTATCACTTGAAACGCGTTTAGCGTTTAGATTCGTTTGTGCCCGAGAAGGCCGAGCCTTGTAGCGATCGATAACTAAGACGAACGGAATGGGTTTATTCCACTGTTAGTCTGGCTTCAAGTCTGCTAATCTTTATAAAACTTTTGAACTTTTGCTTTTTTATTAGCTACGTAAGTTTTTACATTTAGGTTCTACCAGTATACTTCATTACACCTTGTGTTCAAATACAATTTCAATTTAATTTTTTTGTGTATATATTGCGTAAGCAAGTTCAAAAATTGTTCACCGAGCGTTCCAGGGATGTGTCTACCTGTTCGTGCTATTATATAAATTCACACATTACTTATTTAGTCATTTTAAATACGGAGTTTTATGCATTAATAATGATCCCTCACCGTGTTTATGCAATTATCGAGGAGGTTAGTGCGGTGTGATTATATTCTCATAAGCGAAATACCAGTGAAGTGCGTTCTCTGTAACCGCGCGGTTCTGTCTTCGCATTGGTCACAACTTTACAAAAAATCGACCGCAGATAACAATGTTATTTATTAAGCTCTTTCTAATGATCGGCTCGCTTTGGGCAAACGTAAGTATTAACTTTTATACGTTCATGTAAATAAAAACTTTTTATTTAGTTTATATGTGTGACTTTTAAAAGAGTATAACTTAAAAGCCGCTTTTAAATTAAGTTTTATATTAAGCCGATTAGAAATTTGTAAATGCTTTGGTTGCGGAACATGTTTGATAAATTACAAATATAAGGTTCTTATTGTAGTTTGGGATCAAACGTTAGTTATGTGAACATTTTTATGTAATTATGATATAATAGAATATTTATTGACTATGATTTTCAACCCTATATGTACATATGTTTTTACCGCGCAGTTGGCAAATTTTCCATTAAAATTTGTTGTTCATTATCTAGTAGGTAAACTTCTTTTTTCATATTATTTATGTTAGTGTGTGTACATATGTATACAATATAACATGTATGTTTCTAACTATAGACCACAAACTATAGAACACATGCATTAAACTTAAATACATTGATTTTCAAATAGTTACATTGTAATTTTACTACAATCAGTAGAGGCGAATAATAATATTTTTGTGGTAATTGGCAGGCCCCATACCAAGCAGAACGGATGGCTGCTGGGGCCTATAATCTAGAGTGGAAGACATGGTTATGCACTATTAGTCTATTTTAATTATTTTCTCAGCAACTACTTTTGTACTATAATTATGGTACCAATATACTTTTGCACTACAGGAGAGAGCTGTTCGTATAATTAAACTAAAGATACTTGTAGTAAAACAGACAAAGAAGTTTCTAATCGGGTCCATAATGAAGATAGTCTAGTTTACTTGCAGGGAGATATAAATAAATACCAAAAATACTGATGTATATAATCCTGACACTAGAACACTAGTCTTTCAAGATTATAGCTCATAAAATTAGTAACTCTTTTGTGAACAATTACAAACCCTGTTTAAAAGTGTATTTAAAGAAAACAAAACGAAAACTGTATTTAATTAAAGTTAAGGATTTTAAGTAATAATAAAACGTTGCGAATGTTTTTGTCTAACTACTGGACATGATAACAAAAAAATAACCCGTCGGAATTCGTTACGAGTTGGTTGCTTTTGGTAGCCTCGTAATTTTAAATTGGAGGATGCCACTACTTTTCTCTCGACGTACATAAGTGACTACTATAAATTATCATAAGTTGATGAAAAAATTAACAACTTGTTATACAGAAACTTGTGTAGTAATTGTAACAAGGTTGATTTTTTTGTAAAGATCTCGATTGTCTTGAAGCTAACAATTGTTAGCCGTAGTATATCTAAGCATTAATCGGAAACCGGTTTGCTAATTCAACTTGCGGACGAAGTTATATAGAAACTACTAGGACATCATATATAGCATAGCAAGTTGGCCTCAGTTGGAAGGTCAATTTGCCGTTTATCGTTATTTTTACTATCCGATTGCAGTTAGTTGCTTCCTACTTCTTGTCCACAACTATAACACCTTGCGAGGTTGAGTAGAATCAAATATTAAATTAAATTAAAAAAATCATTATATCTTGACGATCAATAGGAGTATATATATATATATATATATATATATAATCTTTATTACGTTGACTTATAGAAAAGAACCGCCACTTCCGTTTTGTATCGATGGCAATGGTAATTGTATTATACGGTATAAGAAATATAAACACGATAAGATTATCTTATTGGGAAGGAAACTGTATTATATTCGGAGAAACGATTTAACATTGCTTAACTACACTTTTATAACAAATCACACATCAATATCCACTGGAGTCAACAATATCTAACAGCCGTTACAAACGTTCGAGCTTAAAGATCGAGATGTTAAAGTTCGCGAACTTAGGTCTACGTCGGCGACACGTCGACAGTCTCGCTTATACCGCTCCGTAATGTTGAACAGCGAAGTATTCCTGAAATTTAGTAAATGACTGCCATAAACATTTAAAGTTTTCCTATAAATACTTCATTATTTTTCTTCATCCTTAGCATCCAACTTTAGCATACTTTTGCATAGTAGAAAACTTTTTTCTTGTGTACTTTGCATTTATCCTTTGTATAATTTAACACAATATAACTAATATTCTGGATTTTATTGATATCGTAACATTAATAATAATTAGTATGACAAAAAGTTTTATAGCTTAAAGATTTTCAACAGAAGTACATTTTGCACGCAACGAATTAAAAATATTCATTAAGACCGATTCAAGCGACCATTTTAATGTTGAATGAATAAATTTTTATGTTGAAATTTCCAATTATACTTTTCACGAACATGCAAGCAATTATGCAAAAATTCATATGTTTTATTGCATCCAAATAAACTTTTCTTGTTGCGATATCTACATATTTTAAATCAATTTTCCATAGTCATATTTCATATGTATTTATTCAGTAACTGTTAAATTAATCTTATAATACGCAGTTTAGTTCTTTTGGATGACTATATATATTTGCTTTTAATATTTTACTAAGATATAAACTCAAGAAAGCACTTTTCGCGAAACTGTCGTTTGAAAAGTTATAGTATTTAATTCGACAACTGCGGAAGGTCATTTTGCCATCAATGTAAACGCATCTTTATGATTATCAAATAATATTTCCTGGTAGAACGCGTCGAATAAAAATTGATTACAAAAACTCGTTCTTTTTGCCACTTCGTTATTATATTTAGTGTTGATTTATATACACAAGTAATATTGCGGAAGATAAATAAATTCTAGGTAAAGCAGATAGCTCCGCAATTATAGCATGCAGTGATCACATTAGTCGTTAGGTGAATCATTAGTTTGTAAGATCTTAATCACTGGACGATAAAAAGTGTAAACTTTTTGTTACTTGTCTAACGTATTAAGTTGGTGCAAATTAACGTCCTATTACAGTCTTAGCGTCGCTAATGTTGATGTAAATATTAAATCAATCACATAAATATTAAATGCAAAGATTTTTATTACTAAAATATTGAGGTGCATAATAACATTTTTTTTGTTCATTTCAATTTCAAAAAAGAATGTAGATGATAGATATAACAGACGACCTACGGAACTTAACAAATAAGAGTATTTGAGTTTTTTTAACAAATACTTTCTTTAATCAAATGATACTTAAAAATTATAATATTTTTTTCATAAATACTCCTTTTTTAAACTCTGTACTTTGATTTTTTTATCTATTACAAGTTTCATAAAATTATAATTTGTTCTTACTGATATCTAATTTAAACGATAAAAAGCTCCGAGGTGTTAGTCGTGTAAACTCGAATCGATCATGAAAATAATTATACTTACAGGTCGAAGGCAACCCAACGCCGGGAGTAATTCCAAAGTACCAACTAAACGACGGCAACTGCATGCCTGGCTTCGGTCTGGGAACATGGCTCGGTCTTACTGAGGTAATAATTTTTTAACATTTTCAATAGGAATTCACTGTCACAATTAATTCGCGACTAACTCCTAAGGTACTTTTCCTTTGGTATGTAATGTTTTAAACCGACCGAACTTATTTGTGAATAGCTTTGATCGTAATATTATTTTATTACAAATCTTAATATCCTATATTCCACTACCACTTCTCTTTAAAGCAGCGGTGGCTGTCTTGCACAAAAGACATTTTTCAGGTTATACAGGTTGATTTGTTACAGGTAACAAAAGCTTTAAAGTGGCGAAGGTAAAGCTCTTTTGCTATCGATTATTGTTATTGTCTATTAAAAATCGATTCTCTCAGGTATATAAACAACGTAATAATAATGTAAAAAGAAAAAGCTTTTTGCTTAAATTCCAATTACTATATATATATATATATAGTAATTGGAATATACTAGTATTAAAATAATTTTCTGTTTAATATCAGTCCCTGCAGATTGTACTGCCATATGTTATTGACTTGTGGTATTCAAATAATAAAAAAATAATGTTACATATTTTAGAGCGGTTGTTTTATACAGGGTAAGTAAGAAAGCTATAAATATATATAGCAAAAAGGTTTTTTTGCTCACGAATGAAATATACATTCATTCCTTTAAATTGTTCATCCCTATAACCAATTCCATTGTAGTGTAAAAAGGTAACAGACGTTGGTCATTTAAATTCGTTAATTTTAATTACGAATAAAGAGAAAAGTTTTTTAGCTATCGAATCTATAATAATTCGGGGTTATGAGATTAAAAAATTCGTATTGCACTGCATTTTCTTTGTGAATCGTGGTTCGCGTGGAAGGAGAACATTCTGGAACATAATTAATTGCAGTCAGCGTTTGAGCTTGCCATCTCGAAACTTTTCAAATAGTTTAGTCATTTTAATGACTACAGACTTAAAACCGGAATATCATAGTCATTCTAAACATGCATGGTATCTCATGTAACATGGTATCTCCCTAGATCAAAGATTCTCAAAGTGTTCGATATCGAACCCTTGCTATCGAAATAGATTTTTCAGGGTTTCATTAATGAAAACTGATTTCTTATCTGAAATTATTAAGATGCGGTATGAGTTCAATCACGTGTACCGACTTGTCATGTATTACTTTAGCAGAGAGTGCATACATTGTTGTACTTTTGAAATTCTTCAAGTAAAGAAGTGTGGGCAAGTTCGTGCAAAAAAAATGTTGTTTAAGCGTACAAATCTTTCAGGTACATTTTAATCTTCTAAATATTTTGTATTATTAGGACATAAATTAGACGTGGAAAATTTTTAAAGTAGGCTTTCTCTTGCCTAAAATTGTTTAGGATACTTTGACCTAGTTGGCCATGTGCTAAATGGATCTACGTGCATCTATGCAGACTAATGACTTACAGAAAAAATGTTGCTAAAAAAACTCAAACGTTTAAGTCGTAACTTCAGTTTTTATTAATACATTTGAATGTAAAACAGTACCATCTTCGTAATGTACAATGTTTGTAAGAAAAGGACCAATATTTAGCCACTTCCGCACATGCAGTGGTAGTCCTGCAATGAAATGCACCGCCCGCCAGCTCGCTGATAAATGCGTATGCGGCAAACAATGCGCGGGGCTCCACGGGGCATCTTCAGGAGTTATGTTACACCGATTAGTGCCAAACACGAGTCTTCTATCGGTGATCCTGAAGATGCCCCGTGGAGGGGTGAAACACGTGTTGAATAATTTGGCGATAGCGGTTGTGTGATTCGCATTGTTTGCCGCATACACATTTATCAGTTGGGCGGTGCATTTCATTGCAGGACTACCACTGCATGTGCGGAAGTGGCTAAATATTGGTCCTTTTCTTACTTAGGATTGACTTCCGCGAGGTAGCGCATGATTCCATTAAATACAATGTTTGTGTTTAATTTTTTAACCATTTCATTTATAGGATGCTAACAGCGAGAGATCTAAGACCGAAGTTGAAAACGCAGTGAAGTGGGCGATCGATGCCGGTTATCGACATATCGACACCGCATCAATCTATGACAATGAAAATCAAGTAATTATTAATAAATTAAACAAATTTTAATGTGACAAATACGTGCAATATATTTATATTATTTATATAATGTTCGCAGATTGGTAACGCAATCAAACAAAAAATTGATGAAGGCGTAGTGAAGAGGGAAGACCTTTTTGTAACCACAAAGGTACATAAAAATCCAAGCTATTACCTAACCTATTATTGCCTAACCTTTCATATCATGTATTTGAAGATTAAATATATTATAATAAGTTGACATAAAATAAGTACTACCTAGGTTCCAATGAATACAGAATAAATAAAACTACTTTATATATATATGTGTATGTACACAAGTATATACGTTTATAAAAAATAATTTCTTTTGCACACGTATTTAGGCAGGCTTAACTTTAGGAAGGCTACCGATTTCGAAGTTCATTTTTGAATTTGACATTTCGATTTGAAATACGCGCGTTTAACTGTTTGCGAATGATTACTTATAGCTATGACACGCTAACTTCTGACGGATCAATCAATAAATAGATAATAATAATGAACGGGCCGTTCGACGCGGCGTGGGTAAGTTTCGTATTAGCTGGACTGAGAATATAGCCAAGGTTGAACGTAGTCGTTGGGTGCGGGCATCGCAAGAGCGTTTTCGTAGCACTCTTTGGAGGAAGCCTACTCCGTACAATAAGCCTCTTTTTATCTGGCCCTCGTTATTGTTGACATCCCGATCCCCCCACCATGTTTAAGGGCGGGGCATTACAGATAATTTAGGGTAAAAATTTTTTTTCATAGTAAATATTTATTTCTTCTGTTATGCGTCATATTATCTTGCACTCTTTCTTCTTTTATTTGTCACAAAAATGGCTATTCTTTACTTTACATACACAGTTTTCCATTCATTCTTAATCTCATTCCTTATATCTTTATACCTATTTATTACAATTGAGTCTTATACTTAGCTTCTATTGGCTGATCTGATAATGATAATGAATAAAAAATGAAAGAAAAATATCCTATCTACAAATTTTTATTTGTTCAACTTGTACAACTTCAATTTGTACAACTTTCATTTGTTACCCGCTAAAGAACGCGCTTTAAAATTGATTTACATTTACGCTCAGTAGGAGAGCTGTTCACTCTCCAAAGATAAAGATAATATATAAAATATTTACGTAAGAGCGATACGGATACTTTTCTCACAAGTGAGCGCCACATAAATGTTATTACACTGGGTCACCTCCGTACATTGTATTCACATTCTTGTATTATTTTTCTTACAATGTCAATGAAAACTCTTATTGTTTAAAGAATTTTTAAAAACCTTTACTGATAAATATTAAAAAAAATTATAACACTTCTCCATGTTGATAGTACATCTTTCTGTTTTTAGTTGTGGAATGATGCGCATGCGCGTGACGCAGTGGTGCCAGCATTGCAAAATTCATTGAAGAAACTTAAACTGGACTACGTCAACATGTACCTTATACATTGGCCAATAGCACAATACGTATGCAATATTATTTATTACTTTTCTTTTTAAGCTCTTTGGCGAATGAGTACTATTTTGGTATGGAATCATTTTACAGCAATCTAATAATATTGTCGTTTCCGTCTATAGACGCCCACTGCAAGGCCACCGACAAAGATATCCATGGGGGGACATACCATAAAAGCCTCCCTTGGCAGGCGGGTTAACGATCGCAGTATGATATTATGGTACCTAGAGAACGTTGCTGCCGATTATCGAAAACTTGTTTATGAGCAGTGGAAATCCTACATAATAAAAGCACAAAGTTTAAATTACATTAGATTTATCCCGGCAATCGATCCCGCAACTTATGATCACAAGTTTAAATCCTTTCCGCTGAGCTACCACTGTCAATTATATGACAGACAGTAAGGTGATAAAAATTCGAAATTAAAATTAATCTTTTAACAAACGGTTTGAAAATATAGCTGACATACGTATACGTATTGACAAGATGATTATAAATGTGTGCGAAATCTATGTTTTATTTTTAGATGATTAGTCTTAATATATTTTTGAATAGTTCACGGGCCCTTCCTTTGCGTGAACTCTGTTCCGATGAAGTTGTATAGTAATCTTAATAAATTACTTAATAGCAGAAAAAGTGAATAAAGTTGTATTATGTGGATTTAAAGGCATAGTACACCAAAAAAGTTTTATGTAAATAATTTTGATATAGATATACAACAAACATTTTAAAAACAATATATATATAAATAAATAAATATATATATATATATATATATATATATATATATATATATAAATAAAATTTTACAAAACATATAAGTTATAAACATATAACTTATAGTATATCTGTAATAAAATTATTTACATAAATAATTTCTAGGTCATAATGAATTTACCTTGGTTTATCGTTTTAAACGACTGTGCGAATAACATTAAAACAAAACAAATTTTAAACATAACTTTACTGATCACTGTATAAAATTGTAGTGAATATTAATTAATAAAATAAACGACTTGTGTTGTACAAACAAATTTTATTAAAAAAATATGTTTTTTTAATTTTAAGTTCAATGGTACACATTATGATGTCGACTACTTAGAAACATGGGAAGGAATGATTGAAGCCCAGAAACTGGGTCTAGCTAAATCTATCGGAATTTCAAATTTCAACCAGAAAATGCTGGAGAGGCTTGTATCGGCTAGCTCTGTGAAACCTGCTAATTTACAAGTGGAGGTAATGTTTTTAGTATAATATAATAAGTATGTAATGACAATAAAATGTACATATATATTTAAAAAATCTTAGATTGGTAAATTATTAGTTATAGGTGTAACAGCTTTAATGAGATAAATGTTCAGTTCATTTGTCAGCAAAAAGCTTAACACCTACTTTCAATTACCTTGGTGATAGAAAACAATATTAATTTTAATAAATAGTAATTCGTGTTATGAAATCACTTTAGTTATACATTATTTAATATTTCTTAAACCATCGAGTTTTGGATAGTGTGTACATAGGATGTTCATACATTAATTTATGGCCAAAGCAATACATTCCAATTTAAAGCTTTAACAATCACACTGTATAATATTTCTAAGGGATCTTCATATATTTAAATTCTTTAAGCATCGGTAAAGAATTTGGTTCTAGCATGGACTTCTTTATAATTCCTCGTACATTCAAATTCTCACAAGCAATAATATATTTAAAAATGACTCTTTTATAGGATTTTTGTAGCTTTTATTTTATTTAGAAATCAAAATTTATGGGTCACGTTAACGTACTGTAAAATGCATCTGCATGTCGTATGGTTCCGTTTACTGCACGAGAAAGAAACTTATTCAAAAGTCATTTTATATATATATGTATATATATAATGTGATATCATTATAGCCATTTCTTACAGACAGCCTTTGAGTTAATTGGGAAATATTTCTATTTTAATTTACTAGTATTACTAACATTAGTCCACATTAATACAAATGTGAAACAATTATACAATGTATGAAAAACAAAGATGTAATGTACAATTAAATGATAAGGTATAATATAAATATTAATAAAATACACCAATAAGTATGATATGTCATTATATGCATATACTAAATATTGTTATGTAACAAGCAGTAAATTATGTATTTAATGGCAAATACGTTAGTCATTAAGCTAGCTTAGTAACATATTAGTAAGAAGGAATGTAATTAGTAGAGTTGTCCACTTAAAAAAAATTAAACTTTCAGATCAACTTAAATCTGCAACAGCCAGCGTTGCGCGAGTACTGTCGCCAGCAAAACATAGTTGTCACGGGCTACACTCCTTTCGGATCTATTTTCCCTAGCAAAGCGACACCAAATGCCCCTCCGCCGCGTATAGATGACCCGAGTCTTGTACAAATCGCCCACAAATACAATAAAACAGTGCCACAGATAGTACTTCGTTACCTGGTAAGTATGTTATTGCACTCCTGGCGAAAACGAGTATGGACGTTGTAGTCTTTTTTAATGGCACCGTTTATAGAGGCCTCTCCTTCAACCCCTATTAAGTATGAACAGGCCCTTTACTTACACAGCATTGCATTGCATTTTGTTGTTTTTATTACCATACTCATCTTTCGGAAGTTTAAGTTTCTGAGTACTTACAAAGCAACACATAATTTATTTCATGATACACGGTAACGGTATAACAGGACACAGCTTAAAAGCCACATGCATGTTAAAATGTCACTTAAAACGAAGTAAATAGTTATTAGAAACAAAATTCATTCCTACTAAATTATAGTACATTTTATTATATACTTCTTGATATAGCTGTTTAGAAAATTTGTTTGAATGACTTTCGCAGATTTGGATTTTAGTGATAAAAAAATAAAACTTTCTAAGACTTTAATTCTTCGTAAACAGAATTTTCTATTTTAAGATTTTTATCCTCCCAAAAGAGAAACTTTTATTTTGGTTATTATTGATTCATTTCTACTATCGTATTGTAAAGATTACTGCTTATTCTACACTATTATTTATTATAGTTTACACGTAGAGGCAAAGAAATAGGTTAAGGTCTGTCTGTGAGGAATCTTCTGTGTATAAACAATCATAAGAAAGATACATCACTACGTAGCTCTTTTGTATAACTGTATATTTTTTTTACAGGTGGATCTGCACGTTGTTCCAATACCCAAGTCTGTGACCAAGTCGCGACTGGAACAAAACATCGATATATTCGACTTCCAACTGACACAGGAGGAGAAAGATCTGTTCAAGAGCTTCGACAAAAACTACAGGACCATCGAACCGAAACCAGATGGAAGCTTATTACCTTTGAGCTGGACAGAATCTCCATACTACCCTTTTTAATAAGAAATTAATGACACCGTTGTCTTACTTCTACCTTTGTGATCGTAAATAATCATAACTACAATATACTTTTTCAATCAAATCTAAATCTTTATACAACATAACCAAATATTAATAATATTAAACATTAAAAAAAATATAAATAACTCTGGCAGTTGTTATTCTTAATTTGCACCAGTTTTCGTAAGGCAGTAATCACATAACATGTTCAAAACGTTCAACCTTTAAACTCTTGTAAATTAGCGTTGATTTTATAGAACATTTGTCCAAGAAAAATTAAATAGTTACTTTTCTAACCAATGATATCAAACCAAACGATTGATTACGCCAACGAATGTTTAACAACAATAATATGTTAATATAATTTGACTCAAAAGACAACGCTAAATATCTTAATCACTTTACTAACGATAAACTAACTGGTCTACTAAGCTTGTATGACCACATTTAAAATGCATATTTAAATTGTAAAATATACGTATGTAGTATCAAAGTTTTGCTACGAAATATAGAAAGTTATAAGCTCATTTTGAAGCGCTACATAAAGAGTTATTGTCAAACGGTGTAAACGCTTTAAAGGTGTGATTATATTGTCATTTGTCAACAAAAAGCTTTAAAACTTTTATAACTTTTTTTGTTATTAATTTATTTTATTTATAAAAAAGAAAGCCTCCACACACTACGCAAGGCCTGGACCGCAGAGACAATAGCAGTGACAGTCACAGATTAGATTGCACGGTTACATACAAAATAAGATACACGCAGGAAAAAAAATGAAATATGAAATAACAGTACTGAATTTAAGCTCTAGAAGAGACATTTAATTCTGGGTGCAAAATTAGGAAACAAATCCAACTATTATTTTATCGCTTTAAAAGTGTTTTCAGTATCATCATATGATAGAGATAATAACCACTTGACAACTTTAAATTTAGTTTCAAGTACAGAGCAGTGTTTATTATCTTGACAAGACTTAAGAATTCTATTATAAATAAAAGCAGATATATATGGATTAAAACGTTTCGCAAAAGCTGTGTTGTGATTGATAACTGTAATCTGAAAACTCGGTTACTCGACGTGGGATGAAAATTTTTAGATGCAATAGTGGTTCTATGTGTGGATACGTCCAATTTCAGAATAAATAGCTTACATATACTTAAAACATTTCCTTCATTATATCGAAGAGAAGTGGAGTACAATCGTGATCTATGCAGCATAGTTTTCAGTACGTATGGCTGGGCAGGTTCCAGGTATATTACTAACTTTGACTAATGTCGTGATGTTAGGAGATAAAGCCTGCGATTTGTGAAAGCAGACATATTTCGTTTTTTTTTAGTATTCAGTATAAGAATGTTATCGCTGAGCCGCGCAGAAACCATAGCCGAGCCTTTTGTAACCTTGTTGACAACATTATTCCAATCCATACACAAAGAAGGAGAACGGTATCATCAGCATAGTAAGTTATTTCTGCGTCGCGTAGTGGAAGGTTAAATATATTGTTCACATAGATAATAAAGAGCGTAGGACCAAGAACATTCTCTCTTTTTACTCAAAGTTCTTTAAAATCTATTACCGGACTTGCTTCCTAACTTTCGATTTTGCTTTTTAGTATCTCTTTATCTACATTTTGATAGCCATATTTAAAAAAATCGAAATATTTGGCCAAAGGAAGAAATTTATTTGAAAAGTCTTTTGGTTAGGCGAAGAACGGTATTCTTTTTCAGATTTAGATTCTTCGATACAAAACTTATTCCTCTATAAGGTGGTAACGTTGTAAAACTTAAACTTTTATTTATGGCCGGAGCCGCAGAATACACCTGTCGGTAGACGCGGCGTGGACAGTCTTCCCTCTAGGTGGACCGGCGATACAGTCAATATCCCCGAAAGGCGTTGGCAATAATAGATCGGACATAGCGATCTATGGGTCAGGCCTATCCTCGTACTCTATAGGCTGACATGATGATCGATTGATCATGATGATTATCATTGATGGCGGAGAAGGCGGAATGCTCGCAAAATGCTCGCAAAGGCATTAAGTATGTCGGACAGGACAGTCTAATAATAATTAATTATTAGACTAATAATATATTCAACGACGAACGACCTGTCAACATATGTGCACATGTCGGTTGCATATATCAAACGACCTACTCATGCCCGTTATCATATTCTGCTATCGGCCGCATCTGCTATGTGAACCGGCTTAGTTATGGTAGGCACAGACTTTAACGGATATTTATACCGACGCTCTACAATTCTAGTAACGATGCTGTGCCAATTGTTGATATCCATGTCCCAGTCGTACTCTGTTCGTAGTAAATTTACACGAAGCGATAAAAAGAACCTTTATTTTTAAACAGAAACAAATTTTATTCCAAAAATGGCATATTTTTTATTCAAAGAACATAATAGTTTATTTTATTTTTTACTAATTGAGCTGTAAATTAAAAAAAATAAAAATGTTAATATTTTAGAAAACTTCATGTTTCTGTAGAATTTTAAAGAAGTAAAAAAAGTGTTACGATATTTTGCATCGAAAACCTTTTTTTTACACTGCAATTTATGACGTATATAGACAGTCAGAATATAATACGGCAGTGCCCCGATTTGAAAAAAAAAATAGACAGAATTTTTTTTTTATAGAAGCATATAATAAAAACTAATGTTATAATTTTTATTATATGCTTTTTTTCAATCAATATTCTTAAGCGAGCAGTCGTTTTTCTGTATATGTGAAATCATTACTAAATAGTTCTATTTATGAGTTGTTTTACATAATTTTTTATTATTATTAATTTTAAGTTTTCTACTTCCAAAAACTTACAATCGCACCAACACACCAGCAACTGCGACTACAAATGATAAGTAGTAAAAAAAACTGTGATAGTTCTTTAATTTAATGAAATTGATAAGTGAAAGGAAATTTATTATCACTTTAACATTTTTAGTAGAAATGTTTAATTTTAATTTTAAAATAGCAAAACGTCGAGCATACGTATACTTAAATCGTAAAAACTAAAAATTGATATTTTATATTATACATCATTTATTAATAAATTAAATATTTGTCTATTTTCATTTTCGACAGAAAGCGAGGGCCTCGAGGGCCTTTCGACACCAAGGCATCTATGTGCGGGTCGCTAGTGTTGGGGACGCTATAGAATCATTTAACTTGCTAATGCTTGGACGGACTCTCTATAGAGTGACCAAGGGTAGACTGGACTCGTTATTCACTACAAATGTGAAAGATTAAAGTTGCATATTGTAACAAATTTAATTTTAGTCCAAGTTAAGAATTATATGATTCATCCAAGGCTGCGTGAACAAACATATATACAGTGACGTCATCGTGATCACCATGTCAGCCAATAAATGCTCACTGCAAGACTCCCCCTAAAGATGGCGATACTGGCCGGTCTTGCGCTGTTCGTTTTCAGTGACTTTCCTCTACTTTTACTATATCGTCCTTTCATCTAATAGGGGGTCTACTCGCACCACATCTACCGGCTAATAAAAGTAGTAGCGTAATCTTCTGTAATCGACCGGCTCCAAAGCGATTTTCAATTTATAAACTTTCAATGCAACGGACTGTGGATTCGTTTTTAATTTATCTGGAATATTCTTAAAGCGATTAATGAATTTTAGAAATTTGTACCCGAATTTAAATACCCAGAATTAAAAAAGGCTGCCCTGCAGAATTATTTCTATATTCGGAACAACGTGCTAATGTGAATGGTTTTATTTTATTTTATTGTTTGTGAAATCCAATCACTGGTCAATATTAAATTACCAAAACCTAAAGGAATTACTGAGAAGTATTGTCACTATTTAATTATCAAATTTTAAAGAATTATTGAGATTAGCAAAATAATTTTTATTATATAAATTCAATACACAAAATTTTAAATGTTGAAAAATGGCCATAACAAAAACCTGTCCACCCCTGAACTATACATTCAACCCTTTTAACGCGTTTACAAACATAATTTATATGTATTTAAATTTATTCAAAAGATTATTTGTCTTTTTTTTTAATGGTGATTGTCTGATTTCAAGGAGTATTTATTCTCGCTCATTTATTTGCACTAACCACGCCGTTCATTGCTTAAAATGACTGGAGCACAAATTGGTTTGTAAATAATCTATATCTACTCTAATTGTTCTAGCTCTGTTACGCTGTATTAATCCGTATAAATTCTTCAGGCGACGGTGTCATGAAAGTTAGTGTGTAACCTTGTGAAACTACATGACATATATTGACATATTCAGGCCTTTTGTTTTAATTGAACGACTGAATTTTTTTTTTAGTTGTCAGCTGCGCTTTTTTGTTAACTTTATCGCATATTATATGTTAATTTCACGATAAATTAATTATGTCAAGTCAAATGCCTCTTTATCGACTCTGAAATAAAAAAAAATGCATTTATTTAGACAAATTTCCAATACCACCACATCATTCCAAAAGGTTGATCTTTTGTGTAAAAATGTCTATAACGCCTTTAATTACACTTTCCTTTCTGTTAATTATTTCGGTAAGTTTTCTAACCATAAAAATATGATATATTTTATTATTTTTTTGTAATAGCATATAAATATGGGGCAAATAATCGGACAGACCACTCAATTTTTGGACACACTATGGTGTTTTACTTTCTAAAGGGTTTAATTCAACTTGTTAATGTAAGGAAAGGACTTTGTAATTTAAACCCTCGAGGGAAGATTTATTTCTTGTTGCCTTTTTGATTTTTAATATTTCGCGATCGTAAATGGGCAATCATGGTGCTTAGTCTAACCCTTTGTTTGCCTGACTCAGCTCGAGGGCTCCCTAGAGGACCTGGTCTTGAGTTGCTACATTACAAGCATTTTTACCGTATTTAGAGGTAGCCAAACTCTTAGATAGCATAGACCGGCGCTTCATGGAGTGACTTGCCACCTTTCGGGTTCCTAAACCTCGGTTTGAAATTAATACACGCTTAGTCTTTTATCTTCTAACGGTCGCCCTCACTAACATTACAACCACATCGAAAAGCACTAGCACTGTGAGAAAAAAGGACATAAAAAACTTATCAACTCTTCAACGAAATAGAAACTCTTCTATTTCGAATGTTCAGTGGTGGTATTTCCTGTAAGTTTTTAACTCCCTTCGCCGGCAAAATCTGCAAGTTTTTTAGATATTACTGCCAATTATCAGAATCGTTATTATTACCAAATCATACCCAAGTGTTTGTCTTTTACTGTAAGACGAAGCGTCAAAAACATAAATCCGACACAGAAATAACAAGTATTTTTAACGATTTTTTTAGAGTGTCTACGCATCCATCACAGTTCCTACGTATCGACTAAATGATGGATATCAGATTCCAAGTTTTGGCCTCGGTACTTGGTTAGGAACTAGAAATTTGGTTGGTATAAGTTTTTATTCCTTGATTCTTAAATATACTTTTTATAATGATCGCTGTCAGTTTTAGTATTCATCTATTTTTGTAATAAACAGTTTAACATACTTGTTCTAGTTGTCATGCGCCATTTTCTTATTCTTTTACACTTTTGTTCCTAAAGATTCGCATAATAAATGACATGACAGTTTTCCTAGACCGCAGAAGATGAAGCAGCCGCGGAGCAAGCTGTCGGCTGGGCCATCGAGGCTGGCTACCGTCTCTTCGATACGGCCAGCACGTACAACACTGAAAAATCGGTGAGTAAAATCTATTCATCATCATCATCTTCCTTTAGCCGTAGGACGTCAACTGCTGGACATAAGGTGGCTACCCCATACTCCCATAAATTTACCATGAGACCCATTGCAAGCGGCCTGCATCCGGCGTCTTCCAACGATCTTAAAAAGGTAGTATGTTCCACTTTTGGTTAAATTCCCTATGCCGTGCTTGCCGGTCTGTGGTCGTCAGAACCCTTGCGACTATTAATCTGTATCTGTCTATCTATCGCTTTAACATACCGATCCCCTACAACTATTACTGACTATAAATTTAATAAGTAGTTTTCTTGAAATATATTATAGCTCGTAGAGTTAACATAAAGAAATTCAAAAATTATTAATAAAACTATAATAACTATAGTATGAAATGTTTTCGTATTCAAATTTACTCTCATTACAACCGGTACGCCGGTTGTCTTGATAGAACATAATGCGAATCAGAACTTCCACGGAATTATTGCACTAATTATTTAGTTAATTAATTAAAATACTAAAATAATTGATAATTCGGTAAAGAACAATTGGAAATAGGGGTTTTTCTGTAGTAATTAATGGGTCTTTTCTCAAAGAATTTATAATTTCTAAGGAAATATATATTTGTAGCTTAATATTTTATCTCAGTTTTGTTTCTTCCCAGGTGGGAAATGCGGTACGAAAGAAGATCGAAGAAGGTGTTATTAAGAGAGAAGACGTATTTATAATAACAAAGGTGAGTAATTTAAATATGGTGCTTAATCTTGTTAAGGTTAAACTTCAGAATTAGGGCTTACGATTTGCGTAATTAGGATCGTCTGTTTTAGCATAGAAATGATCTCAATTCCAAACTTACGCAATAAAGTTAATACTTATAGGTTACAGGTTTCCAATGAGGGCGGTACCAGTTACTCACTCTTCACTTAACCATCAATCCTTTAAGAAGGACCGTGGTCAAAGTCAAATGAGGGACTTTACGAACACTTCCACATTCACGAAGAAATATTTTATCGAATCGTTTTAAGCGTTTGAATAATTTTTTAGCTGATTTCGATAAATCTTTTTGCATTTGTGCAGTACTCTATATTTAAATGGTGCGTTATTTTCGTTGGTTCACTTCAATATAATTTTAAATTTATAGAGAGTTATTAGGTTTATAGAGGGTTACAGATGAGAAAGCCTTAACAGGTATAGCCCTAATAAAGCCTTAATAGACATATATTATATAGCCTTAATAGATATAGCTCATTTGTCTATTTGCAATCAATTGGTATAAAGTGATCACTCTGAAATATGCTGCTTTAATTATTTTCTTCGTACGGAATGCGTCATGCTATTAAGTTGTTTCAGTACGACGGCTACAGAAACAGATAGTAAACAATTATAATAATTTTTATTACTATACCGGCAGCTCTGGAACGACGCACACGCTCGGGATGCTGTGGTTCCCAACCTGAAAAAATCCTTACAAGCGCTCTCCATGGATTACGTGGATTTATATCTGATACATTGTCCAATTGGTGGATTTGTAAGTTTAAATTTATGTACTGATTATTTTTTATGATGACTTCATTTTATATTATATATTTATCTATTTAGTTGTAAAATAAATACACTAAACCAACAAAGCAGATCAATTGGCACCAAACCTGCGCGTTGCTAAATCACTGTATTATTGATAAATCATTATTGTAGAGTCAACATCTGAACTCTACAGAGAGCAACGGAGAACGCTATGCTAGAATAGCTTCGCTGCGAGATCGAAAGAGAAATGAGGAGATCCAAGAATCAAGAAGAAAGATCCAAAAAGAACCAAGGTCAGCGACGTAACTTAAAGAATTGCTCGTCAGAAGTGGTAGTAAGTGGGGCACATAGCTCGTGCAGCCGACGGAAGTTGGAGTCGAAATGTTCTCGAGTAGCAACCAGGAGTCGGTTGTCGCGGTATTTATAAACCCCCAAGATGTGGCCCCACGACATAGTCAAGGCAGCGAGAATCGTGGCGACCTCTGAAGAAGACCTTTGATTATGAACACCCATTTCAAACACGCAGATTTGAGATCTGGATAAGATCTGGAAATCGGTGGAGGTTATACCATACCGTTCTCCAACCCATATGACAAGGCCTTGACGAAAAATTCAGGGTAAACCGCCAAACATGTGTCATGGTATCAATTATGATAACGGATGACGATCACCAGCTTTTCCCTAGGAGGATGAAGGCAGTAAATCACCGCCGATGAAACTACAGTAGTTTGCAAAGTCGTTCCCGTAGTTTTAACAAAAGGCGTTAAAGAATACCGTATGGTTTTAGGTTGTACGAGTTGGACTTATCGTTGCTCTCTCAACGGAAGGGCTTCTGATGTATAATTACTTCATAACACAAAAAGTATAGAGTGAACACATAATTTTGAAATAACTTGTTTTCTAAAAAGTTACTTTCAGGATATGAATAACACCTGGGGCTCAGACATGGTGGTCGATCGAACCTCCGAAGGGTTCTGATCTCCTCAGCCATTATTACGCCGTTAGTTAAATATAAGCAGATTCTTCGTAATTGTGTGGGCTATATATGTTATCGTTTAATTGTTAACCCACGAGTTCGGACTAACGAAAAACTTTGGTTAAAGAGATAATACGCATGCTAATCTTAAATATCTAATAGATTCAGACGTTACTTTGCGGAAGTTCATCCTAAGTAAGAGAAGGACTAATATATAGCTACTTCCGTTATGTAGCAATAGTCGTGCAATAAAGACGATTTTATTATACGACTACTGCTACATAATGAAAGTAGCTATATATTAGTCCTTTTCTTAAAGAGATAATAATCGTCGTGCGGGGAGACGACGGACTTAGAGTAATTTCTACTCATACGTCTCGCGACTGCAGGAAGCCTTCGTGATATTATATATTCATATATATATTCATGCAGGTGTATAAGTATTTATGTAATTAATTCTATCCATACATGCGGTTACCTTTACACAGCAACATTTTATTTCATTTACGATAAGGAATTTTTCACTAGTCCTAAATTTCTTAAAATAACAAATTTGTATGTTCTTGGATCGAACAGAACCATTGAAATGATTAAAATATATTTGGTTTCAGGAGAACGGAACTTACGACTTCACCGACTACGTGGAAACGTGGCACGGCATGATCGATGCTCGCAGGCGCGGCCTTGCCAAGTCTATTGGAGTATCGAACTTCAACGAGCGCCAGATGGAACGAATCATTAAAAACAGTTGTGTTAAACCGGCGGTGGTCGAAATTGAGGTATTTACCTATTTATGTCTTTTATTATGGACATTTTGATATTTTTGATCCTTTCTATGAAGAAACAATGTAAAAAAATGATGAACTTGTTCCTCGTATATTACTTTATAATCTTTTATAATATATATATTATGTTTATAATTATTTATAATCTTTTACTTCTTAGTACTGCTACATACTTTAAAAAAAAACAACGACACCTTTTTAAAGATCTATTATTTTTTCCCAAAACGCTACCTAGCGTTTGTCTTTTAAATAATATTATCTGTCGCCCGTCCGATTCAAGTGGCCCGCACTGTTTTTTGTGGGTGTAAATTTTCAGTATGCAAAAAATATTCTAAGATATATGTCCCCTATAAGCGACACAGATAAAAAAGATTATTTTCTATGAATGCCCACTCTAAACTCTTGCTGATGGAATTTCATAAAATTATTTTTTGCTACATTCTACTTGGCGAAAACAACATTCAGTCAGTTGATGAGTGAATATCTCAGTGCTGCAAACTTATTGCCTTTACAGCTTCGTGAAACTAGGGACAAGTTGTTCCGAAATATGTGTGATAATGTGAAGAGAAAAATACGAACTCTATTAAATATAACAGGTTTTTCAAAAAGTTTAATATTTGCTTATTTATCTTAAGGTCAATCTGAACAAACAGCAGTCACCATTGCTGAAATATTCCTGTCAGAACGACATCATGGTGGTTGGCTTCACACCTTTCGGCTCCATCTTTTATGAGTCGGCGAAGCCCGGATCCCCGGGCCCTCGTGTGGACGACCCCGTGCTTGTACAGATAGCCAACAATCACAACAAGACAGTCCCGCAGATAGTCTTGAGATATTTGGTAAATATATCTATCTCTTTTAACCAGAGACGAAAAAATTAAGAAGGGACAAGAAAGTTGTACTGAACATTCGTTTTAGCCCATAGACGCACAGTACTTTGCATAGGCCTCTTCAAAGATATAAATAAACGCCACGGTTTGTGCGGTCTGAAAACTTGTATGTGAGCTGTGGCAATCATATTTAACTAACGCACAAAGTGTGGATTATATGGGATTGTTTGCCAGGAACCGAACCCGCAGTTTACATTAACAAGTCTCATTCCTGTACCGCCGGGCTGCCACTGCTCACAACCGAACATTGCTAGGGCATTATATAGGCAATTATAGCATTAATTTTAAGAAAATTAGTAAAAAATTATCGAATAATTTAAAATCCTTAGAAAAAAGACCACTGGAAATTAAAAAGTAAAATTTAAGAAGCTCAAAATGATTGTAAAGTACCATTAACGTTAGTAAATAATTTAAGAAGAGACTGGTCTAACTTAACCCCTAACGGCCGTTGGAATCGGATGGTTCTCAAGTGGCGACACCGGACAGGTAACGGCGTGGGTAGGCTCTCTCACTAGCTGGACCGTCTTAGGTTTTGGGAAGTCGCTGAATGCGGGTAACACAAGACCGATCATAATGACGATCTATGTGGGAAGCAAATAAACACTGAGACAGTCAAAAACGAGAATAATAAAGGGAAAGTTTAATTTTAATCATAACAAATTAAAGCACGATTACTAATGCTTAAGAGATATAGACGTGGATCTTAAAAAAAAGATAGAGTAAGTAATATCGGAGTAAAATTGTTATAATTTTAACATTATATAATTACAGCTCGAGCTTGGTGTTATTCCGATACCGAAGTCGGTACATAAATCGAGACTTGAAGAAAATATCAACGTGGTCGACTTTAGCCTGACGCAAGAAGAGCGCCGGGTGATGGCCGACTACGATGTCAACTACAGCAGCGGCTTGAACTGTGCCGTCAACTAGGATCATTTTGCAAAATAAATTATTCAATATGAGTAAAAATAAATATAAACATTTTTAAATAAATAGTTCATCAAATAAATTTTGAATAGCTTATATTACTATCTAATATAGCTTATATAACTATCTCTTAGATTTATATTTAATTATATTAAACAACGAAAACTCGGAGGCTGCTTCACACCTAATTAAAATCATCCGTTAGGATTATGTAGTGATATTAAACATAAAAAAGACAAAAAGACTGCTTTACACCTAATTTAATCAAATCCTGGGAATTATAAATAATTGAATTAGACTGCGACAACACAAACATGCTGCTTTAAACCTAATTAAAATTATCCCTTAGATTTATATACTGATATTAAACATAGAAAAGACAAAAACACCGCTTTACACCTAATTTAATCATTCCTTGGATTTATAAATAATTAAATTAGACCACGACAATACAAACGTGCTGCTTTAAACCTTACTAAAATCATCCCTTAGCTTTATATACTGATATTAAACATAATAAAAATAAAAAATTACACCTATTTAGATCATCCTTTATTCCTCATTTCATCTTGGAATACAAATTAAAATCAAACTAAGAACAGCTTCCGAGAAGCATATAATCAAGAAAATCGGACAAGAATCCGGCCGATGTGGTAAAACATCGGCACCAGCAGAAGCTCTCGAGCTTTGCTTTCTATAAAACAAGCTTTGGTAAACTGCAAAATCTGCATATGCCATTGGAGCATCAGTAGTAATTCTATCAGAAAAATCAGAACCCGGCAGGCGTTGGAAACGAAGTGATCGGGATGAAAGAAAATAAGAAAAGCTACATAAAGGAAGTGTTAGATAAATCAGAGTGCTAAGTAGATGAACGGAAGATGACTGGGTCGATGTGATTTTCAATCGAGGACCGAGAAATAACCTTTGCCCAACAGCGCTTTCCTGTGCCCTCGGCAAATCAAATCTATTCAGATAAAACGAGAGTATTACTTTAATCCCAAACCTAATACTAATCCCGCAATAATATTTAGAAGATGGGCTAGAAATGCATACAGGTAAACGAGTTGTATAACTATTTCTCTCCGTAACCTCATATTTTTAAAGCTTACAATATATTGTAGCCACTTTTGCTGTTGCGCCACGACGCATACAATCCAGAGAGCCTTACCGCTTGTAAAAATGTTTAGTGGAAAACTAGTATTGCATCGAGGGCATTGGCGTGACTTTCCTGAAGCCCAGATGTCTATTTATTAGATTTTTTTCTCCAGAGGTACTTCAAGAGTTTTGTTTTTATGTAAATCGACGACGATTGTTCATCTCAAAAACAACATTCGCGAAGAAATGTCATTTACGTGCGGTCTAGATTAGAAAAGAGTGTTTGTACGTTCATATAGCACATATCATAGCGATGTTATTTATAAAAATAATCAAATTCCCACTTGCTTACTATACAGTAAACAATTTTCTTTCCAAAGCTTAGTAGTAGTATTTTTTATTATTCAATATCCTCTTAACTTTATGACCCATCATGTAATGCGCAATTCTGATTATCCTCATCAGAGGAACAAATAACAATAGAACAAAAAAAAATTTGCTCTAGATTCATGTGTATGTTTAAGAATATACGACGTATTAAAGATATAAACATGAGCGCGTTGTAGGAAGTACAATGAAATCGATAAAAAGAACAATGTGTGTACATGGGTTTACAAGGCTTGAACGTTTGAATAAGAGATCGTTTACGACCTTCGACGTTTATTTAGGTATTCTAACAATGAGCCTGCACTCATTGGCACGCAGCGTTCGTTGAAAAGCGATTCACTTTGTATTATTACTTCTTTTATTAGTTAAAAATTACGTGAATAGTACTTAAAATATTATAAAGTAAGCAAGGATCTTTGTTAGTAGTTTACGTTAAATATTTCTTGTAAAGTACAAACTTCATTTATACATTTAATCATGATATACAAAAACATTAGAAGACTACGGTATATCATCAATTGTGTTTGTATGATATATATAACAACAGTAAATTGTGTCGATCTTTAGGGAAACCAATGCCTTCCAATAGGCGATTATTAATTGACATGATGATAATGTAAATGTAATATAAATAAATAAAATAAACAAAAAAATATTTATTCTAGTTGACATACGTGGAAAAAACAATTTTGACAGTTTATTATTGACACAGAAACGAATTAAAATAAAAAGTAGCTGCTTTACAACTAAATAACAAACAAGTGGTAGTGGGGGAGACCACATAATCGTAGCGGGGCTTACGGTTCCGGAGTGGAAACCATGAACCGGCAAGCGTAGGACGTCCACCAACAAGGTAGACAGATGACCGTGTAAGTCTTTATCCAGCTGTGGATGTCCTCCGGGTAAAAGGACGATAACGGTTAACAAATAAGTCACACCCAAGGTCAAAACTTTACTTAATGCTTACTAACATTAAAATAATAAAAAAATATCATGGATTTCATTAACTCACAATACTAAGTTTACATGTTATTTTAATTGATACAAAAAAATAATAACTAATAATTTTAACTTAATTGTAATAAAAAATAATCACACTAGAGTGCTCGTTTTAACATTGCTATAAATAGCAAACACCAGCCAAACAATAATAAGTTCTTCGACTTCACCGGAATGCACATATCCTTTTCCTTCTCTAGTATTCTGTTTCCACGTAAAATTTATAATGCGTATTCATTCAACTATATGCAGAAATCTTTCACAGTTGTCATTGCCAGGTTATCGAATGCATTGCCACTAGCAGTAAAACGCGTCCTCGATAACAGGTTTTAAAGAAATGTTAAAAGAGCATTTCCTTGGCATACATAATATAGAGTAACATTTATTATTTATTCGTAAGAAAAGAACCAATATATAGCTACTTCCGCCAATGCAGTAGTAGTCGTGCAATAAAGTGCACCGCCCGCCAGCCCGCTGATAAATGCGCATGCGGCAAACAATGCACACACAACACAGAGTCTTTAAAAGAGAGTTTGGCTCTAATCAGTGTAACATTACTCCTGAAGATGCCCCGTGGAGGGGTGAAACACGTGTTGAGTGATTTAACGGTGGCAGTTGTGTGATTCGCATATGATCTCTTTATTCACGTTATTATCCTCTTAATATCATTTACAGTGATCACTTATGTACGCTGTAAAAAGATTGTTTGCAATTTGAAAGAAACTAGAATCAATCTGTGCTCCTCGCTCATCTTTCAACTTAAAGCTATGAGCTGTCTTAACTCTTCAATAAAAATGCTAAACAGTGAGTTCAAGATAAGGTTCTCGGGGGCCTTGCATCGAATCGCTCCAAGGAACACCGAGTGACCTAAGATTTCGGCAGCTTCCTAATCCGGTGAAATGTCTCATGTTTCGGCCTCCGCCCGGGGCTTTAGCCTGAATGATAGAGCCACCTTCTATCTAAACTAAACTATGCTGATAAGAAGTATTATCACCTGTTTCAAGGTATTATATAACGAAACTCATTTTAGGAGCCCAACGTTCAGATGAAAGGGGGATACTGCTCATATCGACACAAATAATGCTGATACTTGATTCAAAAAACAACGCTGTCTTAATCGCATTACTAACCATGAAATAACTGGTCTATTGAGATTGTGGTAAAGCAGGTTTGAAATGACCACATTAAGAGCGCACACATAAGGCGTAAACTGTACCAAGTTATGTTACCGAATATAGAAAGTTACAATGTAGTTTCGAAGCTCTATACATAAATATTACAACTTATAACTATAATTTCGTTATATCGGAATAGGTATCAGATATAGTAATAGATGAAATATTAATCCACGTTTTCAAACCGGTTTTTACGAAATCCTCTACTACAAGTTTTCACATATTTTTTTAAAGAATACATTTAATAAAATTTTCGCTGACCACATGTCACGAAGTAATACGTGAAAATAAAAAATATATTTTTAATCTTGCAAAAACATACGCAAAAACTTTATACAAATAGTCGAAGTACGTTAATAACTTAAACAGGGAACCAAAACTAATGTACCGGATATTATATATTGTATAACGAATTATTTGCTTTGGTGTGTGATAGCATCTCATGTAAATTTTACTCTTGCTAAACTGAAATTATCTGTCGTATATAAGCAGTCTAAAAACCTAATGTAGGCACGAAAGAGCTATTTGAAACTTAATCGCATTCCAAGATTTAAATTATTGTAATATTCAGATACGCTATTTAATGTCAGATATGAACAATTTGTTTTACAAAATCCATGTTTTACCGTTATTAGTGAGGTACAAATGTTCTTATATATATACTGTAAATAAAAAAATTCCCGTGGAAAATTTTGGATATAACCTAATCGTATAAAATCGATACAGATATTTTTTCCACGGACTGTATTAAGTGTAAACAAACTCGATGAGATACACGATATCTATTCAGTGAGTGATATCTAGTATTAGGGGTTACGGGTTAATGACGCGTCGTATGCAGTAGACATCGAGTCGGCATTCAAAGCGGATGTCATGGAGTACAAAATAGTGCTTTTACTATCTTTAATCGCTTTTAGCGACTTCACTGTGAGTAAATAAACAAACTATATATATATACTTTAAATTTTTTGAGTATATACTTATCTATGCATTCACTAAGGTATTATATATATTACCTTACTTTATATATCTTAGAACACTAATATTTTGTAAGACAAGGCTGATTATACATTGAAATACCATTAAAAATAGATTTAAATAAATTTATTTACAAAACTTTTTATAATTTTCTCTAATGTTGATTAGCGTCCAAATGGTGATGTAATTTTAAAGTAATTAACATATATGGTACAAAAAACCCAAAAGGTTTTAACCTTATGTGTTATATATGAAAATGTCTCGTCGTCTTCTATGTCTATTGCAAGGCACAGACATCTCCATAAGATATCTATGGGAAGATACATCATAATCACCATGTTTAGAAGCAGGGTTGGCGGTCGCAGCGTGGTGTTATGGTATACAGAGGACGCTGCTGCCCATCCTCTCCAGACTTTTGGTGGCAATCTTATATAATTAATGCACAAAGTGTGAATAATATAAGATTGCATATCGGGGATCGAAGCCGCGACCTACGATCGGTCTCAGTCCCCTATCGCTGGACTACCACTGCTTATAATATATTGTGGATGTTTAATGAACCAAATTGTATTTTTATGTATAAAAATGCTTTTAGAAATGTCAATCATGAAATTAGTTAACAAACATTTGTTAACTTGAAATTTTATAATGTTTCATTACATATATTTGTTAAAAAATATAGAGTATTTTAAAAAGAGTATTCGCTTATAAGCGAATTTTCGCCACGGGGTACTTTTTAAAAATCGAACGAATAGTTTTCGGTTAACTATCTTATTATAATAAAAAGAAAAACAAAAAGTTATAAAAACTATTCGACGCTAGAGCGCGCTAAAGTTAAACCAGCCTAGAATAAAAATACGTTTTTTGTCATTTGAAACTCGTAACATTTATTTAAATATAGTTCTTTTAAATAATTTTATTGTAAATTTACAGAATGGCAAAGTTTTTGCTCCGAAATTGCAGCTTAACGATGGTAGAGAAATACCCGCTCTAGCACTCGGCACCTGGCTCGGAAATAACACTAAGGTACTTATCAAACTCATCTAACCAAATAATAAAAATTTAATTAAAGAAGATATTAAGATTTTAATTATAGCGGCCAATAAAATTTATTAACAGCCGAGCATAGAACTCGTAAATGTTATCACAAGTCCACTAAGATTATAAATTTAGCTATTAATAAAAAATTTTAATTATATTCTTTTGTGTATCAGTCGATTCGGTTGTGCTTAAAATATTTATTCACCGGACTCGGCTACAAGAACAAATATTTTCACTTCTCAATCAAGTTTAGAGATGAACAGTAAATAAACCCAGATAAAGTGTGGACATAGACTTATTACGTTTACGATTCGACTTTTTGTAAAATAAGCATGTTGAATCTTTACGTCTAAATTTCTATGTTATCTGTATACTTATTACATTCAAAGTAATAATTCTTTTTAGTAACGACTTAAGTTGACGAGTAAACAATGATTTTGAACATACCATAAAAAAAAACAAATGAATTATTTAACATATTTCTGGAATTATTTTTTTTTAATTTAAGTAGACATTTTACTATAAATTTGATACGAATGCCTAGTTATTAACTAGATTATAAATTTGAAAATCGAACACTTTGAATTACTTGAGTATCGTCCTCAAAGATCGTCATAATGATCGACCGTGTGACATCCAGCGACCTCCCGTAACCTTGGAAATATTGTCAATTCACATAGTAGACAGCCTATTCAAACGGCCTATTGCATAATTATTCACTACGTATATTCGTATTATTATACAACATATAAGGGTTATTCAATAATAAATATTATACATTTGTATAAAGGATATCATTAACCTTCGAAATATTACCAAGAGATATCAAAAACTTGTAACTTAAAAAAGGTTAAATGTAAAAAGAGATTAATAAAGATAACTTTTCCAATATGGCCGTATTGAGCCATCGACGAACGAGGTGGAGCTAGCCGTGAGCTGGGCAATCGACGCCGGCTACCGCCACATTGACACCGCTTACATTTACAAGATAGAAGATCAAGTGGGCAGAGCACTCGCAACTAAACGAAACGAAGTGCCGAGAGATGAACTGTTCATAACTACTAAGGTATTGTATAATCTATGTAACTGTCAAATATAGTATTATAATTAGTAAATTTATCACCACTATATAATATTTGTACCGAAACTGCTCTACCGCGCTTTAGGTATGCAAATCGGTAGGAGTAACGGCCACTCCGTTCACGGTTTCAATAGCACTATATTCAAATTCAAAATATATTTATTTGAGTAGAAATTTACGTGTTTTGAATAGTCAATTATTTTAACATTATAGGTAGTAAGTTATCACCGGCAGGGAATATTGATTTGCTTAGTAGAGTCGGCCATATCATCAACTGTTGCTCGTTTGAAATGAAATTTGTCTATAATAAGATTTCTTTTATGAATACCTATAATTTTAGATAAAAAACTGAGAAAAGGAAGGTCTTAGATATTATGTTGATTTTTATTACATATGTGTAAACTAAGATCCATGAAAGATTTGTTAACCTTTTGAACTTACTAACGTTATTAGTTTATTTTTACTCCTATTTATCAAGTATCTGTCAATATTTTTATGGCACTTAAATAAGTTGTTATGAAACATGTTTTAAGAAGCAACCTTTAGAATACAAATTTCTTTAAAAACGTCTTTCACGGAATGTTTAGCTTTAAAGTAATAAATAGCCCGAAGCGCTATTTTTTTATATTTAGAATTAATTTCGGCACTGCTCCTTTATAAAACACAATATGACAAAACACTACGAAAATAACTAAGGTATACAAGTTGAACCTTATAAACATCCGTTAATTGTCTTACTTTTGTCATTGCAAAGATGGCGGAGTTGAGTTTGGCTACGACGGTTGAGAGACGTTGGTTCCACTAGAGATTTTGTCTAGCAATGTGACTAAAACATTGTTGTGTCAGAGAATTATACTATACTACTATACTTTGTTAATTAACAAGCTACAATTTTGGCTACTTGCGAAGGATGTGTATATGCATTTAGTTTTCAAGCATTTAAGAACAAATTATTATTAATTTTGAACCAATGAAGAACACAGAGATGTTTATTAAAAACACAATTAGCCGTATGCTATACCTGTATTCCTATAATTCCTTATCAATAATGGTGTTACTGCATGTTGTAGTTATGGAATGACCGCCATGCAAGAGAAGCAGTCATACCGGCTCTACGGGAGTCCCTACAAAAACTGGATCTGGAATATGTCGATCTTTACCTCATACATTGGCCAGTTGGACAGTTTGTAAGTATTATTGGTGGTCTTACAGATAAATATGAAATTTTTTTTAATAAATTTCATAAAATGTATAATCATCGATCAACTCTCATATCATAATATTTCGATACTTTTTTATCCATCGTCATCATATACATACGTCCTCTGCTAAATTCACCCACAGATTTCCAATAAGACCGGCTAAACGAAGCTTGCGTTTGGCATTTTCCGACGACCTTAACCAGATCGTTTGTCCAGCTTATGGATGGACATTCTACGATGCAGTTGCTAAGGTTTTTACTCCAGAACCTTAAAAGTCCCCAGCGGTCATTAGTTCACCGCACTATGTGGGTCTGTCCACTGCCAGTTCAACTTGCCAATATGATATTTAAATTAATAATAATCAAAAATGTATGCTTTATTTTCGAGGCGAACTCAACGTACGACCTCACAGACTATCTAGAGACTTGGCGGGGCATGATGGATGCCAAGCAACAAGGCCTGGCAAAATCAATCGGACTCTCCAACTTTAACGAACAAATGATCGACAGAATCATAGAGAACGGCTTAGAGATCCCGGCTGTGCTACAGGTTGAAGTATGTATGATAACATGATTGCCTATTTAATTTTTTATTGACCACGTACCTTATATCAATCGCATTTCACAAAACATTGCCGAGTTTTCCTCTAGGAGGTATTTGCCTCCAATCGTCTAAATCCTCCAATCGGAACGTCCACGAAAATCTAACAGCTTGGCTTCCAATACGGTGAAGTAGCGTAACTACACGAGCCGAAGATCGCAAGAAGTACTCTAGTTTAGTTAATGGTTGTATTTATGTTGTCTGCACTTATCTAAAGAAAAACAAAAATTTATGTAAATAATTCCTTATAGGTTTTTTTTTAGATATTTTTATAGGTGAATAAAGAGGAAATGGAAAGCTTACAAATATCAATTTCTTGTAACTAAAACTAAACCCTTAATCACTTGTTGATATATAGCAATATATTTTATCATCATCGACATCGTTTTATCTGTAAGACTTCCACTGTTTGACACCGGGCTCTGTTTAACAAGGTCGTTTAATCACCTTTCCGTCTACGCCATATATTATGATCGATACATATCTTACTACATTATATACAACCAAGAAAAAAATACAGCAGTTCTATTGAAGTATTACGCAATATTTGTTTTGTTTACAGCTAAATCTAAATCTGCAACAGCCCGAATTACTCAAGTATTGTAAAGAGAAAAAAATTGTAGTTATGGGATACACGCCGTTCGGGTCCTTGTTCTACAACAAAGCTAAACCGAACGCCCCACCGCCGCGAGTAGATGATCCCGATTTAGTGAAAATTGCAAAGAAATATAACAAGACTGTACCGCAGATTGCTCTCAGATATCTGGTAATTATAATAAACATTAAGTATAAGCTTGCCTAGTTAAGTCAATGTCTATTAACCCCATACAGCCTTAATTTCTGTGGGCAGGGAGAACTGCACTCAGATATTCTGAAACTACGACTCAAACCCTCAACTTAAAATAAAGTTGTGAAAAAAGTCCTCAACAAACATAGTCGGGTTTTTTTTCTTCGATTGGTTTTACAAGCATGAATTATTTGGAGCAGTTTATTCCACAATGCTACTATACAATAGTTATTTACTATGAAGTGATGCGACATGTAGCATAACTAGCGCATTCTAGCGATGCAAGTAGTTTCCTTATAAATATTATTATAAGTATTCAATTCGTTGACCATAATAAAATTATTTTGGTTATTATATCTATTACATTATACAACAATTTATTGCAAGCCAAAAAAGTCGATCACTCGTAAAAAATAATCAATATTTAATTTATAAAATTAATAACAAATTTTTTTTTTCGCGGACTCTAGCAGTCGTCATAATCAGAAGAACAAATAACTAAAATAAAACTGCAAATGTCGTAAAGATTATGCTGTTAACGTTATGTAACATCAAAAATGTAATAATCAAATTAATTTCAGATTGAGCTAGGCGTGCTTCCTATTCCAAAGTCTTTGACGAAATCTAGAATAGAGCAAAACATCGATGTGTTCAACTTCGAACTGACTGAAGAAGAAAAAACTCTTTTGAAATCATTTGATCGAGAATATAGGACAATACCGCAACTGAAATGGCTCGATAATCCCTTCTACCCATTTAAGAAACCTCAAAAATAACACAAACGCTCGTGTTACATATATTAAATAAAAACATTTTAATAAAGTAATACAAAAGCTTTTATTTCTTCTATTTGTATTATAAAAATGCTAAAAAAACTTACTTGTGTCATAAATTCTTACAAGTCACATCATAAGTCAACATCATTAGTCACATATTCAAATGTTGGTTAGAAATGAATATGTGTGAAATATTTAAAACAGTTTTCAATAAGGGGCCATTCATAAAATAGGTCACCTGAAATTTCACCTTTCTTGCCCCCTCGTTGTCACACTACGTTACACTATCTGCGACTCCCTTTAGAAATATAACTTCACAAAATTAGACATGGCACTCAACAAAAAATTTAAATAAATTAATAAAAAAAACTAACAATTTCCCTGATGTTCAGATGTCCAAGGGTTTGTTGAATATTTTGAGATATTTGTAATCAGCATTCGTCTCTTGAGGATGATTGTCACGATTTTTTAGATAATCCCTCACATCCTTCTTCTCATATCACATATTGTGAAAAACAAAACTGTCCCTTTAGAAAGAATGTTTTGTATGTAATTCCTCTAAGAAAACTTTACGATATCTTTAAAAATATTTGCTTTTATTGAAAAAAAAAAGTAAACGATAATACAAAATGATGGTGCCACTACAATTTTTTTACTGCATCATTGCGCTAAATAAATAGTAAAAGTTCTAAAAAGTTTTGGAATAGATATCAGAACGATTAGAAGAAGATTTTTTTTTCATAATCTTTTATTATCGTAAAAGAAATTATGAAAATTTAAAATTTTCTTGGAATGGATTTTTTTAATTTAAAGGTACATTGGCAAAGAGTGCAACATTTGTTCTGAAGCATCAGCTCAACCTTTATAACATAAAATAAATTTTGCGGTTTTTATTCTTATTGTATTGTCTATGTTGAGAAAACGGAAATAAAGAAGGGTCTTCATTAATTTTTTTTTTATTATTTCAAAGCGAAACTGTGTTTAACAAGTAATATCATAAGTTACATATTATTTATTTTAAGATTCGTCAAACTGAAACGCAGCTATTTTAAAGAACTGAAATTCAACAAGAAACTGAATAACACTTTATAATAAAGTAATATTACTTTAGAGAAAAAGATAGCCAGTAGTATGGATTTTATTAAACAAATTTGTATAAATGGTATTTATAAAAACTTGAAATTTTTTTAATGTAAGTTCAACTTGGCAACACTTAGTAACAGTCGACTCTCGGCAATTGTATTTTGACAATTGACATAAATTCGTAAGTCGTGCGCGATCTACCATAGTCATGTCTTTTAAAAAATTAGGTTTATTAATATGTACGGTGTTTAGTGTAATTGTTAATATAAACACCCAGACGGTTCACAGGCGTTTTGAATATAAATACTCTTTTAAACCACCGTATTTAGCGCAAAAAGATGGGACGGTTCCGTTTTGGGAGTACGGTGGCAGTAAGTAAATTATCTTCTATGGTTAATAGTACAATATTATTTAAATAATATTTTTTATTGTATTGCACAGCTGTTGCAGCAACAAAGGTTTACTTTAAGTGTTGTTATTTATGTTATAAAAAATGTATTTTCTGTTAAAATATATTGTTATTACGATGTGATCGTTGACGGCGACACGTCAGTGAAATCTGTCAATTTAGAGCGAGATGAATTTACACTTCTTAAAGCTAGTATGAAAGGGATGGATAATAAGTGTCAAATTCTTGTTTTTAGTTCCACGACAGCATACAGCATGGATATAGTTTAACATTAATTTCGTTTTAAATTTAAAATAAATGCCAGTCAATTAACGGTCCCATCCTAGACAAATCCATGTGATATGTCTTCTCACATTTTTAATATTTTTTTTATTTACCTGTTTTAGTTCCATTAATGTTAATGTTTGTTGCTAATATAAATAAAAATTACAAATGTTAATGTTAAGTAGTCTTAATAAAAATCATTTTTGGATAATATTGAATTTACTTTTTATATTAAATTTTCTAGTAGTTCTATATTGAAGAAGAATTTGAGAGAAGATGAAAGATAAAATAAATGTTTTGTCATACAAAGCTAAGATTATGCTATTGAGTATCTCAAATTTATAATTAAAAATTGAAAATTCAGGGGAATATTTACCGGATGTTGAAGGTTTAGTCATATTTTATTAATGAATAAATTTTGCTAAACAATATGAACCATAACATATTTTGCTTGGGTCCAGAATAGTTTTGGTAACTTTAATACTAGTCATTTAATAAAGCACACTTCATAATATAAATATGGATTCTGAATATTTAATCATTATTTATATTGTAGTGATTTATATCATGTTATGTTCTAATTGCCTATTATATTTGAGATTTAGTAGAATCAGTTATACATATTTAAATGTACCTATTATTCCACTTATCCTTTACAACATATTTCTTACCATGGTGGCTATTTGGCTTGTATTTTTAGTCTCTTATGTTTTGGTAAATTATAATTATGTACAGACACATTATAAACTTTAAAGTTAAACAAACATGAGTTTTAATATCGAATGTACATGTACAATGTTAATATTAGCTTTGTAAATCAAATTGCTAAAGATATCACTAAAACAAATGTAGGTCACTTACTGTATTTATATTTTCACTTATTATGCATTTTTGAATACAGTTTTGTTAGTAGTTGCTGACATATTAACCTCAATAACAGTTGACACAAAATATATTGTTAGTTTCTATGTGAATTTTTATAAGATTTGTATTATACAGGTGTTTGGTTATTGGTGAAAATCTATAAAAAAGTTTTACTCATTTGTCAGCAAAAAAACTAAAGCTATTGGGACACCTTCCAATCTTTCATGGAGCTTCTGTCGAAGCTATCTGAGAGCTCGGTGACTTCCCAATCCAGTAAAATAAAGTATGTAGCGAACTAAGCCCAGGCTCCCCCTCCTGCTACATACTACAGTATGTTATTTATTATTTATGAAAACATTCATTTTTGGATAGGCTGTACCATATTTACAAATGAATACATAATCATCATTTCATCAACAACATTTCCAATAGGAATGGTTTGCTTCATCTTGCCTGGCACATTCCTACCTAAGATTTTAAAGTTCAAAACCATGTACTACACCATTTGAAAGAAGTCTGTGCCAAGTAGCTTCTATTTGACTTCTTCTACTCAACAAAAAGTATATTGGTACCAAATTTTGGGTCTCAAGCCAGAAGTTTCTAGAGATGTTGTAATGAATCTGGTGGAAATCTATTATAATACATGTATTATGTCCAATAACAAATTCTCTAAACCTGCAAAAATTATCAGTAATTTATTACCAAGGATATATAATAAAATAGATAATAAATTCATCACAAATATTATCTATACAATTTTTTTAACTTGATAAAAGAAACTCAATTTGTTGTGAAGAATGAAACTGTTATTTGGTAGAATATTATATTCAAGTAGCCAATAGGCTAGTGTAGATAAATAATGCAATAAATGTCACAGTTATCTATATTTGATTGTATGTTTTTATTGTGCTTCCAAATTAGTAGCATGTTTTCTAATCTCTAACACATGGCATGTTTTGGTATTATGAAATGTTGTGTTTTGATAAATTTTATTTCACTTAAGCTTATAATGGGTTCATTAACATTGTTAATAGATTAATAAATATTGTTAAAAGATAATATTGTTAATATTTAAAAATATGAATATATGCTTCTCTTAATTGGAGATTCCAAACTATTTATGGCACAAGACCCTGGTTCCTTTCAAAAATCACTTAAGGAAATAATGAAAGAATTATTTATTCTTTTGAATAGGCTGTGCAAATCACTTTTGAAATGTTGTGACAGTAATATAATGCATATTCAAATATATATTTATACATTCTGATATTTGTTCTAGAGATGGATAAAATGTATCCCTGATAAGAAAAGAGTGATTTATTTCTTTTTGATCTTGGGATATCACTCTTTTATATCTTTAACTCATTTAGCTCAGTACGGCTCAGAGAAAGAATAAGACAGCTAAGACTAAAAATATATCTTTTATATCTTCGGCTCTCTTAGCTCAGACTTGAACTTAGAGAGGCGGAATAAAACGTATGAAATATTCCAATTGAACATTTTATTTCTTTGTCATAAAGCACAACAAAAAAACAAAACAACTGTGTGAAGTTGTTGTTCCGAAAATCCGCATTTAACATTTTTAATGCAAACATGTAATAGCTATCCATCTCTCTCTTTTATATTTAAATTGCTATATAAGCCCATTTCTTTTTCTCTAGCTCTGATCGAACGGTTACTCATCACGAAAATTGACTCTTAAGTATAAAGATATTAGTGAAACACATGCGAGCTAGAGAGTGATTATATCTTTTGGAAAAATATATATCATTTTTGTCTTTAGCTACCTACCTGTCTTAACCTACCCATCTCTAACTTGTCCCAATTTTTTCTATATACCGCTATAAGGTTCAGAATGTTGATTCCATCCAGAAGCTGGCAAATAATTTAATAGATCTTTTAACATCAATACCTCACATTTTATTAAATCTTTCTCATTTTGGAATTGAAACAAAACAATTGTAATAATTTGCATTTAGTTAAGGGAGTAAACAATAGTGATACTTCTTACTAAATTATAGTTATTTTTATAACAAGTTGGTATGTATAACACAACTTATATAGTTGAAACTATACCTTGAAAGTATTAAAGAAAAATTAGTGTTATTTATTTGAGGTTAAATTTTAGATTTTGTTGACCAATAAGTGGTTATTTACCCTGATCACTTTGAGATCCCAGCTATAAACATTTGCCTAAAAAGGTATAATGTATATATAAATGAACTAATAAGGTTAAGGTCGTAAGTAAGTTGCCGGCTGCTTCCAATCGCTCTTATTGAAAATCTATAGATAAGTCATGAAGTACTGGATGTCCTATGGCTGAAGTGATGATATATAATGTATAATTGTGGTCACAGCCATAGCAAGGGAATTAGAAAAGGAATATTTAGAATCAACATTTAATTTCCTTCCCATCTTATCCAGATGCAATTGCTTCGGGTGAAAGTGTTCGGTTGGCGCCATCGTTGAGGAGTCAAAAGGGTGCGATATGGACGAAGAATCCATTAAACTTCGACTGGTGGGAAGTGGACATTATGTTCAAGGTTACAGGGAGAGGAAGAATAGGTGCTGATGGTTTGGTAAGTGCTATTTTCTGTCACATCAAGCCTGTTTTTTTAATAACCGTTATACCTAAGTAAAGCTCAAGGTAGAGAGTGAAGAAAAAAAAGTCACCGTGATCGATGGACGGAGCGGGCGATAGTCTCTCTACCTCCCAGTAAATCGTCCAAACCTTTATTGTAGTTGCAGCTACCTACAAACTGCTCTAGTTAATAAGTTCAATCGTCTCATCCTCTCAGACGTTCTCAAACTGCCTTATGATGCGATAACTATGGCGGAGAACTTAATTAAACAGCATTGCAACCATACCAAATTCTGGATTTTATTTAATCTTTGTCGAGGGCGGATAAAAAGACAAGAGACGCTTCAGTTTCTTCTACTACTTTTCCCAGCGCTTATGTTTTCTGAAGTGATAGTAGCGGAAGCTTTAAAGGTATGTGTATATATTATCAGAGGTTCGAGACTCCAAGACCCCTCGAATATGAACGCAATTCTGGTGACCACCCTAATCGATTTCCACTAAAACCCAAGTAATCCAAGAGTTTAAAGGCCTCCCAATCCGTTCAAATAAATATGTACCGGCATGAACCGTGGTTACCGAAGTAGATCTTGACTTTAGTTACTATGAAGAGATCTATCAGAAACTTAGCATAAAGAGATTTAGGCTAACGATGTGCGGGTGGCACTAAATCTTCCCCTATGCAGTTATTAATAGCTTTTTATCCAAGGCTAATAGCTTTAACAATAACAAAAAAAAATATTTCTCCATTAAGAAATTCTTGACAGATGGTAAGTAAAATCATATCACATTGACACCCGGTAGCTTCGCGTGGCACGCACTGCCTTGTCTTGTGGGTTTAGTTTTATAATATCTTCATACCTCTACTAGGCGAAAGGAATTAATACAAGTCTCTTAGCCTTATGCTACCCGAAATATCATGATGAATGAGTACATTGATCAGATTTTGATAATATTACCAAGGGACAAACAGAGAATCGAAGAAAATTGATTGTAAGAGAAAAAGTAGATGACAAAACAACGATCCGATGACCTGCCGGTGTTTCGAGGCAAGAAACTTTACTGACTCTTATTACTCTTCTCTATTACAAGCTGAGATCAGAGCGTAGAGATTTCAAACTCTTCTGTAGTGGCTTTCATTTATGACTTCAAGAGGCTTATATCAAATTATCTTCCCAGGCGTTCTGGTACACGACGCAGCGGGGCGACTACAACGGCGACGTGTTTGGATCTTCTGACAGATGGAACGGTCTCGCGGTCATGTTCGACTCCTTCGATAACGACAACAAGCACAACAACCCATACATCATGGCGGTTCTCAATGATGGAACAAAGAACTTTGACCATAAGAGGTAAGAGTTTCATCACGATCATCATGTTAGCTGATAAACGCTCATGGCAAGTCATAGGCGTGCTCGCATCCGGCAACTTCTCGTGATATTGACTGTGTTGTCGGTCCACCTACTCGGGAGCGTACTCACGCCGCGTTAATCAGCTCCTGGTCGTCACTCTAGATCCTTTCGGCCACAACCCCTGTCGGTTGCACGGGTAATGTGCTCCTGCACGCCTATACTACTTCAGATGAGCAATTCTTCGAGCTACGTCAGTGACTTTGGTTCTTTTGTTTCGTTATAGAGTTATAATTTTATCATCTTAAAAATAAATCAACTGTTATATTTATGAGGAAGTAAGAGAATAGAATGTATGCCAGTAATGAGTATAATAATCTATCTTTAAAGTATAGGATTGAGTCTTTTTTATATGTATAGGTTCGTGGTTATTTGTTTAAATTGCTTAGATTAAAATTACTTGCCGTAATGATGACAGATGTAATTTTTCACTAAAAATGTATGAAGGCGACTTCAACGAATTCTATGCTGCTACCAAAATCGCTCTACCGCGCCTTAGACATACGCGCATCGCAGCGAGATGGAGGGAATATCGCCCGCTTCGTAACGTCCGCTGTTAGCGCTCGCGATGGCAGCACACATGCCGTTTATTCTTCAACCTCCACCTCACCGTGTATTTTTTAGGTGCGGTACAGCGGTTTCGGTAGCACTAATAGATAAATTCGAATTCACAAACAAACAATTATTTTCAAAGTTTCTACTTACGAGTGCATTTGTAGTTATCTATCTCACTCAAATGTGTATTCTATAATAAACCAACCCTATGATGTTATAATTGTTATAAATATTCTCAATGAAGGAATTATTTAGATTTCGACGAAGTCTTTGACGACCAAGATTAAATAAATCTTTTATCGGAACAGTACAATCTGGTTTGTAAGCTTGATAAACACGTGTTCCAAATATGAATACACTAACATGGAACATTAATGTGGGGTTAGTTTATCGATAATTATTAAATGAAGTTAAAACTTATTGAAATTTATTGTACCATAGATAAGGATGTGTCAGTTGAAGTAGACATTTTTTTTGTTAAACATATTTTGACTACTGTTATATATAGATATGTAAAAGGTCACCTTATGCAAATATTACGCATAATGTAGCGAGTTTTTTAAACCATCTTGTGTAATAAAATTATTTCTTCGTATCATTCTTCTTCCTATTGCGCTACAACCCTTAATGAATCTTGTGTCCCTGTCTTGCTTTTGATACTGCTGACACCTTCCTTTACACATTCCAGCCAAACCTTCCTGGATATTCCTCGTAGTCTTTTGGTTGCGAAGTCCACTCAGAGCTGGTGTTAACATCCCTGGTGCTAGTCATTCTTTAAAAGTTACTTACCCATCTGTGCCTACGTGAATTATTATATATATCCGAGAAATATCTTCTGTTGCGTTCGTTTTTGTTTCTTGTTTTTTGTTCGAAACTGAGGAGATTCGTACATGAACTATAGTAACCTACAGCCCAGCTGTGGGCCGACTACGTAGCGTGTAAACATAGAACATATGGCCACTAGCGTAAATGCTGTGAAGAGTCCGCGGATCGGCAAACGCATTGGAAGATGTCCCCTGGGTGAACAGATGACCTTGTTAAGGTCGACAGATGACTCTTGGCGTAGAACCTTTTATAACGCGATCACAAGTATACGATGTTAATTTTAATTAGAGATAACAGTATCACTGTTATATATACACTGGAGCATAAACTGATAAAATTTCTTTCAACACATACTTTTACAATGTTTGCTAAAAGTGTTTTCTTTAAAATGTCTTCATACACTTAATTTACTTTTGTGTTCTTACTTAAGTCTGATTTCTACAAAAAAGAACATTTTTTTTATTACTGTTTCTCTTATTTGTCGCCAGCCAGGTCTTTACCACATTCAATTTAAAAGGAAAAACTTTTGTTTTAAAACAAGTGTAAAATTTTTAAAGGTGTGAATGTGTGGGTCATTTGCTATTAACCATGCATGAACATGGTACACCACCCTATTCAAAAATCAATGGTTTGAAAATCTTTAAATAAACATAAAAATTTTCTAAATTTGAACTATTTTATACTATAATTAATTTCTGTTTGCTGTCTGCTTCTTGTTGCCAATTTTATACTGCCAGAAGTTAATGGCCTGTCGCATTCCTATACGAAAAATATATTAATGAAACCTATTACGGAGTGGCCGCTTAAACGAATGTGAAAAAAATAAACGGTGTGAAGCAATTACTGCTACTCATTTCTTTTCAAGCGTCCACTAAAATGTAGAAAAATAATATAAATTTTAGCATCTTATTGTAAAAAATCGATTGCATAAAGATAAAATACAATTATTTTTTTAAATGTATTATTTTTATGCTATTGACAATAATTTGTGACCGGCTATATATTATATTAACACATGTCATGTGGGGCGTATACGACCTCCGCTGCATTTTCCGTTCAGGCCATTTGAAGTTCTCATTGAAAAACAAACAATTCTTAAAAAAATGAATTGTCGCGTCGAATGTAGATATCTTCACATTACGTATGCGCATACGTAATGCATATTGATATTTACAATTTTCCCGCTAATTATGGCTTTGCAATGTTGAAAAAGTGTAAAGCATACGTCTTTAACGATTTTTTTTTTAATTTTTAGTGTGGTTCATATACGCCCCATGCGGCTTGAATTGTTAATCTTCAAAAATTGCCGTGGCACGGTACGCGTCAATGTCAAAGACATGTCATGTTGACACCTGACACTAAAGGTTTTTTTTTAATTCAGTGATGGGTCGACGCAGTTGCTATCGGGCTGCCTCCGTGACTTCCGTAACAAGCCGTTCCCCACCAGAGCGCGCATCGAGTACTACCTCAACACGCTCACTGTGTACTTCCATAATGGTGAGGATATTTTTAAACCACAAAATGACCAATTAAGTCGTCTTTGAATAAGCCCACAAAAGTCAAGCGGTCTGTATTCAAATATCTTGTGTGCATTTTGACAGTCGACCCCTGAGATACCTCAGGCGATGATTATACTTCTTCACACCTGAGCTACTTGTACTATAGTTTTAAAAGAAAAATCATTTATCTATTAGGAGACCGGAAGTAATGTCGCTTTCCTAAGTTAAATTCACACGACTACATTTTAAACAAGTTTTTATTTCTATTCAACAATATTCACCTTCGTTATCGTCTATCTTTTGCCATCTAGTATACAAAATTTAAAACCCGGAGCGGTAAAAATCAATCGATTTTTCTGTAAAATATGTCGAGAGAAACGACATTACTTTCTGATCCCTAATATCTTCCGCTACTGTTTAATACAAACTAAAAAGAGAGATATTCTTTGTTTAATTTATTTTTTATTAAAGCTAAGCACAGTAGTAGCGGGTAGAGGACTAAGACACGTAGATCGGCGGTTCGATTCCGGGATACATTCTTATGTAATTTGCATTTTGCTTTAGTTATATGGGATTTCCGCTGCGGACAAATAAGTTTCCAAAGGATGGACAGCAGCGTCAATTTTATACCATGATTACCAAGCGTGCCAATTATAGCATATCCCCCGTTGATATTTTTGGGTGAAGACTATGCCTTGTAATAGGCTCTTATGAGCTAAAACAACGAAAGCTAAGCGTAAAGGAAATAAACATTCAATAGGCCACCTCACCAATACAAAATATATCTACATCTATATTTGTCGATAGAAAACAACTCAAAGAAAACTACATTTATTTTATTCCATTGATGGTCATCAATCAAGAACATTTTACACTTACAAGTAGGTAAGGAATATGCGCACAAAATAACAGTTTATGGTTTAAGTTGTGAAAATTATTTCACGTACAATTGGCCACGGTATGGCGTATTTGCTGTTGAAATCAATTTCCACGTATATAGTTCGATACGGAGTAAGTGTATTTAAAATGGTATATTTAATTTATTGTATTTGAGTTATATTTGTAAAACTAACCTTATTGCAATGGCATAATGTTTAAATTCCTTAAACAGGTATGACGAACAACGAAGCCGACTATGAGTTATGTTTCCGTGCGGAGAACGTGGCGTTACCGCGAGGCGGGTACTTTGGGCTGTCGGCCGCCACTGGAGGCCTAGCTGACGATCATGACGTCATCCATCTACTCACCAGCTCGCTACACAGCACACAACAGCAGCAGCAAGGTGGGCCATATTAATTTAAACTTTTGTCGTCTTTAGTACAAAATAGCAGCGTTATAAGGTCACCACAGAATTGCGACGTTATAAATTTGAATGGTACATGTAACATGTTTCATAAATATAGTAAAAATTTCATGTCGATCGAGCACAAAAATATACAAACACTTTTCCAATTATGGCAATAATATATTTAATTATAAAACTAAATAAATTTTTGAAATCATTAATATGACCATTTTTCGCAGGAGGTCAACAGATCAGCAATGATGAACAACAAAAGCTATCTCAAGAGTACCAGGAGTACCAGAAGAAGTTGGAACAGCAGAAAACTGAATACAGAAAGGAACATCCCGATGAAGTATGCAAAAGCTTATGGAATTATCTAACCTAATCTATTTATTATGTTCTTTAGAAGAAATAACCCTAGATCATTTTTGATTATCAATTGAAAAATATTTATGTAAAATTGAGTTGGAGGTAAAGATACATATTTACCTGAAGGTTTATTTCTGTTATTCCCTTCCCAGGTGCGTGACAAGGAAGGCGAATTCGACGATTGGTTCGAATCGGACGGACAGCGCGAACTAAGACAGATATTCCAGGGCCAGGGTCAGATACACGACATTCTGCGAGACCTCAACAAGAAAGTTGATGAGGTAAGGAGATTTCTGTTAATAATTCTGTCATTCACATTGTCTTGTGATAATCCCCCTACATTCGTAAGCTAGATATGGGTCTGCACCAATCCCATCCTATACAGTCCTTTGCAATCCTGACCTCATCCATCCACTGCCTTACTTCCTGCAGTATAGTAAATAATTAATTTCACCATCGCATTAGCTTTTTGTAATAACATTACTGTCAAAATAGTTCATCAATTACACTTATTTAGAACAAAAAATAAACTGTTACTAAAAAGAAGGACGGTCAGACATTTGTATTTATTATAGGTATTTTTACTGTCATTTTAGTATACAAAATGTATAAGTAAAGTATATAAAAAAATAATATTGTTATCATTGCATATTTTTGCAAGTTAAACAGGTGGAGCCATTTTTCTAATATTTCTTATTAGATCGCATATACTCTTTGATCATGCCCACATATATTCCGTACTGTATCTACACTTTAAAATTTAACAATTTATCATTCTGTGCTAAAATAGTAATTTACATATACCATTTTCTGGCATTTAACCGTTTTGTCTACAAAGCCAATGTTATTTTTACTATGGTTTCATTGGCCAGTGAGACCATTTTTTACTAGAACTTTTTTCAACTCAAGCATTTTTTAGGTGATTGGAAAACAAATGAACTCTCTATCCATGCTGACGGCTGTGTACAGTCAATCGCAAGGGCAACCCGTGCAGCCAGGCCAGCCTCCTATGCAGGTAACATTATTATAACTTTTTTAAAAAAAAAAATCATCTATAATACATTCGCTATGACTTTAGTTATCATATCTGAAGTGGCAGTTGATGAACCACTGAAAGTTTTTTTCGTCGGTCACATTTAAGAGTTTCATAAATCATATGTATGGTCCTTTGCTTTTTTTACTTTTTTTCCCTCTGCCTACCGGCGTTACCTACAAAAAGAAAAAAACCGTAAAAATACCGTATATTATACATCATGTATAAATGTGTATATGTCATTAGAAGAAATTAATAAAATATTTTTCTGTCGCAGATGCCGTCACTGCCAATCGGACGCCAGGACTGGGACACGCTGGTCGCAAATAACCAGCTCATGATCAACACCATCGCTGAGCTCAAGTGAGTCGCTCTTGTCAGATTTTTTTACTAAATGCATTTTTTTTGGTGTAAACATAAAAAATATGTAAATTATCCTAATCCATAATTTTTGTGTCAGCTTTGAGTTGAAATCTTAAAAGAAAATAAAATAATAAAAACACATTGAGTAGCGTGTATGTATATAGTAAACTACTACAGATGGCGCTGATTCTCAGTGCTCCGAATTTTAAAACTTATATAGAAAGTAAATATGTGAGAAATTAGGTTATTATTTAATAAAAATAAATAAATAAAAGTCACATTTCCAGCTCAAATATGTAATGTTAATACAGATATTAACATATTAACAAATATCTCAAAAGCCAAGAAACATTAAATTAATCGTTTTTATATGATTTATAATGTGAGCGCACTTGCAATGAACGCACATATTTTACTCTGTAAAGTGTCGTCTCACTCATTTGTATAGGTATATTATTCTATAACAAACTACCAAGTCACGTGGCTACTTTAGTTTTTAGTAAATTTAAGAAATTTATTGAGCACAGGCTCTGACAAAAATGCATACGCCGGGAAATTATTGTCCTAATTTTAAGAGAATTTTTTTAAAACAATAATCAAAAAATGACAAACTACTGAGTTTCTTGCTAGTTATTGTGGTGTCGATACGAACTAACTTATACTTAATATTTCTTTATGCTATGCTATTATACTACTACATATGCTTTTTTGGCAAAAAACAAAATTTTAAGCGTTTAAAAAAGTTTTACATTAAGTTCCTTATTCGAACACATATATAATCAGTGTCTTATAAAACGCACTATTATGCGTCAGATTTTTACACACACAGTCTATTGTGGTTGATTATGTGTATTTATTCAGATATCTTCTGTAGAAAAATAATATTTAAAAACTTTTCATTGGTTGTTTATTAAATTTTCAGAGGTTTCGTAATCGACGTGTCCCGTAAATCGGACTCGCTGCTAGCGGGAGCTGGTGGCGCGGTAGCGGGCGGTGGCGGAGCTGCCATCAACCCTCAGTTCCTCAACGAGATAAGGGACAGTGTCAATCAAGTCAAGCAAGCAGTTAATGGAGTCGCGCAAAGGTAAACTTAATATTTTTAAACATGCAAATTTCTGTAAATATGCATGTTCTTATTATGTGCAGGAAGAAACAATCACAAAACATATTAAATAATGCAAAAAAATATTAAGTTACTTTAAGCGTAAAGCAAGTTAGCTGTAGTAGATTACATTTTCAAAACGTTTACACTATTAACGACTGCAGCCAAAGTAAGCAAGTAAAATTAAATGACTATAATTAGCACCAACAAACATTTTACCTAAAACAAATAAATATTGGCGTATTAGGATTATCCTTAATTAATCACGTTGTTACTAGTCTTGTAGAATATAAAACACATTTTCTTAAGTATTAGTTGTTTATAATTAAAACATCAAATTAGAAATATCAATGTGAAATATGTTTAATTTTTTTATTGGGCTGCCAGTCTCAGTTTCTTTAAAAAATATGACATCTTGTAGCAGAGTTGGTTTATTAAATAATATATTTATTTACCTCCAATTATCCAAAACTTACTAAATAAACACATTTAAACAAATACTATGAACACCGTCGTAAGTGAATGTCAATGTTCACAAATCCTAAAGAAAAAAGTAAAATGTGAAGTAAATTTCAAATCATTATTATTAATAATGCAAATACAATTTATAATAACATCTAAGAATTAGAGTCACATAAATTAAAATTTATGAACTGTTTACCATTCGGGCGCTCTTGGGTCAGAAAGCTAAAGGGATATCGACAAATGACAGCCCAAGCTGAGGTCCTCTCTTAGGCATTGGTGAGCCTTGTCACTCTCTGAAACGAAGAGCTCGACGGCCTTCCCATCCGGTTAAATAGTAGTATGTAGGCACCCTCATTGTCAGAAGCCCTCAACCTTCGCTACCTTTAAAGAGATCTTAGGCTAGGCACACTTTGGCGGCGGAAAGCAATATTCAAGGTCAAAACTTAAATAACCTATGTATCAATTTTTTTACTGAAAATGTTATAAATGTTGCAGGCTGACGTCCGCACCACAGATGGGCGCGCAGGTGTCGTGTCCGGAGATATCATGCGTAAGCACCACCACGCTGCTGATGGTGGTTGCCTCACAGCTGACCGTCATGTTCCTCTATACGCTATACAAGTAAGTTATTTTGACCTGCGCTTTAACCCATAGAAATTTGCAGCTTCACAGGGTGTAAGTTGTCCAGGCACTTGGTGTAAACCCCTGCAGTAAAGACCAACTCAGGCTTTCTACAAGCACCTCAGCTTAACCCATTATATTAAGTTACTAACATATTGAATATGTATGTTCACTATGTATGGCTTCCATCTTTTGTGGATTCATGTAATCAATTCTTAATAATATTTAAAATGCCTGATATCGTCGCTCCACCTAAGAAACCCGTATTATACTATTGCAGGCTTTAAATAAATTACAATGTCTAGTAAATACTACCTGTATTTACACTGTGATTTTTTCAGATTTTTGTAGTGTAAAATTAAGGTAACGAAATTCTCATGTACTACTCGCAAGTACTATGTTATGCGCGGCTGAGATGTTCAAAAAATTGATAGTAATGGATATTAAAGGCTATTTTTGTACTTTTTATATATTTACAGTAACATCTTATTACCATAATCTATTAATCAATTAAATAATCAATCACAAACTAATCCAATGAGACCCAAAAAAAAAAACTATTGGGGAAAAGAGTTGGCAGAAATGTACACATGAATAATATTGTACCTTGCTGATGCGGTCAATATCGAACTCGGCATAAATAACATCGTAAAAGACATTATTCTCAAAAACATTTAAATTCAATTCCAGTAAAATCTTTTTTTGTGATGACTCGGATAATTTCCAGAATTTTAAACAGAAATTAAATACATGGATACTGAAAAAATAATTTTGATTTAGTATATAAAAAGCTATTAAAGGTTGAATATAATGAAAGTTATCAAAGAATTTAGATTTTTTTGTTTCTCTTGTAAAATTTGATTTTTGCGATTACAGGTTTATTCGGTAGGGGCGACGATATATAATAAATCTGACCAATATATATACCTACCTGAAAAAATGCATTTTATTAATAAATACTCCTACAACTTCCGTAGCGGATGAAATATAGTAAAATTCTTAGCTGACTTCCATTCCAACATTACAACCACCAGGTTTACACAAATCGATATAATGCCTCGACTGAATTTCCCGTACAAAGAAAATAAGTGAAATTTGTTTTTGTTTCGCAGAGAGAAAAAAGAAGCACAAGCAAAGAAGTTTTTCTAAGGCGCTTGTATAAAACTGCATTGTTGAATTCACACTACCCGCCACGTGTCCTGTGCGAAACTGCCAAACTCATCGCACAGAATGCATCAGATAATCTATAACGTAATATTTTATATAAATTCAATGTCACAAATTTGTCAATATTTGTTCATATTTCTAAAATTTTTGTACTTAATCCGCGGAGATCAGATATTTGTATGCATGTTTACCGAAAGTAATTTTTAGTAATAAATTATGGATACTGCTTCAATAGGCTTCTTAATGCATAAATTAACATAGGGTACTATTTTTGGAGTCTATACAATGTGTAGTTTGTCCTCTCACACGCGCAAGTAGGCATTGTTACCTATCTCATTCGCAGCTCAGGATTTTTTCGATGCAAAAGGTCTCTCCATAGTAAGCCAACAATTAAATGCATCAATTTTCTGATCTCTGTTTATTAGTAATATATTCTGTGTTCGTAGCATAAATGTAACAATTTCAAGTTATCAAAGTGAAAAGGTGATATGATATGTCTTGAATAAGTGTAAAATTAAGGTTGATTACAGCCTTATTTTATATAACCAAACACTCAAAATATATTTATAATAATCAAACAAATTGTCGACATTATACAAAAGACATTAATATCTTTACATACATATATAAATAACTGTATAATATATATACATAATATATGTGCTTGCTATTTATTGATAATATTATTCATTTAGAATCATTTATAGTGACCACTTGTGTACCTCATAAAAAGAATGCCTGTAGAGTCCAATTTGATAAAAACTCGAATCAAATTAAACTCCCTTATAATGGCATTGTTCACTTGAAGCTACGAGTATTCTAAATGCACCTAGATTTCAAAGAAAGCCTACAAGGTTTAATAATTTTTTTTATGGTCACTTTCACAATATTCTTTTTACAGTGATAATTTATTTCCAAAGTTTATTGTCGCTTAAAAAAGTTTCACATTATAATAGGATTTTTCTGCAAATTTTCGTTCAATAAACTTCTAAAATCATTATTTCATGTAATAGCATGATAATTGTAATACCATAAAAAATAAATTATTAATCGTTATTGAAAGTAAATGAACGTAAACACAAATATTCTATATATTTTTAATATACTTTAAATATTACCTGTGACCTATGTGTACTCATTTGATATTTAAGTATCTTTACTTACATATGGAATTCTCGTAAGATCTCTCTGTTTAAAGATCTTCCAGCAACCGTTTTGATTTCCAAAAGGATTCTTGTCATTATCTGTGGAAACAAGGCTAAAATTTAATTTTGGGGCTAATAAGATTTATGCTTTATATACACTTTGTCTCAAAAAGTGCACAAATATGCTGTAATGGATTATCTATTCAAACACATTAACAGCGCAATGAGTGTTGCTTCAATCAGATAATTTTCAAGTTTATTTTGATATTAATAATATTTTTTTTTTCCGTAACAAAGATACATTTATTAACAATTTCCAATAATGTGTGCAGATAATAAAAACTAATTAATTAGAATATTGTTTTTCGTATTGTTTGCAATGTTAACACAAATTTCTATTTTTATATATCTATGCTTCGGTGTTTATAAAATTACTAATGTAATTAACCACAGATTATATTCGGATGTGTATATAACATGAATAATTAAATTTATTATAGCTGAAAAATTATGAAAGTGGCTTCAATTAGTCACAAATGGATATTACTTTTGCTAAAAAAAAACTGCTTTTCATAATAATCCATAACTTCAGCAGCCGTTCATAAAATACATCATTTCTTTCATTTTTTTGAACTCCTCCTACACAATCACACCACGCTACACTCTCTCTCCCCCTTCTCTAAATATTATGTCATAAAGCTAGACTTCTCTTTCTGAATTAATGCATAATCTGACATAATGATGATTTATAATCAACACTAAAGTTTAATGGTGATCGTAACCTTTTCTTAGACCCCCAGTATGTCAACTCTTGTCAAACTAAGCAATTCAGCCTCCATACCTCCTTTAGGAAGAATCTATTTTATGAACGGCCTCTTATGTACTCTGAATATCTATCTTCGGTATATATGATGTTATAATTGATGTTACGTATACTAGTTATACAAAACTCATTAAATTAGATTTAGTTTTTTATCTATATGTCTTCGGAAAGTAACTATGTCATCGTCGAAGTCGACGCTAGTGTTAACCATGCGAGTAATGTGAATTTAACAGGGGAACTTATTTTTATACCAATGTGAGTGTGTTTGTGAATAAGTGAAACAATATAATATCTGTACATAATATTTATATTTTTCTCTCTTTAGTAAATTTTATTATTTGTCACAAAAGGTCGTTTTATTGTCAATCCAATAGCCCTCGCCAGATATACAAGTTCGTATTGTCCGAGTTATTTCATAATTTTGTATCCGAATTGTTATCCGTTATTTTTTAATTACATGATTTTTTTTTAATGGTTTTGCTTTTATTTTCAGTCAAGCCAAACATCGATTAATTACAAAATATTTCTTCCTACAATATCCTCTTTTTTTCAATGCAAGTCTAATCAAAAAAACCAAACAATAAATCTGTCTGTAAACAGAATTTAACATATGGTGCAATATGACCCCAATTTTTAAAAGTTACAATTGAAAAAAAATTGCACTAGAAATTATAATTCATAAACCTTTATATAAATTAATATTGGTCTATATTTTTATTTTAGCAAATTGATGTACATATTATTGACCTTATAGTATGCCAAATACCCAATCCTATTAACCTGTATATTATTTAATTAGGCCTACTTTTTTGGTTTTCAATAACATTCAATATTGACAGTTGAATCTCCTTAGTGAAAATGTCAATTATTAAGTACAATGTAATTCATCGTCGTTTCAGTTCACAGACGCTGCACTGCGAGGCATAGACCTCACCCAAAGATATCTATGGTGTATATACCATAATCGCCACGATTGGAACGCGGGTTAGTCTTATGGCACGCAGAGCACGCTGCTGCCATCCTGTGGAATATTACGACTAGTGGTAATCCCCTATAATTAATGCAAAAAGTGTGAATGAAATAAGATATTCCTGAAATTGAATCTGCGACCTGTAATCGCAAGTCTCAGCTCTCTACCGCTGGGTTACCACAGCTCTATATAATTACAATCAATGAAATACTTTGAATCCTTCAGTTTTTTCATTTCCCTGCAACGTAAGTTAGCACTGATGACATCAAAATTTATTTATTTTTATTTAATATACTTTATTGTATTTATCTTTCATAATAACAAACAAAAAAGTACAATGGGCGGTCTTATCACAGAGGCAATCTCCTACAGACAGCCATAGTATGGAAAAGGTAGAAGTATAAATAATGGGTAGTTAACATGTGCAAACATAAATATATATATATTTATATACTTATAATAAATAAGGTATAATACATATTATAAATATAATATTATACAATTATAAATAAAAAACATCAAACTTATTTGGATCGCACTTTTCTCAGAAAAAATAAAGAAACAGAAAGAAAAAGAAATGAATTAACGGATAATTAATCATATGTCAAGTAAATAGTTCTTAACCATTTTCTTAAAAATTAAAAGTGACTGCAATTCTTATATTTACTAGTAACGCATTCCACAATCGAACGGCCTGTGTGGTAAAAGATTTGGCCATAAACGAAGACGAATGCGCCGTCATTTTTAATTTCAGATTCTCTGATGATCTCAAAGACCTCTCATGTGCGTCATGAAGAAATTGAAATTATTAACATTAATTATTAAACTAAATCGCGACAGGCTTTGGGAATTGTGAAATGAAACTACAATGTTATATGTACCTTTATTTTCATATATATATAGTCAATACAATGTAACACATTAATATGAAATAAAATCTTAACTTAATATGATCATAACAAATCTATATTAAAAATGGCGTGATGTTTTTATAATACAAAGTATATATGTACAAATAAAACATTGAAATACAACAGTTTTGCTTGCAAACTTATTCACTCCCACCGGTCACCTATGAATTTAATTTTTTATAAGGATTTCTTCCGAAAACGCTTAAGAGATTCTAATATACTTCGATGTTAAACCCTTACCCGTCCAAAGAGTTTATTCATATGTAGATGTTTCAAGTTACTAGCTTAGTTAAGTTGGACTGAAATGTCCACATTGTGTATAAATAATAGTTCATGTCATGCTATTATTAAGTTCAATTATTTACCAATAATGTATTGTGTACGAATCGTAAATAAATTCTTCAGAATCCCAATCCTATCCTTATGCAATTGACGTTTAAATTTACAATCTGTATCTTTGAATGTTGATGCATTAAGAATAATATTGAAAAAAAAAAACCACTAAAGTTAATATTTATTGATAGTCCAATATTCATCATTACAGATGACGGATGTCCACAGGTGGGTATAAAGTTCTCCCATACATATCCAATAGGACCAAGTCACTTGTCTAAACGCTATGTGGCCAGCGACTGCCATTTTAACTTACCAATCCGCTAGGTTACTTTTATCTACAGATTTCCTCACTCTTGCATTAGATCCCATAGAGAAATCCTGGGTATAGCTATATACGTATATTTATAGCTAGCGACAATGAGGTTGCCAATAAGGCTAGGAGCAAGACTACGAATTGTCCAATACCACGTACAAATGTACTTATTTATTTTCACTATCTTAAAATTTATCGACTTCTACGCAATAAATATCTACATAAAAGAACTCACAGCCGAAAGCAAAAGGCCAAAATAATAGAGACATTACTAACACCGTTCAATAATCACTTTCCAGCGGTGCGCTCGACTGACTGACATATATTTTTAAATGAACTTAAACGATAATTACTTTTATATACAAATGTAACATTATCATCGTTTCAACTGTAAAATGTCAGTTCACTGTTGGACATAAGCCTCCCCCAGAGACTTCCAATAGAACCGATTGGAAGCGGCCTGCATGCAACCTCTTCTGGCGCCCTTGACAAGGTTGTCTGCCCACTTTGTTTTTAGAGGTTCCTTCATAGTTATGTCCTTCATCTTATAGTCTTTAAACTCCTAACCCACACATGAATAAAAATTTATTTTCTTACTACTTCCTTCTTTTTAACTTAACATAACATAACTTAATGTAGCATAACTTGTATGAAATACGTGTTATACGATTAACATTTCATCTAAACTAGAGCGGCATTCGAGCTTTCTCCATCTCTACTCATAGCACCATAAACCCTAAGCATTGATTTCTAAATATCCGGCACTAATGAGCAATACAATTTCAAAACTCTTGCCAAATTATTATCGTTAATTTAAAATAAATGTGGCGTCACTTTTTTCTCATTTTCTCAAAATTTAGCTTGTTCCGGTTGACTCCCTGTATCTACATTTCTACCATATTTCAGAAATACGACAAAAAATATTGAGATTAGATTTAACTCTGAAAATTTACAAAGCAGTTATGTCACAATCATTAATTAATAGTTTTCGGAAAAAAAAAGTGAAAATTAATTGTGCAGTGAAGTTTAAGTCAAAAAAATTAAGTTGACCAATCAAAAAGTGATTTCATTCGACTTTACTATTTATCTACATATTTAGTTACTCGCTAACAAAAGCAGATTAATGCTTATAGTAAAACCGCGTTTTTTGTCACGCCAACGGGAGTCAACCGGAGGTCCGACTGGACCCCTTTTGGGAACTATTCATTTATATGATAACCAGCGCCTTATCTATCTATATATTATGTATTCATGTAAAATGATTAATATAAAATACTCTCTAATGTATATTTGATTCAGCGCGTCGATAGCTACGCGAGTTATAAATTTTAACTTTCTACCAGAGTAACCTTAATTGTAAGTCAAAAATGACAATAACTAAATTATATTTTATTTCGTAATAATTTTTCAATCGGTTGTGAAAAATGTTTATGTGCCACTGTGAATAATACATCACATTGGTATATTATTTTAAAATTTAAAATTATTTTATGGCACCTTACAGTACCTAAGAAATATCAACTACATTTTTTTTTTAAAAGGTATGAAAATAAAAGATTAATGAACAAAAACATTGTAATGATGCCCCCAAATTAAAAGAAGCATTTATTATCTAGGTTTATATTTATCTAGCTTATATACTAATTGGTGTTCCGAATAGTTTTTATTTGTCACTTTTTTTTAGTTATCTATGTAATATTGATACTTTTTTTCTTAATTTATATTGAGAAAATTCAATGCATAGGAATGGCGCGATATTATCCGCGGGAACAAACGTCAAATTCAAAGTAAATACAAAGCAATGCGGTTTAATATTAAACTTAGTTATGTCAAATATTTATGAAATAAATCGTAATTGTACAGTACATTTCGAATCTTAAATTGTAAATCTATAAGTTTCAAATTAAAATATTTATTTTGTGCCAAATGTTCTTAAAATCAACATTAAAGAAGCTTAAAAATAATAAATATTGTATAAGTGTTTTTACATTTAAGTACATTATATTTTACAATTATTTCTGTAATGCAATTTCGTTTCCACTAATGTATTCTCGAATAATCTATTCATTAATTTTGAATACATCAATATTTCTTGTCTAAATCACGCCTAATGTACTTTCCTCTAACATCACATTCTAAAAGCAATCTTAACTACTTTAGCATACGGTTTATACTCATTTGGCAGTGTTTAGTCGCAATTTAAAAAGCCTCGATGAGACATGTCTGTGCTTAACAGTGCTATGTATTCGTAGAAAGCCTAGTATATAGCCTTGAGGTCTATATACTAGGCCAATAATGGCCTATATACTAGGCTAATAATGGCTATGGGAGTTATAGACTTTAAAATGACTTGTTACATCATTCTGATGACATGTCATAATTGATAACTTTAAGCCTCAGCACACTCCCAGGACAATTGTTAACAATCGATTTTATTTTGTAAACTTTAGTCAATAACTACCTTGTTCTTTTTTCGCAAATACAACAATTTTTATATTAAATTACACTGTACATGGCTTCATTTAATTTAGTTGCATTTTGTCACATTTTTTACTTAATTTTGGCATTTTTTGTACTTTTTTCTTAACGAATTTGATGTTGCCATATTTACACCTAATGTATAGTAACGAATTATTTCTTTCATATATATATATATATCCTTTACCAATCTCGATATATTTTGTCATTAGTGTTTACCCAATCAGTAATAAAGTTTAAAACGTGGTAATTGCCATACTGTAATAAATATAATGTAATACAATTGACTGATTAATTATTTATCAAAAAAAAATATATAATAGTTACAGACAATTTTACCTTGTGTTAAATAGCTAAAATTAGCTACAAAAATGTTAGTCAATAGGTTCATAGTCCATATCTCCGCAGTATTCCGCCAGGAAGTCCAGGAAGAGAGTAAACTTGCCGGTGGATGATCGTGACCATCTTGATGAAACAGACTTCATGCAAGTGGAAAGACTTTCCAGAATGTTCTGCAAACAAAACAATATATATTTACTATCCTGATGAACAGATTAATTGTATTCTTACAGAGACATTAAACAATATTTATATGGCTTTATGAAATGATCGTTTTTATTAGCCGTGGATCCTACCGTGTCTCGACATAGTCCAAGCGAGAATTGCCAGCCGACAAAAACCTGAGTATGTAATCATAATTAATATCAGCATTGTTTAAAACCTTATTTCCGCAAGTCGTCCTGACAGATGTCAACTTTGAATTTAAAAAAATGGGGGTTTTAATCGCACTTACCAATGCTAGTAGATAATATTTTAAGAAGCTACTGTTGCTCTGTTAAATATTTTACATATTCACACACTTCGCACTTCTGACAGAGTTTTGATAATATTGTATAAATGTATAAATTTTGAGAAATGAAACAACATAAAAATCTGGAAAACTCTTATTTAAATTAAAGATAATAATTTGGCAAGAACTTAAAATTTATTCCATACCATGTCGTTTAAAATCATTAAGTTCTCAGTAATTAAATTATCAAGTCTGAAAGTGTCAGTTGAGACAAAACTGCATAGCTTGATATAAATTACGGAAGCGCCAGCTGGTGACCATCTATCAATTTTCTAGATAGTGTCCAGAAAACAAGAACACATTCCAGAATTTTCTAACGACTGTGGACACCTTACAAAAACAATACATCTTGAACACTGCAAGCTCTAATATAAAGAATTAATCAGATACCCAGAAGTCTTAGTTCATCGAAATGTCGCTATAAATAATCCTTTCAATTTCCGAGGGTCTTTTACAAATATAATATGGACTATAGTAAGGAAAATGACCTTGACAATTTTATTTAATCAATTTTAAATATAGAACACTAAGACTCCCGACACATTTTCAAAAATTAATCAGATTCTACGCCGAAGAAAACTGAACTATGACGTTTTATTTTTTGCGTAATGGTAACCACGTTTTAGACAACCGGACAACATACACGTTTAGTTTATCGCAAATTTAAAAAGCATAGACAGTTCAACGGTATAGCTCAATGGTAGCAAGTGCTTCCGATTATAGGCCGCGGATTCGATTCCCGGAACGCGGCGCACACTTTGTGATTTATGATATTGCCACTGCTTATGGCAAATTAAAAAATGGGAAAAACATGTTTAATAGCCATTAATCGAAACTAGACTTGAAGTGGTCGATAATTAGGGAAATGTGTGTGTTATTTCCCATTCCCGAAATCGAAATGTTTACAAAATTCCCATACCTAAGCCAATACAAAAAAAACATTCTATAACTTGTATTCTTCTCACGTCGTACACAAAGTCATCAATATAAATGATCTTAAATGAAAAATAATTTGATGAATTAAAGTAAATATTGATTTAATATTTTTAATAACATAAGTAAGCAAGAATTGCTTATAAAAATGTTTTTTTTCTAATTGATAGACCGTTAGTAATAATTGATTATATTTTCATTACATTTATGGCATATCAGTTTTGTACAAACAAAAATAAATTTGTTTTTTCTATCCATGTAAACCTTTCCTTTGATTTTAATAAAATAAAACAAAGAGGAATTTATCAAACTCTCTCTTATTAAAATGACTCCCCAAGTCTACCTACAAGGAAGACAGACTACCTTTTTAGACAACCAGTCTTATTGGAAATCTCTGGTCTGAATTGATGATGATGATATTAAAGTATAACATACCTGCGGCCAATCCTGCCTGTAGACAGCAAGACATTGCTCGGTGAGGGAATCCTCACTCAAGTAGTCGTTCTTCAGGAGAAAAACAAGCACAGTGGCCAGCCCCTCCCAAACTAAACTAGCTTTGGACTTCGACTCACTAAGTAACACAATGTTCCTCGGGCAGAGAATTCGGTCGAAGAACGAAAGGAGATAATTTGACTCTTCCTGACGATCAGTCTTTGGTTGTTCTATTGACACTGAAAGAAATTATAATAATTATTATTTATATTTCTATTTAAATACATTGTTTCCAAAACCTGTATCTCGAGTTTACGACAACCATACAGACTTTTTATAAAGTTCACATATTATGTGATCAAATAATTTTTTACTAATATATGATATAAAAGGTTTTATCGGTGCAAATTTTGTCTATATGTAAATGAATGAATGCACAAATATACATATATATATATATATATTATATATGTGTATTTGTTCATTCATTCATTTATATAATTATAGATAACTACCTTTATACAGACTCATGAGATTTCTCTGAAATATATATTAGGGGGACCGGAAAGTAATGTCACTTTCTTAAGTTAAATTCACACGACAATATTTTCAACAAGTATTTATTTCTAATCAACAATATAACCTTCATCATAAAGTATTTATTTCTAATCATCAATATAACCTTCGTCATAAATAACCCTTTGCCATCGAGTGTTGAAATTGATATTTATTGCTCCGGCACTGATACAACATCAAGAAGCAATAAAAATCAATCGGTTTTTCTGTAAAATATGTTGACAGAAACGACATTACTTTCCGGTCCCCCTTATACATGTCTAGAAAGATAAATATTACAAATAATAAAATGCAGTAATTATGTTCATTTCGTCATAATCATTAAGAACTTTTATATTGTTTCAAAGTTTCACTCACCATTCTTAGTGTCCACTGCTGAACTAGTATCAATGACAACAACAACCTTTTCCGCGTTCGTACTGGAAGTGGTGACGTCTGTTTTCTGATCGGGCGAGTCCTCATCGCTCACAGGAGTCAGGGCTCGTTCGTCGTCTTCGAAGTTGCGGAACTGTGGAGACAGATCAGCTCTGCGCTCTGGTAGTAGCAGCTCCGGGGGACTCTGCTTCTTCCTATCCGGGCAGCAGGTATTCCATATCGCATGCAATTTATTCAGGAATGCTTCGTTCACTTGCTCCGGGTTTCGGCTCACTGTGAAAAGGGTTACAATAAAATATCTTTATGATAAAAAAACTTTACGAAACAGGTACTTATTTTGAAATCTCAATTAAAATATAAAAAAAATTAAGAATCTATCTATAGGCTTCCAAAAGATTTACAGCTTATGTCCAACAGTAGACGTCTTACGGTTGCATTAATTTTTATGTCGCCATTTTAATCGTTATTTTCTCATTTGATCTGTAGCCTTAAACATTTTATCATATTTATAGACCATGTTTTTTTTTAATTATAGTCATTAATAAGAAAATTAGAAAAAAAATGATTACAAATTCAGAAAAAACTCGACAAAGTAAAATAGTAGTAAAAATCATGATATAGGCCGTTGTCAGCCGGCGGGATGGGTTGGGAATCTACAGTAGACGCCTATGTCGTCCTACGACTGAAATGATGATATTAGTCATAAACTGATTTTTTGATATGGATTATGAAGACTTGGTATTTACCGAGGTCTTCAAATCCTCGAGTCATAAAAGTTTCGTGGTTTCAGTGCATAGACGCCCACTGTAAGGTATACGTCTTCCCCAAAAGATACCTATGGAAGGATATACCATAATCGCCCAAGACACTGTTGCCCATCATACGAAAACTTGTTTGCGAGCAGTGGCAATTGCATATAATTAATGCATAAAATTTGAATTATCTTAGACTGTATCCAGAGAATAGAACCTATTACCTACTTAAATGACCAATTAAATATTTACTTTACTTAATTGTAATAAAACCTATAAAATAAAAGTGTTTTAAATTTAATATTAAAACATTTATTTTTACACTTATAACCAAAAAAAAAAACTTGTAAGAGGACATAGGCTTCTCTCTTAGATTTATAACAGGATCAATTAGAAACCTACCTGCACCCAGCATGTTCACAATATAATATAATACGAAATAACATTATGAATTCAAAATTTATATTAAATAATTTTTCAGCTGTACTGCTACTGTACCAGGCTTAACATTTACAATCAGGTTAACCTTCTAACTGCCAAGCTGTTTTGGCCATGACTTCCCCAGGTGCCAAATGGACCAATTATTTAAAAATTAATTTCTCGAACTTTTGGTTGTAGTAATTACTTTATGCAAACACAGTAAACATTTCGTAAACATTTGCCATAGATGTTATTTCTAATTAACCTTCTAACTGCCAAGCTGTTTTGGCCATGACTTCCCTAGGTGCCAAATAGAAATATCAAGTGTAGGCTTTCCTTATGTGAAAATTTGGGATCTTTACATTCTATGAATGAATATAACACATTATGTATATCATTATGTACTGAGACCGCCGGCGACCTTCATGGCACTTCAAGGCAACAGAGTACTCGGTGTGCCATGATGTCGCCGGCGGGTCACGTTTTTGTAACACAAAAAACACGATAGGTTTTCAAAGCCAGCTTTGAAATATGAATAAATTGTGAATTCAATACTAAGAAAGGTTTCTATATACATATTCTAATGTAAATTTTATATAAAAAGTGAGGCCGCCCGCGGTCTCATTGGCACCCATGGTAACCGCTTCTAAAACATGCTGCAAATGGTATACCATCCCGTGATCCAGATGCTAGGTGCCTAACGAAGCTAATAATTACCATAGGGTCGGAAAAAAATAATATTCCTTAGATGTACAGATGAAAAATTGTGAGGTAGCCGGCGGCCCTCACGGCACCTATTGTTTGGTATCATGAGGTAGCCGGCGGTCCTCATGGCACTTAAAAGGTTAAGTTACCTTGAAAATAACCATAGTCAATGCGAACTTACCATACACAATGCAATAGTCCACGCTGAGATGGAGCAAAGCGCGCTGGGTAGGCGGACGACTGAACAGATTTGCTGGCGAACAAGCCAGCGCACATGTCTCTAACAACGACGTAGGGTCAGGCACTTCTTCATAGTCGAGCATCAAACAGATGTGCTCCTATAACAATAAATTATTTTATTTATATTTTTGTACGCCATAGACAATAAATAGAGGAGAAAAGAAAGAAACAATTTATAGGGCACAAGAGGCGGTCTTATCGCTTAAGGCGATCTCTACCAGACAACTTTTGGATAGAGACGTATAGATGCTACACAATATTCTATTTTTGAGTTCAATTTTTTAAAATGCTGAAAGTGATTTAGCATATCTAATTGGTTCTGGTAGCTTATTACATAACCTGACAGCGACAAAAGTAAAAGATTTAGCCATAAACATAGTAGAATGAGCAGGCATAGTCAATTTCAAGTTCTCTGATGATTTAAGCAACTTATCAAGTGTGTCACTTAAGAAAATAAATTTAGATTTAAGGTAAGAGAGGGTAAAAGAGTTAAACATTTGTATAGAGAAGAGAAATGATGTAGGCATTCCGGCGATGTCGAATCGACAACCAATTGAGCTTATTACGAAATTCAGAAACATGTTCATATTTGTGTAGACTAAATATGAACTGAATACAAAAATTCTGAAGGTGCTCGAGCTTATTAAGTTGTTCTTCAGTAATATTTATATAGCTGGCATCAGCATAATCAAGGAAATTACAGTACCCGGCGATAAATATTGCACATCAACCTTTGGAAAGAGACAATCGGCTAATTTCGGCTTCGTAGAGCGTTATCTCTGTCCCACGCTACCTATGTGACGTTTTGTTTGTCGTACGACAGTTGTGGAGTTTTCCTATAGGCAGGTGTATGTAAATAAGCCACAAGGCATAGCAGCCCAAAAAGCCAACAAATACCACCACTATGCCATCTGTCAAATCTTGCCTAGTTTAGACGCCAGTCTATGAAAATTTGACATTTAGAAAAGGCTCCACCTGGAGAAGCTAAAGCGGACACATTTGAACGATGTACCAGACATACTGGCATCAAAAGGTATCTCATATATACTTTGTGTTCTATAAATTTAAAGATAAGAAGCACTTAGCGAAATACCCTATATAAATGACCAACATGTTATAGGCCACCAGTAGACTAGTTTAGAGTTTATCAGGTTAACATAACTGTAAAGTACTATTACGGCTCAAAGTTAATTTAAACTCTAGGTACTTGCCTTAAGGTTGATAACAGCTGATGCAGCGCTGACGTGGATTGCGTTAAACTTATCGTCAGGCAATAGCATTGTTGCCAAATCAACTGGCTGCGGTTCAGCAACCGCCGCCGCCTCGCCTGCCGCTAATAGCGCCTTGATTTCTTGTTTTAGGCCCTTACATAGAACAGCTGAAAAATAATATAATTAAAAATTTAATACTCAATATCATTTCGCATTAGTGTAAACAGGTGGACAGACTATCTTGTTAAGATTATCAGACGACGCTGCATACAAGCCACTTTCAACTGGTGCTATTGCATATCTATGGTGGAGGCCTATATCCAGCAATAAATGTTATATCGCTATATGATGATGATATATATATATACATATATATATATAACGATAACATCTTGATACAAATATATATTTTATTCTAATTAGTATTTAAATTTAGATTTATATTTTATAGTTTTACTATATATAAGAACGAGACTACATCTAAGGTCTAATATATTGCTGACGTTAAATAACGAAGCTCACTCACATACACTCTTACTCACTCACTCACTCCTTTACCAGTATTTTCTCTTTTAGTAAAAGTTTTTGAAAAAAAATTTACCTACTCTACCATTTATACCTAACAAGTACAACGTTTACTTTTAAAATTTTAGTATTATTGTTTGCAATTAACATTAATAAAGTTAGAACTTAACTTACTTACTTAGAACAGAATGAAATGCGTAAAGAAATAAATGACACAATCCCTGAACAAATGCATCAAGTCTGCAATCAATTTAAAGGAACCCATAATTGTTTATGAATCTCCACCCTAGATATGAATCTTCAGGATAGATTCTCAGGTCTTTCTTGCATAGTGAAAGTGATATAAGTCTATAATAAATATGTCAACAAACCCACCATCTAAAGGGACAATTGTCATTGGTGAAATTATAACAGTTCTGCAAAGGCTACATTTTTTCACTTACATGTTGTGTTCCAGTTATCGTTAAGCCACTTATTAAGTCGATTAACACAGCCCTTCACTGCGAGAGAGAGAAGGGGGGCAGGTGCCAGAGGCAGCAGGGCCGCCAATGCAGCGCCAGCTCGTCTCTTTATTGATGCAGTACCTAAGGCCAGGGCTTCACTCCTTAGTTGCTGCAGTTCTGAGTTGTACATAGCGTCTAAGTATTTATGTAGTGTTTCCTGAAAATATTTGACTGTATTAGTTATTAATTTTAGTTTGTAATAAGAAGCCTAAGAACTCAAATTGATAATTAAATTTTAGTAGAATAATATCTAAAAACAAATTTCCCAGTGTTTTAATGCCTAAGAGACCAAGAAGAAAACTTTTCTTTTAAAAATAATAAATCTATGAACCTTTTATGTCGATAAACTTACAGTATAAGAAATGAAAAATCAAAGATATAAAACGGATAAAATAAATAATATTTCTTAATCAAAACAAATTATCAAATGTAACATTTCAGCAATATTTTTTTTATATTTTCCTTAAAACATATAGAAAGAAAAAAAATGGAATTGCGAGATTAGTAAAAAGATACATTTCTTTTCTCATGCGAACCAAGAGTACATTCAAAAACATATCTATATATCAAAAATTTGTCGTCAATCAAAACCACATAATATTGTGCACCATATACAAAACAAAATTAACCACATAATTAGCCTTGTAATGTAGGAAATAGAAAATTTAGGTTTATTATTAGTATTGTTTATTTATTAAGACTTTAAATAAATATATAACAAGTCTAACTCATAAATACATTTTATTTATTTATTTGTCTATTGTACTGCAACAGGCCGATAACAATATGAAGTATATCAAGGCAACTAGTAAAAATATAAAAAATAATAATAGCCTAAAATTAATGACAGGGTATAACTATGTATTAATCTACATGATGTATAAAAAAGATTGACAATCAATATTACATCAAAATAAGACATTCATAACTCACATTATCTTCACCATTTTTAGAGGTGATCAAATTGCAGGCCTTGTCCCGTGCTTTTATACGGAAGTCGCCCAATAGTTGTGCCGTTAGTTCCTTCACCGCACCAGAAGTCACCCGTTCCATCACCAATTCTAGCACGCGACGTGTCGATGATGGTTGGGTCTTGAGGAATTCTTCTTCCAAGCGGGTCTATAATTATTGCATATCGTTATTTTAACCTGTACATACAGATCATTAACATTTAAAAAAACAATCATGTTTAAATAAAACTGGATCCAGGCTGGTCTAACCGATCCTATTAGAAGTTCTACAGCTAAAGTGATGATGATGATTTTAACTACTAAGATATTATAACCACTTTATTAATATTGATAAATACATTTAATAAAACTTATTTGTGGACTGAATTTAATAAACTTTCACATTTTGAACCAATTTTCTAAGGTAGTTCCTTTATTGCTTTATGGCAGTTATGCACAATATTACAATATCATGTTCAATATTTCCAACTAAAATTTTTATAAAATACAATTCATATATGTTATAATTTTGCTCATTTAAATGGACTTTAGTTAATGCAATTTTACTATTTATTAAAAAAAAAAACAGCCATAGTCCAGCGGTAGAGGATTTGACTTTACAGTGCTATTTAAAGGATACAATCTAATATAATTCACACCCTTTAATTATACGGGCCTTGAAGTGAGCGTTTATGGTTTGAAATTCCTACGATTAAAAAAATGTATTAAATTACACTTTAAAAAATATTTATGTAAAATTAAACACAAATCAATTGAGTTTACCTGTAATTCTCTTTCTTTATTCCGAATACGGTCTTCAGTGTTCAAACTTAAACTGACTGGTGTAATGTGCCTGAAACTACTAACTTTCTGATCGTTCGATATCTTACAAGTCAATAGTAGTACATTCACATCCTTCAAGAATGGACACAATTCAAACAGAACTGATTCATCAATCAAATCATAATAGTCTATTGTATTTTCACTGGCAACACTGACGTTACAGCTTTTGCCTTCATAGAAAAACTCTCGTGGAAAATGTGGTAAGTCAAAAAGCCATCCAAGCATTGATTTTAGAAAAATTACGGTATTTTTCTTTAACAAACTTATTGGGTTCATTTTCAATTTCATCTCGTATATATTGAACAACAACTTTAGTAGATTTTGATAGTATGTCAACCGCAGCGTTGTGTAGTCAAGCATTGATAAGTAATGAACAATCCAAGGTAGTGTAATACATAAGCGACCATTCTCATCTGAATTTATTAAAATTCCTCTTATGTCAATGCAGGGTTGACTCTGAAAACATAAAATTGTCATGTAGTTGTTGAATAGTATAATTAAATTTTTTTGTGATGAAAACAGTAAAAATATTAAATTAATGTTAGTTGACCAATTATTTAAAAATTAATTTCCCGCACTTTTGGTTGTAGCGATTACTCTATGCAAACACAATAAACATTTACTTTACATGTTATTCCTAATTAATCAAAAATGGAAGTCAAATAAATTTTAAAATTGACATATAAAGATTGTCGAAATTGTGGCATTATTAAGAAAGTTATTTACTAATATTAGCCCTTCCTTTTCCTAAACAGTATTTTAAAATGAGAGAAACTTGGTTTGTCGACCTGTTTACAAGGTTCATATCATGATATACTCATTAAAAATTAATAAATTTCATTTTAAATCAGCTACTGTTGAGTTTTGCCAGCTCTTCTCAGCAAATCAGTGTTCTGAGCTGATGGTAGCTTGCTACTTACAATGTTGCCATGAAAATGCCTACTTGAATGATGATATTTCGAATTAGGAATTGAATTAAAAACCGAAAATAAATTTGTTATTTAAAAATTTGTCTAATAATCCTGGGGACAAAACTATTTATGTGTTTAATCACTTACATATTTCCTTAGTGCTAGATTATTCTCTAATACTTTTTCCTTAGGTGCCGTGTAGTTTATTTCTCTCTGAGCCTTTGTAAGAACCAACACCCCAGTCTTCGTGGTGAAGTCCGTCGGTGCTTGTGAATATGGCAATGACGTCAAGTATCCCAGGAATTTTGAGAGAAGGCAAAGCTTCTTAGATAACTGCAGGAATTCTCTTGAGATGTCTGATTCATTTGCTGAAAACATACCAAAGATAGTACACCAATCTTACTAATTAGAAAAAGGATGTAATTAGACTTTTAGTATTAGAATATGTCGCTCATTTTAAGATTTAGTGATATTAAAACATAAAGTAATTGCTAATAAATCAACTCACAACTTTCCGAAGCTATTGTGGAGGAATCAAGCGTTATAATTTCCGTGGCTAAAGCATCTCTCAAGTGCACACGGAAATTTTCGTTCTCTGCATACATTATGAATTCCCTTGAAAAAAAATATTTTATAAAACAAACCATTAAAAGGCTACATACAAAATGTTACAAAGTTTGTCAAATATATGTATGTAACCTTAGCAAGTACATAAGAATGATAATAAATATAAGAATAGTAAAGTATATAGGGTTAGCACTAAACATAAATGCAAAATAGTTATTAGGAGGCCCCACAAGTAATGTCGTATTTATTGACATGTTTTACAGAAAAACCGATTGATTTTTATCGCTCCGGCATTGAAAATTTGTATACTAGATCGCAAAACGTTGTTGATAACGAAGCGACATTACTTTCCGGTTCCCTTAATATATGTTTCATAGAATTAATAATGCATTAATAGAATTATCTACATGTATGCACAATAAACTAATGTGCTCCTAGTATATAATTACGCTTCTTACATTTTTAAGTAATAATACTGCTTAGGAATGAATTTCTCTAAATACTAAGTATGTTGTGTTATTACAAAAAAAAAAGATTGAGATTGTTATCTGATTCTCTCAGATCAGTGTTGAACCCACACAATAACCCCCTTATTTTAAGGTTGAAGGATGATAAAAGAGCTCAATAAGGTCCTTTTAGGTTTTTATCAAATTGGGCTCTTCTGGCATACTCATATCATGCATAAAACATAGTAGTCATCACAGATGAAAAATGCTATACACTAAAAAGTAAAAAATATTGAATTACGGGTTGGAAACAGGTTATTCTTTCATAACCCACAAACTGAGGCCATTTAAAAAACGTGGGGATATAAAAAAACAATTTCACTTGAACCAATAAGGTTCTCCCCTCACAAATAAAGCCTTAAAGAGGCAATGGTCATATTCCAGATATTAAAAAAAATTAACACATACTTGTAAAACATCTCTTTGGCTGTGAATTGTGGCAATCTGTGTGATTCTGGTGCAGCTGGGCAGGTCAGACGTCGATTCAGTTTACTTATTTTTGATTCCTGCAAAAGTTTAGAATGATTACAGATCATTCCTGTATAGATGTATGTAGACTGAAAAAATCAAATGAAAAACAAAGATTACAACTGACAATAATCTTTTGTATTAATTAGTTTTTTTTTAACATATCTAACATTACACTAGAGATTTAGTGTTGTCTGAACAAACGGGTCTTAATTGAAAAAGGCTACATTAAAAGAACTTAGTAGGACAGAAATGTCCTATAAACAAACAACTAATGACAAAAAAATGAAACTGATAACATCAAAATAAAAAAATGGAAACAAGATAGAATAAAGAATTCAAGGCCCCATCACACAACTTTGCTTGGCATTGAAATCTGGGAAATCCTGTAGGTTGGATGTGCTGTTGCTTTTAAAATTTCAAAATTTTATATATATAGTAAACCTGAGAAGTAGGTGGTAGACATTCAGCAATCATATGTGCTGTAAACAATGCTGCAAGATGAGCATGGTTTGCTGCAGTTGGCCCAGTAGATATTAGAGTTTTAATGCGCGCTTTGAATGAAGTCCTGGAACTGCCAGATGTCTGTGTATCTTGGTACCATCTAAAATGATATAAATTCTTAACTTAATTTATAAAGATAAATAATGCTATAATAAATGTGTATTATTTACAGCAGAATCCAATCTATAATAATCCAATAATAGCAACTGATTGAGGGAAAGTTGGAACTCAAGGGCACTCTTGAATCGGTCCTTGGGCAGCAAGGCCAGGTTTGAAGGATTGTTACATCAAATTCCTCAAAAATGTGTTCATGCATAGGCAATTAATATTTTTCAATGGCTATAAAATGTCATGTTTTAAAGAAAGTCTCACCTTAATATTTCATAAAACATATCCCTCTGTTTTTTAAAATTCTGGAAACTTAATAATGAAGGAAAATTATCTGCATTATCCGTTTCAAAATTAAAACAGATCACACCATTTGAGACTCTGTTCTCCGATATTGCTTTTGACTTATCTTGATTTATCTCAGACTCAACTTTGAGTCCATAGGAATTTAGAAGAAACTTAGCCAACTCTGGATAAAAGCTTCTGACTTTCTTATTCTCTCCTAAAATCCTCAGAGAATATTTATCAAGGATTACTTCCAATATTGTTCTCTGAAACCATAAGGACTTTACAGCAAAGTAAGTACTATTGTGTATTGATTTCAGGAGATATTCACTAATATTATCTTCATCTATTTCTGTTTTTTTATGACACTGTTCAAATTGTTTTGAAACCAAAATTGATATAAGAAAGTAAATCTCACTGTTAATACTGAGAACCAAATTGTTTTTTAGTATTGTGTCATAAATTTCAATCAAAATATCTAGCCTTTCTTTAAATTGAACTTTATTTACATCAACAACAACACAGCCCTTTTTTATATCAGCGTACTCCTTGTGAGTTATTTTTGTTTGTGGTGTTGTAACAAGTTTAGGTGAAGAAGATGTGTTTAAAATATTAAATTTTTCCATAAGTTTGTGTCTTTCTTGTTTCAATATATTTCTCTCTGTTTCAAAACTCTTTGATAATTCTTTAGGTTCTATTTTTTGATGTTTAAATGCTAAATTCTCTTCCAATGCTAGTGGAGATGATTGTTGGAAGTGCTCTGCATTAAAATTATTTAAAGAGAAACTTTTTTGTCCAGAGCTTTTGTCTAAGTTTGTTGGTTTTATTCTTCTGGTCTCTGATCTTAATGAGCTCGATTTTCTTGCACCAATTTCGGGAAACATTTCAGAGTTACTAATGTCTAGATCAACTTTAGTTTCTATATCATTGTCATCAGATGTATTTTTAACATGCTTGTGCTTCTTTTTATTGCTTTTGGGTTGAGCATTAATCAGAAAATCTCCCAAACTGATACTCTTTTCTTGGGATCTAGAATGTTTGTGAGACAACCTTGGAGTGTCACATCTTTCGTAGGAATCTTTAAAGGTGCGAAAGTTTGGTGTAACGGGACTTGTAAGCAAAGTTGGGTATTCATTTTTGTATCCATTTTTCACAGGGGTACTAGATATAACCAGCCTGTTTATTCCACTACTTAGCTTTAATTCATCAGGTGAAGTAGGTATATCTTTACTCTTATCTTCTGTAAATAATTTGGTTCTAACTTTTCGTCCTGATCTTTTTCGATCTCTGTTTGGAGACTCATGGCTAATTTGATGATCAGCTTTTATATTAAGGTTGTCAATTGTACGATCAGTGTCACTGGTTGGATCACTAACAGATCTCCTGTGTTTCCTATGTGCTACAATTTTTTCTGGAGTAGTCAATGGAAGTAGTTGCAAAGCATTGTTATTTGTTTGCAATATACTGAAAGAAATTTGATTATTGTGTTAAAAAATTGTTTCTGACCAAAATTTACAAAGTAATTTGCAACCAGTTTAAATTCATTTCATAACAAATCATATTTATTTACAAGGTATTAAAAATTATTTACTATTAAGCAAATAAATTAAAAATGCCGCATCGCTGAACAAACAATAACACATGGTGTGTAACAGTATTTTCAAGATTGTTATTTATTTCTTTATTAGTTCCATGATACACAATTTGTTGACAAACCAATGCCTACCTGTCAGAGTACATAATTAAAAATACCACATGGCTGAACAAAAATACCATATGGTATAATAACAGTATTATTATGATTGTTAATTTTTATTTTATTTATTTTGTAACTAACACGATACATGTTTTGTTGACAAACTAATTCCTACCTGTCAGTCTGAGATCTTATATATGATAAAAAGTATGTGACAAATTCGTTCTTATCACAACACAGGAGAATACAATCTTCTGGAGCCTCCTGCAATATGAGTAAGAAAAAATAATGTTAGAAATACAGCCAAAACAAATATTTTGAGCATATTTACTACTCTAGGTTAGATTATTACCTCTATAGACTCATTATTTAACCATTTAATCAGGAACACGGTGTCTAATTTATTCGTAAGAACACTTTCTATGATAGTCCCCGGCATTTTCAAGTATAACTACATTTGTAACAAACTCAAACAAATATCCCTTTTTCTGTTTTTCGATCGATTTGTGACAGATACGCGCTTAAATTCAAGCTGTCATCGAAACATGATACATTGACATAACAAAATGACAGATAATATCATTTTTATTACATGTCAATACTACTTTAAATACTTAATTAGGGAAGTATTACAAGTAAAATTTTGTTTAAATTTATTGTTTCTGTTTTTAATTTAATTCATACATAATTTCAAACTACATAATGCAATTCTATGTATGTATGCTTAATGCGTTACTGAAAAATGTCTTATAACTACGAGAATTAAGTTTTATAATTTTGTAATAATTTAAATTAGGACTTATTGTAGTTCCCTTATTTGTGAAATTTTATTCAGTGTAAAATAAATACGTTTATATAAAATTTTTATTTGTTTTAAATGACCAAAAGAAGATCTATAGATATAACAATGTCTAAAAAGGAATTCAAAAAAATAATGCATTATTTTCTTATTAAATTTATAATGTTTTATTGATGTTGAGCGCTTATAGATTTAAGAATTTAGTAGTTTTAGTAACTCGGGGTCATGAATATGTCATTATGTTACAAAAAATCATAAAATAAATTAATTACTGAACATGAAATAGTTGAGCATATCGATTGTCCGAAAATTGGCTTCATGATATGAATCATTCTCGAACAGGACTATAGATTTGACATACGTCAATAATTTGTATGCTTAATAGTTTGTTGTTTGGGTATAACTTCATTCATCGTTTATTAATATTTACTTCATTATAATAATTTTAAACGAATATTGTGAATTACTTACTTTACTCTATCATGGATAATCTTTGTCGATGCTGTCACTCTGGATATGGATTTAAAAGTCTTAATGCTATGTACACACACGAAGGCGTCGAATTCACGTATTCGTCGTTATTGCAAAAAACATTAAATATTGTTGTAAGTTTCTAGTTTGTTATTATTAATGTTTTCTTTTAATCTACAATTGAGTTCGTAAAACTTATATACTGGTATCTATCCTTAAATTTTCTCCATTGGGTATTATATATAAACTAATATAACATTATTATAAATTTATAATGAAGCAATTTAAAATTTTGAAATAACAAAAAAACATAAGGTTTTTTATACAAAGTTTTTAATATATGTATTATAAGATAAAGAGAAATTTTTACTTTGCCTATATATATATATATATATATATATATATATATATATATATATATATATTAACTCTGTTACAAAACAGCATTTTATAACAAGGTTTCATTATAACACAATTTATAAATTGTGGGAATCCTACAACAAGCAATCCTATAACACTGTTTTGTTATAAACCAATAAGAAAATCTTTTGGGCAACATTATACTTTTGCCTGCAGAGGCTTGCTGACCTTGATATATAGTGTTGAGAAAATATTTATTTTAATATCTTGGCAGTTTAAGGTGACCTACTGTATGTTAAAAATAAATTTTGTTGTCTTTAGGACACTAAGCTGTAACCTCACGCCATCTTATTTTAATGGCTCCATCCACATTACAATATAGTAGTAGATAGCAAATTGCTCCCTGTTGCCAATAATTGTAATAATGGAAAATACACTCAGATTTAGGATTGATGATTGCTATAAAAAATAAATTCATTAAATTTTGCTTTGTGTTACAAAAACATGTATATATTTAATAATGATTAAGTTGTTTAATTAGTATTTGAAAAAAAAATTATGAATAATAATTTGTGTATTTATGAAAATGTATGGCAGTTAAATTTTTTACCAGCTCTTGGTTTCATACAAGGTTTCAAACATTTACTAGGAACTTTACTATCATGTTGTAAATGGGTTACCTGTAAAATAAATAATGTGTGTTATTATTCTTGTTATAATTATTTAATGATCAGATTTAAGATAAGAGAAAGAAAAGTTTTATGTAAATTTGTTTTTTTAAAACGTAAAAATTTAAAGACATTAGATATTATTGTGTTAACAATTTATGATTAATTTTGAAGTATTAATAATATCTATTTATTTTTGGTTAATTTTCAAAATTGACTTATGTCTCTTAATATAAAGTTTTTATAACACTTTCTGTATGTTCAAAATATCAATTTAAAATCTGGTAGGTAATGTTTTTTATACCAGAAATTAATGACAAGTAAAGGGAGAGGTGTAGAGGTTTACATAAGAGTATTGATAAATATGAAGAAAAATTAATTTCAAACTTCTCATGAGAAAATTTGAATGTGCCAAAAACACTCTAATAATGCTTATAATTTAAAATAATTATAGAAATTTATTTAAAAACATATTATTAAATTCCTAAAGATTAATTATTGTTATGTATTTTTGAAATAGGTTATGTAATTTATCTAATTAATTTTGTAGGTAAATCCAATATTTGAAGAACCAGATCAATTTTGTTATGCCATTTGTGATACATGCATTGAACAACTACATAATGCTATAGTTTTCAAACATCAAGTGGTAACATGTGAACAGATACTGTTTACGCAATATAATAGTCAGGGTTTTAAAGGTATCTTTTTATAATATATTTTTAATTAGAAACACCACAATGTTAAATAATATACTTTTGCCTTTTACAGGGATATTGTCTTTGAATAAAACTTTGAAGGAGGACATAATTTTAAGAAATGGTAATGTACCTTATTTAAATTTTTAAAGTTTTTTATTATTCATGCCTAGAGATCAGATATTTGGGTGCATATGCATCTAAAGATGAAGTGTTAGCTTATTACAAAAATGCTTTTTCGAGTGATAAAAAGTCTAAAGATGCACTGGAGGATTGTCTAAGTTTTTGTAATCTGAGATAAGATGTTTGGATTCATTTTTTTCTAAAATTGCAAGTGTTGACCTATTATAGAAAGTATGTTTGTATTGAAAACTCTAAAAAACAAAATGCCGAATGTTATGGATGGAGATAACAGGCTTCTTCCACACTTATTTTGACATTCCTAAGCTAATTTCTTCGTTATTTTATAAATTGAAACCATCTCCATAATTTCTTAACAAAAATCACTGTAAAATAAAAGGATTTTAATATCCAATCTCTGTTTATAAACCAAACATGGTACAGCTTTTAGTTGAATTGAATCATTTTAAAATTTTTATCTAAGGATTGAAGGAGGACACTTCTCAGGGTAATGATGGAAAAGAAGGTGCTCAATATGGTGAGTTTATACTAATGAAATGTTGGGTATTATATATAAAATTCTTCACATAATTATTTATTCTGCTATGGTCAAATTTCCACATGTTCTAAAGTTAATATTTTAACAATGACTAACATTGTCTGTTCCTTGGCATTACATTTTTTTTATACACTTATTTTTGGGATAGGGATAAAAGCCTTCCTATATCTCTCATCCCTCACAATTTTTCTCTTTTTTCCATCTTTCATTCTTCTTGTTTTCTATCATTCTCACAGCATTTACCCACATTACATTTACGCATCGTCTCCCATCCCTCGCCACATTTCTTGTTGCGCTTAATTACATCACTTATTACCTTGTAACAAAATTGCTAGAAAATGTGGCCGCTGTTTCCCCTCCAAAAGGGAAGTGACGCTGCCGTATGGCATTAAAAGTTAAAAATGGCCAAAGCTATAGCACATAACTCAATGTTTTTTGATTGATTCATGGTTTTGGCCATAATATTATTTATTTCACATAGCTTTGTATCTTGCATCTAGCTTCCTTGGTTGCTTCGTGTTCCCTTCATTCTTGGGACCTTCTTGTACTAGCTAAGTACGTATTTATCATTGCAATTAAAAAATGCCTAAGAAGGCCGGACAAAAACTTCATGATCATTTAAGCCACAGAACCTCTATTGTTGGACATGAGCCACCCGTATTGATTTCCAGTAGGAGCGGATGAAAGTGGCCTGCATTGTCTTCCTATGACTAACAGGGGCGCCTGTCTACCTAACTAACGCTTGATCAGATTGCTATTATTGAGTAATTCCAAAAGTTGAGAGCCCAGAGCGTTTTAAAAAAATTGAGATGAAATTTTTAATTTATTATTTTTAAAAATTATCTCAAATATTTGAATTCATTAATCGAATTTTTTAACCTGTGCCCAGAATTTAAAATAATGACTTTATTTCCTATATTTATTTCTATAATGACTTTATTATAGCAATGTCATGATAGCTTTTTCACATATTATTTTGTTAGTGTTATTATAATTCCAATGAATGTTTTTATTAATTCAAAATGTGGTTTAATTTAGCCTATTTATTGTAGATAATACGGGTTCTGTAGAACCCTACAATTCCTCTGCGGAAGATAATATCGAAGATCTGCCACTGACCATTGTAGAGAGCAAAGATGAAAAATTAGATCAAGAACCGGAACCCGATCCTGAATCAGATGTTACTGGCCCTGACATTAGCGAAGGTACAATATCTGCTACAATTTATGGTCATTATAAACTAGCTGTCTCTGCGGACTTGATGTCATCACCACGTCCACCGCAAGGCATAGGCCTTCCTCTAAATTCTCTACGGTAACCAGTCTTGTTTTGTCTCCTATACTGCAAGTTTCTGCGACCTTCACTATATTGTCGGTCTACTTGGTAGGGATCCTACTCACGCTGCGTGTACCGGCTCTAACTACAGCAGACTTGTTATTAAATATTTCAGCCTGTTGCAGAAAAATAATAAACATAATTTATTACACAGCAATCATTTTACTTATTGATTTATCTATAAAAAATTATCAACAATTACTTACAAAAATAAGTTTCCTATTCCGCATATTGCAAAACTTATATTTGATTTTATGAAAAAAATGCTGAATCAGTTATAAACAGTAAATAAATATTTGGCAATTCAGTTTTATTTATACAGATAAATATTATGATTATAAAGAATACATATTATTTTGTGTTACAGATGAAATTTTAAAACCTGATAAACAGGAGCGAACAAAAAAGTATGCATGTAGTGTCTGCAGCAAACAGTTCACCTATTACGGTTCATTGGAAGTACATTTACTAACTCATAATGGACAGAACAATTTTCAGTGTTTCATATGTAGTGAAAAATTCGCCAAGGATAAAGAACTCACAAAACATATAACGTTAAACCATTCTGAGAATGGAACGTTCCCTTGTAACATGTGCCCAAAGACATTCAAGATAGCCCGCCTTCTAAAAAATCACCTAGAAAGTCATTTTGATAAAAAAAAATATAAGTGCAGTTACTGCGAGAAAAAGTTCCAACGCAGGAGAGGATTGAAAGATCACATGATAAGACACACGAAAGAAAAAAAATATACCTGTGACGTATGTCACAAATCATTTGGACACAACCAAACTTTAAAATCTCACATTCTGACGCATACTGGAGAGAAGCCGTTTGTTTGTGATGTTTGCGGACGTCGATTTGCCCAGCGTACACATCTCAAAAGACATATCATTCTTGTCCACACAGGTATTAAACCTTATTCATGTAAAGATTGCAGTAAACAGTTCTCAAGCAAAAGTTACCTAGCAATTCATGCTCGGCAGCACACTGGAGAGCGTCCGCACACTTGTGAAGTGTGCAAGAGAGATTTTACAGCCTACACTACGCTGAGAGTCCACATGCGCGTTCACACAGGCCGCAAACCTTATGCATGCAGCTTCTGTGACAGACAATTTGCTCAGATGGCAAGTTTCAAGCTACATGAACGAACTCATACTGGAGAAAAGCCATACTCTTGTAAAGTTTGCAAAAAACCATTTTCAGACAATGGCTACTTAAAAATACATATGCGTGTACATACCGGTGAAAAACCATACAGCTGTAAAGTGTGTGAGAAGTCTTTTCGAGAAATGGGTCAAGTAAAACGCCACATGAGAGTCCACACCGGTGTAAAACCATATACATGTAAAATTTGCAATAAACAAATTGGTAATTTGTCCAAACACATGCGAGTACATTCAGACCAAAGGCCTTATTGTTGTAATATATGTAATAAACAGTTTTCAGTAAATGGAAATTTGAAACTTCATATGCGGATTCATACCGGTGAGAGACCGTTTACCTGTGAACTATGTAACAGCCAATTCACTCAAAGCAGTGGTCTCAAACGGCATAGATGTACGCATATTGACAAAGTTAATCCGTAGTCAAAACATGTTTATTTTCGGCGGCTTCAATAAGTTGCTACTACCAGATAAATTGATATGAGAAACTATTTTCAGAGCCTCTACGTGCGCACAAGCAGGTATAGTTTGTCGTCTCACATAAGGAAGTATACGAGAGGTGACCCTGAAAGATTTTACGTTACCAAAAATTAGACTAAGTATTGACTAAGGTCCTGTAATTTTAGACCTGTCTCTGTATTATCTACCAACATTCCGTAAATTTTTTGTAAAGATTATTTTTACAAACATTTCTATAGAAATGGACTTATGTATGCCAGAAACAATTTGTTTTTACAAGGGATCGTTAAACTACCCCAGGGGTTGTATTTACACAAAATACTTTTGAGGCACAGGTCACGTGCCGCTCTTGGCGTCTTTTGTAATTTGTCCAAAGCGTTTGATTGTGCACAGCACTAGACAATAGTCGGGTAATTGCAAATCTAAGTACTTAAAAATGAAATTCTATATTTATTAAGTTATTATTTATATTGTACTTATTTAAATAAATAAAAATTCATACCTATATGAATGGAAAACGTTCCAGCGGATAATTGGTGAAAGGGGCGTGCCACAATGCTCAATGTTCTTTTTATTTTAAATTTATATCAATATCTTGCCTTACTTTGTAAGAGATATCTATTGTAGTTTGCAGAGGATACTTCTTTAATTTTTACAACTGAAAGACTGTAAATAATTACAGACGATATAAACAATGTTTCCTCAATACCTATACATTGATATAAATCTAATGATTTTTTACTTAAAGATTAAGTGTGTAAAGTTCACTTTGCGTAATATTAAAAGTAAAAATATATTAATGTATAATGTAGTTGATACTGCAGTTTTTAATAGGCTAACCTTAAAAGTTAAACTACCCTCAAATCTTTAATCGGACTAGCTCAGTTCCGCAGTATATTCATTTAAAGCGATCCGTCAATTGATAGATTTTAGCACATCACGATTGGTGTATTTATCTTCATAGCATAATGATCTATAAGCAACTCTTATAGGCTGACAGAGGAGAGAGTTACTCGTATATTATGGAATACAACGTAAGGCATAAAGACTTACAGAAAATTTTCCTGAATAAAAACATGCCAACATAATCGATAAATATGATAATCTTTTATGTGTGTAGGAGTTTTAATATATGTAAGACAAATAGTTATTTGCATAAGGTTAGTACCAGAAATAAAGATAAAATTGTTATATTTTTCTCTGGGCTTCATAAAATAATAACTCTTGTATGCAGGCAATTGTGTACATGGATTTACAATACACTCCTAAGTAATGTCTGTGAATTATCATGTAATGCATTAAAATATATTAAACTGGAATTGTATTAAAATACTATTAGTGAGTATTGGTATATTTTAAGTGATAATAGGGATCTTGGGAATGAATTGCTCTACTGTGTTAAGGATATTGTGAAAGTGATCACAAAAAAGCCGACTGAGTTTGTTGTGGGCTCTTCTCAGATCAAGGCGTGTTTGGAACCCTCATTGCTTTAAGTTAAAGAATGCCATTACAGAGGAGTTTAATCTGACTCTGCTTTCTATCAAATTGGCTCTTCTGGCATTCTTTTGACATACACGAGTGATCACTAAATAATCCTAAACGGATAATAATATGAATAAAAATTAATAAAATGAGCTTGTAAATGATAATGGCTTATTTTTTTTAAAAAGTCCTCTTGGCAATTTATTCATCGTTGCATTCTTTGAAAGCATTTTGCGAACACAGCCGATGTTTATTTTTGGAATAAATGAACGCATTGCACAGAGCCAGGACTATAAGCTGGATAACCTAAAAGTACTACACCTGTCCTAGATAAATACTCGGTTATTCAAAAATTTCCACTGTGAACTTTTTGTTTTCAGAGTTGGTTATAGATTCAAGTTTCATCATCTTTGGCATCACTGTATAGTTTCAATATCATTTTTCAGCACAATTCGACGGCGTTTTAAATCTTCTGTCAAAATTTCGGTTAACCATCTAGCACAAAGGTTCTACTGTATTCTTCAAATTCGACAAAAATATAAATATTAGGTCTAATGGAATATGTTGAAGTTTTAAAATATTACCTAAAAATAAACAAAGTCAATAAAGTTAGTTCTTCAATATCGACAGAACCGTTTTCGTGTACCTCCGCTTACGAATTGTGAACATCTATTTTTTTGTTACGCCAACGTAAACCCAATGTGATATTCGATCGACCCCTAGAGCTCCACTTTGAGAATTAAAAATCTATCTTTCTAACGCCTTTGCGTGCAAAATATTTTGAATTTGACTCGGAGTAATGTCAAAGCTTGTTCGAATTTGTTTATAGGTAACTATTTTGTCAGCCTATCATGTATCTAATAGTCTAGCCATTAGTTCTATTACAAAGAAATTATCCGAAAATTTCTGTAAAAAAATAATTTTATTTTAAAGTTTTATATGTGATTATGTAAAGTATAAAGATATGTTAACGTACTAAACTAGTTATTCAAAGTGTTCATCGATGGATTCCGTTGGAAACTTGGTCACTGCTGCCTCCAAAGATTTCTTGAGCGAATCAATATTTGGGTGACGCTTAGAGCAGGCCATATCCTCTAGTACAGACCACAATTTAAAGTCCAAAGGGTTTAAGTCCGGACTAACCGAAGGCCAATCATCTACACTGTTTCTTAGACGGTATCTTGATACAGTTTGGCTGAAGCTTTGATGATAGGAGACACCCCACCAAACCATGACGTATGCTAAACGATGGTCTCGCTGAACTTTGGCCACTACCTCGGAAGCTTCTTTAAAGTTGTGTGCATACACTCGATCATTTTGTTTGTTTTAGTACTCCACAATTGTTAACATTTTTTCATCGGTAAGGAGGTTTTTTCTGATTTTCGTTCGCGTATCGTAGTAACAGCTGTTTTGATCTTTCGACTCCTTTTTTTTTAGTGCCCGATTTAAGTTATGTCATAAGTTTTGTTTTTCATTGTGATAATCCGAGAAACTGTCCTCGGTGGGATTCTCATTTCTCTGGAAAGGATTTTTTTGCTTCCTTATGGGATTTCGACGAATTCTGGCCTTGACTGCATTAACGACCTGGTTTGTTCGAATAAACCGAGGTCGGTCGGATATTTCACGGTCATCAACAGACATGGTTTGTGGGTACCTTTGAATGGTACGATACACAAACATTTGGCTAATCCCTATTTTTTCTTCTGTTTTTTCAATGTATTAAAAATGTCGCCTGGTTCCTTACCTACTTTGTACAGTGCAGTTACTGCAATCCTGTTCTCTTAAGTGTCCCACTCCATTTTCAAAACAAATAATTTCTAAACAAAAATATACAATAATGGCGGCAAAAGATTCTATTTTTATCGTAGAAGCTAAAGTTCGAAATAAAATGTTTTTTTTTTTCAGTAAAGTAAAAAGCCAGTAACAGAATTTATGGCTAGTCTAGGTATGTGTGTTTTTTGTACATCAATAAGATTGGTACGATGATGTTTAAACTCGTTATACTTGTTACAAATAACAAAAACGAACTCATTAACAAAAGCTATCCGAACTTCATGGTGACTGTTGAAGATTCGAAAGTTTTAAAATTTTAAACTAAAGCTTTCAATACATTTGTTTTTGATAATGACGATAAAACTTAATTTTTGTCTCGCCGCCAATTTGTGAAAATATATGACTGATGTAATACATGTGAAATGACAAGTTTTATTTTTGAATTTTAATGTAATTCTTATTATTAAATAAATTGAGGGGTCACCGAAGTAATTATCGATCTCGCTCACCAACTGGGCATCCCAGAATTTTTTGTAATTAAAAAAATTACTTCAACAATTATCTGCTGCAACTTTAGTGGATATCTGATCTCATACCATCAAATGATGTAACGGTATGTCAACAAAGATAAGTATGTATTTTATGAATTTATTTACTGGATCATTAAGAGCATAAAACAAATTTAGTGAATGAAATAAAATAATTGAATGCTTGTTACCATCAGACCTTTCTACTTGAATTTAAATATGTTATTAGTTAGTAAACTTTCCTAACACTGATAAAAATAAAAATAAATAATTTGGTGGACTTTGTAATGTTTGCATGTCCTAATTACTATATATTTAATTAAAAATCATTTTAATATTATGGGCCATAAAAAAATTACTCTAAAAGAGAAAGATCGATAAATTTATTACATTTAATGAATACATGTACAAAATCTCAATTTTGTTTTCTAGCTATTGCACAACTTCGTAATCCTAGTTCAACGTCTGTAAGTTACAATTTTTTTGAACAATATCCTCATGAAAAGCATAAATATTTTTTGACAACACTGCTCACAATGACATCGAGAAAACCTAAAAAAAAATCCTCATTTATCATCTACAATAGATTAATATGATTACATTCAGTAAAAATCTTTGTTTACATTTATAACAAATTGTGGAAATTAAAGATTTACAAGCTGAAAATATTATACCTCGAGATAAAACTAACTCGATGGATTTTTTCGCGATTTCTTTTTTTTCTGAGCTATAGAGTATTTTGCATCATCTGTGGTCATGAGACAGTGTTTAATGGTGAATAAATATTTACTATTTCAAAAAAAGTGAATAATTCGTGAGCAATATTTGCATAAATCACAGAAAAAGGAATGTAGCAATGCAAGCGAACTTGTGGACAATGCAAATGCCATTTGGGTAGGAATGTAGTTCAAACCAAAAAACCTATAAGAAGTCACAATACTTTTTTGTATTTTTTATTTTGAATTTCTGGAATAATAATTGGATATCAAAAAAAAACAGTAATATTTTTAGAGAATCGGATAGCATGTTTCAACTTTTTCTGTATTTTACCAATATCACATTAACTTTGTTAAAGTTTTATTTAAAAAAATCAATTAAATAAATTATAATAGTTTATATTATCAATTGTTTGAAGTTCATTTTTATATTCTGCGGGGACCATCTATAATATTATAATCCGATATTTTATTTGGAACATGTTTATCTGTTGAAGTATCTGTATTATTATAAATTAACTTTGCCAACTGCTTTATGGTGTATAATACATCTTGAAGATTCGTTATATATTTTAAGTATCTATAATTATTATAAATAATTTGTCACGTTATTGCAGTTGTGTTTAGAAGATTAAATGTCTGACATAGTTTAGGAAACCATAATAATAATAATCCGGCTTGAAGGAGTTAGTTAAATATTTGTAAGAAAACCATATGAGAATGCACATATAATGGAATTATTGTATTTATATGTAATTATTTGAAGATTAGAAGAATGGAATGCTAGAAACAATATATAAATAGAAAGCCACAAGAATGCGTATTATGGAATCATTTGTTAAAGTAATTTAGATATAAAACATCAGAAGACACGCTAGAAGCCACACGCAATAATTTAATTGTAAATCCGCGAGTCTCGACCAATAGCACTCTTTAAGTGAAGAGGAAACATTAGTCTTTTTGACACAGGCGTCGCCGTAACAGACAACCCACTTCGAGTGACGCCGCCGTAAGACCGATGAAATGTCGCCACAACGTGCAATTTTTTACACTAATATTTCCTGGGGGTGTATAAATGATCATGTGATTTTATTAACACAAGCTATCTAGTTCACGGACCCTTCCGCTCCGTAAACTCAGTACCGATGAAGCTGTAAAAGCCTTAGGGCTAACAGCATTAACATCTTCAGAAACAATAGACAATAGAATATTATCACCAGCATTCAGAGTTTCTTTTATACATTGGTATATTGATTATAAGTGTAAAAGTTAATGTATAGCTCATTTGCCAACTTTTCTTGCAAATCACACTGTATATTATATATAAAGTGATTACTCTAAAATATGGCGCATTCATTTAATTGTTATATTAGAATGCGAGATACTGGTAACTTATGGCAGTACAAAGTATATTGAAAAAGATAGCAAACATAATTAATTTTAATATCGTCGCCCCCACCGAATAAGCTTGTATCATGTTATCGCGGACTTAGTCCATTTCTGTCAAATTCAGAATCTATAGGTAGTACTATAGTTACACCTTGCGATTTTTTTAGGATTTTCCGAATATAAAATGATTTTTTTATATCAGTTTAGTCCACCATTCATGTTTTCTAGAATGAAATCCTCAAGGAAAGCGAAGACGTGGCCGCGCAAAGCAAACCTGGTGGCGGACGATCACTGCAGAAGTGATGGCAGTTGGAGTGACGTAGAACGAAGTAAAACGCGAGGCTCAAGACCGCTCAGGATGGCGACGCACTGTGAATGACCTCTGCCCCATCTTGGGGACATAGGAACAAATGATGAATGATAATGTTTTCCACGAAAATGCTGTAATAGTCTTTTACGAATCTTTTATCGAATAGGGAACACAGATGTGTTAAAACGGAACACTAACTTTGGAGCACGTTCCTTGATATAATCCAAGTGGTTATCAGATAATTAGCTTTAATAATCTTTATCACGTTTTTTTTTAAATTAAATAGCTTAAAACGAATATATTTATAGAATTGTGAAGAGAAATTCAAATTTATACATGTACTGGAATGTAAAGTAAAATATTGCCAAATTTTTCAATTTAACCGTTTGAATATTGAATGACTAAATGTTTTGTGAGCAATATAATAAACTACAAAGTGAGATAAAAACAAAAACTAATGGTTAATATTTTTAAAAAGTCGTTGAAGCCTTTACCATAATTCCTTATCTTTAAAAATAAATAGGTAATTATGCAGATTAATGACGTAATTAATTCCTTTTAATTCGCAGCCACCCTTCCCCTATGTATCTGTGGCCATTTTGGTGAAGTTTATTTACTTATAACTTATACTTATAACTGCTCTATAATCATAACTAGAAACGAAATATTCATAAAACTTGTTGCTGCGTTATTATCAACTGCAACAGATATCAGTCATATCGGAATTACTTGTTTGACGTAATGAAAAAAAGCATTATTATATCGAAAAAAATACATCAGTTACAATTGACAAACTTACAAGTGGTGGTGACCTGATTAAACACTGTTGCTAACAAATTTTTTCCGTATGAATAACGTTATGTACAAATCTTAAAAATACAAAGGACATAGGGCGTCCTTAAGATAGAATAAAAAATCCAAAATAATAAACTTGAATATAAATCAACAACAGGAACATAGATTCTAATAATAAAAAAAAAGTTTTTTTGCTTATTTATGTTCTTGCTAACCAATTTGAATTCTTATATGAAAACATTGACAGACATGAAAAGTACAAGAAATAAAAATTAACTTAAATTTCCGCTTTGAAAAGTTAACAAATCCTTCATGATAAAGTTACACAAGTTGTCTTCCCTTGAAGAAATGGAACTTTCTTTTCTCGGTTCTTAATCATAAATTAAAAACATAATATTAAATAGGTGTTATTGAAGCTTTTAAGAGCTGTTTGTTGATCGAAATGAGTGGAAGTTAGTTTATTAATTCATTTAAGTACATAGTTGATATTACAATATATAAAATAAAAATTATAAAAAAAGTATATGTTGAGTTCATCGCTGGCTCCTCTCAGTATCAGAATTCCGAGCCGGTGGTAGCTTACTACTTATAATGTTAAAATAATCAACGTTTCAAATGTGCGTGTAAATCCCTTCTTAAATAAAGATATTTTGAATTTGATTTAATTATAAGTCACGGGGTTCGATTACCGTCATATTTACACAGTGATAAATCGAATATTCAATAACCGTGAAAGAAAACATTATGAGAAATCTGCTTGATTTGTTTTTTTTTTTATTTGTAAAGTAAATCGCAATTATTTCATACGGTACGCCATTACGGAGTGCTTGCATTTATCAAAGTCACAAGACTATTTATTTATCTGCGGCAATAATATTACAGTCATGCGTCCCACAATATTATATTCCTGTTGCACTTCAGCCGTTACTCGAAGTCCGTCGTCTCTCAACAAGACGATAATTTTAACGTCGGTCGGGACTCGCGGGTTAGCAAGCAATGAAGGTTCAAGTGGCAGTTACACAAGCATTCCGTATGGAACAACCATACAGTTTACTTCAACATCGCACAGTGCTTTATCTCAGTTAGAATAGAGAACATCTCTTATATCTTGTATTTAACTTTAAACTTGTAAACTAGTAGGAAACCGAATAAAACTAACGTAACCGCATTTCAAATGTGTAAATGCCATAAAGAATATAAAGAAATATCTCCATCTTCATTCATTAAGGTAGTGATTCCTATGGTGTTGGCTCTAGACGTAGACAGGCAACATTTTTTTGAACATGAAAAATATATATTACAGATCGAGTTTAATAATGTCAACTACCATACAAAAATTAAAAATTGTTTGAATAAACGCATACTTTTATTGTTTTATTACATAAATACGAAAAGGTACATATCATGTCAGTTGTTCTTTGGCTCAACGTACGAGTATATCTTGTAAAAGCATTTTAAAATACTCTAGGTTATGTTGATTATTTAAATTTGAAATTTATATATTAATTATAGAAGTATTTTATTGTATCATACAGATAACGATAACACTTTTATCACTTTTGAATTCACCGCACCTAATTTCAATCAATTATCAATAAACGTACATCAATTAGTGTGTTAAATAATGTTAAAACCAAAACGGGAGTACTTTGAAAACTACTTAAAAAGTAAAATATGGTGTTAAAAATTATATAACATTTATGTCTTAAGGCCCCAAGCCTTTTGTATGCTATTCTCATTAAATGCTGTTATCAGGAATGCCATATCAGGAAACGTTTTACGGAGTTAAATTTTTTTATCTCAATTTTAGTAATAATTCCTTGTTATTTTTCTCTGTATTACAAAAGCGTTGTTTGAGTTTCTTCCGCCATTTCTACGACTATTAATTTGTGTCGAAGTTGTAATAATAGTAGTTGTTAAAATTCTACAAAATATTAACAGCAATCAGCTGTGCCGTAGTTCGACCCTCTGGCGGTTTTGAATAGTATGAAAAATGTGGATATATACAAAAAGACACCGCCCTTCCCAAGGTCTGTTTTTGTGGCTTGGTTTCCGTTGAAGTTCACGGAGCGAAAGGGTCAGTGAACGTTCTTATGGCCCTTGCTTATATTCACTTGCAGCCTTGTCAGCTTGGCAGTCTTCCAATTTAGGGCATATGTAACGGTCGGAACCGAAGCTCGTTAGACACATTCAGTGTTCAGCTATCTCGCCCAAACGTCAATGACAAAAAAATTTGCCACCTACCGTCAGACGGACCACCTTTTAGCATCTTTGTGGTTAAGACAATTACTTTATTCATGTTTGACTTTATTTCCAACCTAGACTCAACTAATGTGATGATACATTATTATTTTTACGCCTGGCCTATAGTGACAGCATCGATGTTTACTATAAAAATGACGCATACCCTCCTACCGCTTGTCATTTGAGACACTTAACATTAACGTGATAACGAGAGATAAACGTTACGACACCGGCTCAAAATTCTTGTTGAATTCCATCAGTTTTATGCATCGCTAGCTCCTATTACAATAAGAAAGTGTTTAACGAGTAAATAATTAGAAAGTGTAGTGTGTGAAGTGATAAAAATGTCGGAAATAGTTCACGTTCAAGCAGGCCAGTGCGGAAATCAAATAGGATCAAAGGTTGTTTTTGTATTTTACTAAACGAATCTAAATACCTTCTTCGCCAGTGACATTGAAAAATATGCACAACATTTGTTTAAATATTCTTCTATTGTTTTAAGTCGACTAACCTCAATAGATGCGTGACGAGGTATCTGGAGTTATAAATAGATTTTTACACTTAACGTAGACGTTCATTTACAAAACGTAATATAGTTCAGAAATACGGTTAAGGTTGAGACTAACCGCTAGAGGTTAGTTTTAAATTAATTGTAGTTTATAGATGATAGAATGAATAAAATATGCTCTCAAAAATTTAATAATTATGCAGAGTTTTTAAGCATATTACCAAAAGTAAAAGTGTCTCTTTTTACAAATGTGGAAACCCTTTTTAACGATTTTTTTTTTCAATGGATATCCACATAAATATAGAGAATACAGAAGGAAGTATATTTTTTAATAAGTCGCAAGTATATCGGAGTAGTTATAATTATAATATTAAAAATTAAAACGCATCGCATTTCCTAGAGCCGCAAAATTTTTATTTTTTGAATTTCTAATGTAGCGTTGTGGCCCAAAAACTCCATCTTTTTTTATTTGGAACAACCATACTCCATTAACACATTCCGAATTTATTACACAACTATAAATGGTAGGAAACGTAGATAACATTAACAGAATAAAATTACGAATCAAGGTCAATAGATCTAATTTGTACTGAGCTACTTTTAAAAAAAAAATTATGCCTTCCTATAAAGTCATATAATATGACATATATAAAGGCAAAGGACATCGCTGGATACGGACACGGAGGCCTATACTATTGGCGTCTATCAGCTGACATGAAGATGACGACAAATCGTTGTTTGTTATTAATATTAAGAATCTAAATATATATATATATATATATAAACACGTTTTTTTAATTTCTTTTAGTCGAGTGTTATAGGCTGATAACTTTTTAATGTATAATCGAGTTTAATGGTATGATATAAATTTGAATTTGGAATTCTAAACATTAATACCAGACTTAAAGCTCGTCAATTTAATAGATGATGATGATTATGATGATGCTGAATGGCCTACTGGTAGAATGCTGAAAAGGTTTCATAAGATAGCCCTAGCTGTGGTCTTTTTTCAGACGCCCTTACCTTTACACTCCATGATGTATCCGCCTGTTAGGGACAGTGTCTCGAAGCAGTTCCTGGAGAAGATACTCTCGTGATAAATAACTGTAAAGTGGTCTTTAGACTAAATGCTGCACTGTAACAAAACCGATGTGGCTATTAATTCTAAGTGCAAAAAGCTCTGTTTATAATTTTGCTACGAGGGTCAAACTGAAAGTTCTAAGAAAATCAAAAACTAAGCATTCTAGCAAGTTATTAGTTTTATTATAACTTTTCAAAATAGCGTCCATTTACATCAATACATCGCTGCATTCGATGGAACCATTGAGAAAAGCACCTTGCCCACTCGGCCTTAGGGGTCTCTTCGACGGCGTTTTGAAACGCAGCCACTGCTTCTTCGGCGTCCATAAAATGTTTTCCTCGAAGTTTTTCTTTTATTTTCGGGAATAAATAAAAATCGCAGGGTGCGTGGTCGGGGCTATACGGCGGGTGACCCAGTAATTCCACGTCTGAGGTCGCCAAATAGTCGATCGTTTGCCTGGCGGTGTGCGACGAGGCATTGTCGTGATGAAGGAGGATCCTGCTGCGAGGTCGTTTCTCTCGAACTTTTTCCAAGACAAGTGGCAAACAGTTGTTAGTGTACCACTCTGCATTAACCGTTTTCTGATCCTCTAAGACAACTGTCGCGTAATGACCTGTCTTTCCGAAGAACGAGGCCACCATCTTTTTTCCAACACTTCGACCTCTCTTCACTTTAGTTGGCAACTCTTCGGAAGGAAACACCCACTGAGCAGACTGTCTTTTGGTTTCCGGATCATAACAGTAAATCCAGCTTTCGTCACCCGTTAGTATGTCGAACACAGCATTTGAGTCACCTCCGTTAAATTTTTGGATCATTTCTCGGCACCAACACGGCGGAGTTTTTGAGCCTCGGTCAAATTATGCGGTATCCAGCGGGCACAAAGCTTCCTGACCGCTAAATGTTCATGGAGGATTTTGTGCACTTGACTCATACCTTTGCCTAGACTTGTCCGAATCTGCTGATAGGTCACTCTTTTGTCAGTCTCTATCATACGCCGCACAACACTGATATTGTCTTCAGTCGTCGCTGTAGAAGGCCGTCCCTCACGCAAATCATCGGTGAGATTAGTTCGACCACGTTTGAATTCATTAAACCAGTTGTAAACTGTGGCACGAGATGGGGCTTCATCGCGAAAAGCCAATCGAAGTCTATCATAACTTTCTTATTGACTTATATGACATCGAAAGTCATAAAAAATCATTGCACGAAAATTTTCTCGGCTTAAATTCATTCTGACGTGCACAGACAATTTTCAGTTTGCCGCCAAATCGTAAAACAAATGACAAATGAATGAAATGTATACTCAATATTATTGGTAAAGAGTTCTATTTTCAAAATTTAAACTTATTTTTTTAATATAATGCTTTTAAGTTGCCAGTTCTAAAAACTTTCAGTTTGGCCCTCGTATAAGGTGTTTGTTATCTTTTTCTTAATTCTTAAAACATCAAATTAACATTAAAAATATGTTTACTAAATATAGTGCACATAATTCCATATAATCATATATAGAAAATATTAAATATGCCATATATGAACCTACTCAATAACCATGTTGTTAGATGTACAGAAAAACTTAAGTTATTTCATGATACATCTCTTATTAAAAGAGAATGAATTGAAACGACCTTCCACTGTTGCCCAAATGTCGTTTACAGTTTCCGCGGGTTCGGGGCGGCTGACCTTAAAGAACGCCTAGCTTAAAACCTCTTTCAAGGTAGCGAAGCTGGATGGCTCCCGGGGTGTTTCGACTCGGGCTGCACTTTACTAATATTTCATCGAAATGAGAGACCGACCAGCTCTTAGATCGCTTCGGTAGATGCTCCATGGACTAACTAGGCTTTAGGGTCTCCACGAGGCGATCTCGGCGTTGACAGCCACTCGTCGATAATACCCGCTTACCATTCATTCGGTTGTTCGCTTGCATCGTGTTAAAAAACTTTTTTTTCATTAAAAAAACATTTACGGTTCATATGGTTTTACTATATTGAAGTTATAACATAAGTCTGTTAATTTATTACAGTTCTGGGAGATAATATCAGATGAGCATGGCGTCGACCCCACTGGCGTGTGCACCGGGGCTAATCCTCTCCAGCAGGAACGTCTCAACGTTTACTACAATGAGGCGTCAAGCGGTAAAAATTACAACATAAGATACACAGACAATAATTAAGTCGCAGAACGTCAGTTACTTGTACAGGTCTAAAGCCGATTAAGGATTAATTATGACTGTTACATAATTTATAATTTCAAGCAATTATATTAAAAGATTTTTTTTTCGATCTTAGCTTGTTGGTTCAACTTACAGTAGACTTACATTTAGTGTGAATTATGTAATAAAGCTAATGATCTCAAACAGTGAAACAATACACCTAAGGAGACGGACATGTGTTAAGGCCGAAAGTACGAAAGATATAAAAATAATTACAAAATATTAGATTATTTATTATTTATTCAAATAGGCTTTTACATGCACTTTTAAATTCGCAATTATTTTAGCATTCTAAGTAAATCTGAATTTTTTAATAAAATTTAACAATGTTGATGTTTACATTATAATATGCACCATAAATGAGGCGTCAACAAACCAAGTTTCACAATTATCGATCAAATAAAAACTCGTGAATGATGTTATAATATTTAAAATTAAGAAAGAGAAGGTCTGTCATATATACTCAGAGCCGTAAAAGATTTGTAAACTTTTTCAATCTTTATGAAGAGAATCGTGCAGCGACCTCTTCATAAAAACAGCGGAATTACACATATATTTTAATATAATAAGTACGGCTTCGGTTATTTAACAATAAATTCTTATCCTTGGCTTATAGGTAGATATGTACCACGAGCGGTTCTCGTTGATTTGGAACCGGGAACTATGGACGCAGTCCGTTCAGGACCATACGGCCAGCTCTTTAGACCAGACAACTTCGTGTTCGGTCAGAGTGGCGCGGGTGAGTTCATATTTTTTTATCTTCCTAGAGCCCCACTAATCCCTGTAGATTTACCATTAACGGAATCTTTAAGAACATACACAAATATGTGTGTCAGTTTAAATATGTTGGATACGATAGTTATTATAAGAGTACTAATATTTAAAAAAAAACGCTATTACGTTTTTAACGTTCACTTGACAACGCTGAATGTTATTGACTATTACGGCGACAATCCTTTTTGCCGTAAAATTATTTTTGATAGTTTGAATTCAAATTTGAACGCCGTTGTAAAATAATCAATGCCACTTAAAATATAAATACGGAAGCGAAAGTATAATTTAAAAAGAAAAGGTATTGTGGGTGTAGAGTCCAGTAACATGGAACGTCGTGGGTACGTTTTGTATTACGAATGCTACATGTTATATGACTATAGTTTCTTGCCTTTTATCTAATAATAAATACATAACATACCAGACACGTAGTGCGCAAAACTCGTGGCCGCTGGAGGCTTTAGGAACTGCAATGGAGACAATGGTCAATGGTCCAAGCGTCATCCACCCACGAGGTGAAAAGAGGACCTTGTTAAAGTTGGTTGACGTATGCCGACCTCTCCCTGCCGATTCCATTGTAAATATCTAGGGGAGGTTCATATCCAGCTGTGAACGTCCTATGGCTGAAATTCATCATTCATGATGATTTTAAAAAGAAGACATCGGGTATCAGTTATGGAATCGTTGTTAAAATTCTTGTTCAGCGAATGTTTTACATTTCATTCACGACACGATATTGAAAAATAAAATAAAAACTGAACATTTTTATAAAGATTTTATCAAAGAATCTTATTTAAAATTAAATTACCATTTACATTTATTTTTTAAAAAAACTGGTTAATAGCGTTTCATAAACTACTTACTAACTTCAAGTAGTATGATAAATCAAGTAGTAAAGTAAATTTTATTATTAATTTTTACTGACTTCAATAGAAGATTATGTGTTTGTTTTATTATATATTTGTTCTTGTGGATTATGTGTTAGCTAAACTGTTTATTTTCAGGCAACAACTGGGCTAAAGGCCATTATACTGAGGGCGCAGAGCTGGTTGACGCCGTATTAGATGTCGTGAGAAAGGAAGCCGAAGGCTGCGATTGTTTACAAGGTAACACTACAAAAAATCCTTTTTATTTTCATTGTACAGATATAATTAACAAAAAGTCATTATAGCTAATTATTTGTAAGGCACAGTCCTGCACTTCCAGCATCCAGCGACTTCGCGCAACCTATGCTAATATTATAATAAAAATAAATCGTTTATATTTCTTCGTAATGCCATCGTTTGATTTATAATACATGAGCTACTATCTCAGACATATGTTGAGTTTTGTTATACCATATCCTGTTTAAAAACACTTGCTTTCATCTGCTTCATACATCGCATTACTTCAGGAATTGAATAGATATGTTACCAAGGAACATGGTAATCATTATGGATAAGATTAGATATATAAATGTTTTTAATGAAAAGTTACTCACTATATTTACGCGGTAAACGTGTGGGGTTACCATAAATGCCTTAGTTAAAACAGTATCTCTTTTTTCTGACAAGAAAATGTTAGAAATCGTCAATTATTTCTTTCGATAATTTATGACAATTTTTCATTGCAGGTTTTCAGTTAGCTCACTCTTTGGGAGGTGGTACTGGTTCTGGACTGGGAACACTGTTGATCAGTAAAATCAGAGAGGAGTTTCCTGATAGGATAATGAACACTTTCAGTGTCGTACCTTCGCCAAAAGTAAGCGCACAACAGTCAATTCTATTACGGATGATCATAATTACTATTACATAAACGACAATATGGCTTTTTAAAGATTGCTCCACAGCCACGGATAGGAACAGTAGCAAAATATTTTAAAATTAAAATTGTTAAAAGCAAAAATTAATTTTGACACGAGGAAGTCTTTAAAATACAAATACAAAAATACGTAAAATGTTTTTTTTTCTAAAACTCTAAAATGTTTTTCTTTCTCGTAAAATCTTGTGAAAAAAATAATATGTAAAACCAGAAATAATGAAGTCTAAAATATTATATAAACTTTTATCAAATTATAAAATAGTAACACTTATCTCTTGTTTATGATATTTCCTTTTTTTTTAAATGGTCCCCGCTGTTGGGGACCTCTCGTTCCCCTATCTCGTGTGGGACAGGGACTTTTTAATTCTAGTAATTTATTTTATTTTGCAACATTATTTATTGTTCTAAACATATATGATGAATCTATGACAATTATTATTATTAATTTGTAATTAGAATAGGATAGTGCATGATTAACTACCTAAGTATAAATAAACCTTGTAAAGATATGATGTTAAAGATAATTTTTAAATTTATAAGGTCAGCGAAGTCGTCCTGGAGCCATACAACGCAACACTTTCCGTACACCAGCTCGTGGAGAACACGGATATGTCGTTTTGCATAGACAACGAGGCCCTCTACAACATTTGCTTCCGGACCCTCCGTCTCGCAAGTCCCACCTATGGAGACCTCAATCACTTGATTTCGGTGAGCCACTAAAATACTTATTTAATAAACGTTTACATATCCATTTGGTTAAAAAGTATGCTCTCAATGTTATATATAATCTTTGCAGAGAAGTTAAAATTATGTGTATAGGTGCTTTTAAACAATTATTGATGATACAATGTATAAATGAACAATTAAGTAATTTATTCAAAAGCATTGTAGTTAGATGCAATAATGCAAAGAGCTTATGTTCGAAGCATTATTGCTAAGTTATTTTTACTAATAAGGTGAATTTTGGTCGAATGAGTTAGTAGAATTTTCAATTATTACACAAATTTTTTGAATTCACAACCCGTAGCAATTTTGTGCATCAGCAATTTCTCAATCATAAGAATTAAATATCTCTTTTGTTACATTGTGTCAATTTGGCGGGAAAATATCTGAGCCAAAAATGTCAACATGACACTAACATTACCAGTCTAAATTTTTTATTTAATAATATACATGTTTTTCCTTTCGCTATTATTAATATTTATGTACTAATAATGATAATAACGATTCGGTTAATATTATTATATTTTGGTTTTTTTAGTTAACAATGTCGGGAGTCACCACATGTCTGCGATTCCCCGGACAATTAAACGCTGGCCTAAGAAAACTTGCAGTGAATATGGTGCCATTCCCAAGGTTGCATTTCTTCATGCCTGGTCTGTAATTTTGAACTATTCATATTTTTTTTGAAAAATGTAAATGTTAATCGCACAGTTAAAGTTAAACTAACAGCATAACATTAAACTGATTATATAGTCGTCGTTAATTTGTATATGTGCTCAACATAAAAATTAACCTTTTCAATTAAAAAACTATACAAATTTAAAATGTAGAGTACAAGTTTTTATTTTTTTGTTGTAGGTTTTGCTCCATTAACTGCCAGGAACTCATTAAGCTATCGTCCCCAAACGGTTCCCGAATTGATGAGTCAGGTGTGTATTTTTATACTACTATATTTTTTGCGACTACTATATATTTTAGAATATATATTGGTGTTGGCAATAGTACCAACTAAAAATGTTTTAGTTAAGATTTTATCTATGGTTTGGCGAATCGATAAAATATGTTTTTATCTGTGCTCTCTCTGTTCCCTACCGCCACCGAGCAAACGTGTTTTCCCTTCCTTGTAAAATTAATTAATTCTCTGGACCAAGGCCTTCTAATTAAATACAGTCCACTAAAGTCAATCCCAATCTTATACAATTGGTTTAATATACTTATCTGAATTCTTCACAAAATATTTACCACATTATTGTAAAAATTATAAACGGATGAAATATACCAATGTTACTAGAGTATAGAAGATTTTTTTTGTAAAAGGATACGGGAGATGCGTATATTGGCAATACTCATACGAAAAAAAAACTTCAACCTTTTTTAAAACTATAATGTAGAAATTGTTTTATCAGAACCTACAAAAATATATTTTTGTAATAACCAAACTAAGTTCACCTCCGATAAAGCTTCAATCAGTTTTCCTGTCTCACTCCCACATACTTATCATGGGATTGCGTCGATACAAAAGTTTTTTCCACAATATGCTTACACAACATATTTAAGTGAACATGCAATTAAAAAACCTGTCCCTGAATATTAAATATAAAATTATACAAGTCTACCGGAGTTCTTAATTAAGAAATCAATGCTGGCGTCTGCAGATGTTCAACCCTAGCAACATGATGACAGCTTGCGATCCTCGACATGGCCGCTACCTGACCGCGGCTACCATGTTCCGTGGTCGCATGTCCATGCGGGAGGTGGACGAACAGATTCTTGCAGTACAGAACAAGAACTCTAGGTAAGCGATGTGTTTGACGAAAGGTGTACTCCTATAGTAAAGAGGTTCTCTATCCTAATTGAAATAAAAGACTAATAAGGGAACCGCATGACTGTTCCATACGGAACGCAATTGCGGAATACTTGTGTTTGTTACTGTACTGTACTGTTTCGAGATGTTTGTGTTGCTAGCACTAAGGCTTTTACAGCTTCATCTGAAATGAGTTCACGGAAAGTGATGGTCCGTGAAGGTTCATGAACCATCACTTTCCGTCCAGAAGGATGTATTTATCAAAGTAACATAGCTATTTATATTTCTGAGGGAATAATATTATGAGAAGCGCAACGCCTAAATTATGGTACTGTTGCACCTTAGCATTTGCTCGAAGCCCGTCGTGTCGAGACTATCATTTTGACGCCGGTTGAGAATCGCGTGTTAGCAATCGGCTGGTTAAATATGAAGGTTCCAGAGGCAGCTACAATATTATATATTTTTTAAAATCCAACTTTTTGTTTAGCTTTAAAAAAAATTATTAAAAAATTAAAACTGTATGTATGTGTTACAGAAGTCAAGTTTCTGTGGAACTTTTATTGTTTCAGTTACTTCGTGGAGTGGATTCCGCATAACCTCAAAGTGTCAGTGTGTGATGTGCCGCCCCGTGGTCTTAAGATGTCCGCCACCTTTATTGGCAACACCACGGCAATCCAGGAAGTTTTCAAACGAATTTCCGAACAGTTTTCAGCGATGTTCAGAAGAAAGGTAATATCGATTTGTTATCCCATAATAACGACAGTTGTATTTCTAGTTTAATTTCCTAAAATTAAAACAGATGATTTTTAAATTTGTTTTACTAGTATATGCAGCGTATAATAACCAAACGGATAAATACATAATAAATAAAAATATGAAAAGTAAAATTGTATAATCGTAATTATTACAAAAAGCACATACAATGTTACTTAAAGTGGCGAAAAAGGAACTAGGGCATTTTTTAAAAACTTTTTGCCAAAATTTTGAGTATTATAATATCTTCATAAATATTAACAATATTACTAAGAAATGTCAATTTGTCTCAAATCTTGCCAGTTATCTGTATATCCAGCGATTTCTTTGTTACTGTGTTATAGTATACGAATTGGCAACGAACTTTACTTCTGTGATAATTAATCATGCAAATGTTTCAGGCGTTCCTTCACTGGTACACGGGTGAGGGTATGGACGAGATGGAGTTTACCGAAGCTGACAGCAACATGAGTGACCTCATATCCGAATATCAGCAGTATCAGGTAAGGTTACTAATGATAATTACTTTTTTTTACAAATTATTTGTTCTGTAAAACCATACCACTTACAACAATAAATACACAAAACTTGTGAAAATAAATTTGGCACTTGCTAAAGACATTTATTTATTCAACATTACTTTAACTACAGATAATAAAACTTTTTAATAATTCTGCAGGAAGTAGGCGCCGAAGACGATGAAGTCGAATTCGACGAAAGGGAAGAAGAACAAGAGAATCCGGAAGTTACGTTACAAATGTTGTAGACACAAAGTATTTCATCTTTCCTTTAAATTTCCTAGCTCTAAAGAGAGTATTATGTTACTATCGACGAAAATTTGTTAAATAGATTTATCACAAAATACGTGTTGCTGTAAATTATGTGATTCCGATTGTATACTTGAAATTAAGTGAATATAAAAAGATCTGTGTGATGGATAAAATGTTTTATTACTTATTACTATTCCGTTAATAAAATTATTAGACGGAGTTCACATTTACAACAACTAAAAACAAGTTTATATGATTGACCAATTCTGTATTTGTCGGAAATTGTCATTATATAGCATTCGTTGTAATTCCTTACTTGCAGTGAAATAAATGTTTAATATTGGAAATAACTCGTTGTAGTTTAAAGTAATTTAATGAATTTGGAAGTTATTTTTTGATAATATGTACTTATTTTCACTGCCGTTTCTCTCAATTTCATTGTAAATTATATTCCGATTAGATAAATCTTGTATTTACTATTATTGGTGACTTGAAAACTTGTCTCGATATTTATATTGTTGTTATGCAATTTTGTACATGATTTTGTTTAAAATACAATTTGATTGGTGTATGTTTTTTTTTTCAATTTTATCTTTAAGAACCCACAAATACATTATACTTGGAAACCACTGACTTAGTATGTACTAATTTCGTAACTATATTAATCTAATTTAGCATGCTTAAAGTTACAAAAGAAATGTAAATCAATTAAAAATGGACATGGCGTATATATGAACCTTATCATCTAAAATTTTGAATCGAACGGATATTTTATTATTATTATAAACATATTCAGTAATTTATTTTATTGTGATAAGAACATCTTTCCAAATTTTTGACTAGTATTTTAATTGCATATTTTTCACACTAAACATTATTTTTGTTTTTTAGTTTCATTTAAAAATACTCGACAATTGATGTTAAAAAACTTTTTCATTTTATTATTTGAAGTTTGAAGCAAAACTTTTAGTTCACGTATAAAAATATAGTGGGAGTATGGTAACTATGGCTAAAAGCTTGGTAGCTGTTACAGCTATAATTTACATGCGGCGACATTTTGGAGGACATCTTTCTTTTCGCTTCTGTCATTTACGTGATCCGTGTGGTTACTTAGGTTAGGATTTCTAGTAATTCAAATTTATTACATGTAACAATATAACTGTTGCAAATTAGTGTATTGTTTTTAATTTTTTCAGATACAAAATGCAAAACGACGCCGGAGAATTCGTTGACTTGTACTGCCCGAGGAAATGGTAAGTTATTATATCTTCATGTCGCGTGTTTCCTATCACGTTGTTTTTGGTATTCATAATTTATTTTTTGGAATATAGACAGTAATTGAAGAATCTAAACTATTTGCATTTTTGTTTGTGTGTCAATGTTTTATATGAAAACTTTCTTCAAAAAATCTACTAGAAAAACTCTAAGATTGAATAATTGTATGCACGTTTGCTCTGATATTATTTGTTAAGCAATTATTGCGGTCACTTTAATGAGATATATAATGATAACTAAACAAAATTGAAAATTTTGTTTATTTATTGTAAGCTACTTTCACAAGCAGGTGTAATGTGTAATTTGTCATCTCTCTTGCCCAAACATAAATTGGTTTTCCAAAGCTTTCTAAGCCGTTACTACAATTTAAGAAAGAGTAAGAGTCAGTTTGAGCACTATTTAACACTCAATAACTTAGATTATTTACAAACTAAATCTGCCTAAGAGAGTGGAACCTTTGCTTTAGGCTGAATCAATTGCTATGGTCTGACTAAATTTTTTAAAATTGGATTATACAGTCACTGAATATTATGAAACCAATACAGATTTTGAGGCAACCAATTTGTTTTTTTTTTATATATATACATATAATTTGTAAACAAAATCATTTTTTTTCATCGCAATATGACAATATTACCACAAAAATGGCTTTCAAAAATCATAATTATTTATCATATTATACTTTAAATAAATATTTAAGGTATTGTTCTTATGATAATATCAGAGTCATTTAACTTCAATATTTGACTTTCAATTTCTTTTATTTATCAAAAAACCGATGAAGTATTTATCTCTTATCAAAATATTTACATTAAAATCTGTTGTAGTTTTTAATTATATATTTGAATTGCATTTTAACATAAATTTTCCTGAGACACTTATGCACTAAGCAAATAGGATCTACTTATAATAATATTTTTTCAGCTCGGCCAGTAACCGTCTTATTCATGCCAAGGACCATGCCTCCGTTCAACTGGTCATTGCTGACGTAGACCCAGCCACCGGTCGCGCAGCAGACTCTTCCAAGATGTATGTCATCTGTGGTGCCATCAGAAGGATGGGAGAGTCTGATGACTGTATAGTCCGACTAACTAAAAAGGATGGCATTTTGATCAAGTAAGTTATTGTTATGTAGTTTGTTTGATTTGAACCTAAAAACATATCAAATTCCATAATTTGACATCAATGAGATTAAGTTGCTGTTGTTTCTTTCACTTTAATTTATTCCAGTCACAGCCTAATGTTGATTATTTCAATTTTGTTTAATTATAATGGTAAAATGATTGATGTATATTAGTTTCATCATTTTTGATTTAATATTTAATTCTATTAAACCCTTAATGCTGAATTTCAGATATTGTTTTATTATAAATTATATTTGAATTGTTTATAAAGACTTGAAATTTTATTTACATTTTACTTTATCAGATTTATTAATATTTTTATGAACATTTTGTATAACCATATTCTGAACAGTGTTAGTGCTCATTGTCTTAGGGTATATTTTCTTTTTGATTCCTTTTTTTTTGTAACTCGCACCAGTGGAGCTATATAAATGAAACATTAAAAGGGTTTAAAAAAATAAAAATTAATGAATGGATTTTGGTTTTACCTAAATTTATTAATGTAATTAAAAGACTTTAAACATGTGTATTTATTGTTGCAGGAACTACTGATGTAGTCATGTAAGAAGCACTAATTTGTAAGTCAAAATAAAAGAATATTAAAAAGCAAAATTTGTTTTATTCAGTTTTATAACAATTTACAGGCAGTCACAAGAAACCAAGGTAAAACACTTAATAAAATAAATGGAATAGTATAACCAAAATCGAATTAAGTAGACAAAGTATATAGTTACCCATTAAGCCTATGGAGTTATAAAGAAAAGCACTAAATATTATGTCCGCTGAATTAAATGGCACATGTAAGTCCTGAAAAAAAAATTTGTTTATTTTGAAAATTATATAAATTAACTTAGATGTTAAGAGCTAGCAACAAATTGGCATCATCCTAAGTTGGATGACATATATACTTGCTTTCAGTTCATAATAGGCATGACTAAAATTTAAATGTAAAATGAACAATCCTATTGCAAGATATTTAGATTAATTTTTGAAACCACAAACCTTAAAGATTTATAACAGCCCAACCAAACTTATATTGCTAATGCTTGCCAAGAAGAAGTTGGACCACAGTTATCTGTTAGTTGCAAATATTTAGTCTTGCCATAAAAAATACATTAAAACTTAGAATGTAATTAATCTTTTATAATGATTTATTGTTCTTACTTACGTAATAAATATCACAAACTTTGGTGATATTAAAATGCGAGTGATTTGATAAAGAGAATATTCACTGTAATACCATTACAGTAGATTAAGTAGATATGAAGTTTTCGAAACTTCATTCACTTAGTTTTAGGTGAATGTTTATGATGTAGGCAATTAATAGGTACAAGAAATCTCTCCCCTTGGTGACTTTAAAATATCTGACTTTCCATATAGAAAAGTTGCAACCTACCTGTAACTCCTCTGGTGTTCCGGATGTTGTGATCACTTTCAATTAGGAGAACAACTTGCTCGGTTGCCTATAAAAAGAAATAAAAACTAATTAAATAGATTAAGACTATTTTTTTTTCTTTTTTTTTTTTAAAAAATGCGCTTTATGAATTAAATAAAGGCGGTCCCGAAATTATCAATTTGTACAGTGTGCAAACCGTCAATAATTTGTTGCAATATAACTTTTTATAAATGTGTCTTATACTTTCCTTGATAGAGGATAACGTACTATATGTGATCAGTGTGCTCTTTTATTTTAAAATCCATAAAACAACAATGATAGCGATCGCGAAGAATGTTAAGCCTTTGCAATATTTAGTAGACTCTTTCTCTCACTCAAAATTAAAAAAGGCGGGAAAAAGATTCTGGGGTCCTTTTTTATATCACCATACATGTCAGGTTTCAAACACATACTATTATGTACACCAGGATTTGAGAAATTAAAAGAAGCTTAAAGTAATGCGAAAACTAACCAGCCACGTCCGCAACCAGGTCTGCCACCTGGCGGTGGTCTGCAAATTGTTTTCTTTTTGCAGCCTACCACGGTCGCTATGAGGCACAACACACACCACCACAGCGACCACACCATAGGTCTCTAAAAAAAGATAGTAAATTAATTTTTCTAAATAATATCCTAACAGATTTAGTGCATTACTGGACGAGGAAACCTGTATATGAAGAGATTAATGAGACCTATTCATAATAATAGATCCATAGATAATCTTATTGAACGAAATTGCAAATCTACTATTTACAATTTTTTGCATGAAAATAATCATATTTTACACATATGGATTCATGTTATACCTGAAAATACATGTGCTGTATGACTTATTTAAAAAACCAAAGCCTGTACAAAGCAAGTTTGATCGAAATCTTTATGGCAACAAATTTTTAATGACTTTTTTAACATTCACTGGATAAAGAATAGACTTTCCCCGTTTTTACTTTAATTCTTTCACAAAATTTCTTAAATGGACCAATGTCATTATCAACATACCACGTAACGCCGTTAGATGAATGAACAGCGTTAGTTTTGTTATAAATAATTAGCTGAGATTCTGTTAACGGTCCATTCGTTATGTACTTAGTTCAATGTGGCTTGAGTTATTCAATTTTTTCTGTTTATTCCGCTATACAATACTTCTCGGGTTGTGCTTGGCTGACGGTTTTATCTATATAGTTTTCATAGTTTTAAGAATCCGTATAAAGATGTGCTAAATTTGATCAATATATAACACGATCAATTTCCGGGGACGGCCACTCACCACCTACTCGCGAAAAGCGTTGGCGATCCAAGGTAGGATCCGTATCCTTCCTCAGATTGCCGAATGATCCACGCTGCCGTCTCAAGCAGCGTAGACAACACACCATTCACCTATCATTACCCATCACATGAAGCTGTCTCCTTCGTGCGTATGTCATCGTGCAACTAAAGTACGAGTAGACTTCTTTAGACTTCATGTTGTCATTACCTACGAAACCTACCGGCTCCAGGAAGAATCGCACACACCTGAAAAACTTGCTAAATTCTTTGTGAATCGGAGACTGCAACTTACCATATTACTTAAGTTGATACAGATTTGCGTCATAAGTTAAAGTTGATCGTGCGACGACTTAAGCGAATATTTAGATTGTTTCGGCGTTCACCAGTACTTGGGCTTGCAGCCACCTGGACAGCGAGGTGGGCGGCAAGAAGATTTCTTCTTGCAGGCGAGGGTGCCTACCACCTGGATACAGTTAAATAAATGTTAGTCATCCTTTTCATTTTAGTACAGTGGTCGTACTGTTTATGTGTATATTTGTCGATTCAGTTCCCATAATTATTTGTTAGACTTAAGTACAAAATATGTAACTATTATTGTGTATTTATTTTCGTGTACAAGATTTCTCTTTTGAAAAAAGTTTTTTTGTGTCCTATCAATGCATACATTATAAAACTATTATAAGCCCCCCCCCCCCCTCCATGTAAATACTTAAATATGGACGCAATTTTTACCGGACGGAATTAATTAGACCTTTTTTGTCTACGTCCGAGGAAACTTTTGAGACCATCGGCACGGGCAGTTATTTATTTCACCGCGTTTTGACCTTGGAATGACAGCCCACAAGGAACCCGGTTAGAGAGTTCTCCGAGGACCTAAGCACACCGGATACGCATAACGCATTCCGATACAAAGTTACCCTTGAGAACTGAAACTACGACTCTATCGGTTTTTATTATCGGATAATTATTATAGTGTTTATATCACGTCCACGTACGAGTTGATAGTCTGTCGTTTATTTAGTTTAGATTTTCAAAAGTTTAAGCTTGATGTTCGTTTAAATTCAAAACGCGTTGACTCAAGTATCTTTTTAATTGTTTTATCCTATCCTACACAGAACGCCTTTTCTAAATTAACCTATGTTACAAAATAAATTTGATTTTCATAGTTTTATCATACTTGCATATTGATATGTATTTCAAAAATGGTTTCTTTATCATTTCATTACAAGTCAAATCTATTTAAAATAATAGGGAGTGATATGAGGATAGAGTGATATGACCTTAATTTTTAGATATTCCGAAAGTAGTTTTCGAGATTAATTTTTTGGACATTTTCAATAAATAAGACAAAATCAAATTGCCATTTTTTGTAATTAAATTTTATACAGTTCTTTAATTCCAAATTTAATTAAGAGCAGCCACCCGGACAGCAAGGAGGATCTTTCTTCCTGCAGGCGAGTGTGCCTACTACCTGTTTGAAACGAAACAGGAGATATTAACACTTGTGCACTCAAATTGATATGCATCTGGTCAAAGTTGCTGGTCGGGATTTATAGTCCAAAAAATTTCCGAAATGGACTAAACCTTAAGTAGATTTAGTCCAATCTTTGGATTTAGTATATACTTGCGATGCGTATACTATTTTAAATTTGATCAAAAGTTGGAACAAGAAATTAGGCCAAGAAAATTAACCAGTTGCATAATAGTCATGTATTAGAAATGACGTTGAAGAAGTAGTAGTGATATATTTTAGGTAAATTAATTTCTTTATATATTATAGAATATGTTATTGATAAATACCTCAATATTTCACGCAAGTTGCGGATGGTAAATCATAAATAAATAAATGGGATTTGCGTTTTACCCGTGTCCTTGTAAATATTAAATACAATGTTCGTGTCGTGAAAACGGCTAATGATACAGTTTTAGTCCAATTTTAAAAACTGCTCCCTTTTAGTTATTACCAGTGTGTCAAAAACATGTAAAAGCAGTCTGTCTGTCAGTGTAAGTTTTATTTATTTTAATTATATTAGTGTTAGGTTTATTAGTAATCGTTTATTTTATATCTAAATATAAAAAACAGTAACATTTGCTTGTCCATTCTTTTAGTAGGGTATTACAGCACCTGGCGAAAAATATTGCACATCGATCTTTAGAAAGAGACTATTGTCTAATTTCGGCTTTGTAGAGCGTTTTCTCTGTCGCACGAAATACAACGACTGACAAAACGTCACATAGGTAGTGTGGATGTATTTATCGCCGGGTACTGTATGTAGGGCTGATTTATGAAGGTAACAGAGTATTTTAATAATTGACAGGAAAATACGATACGATTCAAATTATTATTTTATCGGGATGTTCCTTTTACTTTCCTGAATACTATCGCAATAATTTATGTCACTGTCATAAGAAACTAAATAATCTATAGCTGTTAAACACATAGTATAATTTTAAAGGTGTTGATATGACAGGCATCGATTTTTGTGTCATTTTTAAAAATTTTCATGATGCTTGTACAAAACAATATATATGCATTTTTGTCTTCTATAATTAATACAACCAACTATTTTACTTGTTCTTAAAAGAAAATGCTTATCGAGTGATTATTCTAGGAACGTACCAATTCTACTAATGTTTATCAAATTTTATCGTCTAATTAAGTTTTACCATAGACTGCATACAATACATAAAAAAAGTTTGACAAAAAAATATACTCCATTTTCATTATAAAATTTTTGATGTTCTTATTATAATGAGCAAAGTCAATTGAAAATACTTCTACGTTTAAGATCTTTTACAATAAGTGGGGTTACGAGAGGTCTAAGAGAGTAGGGATGTCCATTTACCTGTAATAAGAGACACACTAGCCACCAGAGAGCATCACTTGAATACTTCATATTTGCAAATCCTCAATCGCTGAGTTCGTTTAGGGTCACTACATTGTGTTTATTGTTTATATTGATTAATTTTCACTATTAATTTTGCAGGTGACATTTTCTAAAAATTTCTTTTGTTCCGATTGTGTCAAGAAGAATCAATTTACTATCAGCTATTTTTGATTAACGGCCAGCCTTACAACCGGTTTGACAATATGTAATAAAAAGTATTTATTCTAGAAAAGTTTATATATGATTTTATTCCTTTTCTATTAATTAAATTTGTGTTTTGCTATGGTAAATATAATGACGAGTTGAATGAATATAATAAACTAAGAGTTAAATTTTTATTTCATTTTGTTTTTAAAAAAATTGTATGTAAACTAAAGCAACCATAAGACGTAGCTTCCGAGTAACTCATAGGATCACCGTACGAATGTGGGGTCCATTGCTTTCGCCTTCACCGACCAGACTACTTTCCAACATGATACATAATTATATTATGTTCCTACCTCCGATATGAATACAGGAAAAACTCTTAAAAGGCTGTCTAGGGAAGTTGCCATTTGCATAGACGAAGTTTTACTGAATTATAGATAAGTACCTACCTGTTTAAAGGAGATAAATACAAACGAATTGCGAAAGAATGCAATGAAGCGATATTTGTTTAAGTAGGCGCTTGCACGCACTTTTGAATTTTCAATTATTTTAACATTATAAAAGGTAAATTACCACTGGCTGTGCCCTTCAGAATCTGTAAGGTTGCTCTTGTTGAATGAAATTTGAAAATGTTTGATGTATACATTATAATATCAACCAAAAATTCTCCGAATGCTGTTACAGGATTTATTAAAAAATATACTTTGAAGGACGTGGGATGCTATTGTTTAAGGAACAGATGTGGGTGTCGTTTATTGGTATTAGGACACTCAGCCCTATACTAGTAGTATATAGTTTAATTCCTTTATGACAGAGAAACTCTTTACTCCGAAAATAATAAATAAGGATAGGAAAATAAGACTCAGACACGGAAGCAAAAAATATATTTTCTACAGGATATCTGTCAGCAAGCGCATGCACGTCCCGGTCTGCAAAGCAGCTGGGTGGTGAAACATTGTCTGAACGCCCGCCAGTAGTCGCGGCATCGGGCGCAAAGTGACTCCTGTTCCAAGCGCTCTGCGAACCGGTTCGCGAAACCAACGCCACCTACGAACATCCCTTCGCCGTGCACCTTGCGCTCCTCGCTGCGTGCTCGCCTTGTCGTCGGACGAAGAGATTGCAGTCGTTTTGCTTGAGCATACAACTACAAATTAGAATAACATTTAAGGACGCTCAATTAATAAGGTAAGTCAATAAAAAAGGGTCTAAAATTAAAGGACTATCTTTAAATGTAAGCTGAATGCAATTAAAAAATTACCCTATAACAATTTTAAGAACACTTCGGAAACTATACTCAATTTTTGTATTTCGAAAATTTTTAAAATCAGTACATTGTTTTTTCGCTGTATATGTCACCCTTTATTTAAAAATAAAATGAACTAACATTGCCTCAAAAAGATCTCAATATTAATAGCACAAGTTATGTTAATACTGAATATAAAATATGATCCAAAAATAATTTTAATATATATATTTTAGCTGCATTATTGATTTCTTGTGAAGTCTTATCGTGTAATCGAAAGAAAATTGAATATAACACGTCATAAAAATGTTTCTACGTTTCCAGTGCTGGGAAGAAAAAAGCTAAGCTATATACTAACAGACACAGGATCGTCTAGGTCGAAACTGGTCAAATGTTCGTGCATCGTTTCGCATCCTGAACTGAGATCTCGCTGAACTACTCTGAAACATATAAAACGGACATAAGCAGGACGATGATAACTTTTCTTTATCCCGATTGTGTAACACAATTAAAAAAAAAACATGACCCATTCCCGCCAAAACTGGGTTGCTTTCAACGGGAATAAAATTTCAAAACTATATTAATCATATGTTTGTACATTTTTGACAAAGTCAAGATTAAAATAGTAAGAAAGATAATATTAATAAAGTTTTGAAATTGTATTCCCATTGAAAGCATGTTAAGATGCTGGATAGATACGTAGCTTGTTTGCATTAACATTTACTACATTGTCAAATTAAATCGTTCCTAATTGGATAAATAAGTAACCAGTTGATGTTAAATATTGAACGCAACGGATGAGATTAGTTAACAGCTTAGGCTACGTCGGCTGATATTGATTTGCCCCATTCTTAAATCGATCAAAACTATAAATGATTGTTTATTTATAAGAAACATGTCATCGCACCAAGATCGTGCAATATATTCAGATTTTCCATGCCTTATATAATTATATCCAAAACATTTTTAGAAGTATTCTGAATATATTTTTTGTGATAAATAATAATATTCATTATTATTAATAATATTGTTACGTAAATTATAGTGAGAATTATATTAAAGTTATAGGTAATTATTTTTTACTTTTTTTTGGTTTTAAATAAAACTTTCCTTGAATTATTAATGGCAGTCTTGTCAATGTTTGTGTATATGTCTGTTTTGTCTATGTACACTGTTAGCTACCCTTGTTTTGTTACCATAGTATGGCTGTCTGGAAGAAATTTCCTCGTTTGATTAGATCGCCCATTGTACTTTTTCTCTACTATTATTCAACTATGTTATGTTGGGGTGACCGGAAAGTAATGTCGCTTTCTTAAGTTAAATTCACACGACTGCTTTTTTACCAAGTTTTTTTTCTTATCAACAATATATTCACCTTCTTTATCAAAAATCTTTTGCCATCTAGTAATCAAATTTTCAATGCCGGAGCGGTAAAAATTAAATCGTGAAACCATTCTGTCGATAGTTTAATATGCGTAATTGACGTTTTTAGAGGGACGATTTTTGGTTAAACTTTTAAAGTAATACAAACCAGTACCTTTCAGTTGCAACATTTGGACGGTTTCCTTGTAACGGTGATATTTCTAGAAAATGTGCTCTTGTGACCGCTAGGCGGCGGTTGAAGCCCGTTGAGCCGATTTCCCGCCTTTTTTCCATATCTCGCTCTCTTTGACGCAATTCATTCCCGCCATCTACATTCACCGGAGTCGTGCCCGTCGCTTTGGTCTGTATTTGTAAGTCCACAGTGCGTTCCGTCGGACGCGGCGTTAATAATATCTGCAAAGAGTTTCTTATTTGAACAATGAATTTTTCAGGATATTTTTTTGTATGTTATAACAATGCAGCAACTTATAATTAATACAATATATGCAATTTACGCACATAAGCACAAAACTCGAAAACGACCCGACTATATTGCATTTTTTTTTAAATTTTGGCAGGGGAATTGTTTTTTACGAAAAAAAATGTATCCCAAGCCGGTATATATGGCGCGGATAGGCCTTCCACTAGATGGACCGATCACATAGTCAAGACCGCAGGAATTTGATGGATACGGGCTCCTTCTCCTTCTTATCATGATGATGGTAACAAAGAGAAAACTATTTTAATTTAAGACTAGTTACACTGTACCTGAACAGTAGGCGATAAATGTCGAGACGTAATGCAAGTGTGAATGTCAGGTTCCGTGGCCACAATTTTGTCCGACACGGATACAGAGCCCGAGGAGATTCCACGGGCGGCCAGAAAGCCTGGTTGTTTGGAGTTCAAGGTCAGAGGTGGCACAGGGCGTCTGGCCGCAAATAGCTGACTCAATTCGTCCAACTTGTTCATTATTATCTTATACGTCTTGCATTCGTCGGTCTGAAAATTATTTTTATTATACAACATGGGAAATTGAATAGAAAATAGGATTATTCCGGCTTGATAATCTATTTCAGCGTGTAACATTTAAAATTGAACGTAGAGCTAATAAAACAATGTGATGTGATAATAATATTATAAAATACACATCCAGTAATATTAAAAGTATGTGATATGGAAAGACCGACAGACATTACATCAACTTAGAACACGTCAAAGTTACGAACAATAGCGACACCAGAACGAATCGGTTTCTTTATTTTTATTTTATTAACAAACATATATACAAAAAAACATCGAAATTCTTAATTCTTATAAAACGTTGAATATCATTAGAATATTACTTTTAATAAAAAATGCCATTCGTAAACTTTACGTATATAATTTATAATTAAATTTTACTTTTTACATTCTGTCCCATATTATTACAATATAGATAAATGAATGTCTTGCGAAATAGATATCGAAGAATTGATCTGTTTTCTTGTGTTACATAAACGCCATCTCCATGCGTATTTAATATCATCCCTCCCAAGTTTTCTACTCCAATGTAAATGCGTCTTTTTTATTTATTTATTAACAAAACACTATTGCTAATATTAAAAGGAAAATACTTTTTTAAACGCGTACTTACTCGATGTTTGTCTTTGTGCCGATCTCTCGAGACGCGGGTACTTGATGTCATATTGCTGGAATCGATGCTTGTCGACGAACATTCGGGCTTGGGCCGTTTCGATTTGGGTCGCTCCGGTTTCGGCCGCTCTGGTTTCGCGCGCTCGGGTTTCGGCCTTGTTGGCTTGGCACGTTCGGCACGTCGGTCGCTTCTGCGCTCCACGTGTCTCTCGCTGCGTCGCTCATTGCGTTGCTCACCGAGTCGCTCGCAGAGCTCCGCCACGCGTGCAATCTGCTCTTGCTGTTCCCGTAGCGCCCTCTCGCACGCTCGCCGAAAAGCAAGCAGCGAGGCCGTCGACCCTCGTGCCCGCGCTGACTCTCTGCATCTATGCGTGGTGACATCTCCACTCACCCGCCTGAAATAGTGAACTTTCTCAAATTTTCATTAGTCCGTAACTGCCATTTGAACCTCTATATTTCATCGTGTACGGCTAGCCCGCGAGTACCGACCAAAATAATCGTTTTATTGACAGAGGACTAACTTCGAACTATTGCCAAAATGCAACAGGAATTTGACTCCTCTTGCCTCTTGCAACTGAAAAACTCTTCACGATTACATTACCGCAGGTGTATAAATGGCCATGTAACTTTATCAATAAAAAATAATAAAAAATTCCAGAATAGTCTTGCGGTTAATTCCACACAACATTCTTTTAATTAAAATAAAATAGAGGACCTCTGTCTATTCCATAGGATCTTTATACTAAAAACTTAATTTCAAGCAAAACACAAGAAGACTACTTTGATTATTATGTTGATTGAAGGAGACAAGAAATAAACTAGGTAGAAATGGCGTTATATTGACATCTTTTCACAGTGTTTCTTAACACTCATTACCCATTCTTGCCTTATTTACTATAGTAAATTACAGTTCACTTGTTGGTTTCGAATGATATTAATAGATTTTAGCATTGTAGTTGAGGAAGTTTTCAAATTATACAGGCTGCCAGTCGGTTAACGATAGAATTAGGGGGTACTCTGGTTGAAAATCTAGGGGGGGCATGTCCAGCAGTGCGTGTCATAGGGCTGAAATGATGACGACTTTTGGTTGCTATCACCTAATATGAATGAACAATAAACATAAAAGTACCAGTAAAGAACAAAATATTGCAGTAGCCGAGAACCTGTGCGAACGATGTCGGCGGCGAGGGTCGCTGCCGTCTGAAAGGCCCGAGTCGTGGGAGAAGCGCTTGACATGGAGCGGGCCGTCGTTGCCGCTGGCCGTGGCGGAGGCTGACCCGCTGGCGCTGTCGCCGCTATCTCGACCACGGCCAGTCTTGCGACATACTTCGCCCCCATCTACCACCAGCCGTTCGCTGAAAATTGCAATAAAGTTAAATGAAAGAGAATATCGATATTGATACGGAACTAAAATAAAACTAAATACTATAAGGTTGAACAAATAAAAAAAAAATATTTTGTTATCGCTGCCAATGAACCTTCATATTTTATCGGTTGCTTGCGAACCTGCGGATCCCAACCAGCGCAAAAATAATGTCTTGTTGACAGATGAAAGATTTCAAGCAGCGGCTAAAATGTAACAGAGCGATAACTTATGCGTCGCACGACTATAGGATTTTCCATGCGCCATTGCTATGGTAAATCAAATTAATAACGATTTGAGATTACCGTCGCTCGTGCCTTGGCGAGACCCCGGGTCGGACGGAAGCGCGCATGTAGCGGTCGAGGTCGATGATGTCCGTCGCCCCAGGGAGTCTCCCCGACCCCGACGAAGGAGACGAACGCGCGGACATCTCTGCTCTGCCTACCCTATATTATATAAACTTTATTTTTATTCGTAAACTGATCCGTAATTGGTGCAAAAGGAATTAAAATAAAAAAATATAATTCAAACCATATAAGGAGGTAGATAAAATATATGTAGACAAAAACTGTACATAGCTATAGATAAACTATACGTATAAAAAAACTACGTAAGAATAGATAAACTGTACGCAGTGATAGATTTATTTTACGCACATTTATCTATTTCTACAACAGATAAATGTGCGTAAAGGTAGATAAACTGCGAGAGATAGATATAGATATACTGTACGTAGGTAGAGACAGACAATATGTACGCAGAGATCGACTAAACTGTACGTAGACAGATAAAAACTGTATATAAAGAGATAGATAAAATGCAAACAAAGAAAGAAATTAGAAAAATAATAAACATATTTTGTCATTAACTATAATATTACATACCATTCTAAGACATATTTTTGACCCTAAATATTTATCTTAGGTGTTTATTCTATGGAATATTGACTATTAAACGTGTAACTGTAATATATTCCCTATTTATGTTTAGCTCATGAGATTAAAAAAAATGAAAACTAAGTTTAAAATTACAGTAATTACGTTCTATGTTATTGTTTTTTTTATGTTTTAAACTTTTTGAATCTATCATCACTCTCACTTGTGCGATCGTCGAATTGTAAACAATTACATATAGATTTAAAGGTCACCTTTAAAATAAGATTCTGAATACTATGATAGATTGATTTAATTTTTGTTATCGTGACGTCACGTGACAAGAAGTGTTTTCTCAGCACGGGGCTCGGGTCTGCCGCGGCATGTGAGGCCATCGCTGCTGCTGCGAATTCCTCATGCCGTCAGCTGTTACCTGTCATTTTGACGTATGTCATTTGACAACTGTTTCTTTTTAAAACTGTCAAATACTTCTAAAGGGTCTCATGCAAAAGCACAGTATATATAAGAAAATATATTATTCTTCATTCTTTATTCTTTCAATTTTGGCAAGAGTCATGAATAATACGTTACATTTAGGTATAAAATTCTTGTAAATTAAATTAACGATTTACCAATCAAAAGCTATGTTACCGAAGAAAATAGATAGAATTATAAAAATTAATATAATCTTTAATTAAATCCAGAAAAGATTACATAGTACCACCATGGAACTGAATGGAAGTTGCCTCTACAGTATCTCATCTAGGGCTGTGGACACTCGCGCGCCTTATCGAAAGCCACATTTTTTGTTGACGGCGTTCTTCATAGTAATTTGGCCTAAAGCGTGCTGACGGGAGTAAGTTAACAGTTTTGAGATGTGTGTAGCTTGTGAAAAACGTGTTTTTAACATGCACCATGAAGATTAACAATCTTAATTTAGAAGGCTGTAGCATGGAACAGAGATGACGTGCCAAAGCTGTACAATTCTGTTTTTTTTACCAAGAAACCTACTAAGTCTTTACCTGTTTTTCTTACATTAGAAATATCTGCACCTTAGCTACTATCATAACATGGTAAAAATACAACAGCATCCTTTGAAAACTTTTGGGTTCATTATTGAGTCTACCCACGAAATGTTAAATCTACGTCGATATACAGGATGACCGGTCATAGGTATAAAGGCTTCAAAGCGTTGACTATATTATGCACATTATATACGAACGCATTTGTCACTAAAAAGTATCCTGTACTCAGGTACATATGTAAAATTTATAAAATAGAAGAAACGTGTGATCAAATAATAAAATGTTCGCATAAATATCCATTTTATTGGTACAGTTTTTTTCAAAATGATTCCATGTAATTAATTTCTGATACTGAGGTGCTACTTTTCGTCGATATATGGCAGGACATCTGTAATATAGATCAAGAATTCGATGTTCCAGGTCAATAACATTTGATTCAATATTTTAGTACATGTTTATTCATACATCCTGATCATCGATGGAGCAGAAATAAACCCTAAAGTGGTGTAGAAAGACGCTGCGTGGATAGAGAAAGAACACTAGAGCTCCACGGTCCGGTGGTTGTAGAACAGGACGTCATTTAGCCTTCATACCGTATTCCAGACGATCTGCCGATGTTTAGGCTATGCAGGGGCAAAATTGCTTGCGTCTTTATCATAATGGTGGGGACCTCCAGCTCTACCTTGAGAAGCGTTTTCGTAATTTTGACTACAAACATTAATATATAACTGTGGTGTTATAACATATTTATATTTCTCCGCACGACAAAAAATAAAGTGAACACTATGTTGACACCGCAACTTCATAAATTTACCAATTAGAGCGCCATCAACACCTTTACAAATATTCTAAATAATCTTTGGAATAACATATATGCACTGTGGCGCCCAATCTCTGGCAAATACGTCCAATTAATATATTAAACAAGGAAATTTAATATAGAGGGTATAGTAAGTTAGATTTAAAATAAACTCATTGCGGGCGTGAATTATAATTCATTATTATTCGAGCATAACAGCAAAATTACTTTTGACATCAATTCCTTAGTAAATTTTCGTTTTAAACATTACTTTGTGTCGCTGGAAAATCATGAACATCGAAATTGGTATATCCATATTATTATTTTTTAATCTAACATTCATAATTTTCGTGAAAATTCGATACAGGAACATATTTAAATATACCGTCTAGACCAGTGATTTCCATTTCAAAAATATATATCAACCTTCAAGTTATTGTTCCTTGTATCTGTATTATTTTTAATTTTTAAAATGATCAAAAGGTTAGATTGTTAGAAATTATGTCTAACATTTTCATTACAATATCTTTTATTGTCTAACAAAAGAAATGTACTACATAAAGGTTTGAGAATCACTGATCTTTACAGATATTTACATAGCTTATACATATATGGCCAAATTTACATATTTTACAAAAGATTTATTTCACGATGACATTGAGGATTGATTTAATACAAAAGGGTTATTAAAGGTAACTTCATTTTTGAAAAAAAACATTACCACTATGATTATTACCAGAGAATGAATATTAGAATGCATGTTTACATTAAATTCAAGTATTGGCTAATTGTAGATTGAACTTTCGTTTCAGAAAATTTTCTAAAATTAATGTAATCATAGAATGATAATGTAATGATATAATGATCTAATCATAGAATTCATAGCATCATATTCATCTATAATTAATTATATTAAAGTGCTGGCAATTATAGAATACATTTTGATATCTAAATTATTCCACAAAATTTTAACATCTCGAAAGTAAACATTTTTGTCAAAGCATTTTACGAATAGCCACGTACGTTCTACGTATGTAGATCATAAAAAAGGCCCTTTGTTAATTTCTCTTTTAATTAACATCGAAGCTAATGCCATAATTTATTAACACATATTACTTTAGACAGCCGGTTATCCTACTTCTGATTATTATATACATAATTTTATCTTAATCGTATTTTTCGAAATAGTCACAAAAATTAAAAATATTACTTGTACCAGTATATAAGCAAGTTTTCGTAGATTTCACTTTCAAATAATCGATACACTGGCTAAATATTATTATATTACTATTTTAGTAATTACACAAAATAAAATTACATGTTTATTTCCTAGATGATTTTAATTAAGAGATATACCCTTTCTCCCTATTAAAGCTTGCTTCTAGCAATAGACCAAAGGGAAAACAAGAAATATAAAACGTATGTGGACACGTACTAACATACAGACATCATATGTTGATTAATAACCACATATATTTACTATAAAAAACCTCGAAATAATAAAAGAGGTAACAATTAACATAGTAACAATACATACTGATATCAATAATCGATAAATATATATAGAAAACAATGTAAAAATAACACGAAATCAATTAATAGATATTCAATATTATCAACAGAGATCGGATGTTCGGATACATATTTACGGAAATGTTTAAGCGTTGGATTATTATCGAAAGCACTTTTATATTGAAAAATTCTAGAAGAATCCAAAAAAATCTTCATTACTTTATCTATCGTAGCAAATCATTAAAGCCGCCTTTGTTAGGAAATTTTCACAAAAAATATCACCTGAAATTTCACTTTTCTGAACCCCTAATTCCACCTCATTATAATTTCTTCAATGTTCATGGAAATATTGCGTCAAGCAAAACAAGTGATAACCACACAAACAGTTTGACTTTTTAATAATAATGATGTTTAAATGAATTATTAAATATACGAAGAAATAATTTCTTTATATTCAGAAAAGGAACCCTAGGAGAGTTTTTTTAGCTAAATGTCCTGTAATTTATTCAATCTGCATTCAAGTATCTCAGTGGGAATCGTTGCATTTACTTAGACCTCCAGTTCCCTTGTGTTACACTTAGCTTCACCTTCAGAACGAAGGTGTATTATGAATACCCTAATATAACAAAAAATATATTTCCTAGTTAGCGATCTCTGTTTATCACGTTTTCAATTTAGTATGCTAACTTGTAACAAGTGTTATAAAGTACTTTATTAGTGTTTTAATCTACGAAATTGATTTTTTATCAGGTTTTTCTAGTTCACAAAGGTTTGCTTCTTTACTGGGTGCTCGCAATTGCACAAACTTCGTGTAACTACAACATTAAGCGTACGTGTTACTAATTTATTATATTTAACAATTACAGCGTTTTTTTTCTTTTGTCAGTAACAGATGTCGCTATGTCAGGGCTTCCAAATGAGTGCAGGTACAGGTCAGCGGCAAGTGAGAAACGAGTTTTGATTTTTATAAGTAATAAACATACATTATTTTTGTGTTTATACTAAAGCATTTTTATTATTCGTTTTTACCGCCAAATAATAATGTTAATTTATATGAAAGATTGAGAAACCCTGACGATACTTCTCTACAGGCAATAATCGATTAATAAATCAAATAGCCACTTTATAGACACCAATATGTTTGTCCCAATCACTACTGTCCAATATTTCACCAAATGGTTAAGAACGCCCGCGTGCTTCCTGCGCGCCAATGCCCGCCTTATAACGTTGCCGCTAAGAACGTAAATTGCGCCTACATCGCAGTTAGCCTTCGGCGTCGGCGCTGGGTCACTGGCTGTTTGCTAGCTCATCCATGCGACATCTACAACATTACAAATAGAAATAATGATATAATTAGTTTATACACTAAAACTGGCAATAAGGGCAGAACAACCTATTTGCTGTTATAACCTGTCCATAAGAACCAACTCTAATGTATTGAAGCATTGAAGTATTCAATGGGGTTATATAGCATTCAAAACAAAATTGGGGCTGTGTTAGGACTTGCCCATTGGTTTCCTCTGTAAGTAGTAACGCCCGTTAGAAGGCTCTTGTCCTTTTTAGGGGGGGGGGGGGGATACCTCAATAGAAAATGGGAGTAGAGGAAGTGTCTGTGTGTTAAGGTGTTAAGGCTTGTCCACAGATTCCTACCGTATTGACACTAAAGTTCTTTATAGCGATGGTAGAGGTTTTAAAAGCAAGAAGAGGGAGGTAAATACTTCTATTTTCATGAAAAAACATTTTATCTAGTCTTTGAAAATGTTTATCTTATAATAAATAATTAGAAAAAAATGAAACGTTTTATTTGTTTATATTTAAGGGGGCGGTAGTTTATGAAAGGTTAAGAACCGATGGAACTTGTCTATAGGAGTTTGATTCTATATAATATAACGTAACATAAAATCTTTTACAGCTTCCCTTCTATCTATTTATGAGTTTATTTATTACTCGTCCCCCATCCCACTGTTCTTTACTAAGGCGTGGCCTATCGCTTTCGGCAGCGCTATGATAATTTATTAAAGTGAAAAATAAGTTTATTTACCTGACCGCCATTTCGGCAACCTCGAGACTTGGGTAGTCGAGTTCTTTGACAAGGCAGAGTACCGCGGACAATAGGTTCGAATTCTGGAAATAGAGAATGGCTTATTGATTTTTTTTTAAATTTGTTTAGTATATTGCCGTCGTCTTTTAAATTAACAGAATACATGTCTCGAAAACATCGTAATTTTTATTTTAGTCCATATTATTTATGCGCTAATTTTTTTATTACTTTTCAATTATATTTGCACATATATAATAATAAAAATAATTAGTTGTATTTAGGTCCCGTATAATTTACCTAAATATAATTACTACTTTAAATAATTAGCCGATCGGTATAAATAATTTCGATGAGGATTTATTTACATAGCGTGAAGATTTTACCATTGAGTACATACCAACCACTATAAGTTATTTTGTTTTATACTTATATATGTATCAGTTTTCGTTTTATTAATTAATTTATATAAAGAACATTAATAATTTCTACTTATATCTAGTTTCAAATTTAAAATGTCTAACAAATACTCACCCTAGTGACCGGTCGTCGCGTGAATCCGCGGTGCTCTGCCATTACCGCTGACGGGTACTCCCTCTCCCGCCTTTCTCTTTCCGATTCCCTCTCTCTCTCCCACTCACGCGCCTGGTACATCTCCGATCTGAAAGTCACATAGTAAAGTTTATTAATTGGGGCTTCAAACGTGCGTTTGATTAATTGGACAGTAGATAGGTGTCTACAAGGTGGACTAACAAAAGTCAAGGTCACCGGTAAATTGCTAGATGCAAGCAACGTAAGAGTGGTCATTACGACGATCTTTGAGATTCAATATGGGACGTATTACATCTCTTATTGACGTTAACATGAATTACACACATATTCGTATAATAAATGCCTCAGATTAAGAACAGGCGAATAAAGCTCAGCGGGACCATACATTTTAATTAACACTGAAATAGCATGGAAGAGAACATATCATTTCCAAGCAGTGCTATCTTCTTTGAAGTCATTAAGAGTTTAGTAGCCCCTAGCACATTAAAGATCTTTGACGATTTTTTTAGATCTACCAATAGGACAATCGTCGTTTTAGCCTATAGACGTCCAGTGAAAGTCATAGATCTTCCTGATATTTATGAGAAATATACCATAAGCGCTATGCTTAGCAGGCGGATTGGCTACCGCTGTGTTGTCTTATAGTACGGAGAGGACGCAGTTGCTCTTCCTCTGGAATCTTATGAGCAGTGACAATGCTTAATGTACGAATTAATGTACGAAGTGTGAATATCCATAAGACTATCCGGGGTGTCAAACCTATGATTGCTGAATGAAGTCTCAGTCCTCTACCGCTAATATAGGATATTGATCACTAAATGACGTACCTATCTGCCGAAGACACCGCGCCACTACAATGTCTCCAATCTCCATTCGAAGCGTATGAGTAATCCTGCAAAAATCATATGTAATAATTATGTTTTTAAGTATTCCGTCTATTGTCTATATATATTTTTACATCTAATTGATATTTATTATGCAAACATTTTTTAAAACACCGAAACAGGTTAACAAAGGAAAAAGATACCGTTGTAAGTCATAAAATAAAATATATCGAACTACCTGTCCACTTCCTTGAGAGTAGAATTACGTAAAGTCCCCTTTTAACTGCCCTCTAGTCGACAAAGACGTTTCGAAGTAATTAAATACGTTTTAAATTAGTTATTTTTATATTAATTAATAAAATAAGCATGATTAATCTGATAAAACTTTAAATGATATAGCCAACACATTACGAGACATATCACCGTAGTCAGTACAATATATTCAGACTATATATAAAGCCTCTAAAACCCAAGTGGTACTGTTTGCGTTCTACTGCAGAACAATAAAAGGAGATTTCATCGTGGAAGACGTAAAAAAGCAGGTTTCACTCCAGTAAAGATAAGCTGTGTGTGTATTTACTATGAAATACAGTATCGATAAGATTATATAATAGAATATAATGTATGATGTCGGACTAAATACATACCAACACGAGGTGTAAAATGACAAAAAAATGTGTTCATTTATTTAAATAAAAATTCAGTTTATTTTTATTAAAAAAATAGCCTATACTCATGCAAAAATTAAAAAAAAATAGTTCACTCCCGTTAAGAATGCTTTAAATAAACAATGTCTGTCACCGTAACCACGCACCGTAAAAAAAATCAGTTTTTTCCTAATTAGCCGTTTTAAAAGGTTCTGTTCAAATGTTGAAGACATTCTCTCTTTTCTGTTGGCGTCGACGCTATTAGCCTTAGTTACTACAGTTTTGTCAAAATGAATTCAAAATGAATTCGGAAACCGAGTGGACCGCGAACTTAAAATAAGGCATACTTTGAAACGCAACACAACATTGATCTCCACTTTTTAATCTGAACTGCTAAGTCGGCGGACAATGAGTCATTGCATTCTTAACGCTAACGAACTGTAATAAAATAAACAAACTTAAACTATCTCTAGCTTTCTGGTTGTAGAGATTGCTGACCACAAGGCGATAGGATTAGCAGCAATGAATTCAAACTATTACATCATCACGATGAAAGTGTATGTGCGCATGTGTGTGAGGGTATGCATGTGAACGTTACCTTAACATTGTGCGCGGACACAGAATGCCTCAATGAAGCGACGTCGGGCGAGCGTGGACGTGTGCGTGTCTGCAATACAAAGCCTATTATAATGAAAGCTTAATGGGATTTACGGCTCACATCTCAACATAAATAGCAAGGTTTTTATTAGTATGCGATGAGTTCATGGTAAATGATAGAAACATTGCAATAGAAATATCGAGCTTCGATGTTGATCTACAGATAAATGTATCAAGTTCACATGGTAATGATGAAAATAAGAGTTAAAATTTACCACGATTTCATATGTTGTCCGCCTTGTTCCACTGTTGGGACAAAGCTATTCCACTCACCTAGTGTCCTCGTAGTCCCAGCATATGTTAAGGTGATATGCCATAGTCTAACCCATATTACAAAGGATTAAAATAATAGTACCATGTACACATTCACACCGCTAGTTTTTCCTCTCCTCGTAGAAGATGCATTGCTAATGCTCACATATTCGTCTGAAAATGTTCCTTAAAAAACCATAGATATATAGAAACTCACTTCATAGTGTGAACTGGTCATAGCTGGATGCTCGTATCGTTCATCTGGTTCCGGGGAAGCCACGCGTCGTGTTGGCGAAAGAGGGCACTGCTGTTAGAAATTTTTATAACCTTAAAACTCAATTTTACTATCTTAAGTAATTATCCATACCTTAATTTTAGTTAAAAACGTTTTAAATATTACATATGATACTATATAAAAGCGTTTACTAAAAAAAATGTACCAATATTTTTAGATTACTGATTACATATATAATTCGCTTTATAAATGGTGCATAGAGGCATGCTATAGCTAGGATTGATACGTTCGATGAAGAAAATAAATTATTATAATATTAGCGTGATGCATTTTGAAGCAATTTGATTGTAATCGGTATACATCGTGTTCATATATTACTACATGTGCACGTTAGTTCAATGAATGAATGATTGAATGAAAAAGAAATGAATGAGAGCGGTACGAATAAATGAGACCAACTGACGCCTGACCATTATGATTATTTCCCAGCTAGGCTAATTTCTACGACTTAATAATACTATTATGTTGAGAAGACACGCAGAAGAACCAAGGTCACCGACGTACCTCAAAGTATTGTTCGTCTGAAGTGACAGTGGACGGGGCACATCGGTCATGCGGTGGAAAGTATCGGTTTTTATTATGATGATGAATGATGTTAGGAATATAAAACTTAATCTACATCCTTAGCTCCCAAAGTGGTCCAGGTGGATCCCCAGGGATCCACGGGAAGATCAACATTGATGTGACAAAAAATTGGGTTTTACAATACTAATAGCTGGTTAAAACTATATTTCATACTTTTGTACCTTTTAACCTTAACTATATCGTCGGTTAAACTAGTTGATGGTCTACCCAAGTCGTGTCTACCGGCTAGTGGTCGCCACTTCAGAACCTTTCGGCTTCACGAGCGATGATCTTCTTCTGTCACTTCAGACGGACAATTCCTTGAATTACTTTAATGACCTAAATTCTTCTTATGTCTGATCTGATCTTGTAACGATGCTCAAAGGATAATTTTCTCTATTTCTCTCTGGTTAACCTTCTTATTAAGGCCATCGTAAGCGACTAAGTCACGGATTCTAAGGTCATCACCAACAACACCCACTGGTCAAAGATCTTCGTCTTCAGGCATTGTGGTATTTTATACCTCAAAATTATTTACACTTATTTCTAAATTCAATGAATGTCTGTTAGACAAAGGCGATATGATGATTTGATAATGACAAACACGTGCCGTTAAAATAGGTGGGTAGTCACAAAAACAAACCTGATGGTTTTCAGAGCGCTGGGGCTCCGCAGCTGGCTCGGGGACTCCCTCGGTAGAACTGTCGCTGCCCTGCGCCCCAGGTTAGTAAATCGGCATGTTACTTCTATAGTCGCAGATTAACTTTGCGAGTTTTAACACAGAAAGCAGTACATCGATGTTGTAAATCACATCATAGTGTTAATGGTCACAATGGATGACTAAACGACAATTTACAATGGCATATATGTGTACATGCTATGCCTTTTATTATCTCTCCCAAAGAAACATGAAGATAGGTTTACAGAACTAAAAGGATTATAAAAGCTATAAATAAGACGGATTAGCAGATACAGTCACGCTCATCAACTTAGAACCCAAAATCTTGATAAAAATTACCAAAATTATTGTCACCAGAATTTTCATAAATGGATAATTGAAAACTGCTTTAAATAAGAGTTGTTTAAATTTCGATTGACGTCCACTGTTGGACAAGTTTATTAACAAACTAATGTTCTTGCTGGGATTCATGCTTCCTTCTAATTGTACATTATGCAAATTATAATTCACTTCACAAGCCCCATGTTGATTGATAGGTTAGGAAACTATTCCTTTAATATTTCATCAATTAAATAAGCATGTGAGCATTTAAGCTCACTAAGCGTTGTTAAATCGAATAAATAATGCTCTGTTTATTCCGCTATAACTAATAAAATAGCATTTTAAGAAAATTGTTAACGCTATAGAAAAATCATTGTTAAAGAAAATAATCGATGGCATTATGCATTATCATATGTAAAGTATAAATAAATATAAACATTAAAACGCCATAATATGTTAGGAATTCAATTCACATTCGTCATAATACATTGTTAACTCTTACATCCATACAGCACAATCAGACTAGACTACACAGGTAAAAACACAAAAACATAATTAAATAAACAATTAAATTACTTGCAAATCAAAATTAAGCATCACCATAAGCATTTCACGTCGCATGCTGCGCACAACGCAAATAAACTTAATTGAAATTAAACCTTATTTTTAACTTGACTGACTGCATTTCTGCTTCTCTCTTTTTGACACACCGTTTTCTTTAAATAAAAAAAATTTGGTATATAGGGAGTTTGACACTCAGACCGACGTCTGATTAAATGTGACGACTACCATAACATGAACTAATTCAGTTTTGTTCATTCTTGAAATTCTATCAATCATTCATTCATTTCATGTGACTCAAAAACATTCGCTTCTAACAGTATACAAAATAACGCATAAAATATCATGTCATATTAGAAAAAATACTGTAACATTCAAATTGTATATATTTTTAATGTATATATAATGTGCTTGGATAATATGAAATAATTACTTGTTCGTGCCTCTGGACTGGTCTTGCATAATAAGGTTCTGTTTCTCTCTCCGGACTTGATTCACAGGACCGCTGCCGTCTGTATTGCCCATATGTCTCTTGCTGAAATTTGCAATAGTTAAATATAAAGTTGAAAGTTGGAATACAGAATGCGTTTAGAACAAAGGATTGCCAAAATATCTTTTATATAACCAAATGTTAAACTGAAAATGACTATATAGAAAAGATTTTATTTAACATGCAAAAATTATCTATAATACTAGTAGTAACATATCTGTTTGCATGTGTATATTTATAAACACTTTTAACATGAGAAATGAAATATAAGTAGCATAAAATTGTTCATTTGAAACTCTTTGAAATGTGATTTGATGAAAAATGTTACACAATAACATGTACAGCAAGATGAACCTACAAGTCTATACAATCAACCCAAGTTTAAGACTAACCTCCCCATAACATGTTACCAACGATTCTGGAGTTATTCTGGCCACATCGTCCGCAAACAACCTGATAACTTTGTCAATCTCTGGTTGTAGGGAAAGTAGACGGTAAAAGACCATTAACTATCACCCGCTCGGTGATTTGATCGAGTCTGGACTCCATTTTATAGATAATAGTAAAGAAAGAGCACGTCATTGATTTCGTCATGTTTCAGAACTGACACAAGCTTCAGTAAGAAACAAGAAGAGACATTAGTACTGTATTGGATTCAAAGATCATAGCAATAAGAACTTCTTTGTACTAGTAATATATAAAAACGTATCTCTGTAGCTGTTTACTATAAATGTATTTTCACTTATTCACCTGTTGTGGATATCCTTCATCGTCAGAGTCGGGTATGTGGGCACCGCGTCGCTTCGCCTCTTGTACCTTGAAATAAGATATCATTTATAATAGATACTAGAATAATAGATACTAGATAGAAAGGTATAAGTTTTGGTGTACATACACCTTTTAAAAACTCGGAACAAATATTATTATTATTCACTCCAATACGGTCATGGTTATTTAAACTATTGAGTTTAAGTTTAACTTTTCATCTCGCTTGAAATCAAGTTATAACATCGATAGATCGAAAATGATCATGGTATCACTTAAACCTTGAGTATTCTTTTAAAAAATCAATGAACCTCACCTCTTCGGGCTGTACATTTACGTTGTCTAGTTTCTCTAGATTCGGTAGATTCCTCAGCACTGTCATTCTGTATCTGAAATCAAAATAACCGTTTATAACAACAATGTAGGCATTATATATTGAGGTTTTAACTATGTTCATCTATGAATAAAACACATTAAAGACTAATATAATAAATACCATTTAAAATTTTACTAAAAATTATTAATGCCAAATATTATATTTGACCCCAATGTGTACATAATAAATCCCCACGGGGCAGTAGCTGCTTCAGAGATTTAGAGGGGCTATTATGAAAAAAAAAAACTATCAATCTACTATACGGTTACTTCATCTAGCAGTATCAAATATTTATGTTATTATTAAAGCGCAAATAAACATTATAAGGGTTCTTGCAAAGGAAGGCGGTAGTCTATAAAACGTAAGGAACTAACTACGGGTCTAAACTTTTGATGAAAATAATATAGACTAATTGTTCCAGTACATTGCAGAGCAAACCACAAAGCCCGAAACAAATTTCATATTTTCTGTTTGCCATAAATGCAATCAAAAAATTTACTATTGGAACTATATATACTTGGATAAGAAATACAAAAAAAACGGTATACAACATATATTGGAAGAACTAGTGAACAGAAGGAGAAAGGGTGACTTACTCTGGATGCTGGGTGCATGGATTTTCGTCGAGCCAAAGGCTGGTGAGGTCCGGCAGATGCCTCAGGTGGCGTATCTCAGCCAGGTCGCGTATTTCATTCTTCCGTACATATAATTCTCGAAGCCGTCGGCAGCTGGCAAAATCGCCGAGTGTTCTAATCTTGTTCAAACTGAAAACAGTTATAAATTCGATTGTTTATTATCCTGGCTTGAGTAAATTATTTTTATTGAATAGCAGAAAATCATTTGTTGTTAATAACAGGTTAAAATCAGTGGTTTAAAAGTATAAGGAAGAACGTGACTTAAAAACGTCAATTTAAAACATGATATGGGTTAAGACAGGCACCAAACAGCTGACTAAACCTACAGCGTAAAGGATCATAATAACACTAACGATTGTCAATTTCTGGCAGAGAAGGCATCAAAAGAGGATAAATGTGTATTTATAAATAGGCTGTCAAGGTAGGTACCGTAGATAGTGCGTAAATATTAAAGACCGAATCAAGAGTGCAACTATTTGAAGACGAACAAAAGTAAACAACTTATCCCAGCGGATTGACGAATTGAATTAGTAGTGGGAAGGACAAATAGTCGAACATATAGCCGCAGGAGCCTTAAAGTTCTGGAGTGAAAATCATAGACTATCTATTGCGGCGTTGTGTGTCCATTCACAGTGTGGACAGAAGACTTTGTTAAGGTTTTTGGAAAACGCTAGGTGCAGGCTGCTTCTGATCCTATTGCAAATCTATGGAGGGGCTTCTATATCTAGCGGCGGATGTCCTACGAATGAAAAGATAAATATGATAATTTATAAGAAATCTTGGTTAGGGAATAATGCGAAGCTATATATAAAATACTGCTTTAACAAGCATAAAGAAGATACTGCAATTTGCCGCACAGACTGGGGAGTATTATACTGTGATGAAATTTTGAATTGACGCCTTTCACGTTTTTATTTTATTGTTATGAATAAAAGTATTTTTAATTCTTTACTTAGTATTATAATTACTTAACTTCATGTCCTTGGTTTATCTTGCTAACAATTGAGCAACTGTGTTCAAACCAGGTCATGTTTGAATTAACATATAAATCTATTACTTAGTTTATATGTTACTACATAAGTTATAAGGTGTCTATAAGTTGTAATAGTGAACGTGAGCTTGCCAGGCGCGAATGCTAATGATACAATATGTTGCGATGTCGCGTCACGTCCTTGCTAGAATTACAGCAAAGTTGTTTATCCTAGTTTAGTCTAGTTTATTATGGACATTAACTTTTTTTGCTTTTTAATTTAATTATACTTAATTAGGCACCAAATGTGGCTTTATGGAAAAAGGATGTGAATTAAGAATTCAAACGTCATTAAATATAGTCTTGGTGGTGAATATTTGCGTGATTATATAAATAATTTGCAGAAATTTATCACAAGGTATAATTAATAGCAGGACGGTCACCTTTTCGCTGGATCGACACAGTTATAAAAACGTTCTACACCACCCGTGAATTGCTCTATAAAACTCTCTTAAAACAAAAGCTTGGACAAAAATTTGTTCTTCGACATTAACATGATTAGCCAAGATTCTTAGTCATAAAAAAGACTGGAAATAAGAAATTGTCTGCTCATTCGCGTTAATGCCAATTGTGATCTATCCTAAGAATAAAAACGTAAACATTTTTTCTAGTCATTTAAAGCCCTTGGTATAGTCGAAGTTCCAGAACAGACTGTAACTTATAAGCCATATATACAATCCCTGCAATGTATCTTAAATCAATAAGTCCCTCGTCTAGACTTACTCTCTGAACTAGACCTTAGTCGCACTATATATATGCAACAAGGTATAGGTTGTTTAATATTGGCGATATAATTTTAGATTATATTTATAAAAGGATTTTCCTTATTAGCGGTGTCAAAGAATAATTATTTATTGTTGTAATTTGGCCTAAGACTATATCGAAAATAATTCATAATTTTAAGTTTTATTATCTATTTTAAAATAGTGTAGTTTATACTCTATTGTTATAGATTACGCAATTTATCTATAAATAAAGGAGATTTTAATCCATGTACTGACCCATCACTATATCTCTAGAACCAAAGGGTTAGAGTCTTGAAATTTGATAGACTAAATTGCCGTATAAAAACGTAACGTAATAAGAATCAAAACACAAAAGTACAGACGTTATTAAAATAGTTAGAACACAGGTTTCATACAAATATGTCAGAATATTACTTTCGGCTATTTATAAACTATCAAGAATGTGTCAAATAATTTGAAAAAGGCTGTTATTCAATACCACGTTAATCCGTGACATAACCTTGGGGCGCTCACCTATGTCAAAGCGAATTAATTCTGCTTGAATTATAATGCGTGAGATCTTAATTCGTTTAAGTACAAGGCGTCCAAAGAGACCTTATTTATATTTACACACACAAAAACGTGTTAAATGGTAGTCTAGCGGTAGGAATAAAAACAAAAAGAAGCAAAACCATCAGGCGTTAGTTTGTGCGCGGCCTTATTTAAACAGGATATTGTAACTTCTACATCCACAGCGGCTGGCGTAGCATTGGGCAACCCGGTGCCGGCGTGCGGTTGGGCAAGATGGGCCACGCTCTGTTTGGACACGGCCTAACTGCGCAATCGAGGAAGTGCATTTTATTCACTTTTTTCAATATGTACTTAATTTAACATCTTTTGCAACTAAACTTGTGCTGGACATATATTATTAGATATTTCGAAAGGTGGTTTTACGATTATACCGCTTTAACACAAACGAGAAGTCGAAACGGATATTTTTGTGGTTAACAGGTACTTATTATACACACTGTTGTATGTTACATGTATTATATACATGGTATTTATTTACTATGCAATGTTTTAAAAGTGCGCATTTAATGTTTCTTTTTTTATATAAAAAAATCAAGAAGACTGACACTTGTCGCCTGATGGTATGATATACATAAGGTTTAGCAATAGAAAAAAGACAAGCTTGCTCCTTTCTCTAAGGCTTCATAAAATTGTGAAACTCTTTTGTAGGCAACTGTGTTCGATTATCTAACAACCTCCCGTGTATATATATAGTATTTATTAATGTCAATATATTGCTATCCTGAAGGATTTTGCGGCTTCAGAACCGAATCCGAAGCACTGAAGGGTCCACGCACTGAACGAAATGAATGAAATGAACTAGCCCGATATCGCTGTTTGAACGAAGATGTTCGCACGAAGGTAGACAATACACGTGCGAGTGTATAATGTAATGAGTTAAGTTTCCAAAGTGTGATGAAATCGAGGACTACTTGACAATCGAAGGTGGGAAGCGGGTCCGAACTCGCCCCTGCTGTGAGCGGGGATGGATTAGCTGTCCCCGGAAGCGAAGCGGTTTGTGAACTATGTGCTTTACACAAGTCGTCGCGTTTTACATAACAAAACCAAACATCACCCACCACGCCACAACACCCGTTTTTAGTGAGCGGCCGCCCGCTCCCTAACCGCGAACAGCGTAGGCGAACTGTGGTTGGATCCGGATCCCTCTTCGGCTCGCCTATGGTCCACGCTGCTGTCCTAACCCGCAAGCACACTCCATCATCACACCACGTCAAAGCTCTACCGCGATGAGCCTTAGCAACGTGCGAGCGTCCCCGTGCTACTGGTAGGCGCCCTACCAGCTTTAGTTTTTAAATCTAGTTCACGGACCCTTTTGCTTCGTGAACTCAGTACCGATGAAGCTGTAAAATCCTTAGGGCTAACAGCACTAACATCAGCAGAACACTATTAATTATATCAGTCGATAATAAATAAATTAATATGACAACACAACAAATACAAAGTATTTATGATGTGATATACTTGAACAAAGCAGTGATTCTGTTAACGTAATCAAAATATAGAAAAACGATTTCTCTTTTATTCGCTTAAATCTGGTAACAAGCTTATGAGATTCGAAGTTAATCCGGGCGTCGCACAGCGGATTGCACTACGGATGTGAATCACTACAGTTTATATGCAGTAATTAATGAAGTGAACAGGCTTCGTCCCGACTATCCGCTGTTGAATAATGCTGGGCCTAGCAACCTAACCTAACCTAACCTAAATCACATACTGTGACAATACTGTGATAACTGGCATGAGTTAAATGTCATAAGTTAAAAGAATAAAACTAAGTAACAGTAAATAAATAAATTGAAAACTGTAAAAAAGCAACACAGGAGGAACGATGAAGGATAAGAGGCAAGGAATAAAAGGTAAAGGAATGAATATGAATGGAAGATACTGTGACGGATAAAAAAAAAGAATGAGTGGGAGATACTAAGAAGGATATAAGAGGAGTGAGATAATAAAAAACGAATGTGAATAAATGACGAAGTAAATCACCCTATATAAATGGGATATGTAACACTAGTTGTTTTTTTTTTCTATTGGAATACGACAGACCAATAACTTATCGCGGTACAATAGCTGTAGGGACAGATAGTAAAAAAAATAATGAAATTTAATATGTAGTAATCCGAATTTTGACCTCTTATTACGTATTGCGTTATGTGTTATCTCTAGGACCATTGATGTTGAGATAGGGTGAACCATTAGTTGACAGCAAATAAGCTATAAATTTACTTCTTAAAGCATTTACGCTTATAACCAATCATGTCGTGCATCTGAAATGATGATGATTTGAATAACAGACTATGCCTATAGCGCTTTAAGTACACCGTTATAAAATGTGTTAATGAATATGTAATTTATGTAATTAAACACCACTCAACGGCTCTTTTCTTTAAAAACTTTTTAAAAGTCTCAACATTACAAAACCTTGTTAAAAACTCAAAGTAGGTAGTGTTCTGACGGTCACGGCTATAGACAGTAATAACAGGCCAGTCGGCAGTAACGAGCGATTCATAACGATTGTTTAATTTGCGCATCCTTTCGCCGAACGACAATGACCTGAGAATAAGTAGGCGTCTACTTCGCACTTATGAAAATTGTTCGTTCATTTTGTATTGGTTAACCCGGTAGATTCGGTTATCCTGCTAATATAACATGAGTTCACAGACTTGTATATTATTAAAAAAATAACAACTGAAATAAAAATAGAACAAAAATATTTTAATTTTTTTTTTATTTAAATGTTTATGGTATGATCTCTTACACGGTATAAAAGTTAAATGATCCCAAAACCACCTCACATCGAGTCAAAATAACAGGGATAGCTCCAAAACCTTCTCAGTCAAGATATATACTACATACTAATTTTAACGCTGATCGATAAAATACTCTAAGTGAAACATTTGTAAAAATACACACATTTTCTTTTACATACAAAATGTCCCATAAATCAACGTCAAGAAAAAAAAAGTAACGTAGTTGATAACACCTCTAAAATTAATTTAAAATAAAACATTTTTAACACGGTACGAAAAAGACTGACGTATTAATAATTATGTAGTGAGAACATTGTTTGATTTAAAGTGCCGTTCGCTTTACAATCAGGTCGCTGCAGTATGAGTTTTTTTGTGGTTTACTATTCAAATATAGTAAAAAAAATAGGTAAGTAAAGGTTTATGGTCATAATAAAGGATAGAACATCACACCGTGCTGACTTCATTGGTATCTAAAAGAAAAAAAAATTAAAAAAAGGAACTTGACAAAAATGTTTTATTTCATTTTCTAGGTAACCTTATCACCATATTCCAGCTTGACATTGGTTTATGGAGCAACCTGTAGGTTAGTCTAAATTAGAAAAATACTTTAAAAATAACTAATATATAACAACTGGTTTTCAATACCGTGGAAATGATAAATGATATACCACACCTATTAAGAATCACAACCCAGTTTTGTATAACAAAATCGTACACAGTATTATGTTTGCGTTCGCTACCTTGACATGTAAGATAATACGTCTTATTAGCCTAGTAATTTTATTAGCCACGAGGTCCTTTAAATATATACATAGTTGCCTTGTTTGGCTGCAAAAACTGCCGTTTTTTCTTATCAACCTAGACGACCTACATAGACCTAAAAGACTGATCACTTTATACTTGTTAAATATAGTCAATCAAGCTAATTATTTTTGATTAACTACATCGTTACGAAAACTCTAGCAACGTACTAAATAGATAAGACATTTTGTAAATAACTAATAGATTCAGGCGTTATCTCGCGGAAGTCCACCCTAACTTAGAAAGGAAGTAGTATATAGCTACTTCCGCTATGCAGCAGTAGTCGTGCAATGAAGTTTACCGCCCGCCAGCTCGCTGACAAATGCGCGTGCGGTTAAAAATGCGAAACACAACTACTACCGTTAATCTATTCTACACGTGTTTCACCCATCCACGGGGCATCCTCAGGAGATGTTAGACTAACATCAACAGCTGCATAAGTGTAAATAATTCAAAAACCAGTCATCACTCTGAAAAACGACAGGACAAGAAAAGTCTGTAACTTAGAACTTTTGTCTATCAAAGCACCCTAGCATTAATAGTAGTTGTTATAAATAGAGAATTATAAAACAATATATATTGTCTATAAAAGTGCATTATATAATAAAAGAAAATAGAAAAGCAGTTTTATTTGTTATTGTAGTTGCTATAATTAATTTATTTTTCGTGATACACTACTCAGCCTCTTATTCTTTTCGTCATTTCATCCTCCAAAGATATCTATGGGGGGACAAACCATAATCGGCGCTTTGCAGGCGAGTTGGCAGTGCACGCTACTGCCCGTCATCTGGAAACTTATTTGTGAGCAGTGGTAATTCTATATAATTAATGCACAAAGTAAATTATATATAACATTGTACCCGGGGGATCGAACCTTCTACCTAGAATCGTTAGTCTCAGTCCTCTATCGTTGGGCTACTACTACTCGCTTAAACTTAATCAGTAATGTCTCTTGATTAATTTGGAGCATACGTGTTCTGAGCATATTTCCATATATATATATAATACATTTTTATAAGAAATTAAATAAAATAAAAACGGTGTTCTATAAAAACGACATATAAAGTTTATAATCTCAAATGTTATAAGCAGTACTTCGCGGTACATTATTTTTTTCAACCTTCGAATTCAGAATTAATTATTTGCTATATTTTTTTTAATATTACAATACATTTATTATTCACCATCACCACGTACATACATGTAACAAAAAAGTATGCATATACCTATATCTTCCGCAACTCGTTTATAATTTGTCCTTGCTTTCTAAATATATTGTATTAGCAGCAATTGTTATTGTACCAGCTACTAGAACATACATATTCTCTCTAAACACTGTCGGATACGCATTTAGAAATGCGTTTTCTAACTATTGTATAATGTACCGTTAAAATATAGTGTACATTTTGAAGTACTTTAAATGTACATTACATAAGTCACTCTGACCGGGTGTATCATCTAAAATATACAAACATTAATATCATCGAGGCTTCTTTACCGCAATCGTGACTCTTTCGGACTTCTGTTTACCTTTCACCGCTCTCTCTGGCACTTATTCGAAAGCAGAGTACATCGCATTACTGCAATGTAATGGTTACTAAACATAACAGTCGCTGAAGAGATTTCGACTTAAAATATTTTATTACATTATAGTCATTGATGGCGTCAGATGCTATTGTAAACGAATAATTTAATTAAAAAAGTGTTTACATTTCGTTAACGCAAAATAATAAACCAACGCGTTTTTGTCTGCTTATACGAATAATGCTTTAATATTTTGTTCGTATTCATTTGCTATATGTTTGTCTCTTTTCAGCACATAGATTCCAGCTGCAAGGCATAGGTTTTCCCTAAATATATCTATAGGGAATATACCATAATCACGACGTTTCGCGATCAGTGTGGTATAACGTGGCAATCCTATATAATTAATCCACAGTGTGAATAATATAAGATTGCATCTAAAGAATCGAACCCGCGACCTATGATTGAAAATCCCAGTTCTCTACAGCTGGGCTACCACTCCTCAATAAAACTGTTTATGTAAGATGTCACTAGTTAGTAATTATTAGGGGGACCGGAAAGTAACGGGTCGACATATTTTATAGAAATACCGATTGATTTTTACCGCTCCGGCATTGAGAATTTGTATAACTAGATGGCAAAAGGTTGTTAACGAAGATGAATTTATTGTTGATTAGAAATAAAAACTTGTAAAAATGTTTTCGTGTGAATGTAACTTAAGAAAACGACATAACTTTCTATTCCTCCTAATATACACAAAAAGCAATAAGTATGCTTCTCTTCTCTTGTTAGTCATGTAGTCCAAAAAAGTTCGTTTTTAATAAACGTTATTATATCTGTCCCTGTACTTTAGAATATATACTAGTTGGAACGCTGTAACTTTAAACAATGCCTATAGATGTCGCTAGTAGTCAATAGCCTCGTGTCGTTATCATCTATGGCGGGTAGTTGCACAAAAGGGCGCCTTTTGGTGGCCAAGTTTCTTTGCCCCGACTTCTTTTTTAAAACGTTATACAAAACAGTATTTTTAACTTATTTAATTTATTAAACGTTGATTTTGAGACTCTAAGCTAATACTTGCTAGAACAGCAATACCACCGGAGCCTAATTCAGAACTGACTCCATTACCATCTGATATCTCCTTGCGTTGTTCAGTTGATTTGCTTGGAGAGCACCTCGGATGTTGTTTTGCACTCGTCAAAGAAAAGTCTAAATAAATATATGTTATCTCTTGTCTAGCTTGCGCATTTATTTGCAATAATGCGTCTGTTTCATTTATAACTAGGTTGAGTCTGCAATCATTTGATAAACTACAAGTAATTCAAATACGACGTAATTAATACTTTTTGGTATATGTATCATAAATTAAAAATTATCTTTTTAGTGGTACGCGATTATTTTCTTTTGTGTTTACACTATGTACATTTATAACATCTCATAAACATATAAAGCAGGTATGTTGTTACAATTTCATTATCGTGTTGATAAATGAGCACATAAATTATATTTATTGGTACTCATCGGAGTAGATATACATTTCTTGTTATCACGTGGTCTCCGCGTGTCGAAGTAAACGTCTGTTTAACGAAGGTTTATTTTTCAGAGCGGTAATGAATTACACACGAGATGTATCTATATGTAGTTTTTAATTTAATTGTTACATAATTTTCAAGATATAATATGATGTTGATTGGTTAATGCAAAGGCTTCAAGGGGAGAATATACAGCTTGTTTCTTAGCAAAAGACTTTAATGCTACATTAAATTATAATAATAATTACCCAATATAAAATGATCACCGTTATGTCAGGTTACATTCATTTATTTTATCTATTGTAATACGACATGCCAATACCTTCTGGCAGTACAGTCTGCTGAGATAGATGGTAAACAATAACTAATTTAAATATATATTAGGGGGACCGGAAAGTAATGCCGCTCTCTTAAGTTAAATTAAAACAAGTTTTTTTTTCCAATCAACCATATAACCTTCGTTATCAAAAACCCTTTGGTATCTAGTATACAAATTTTCAATGCCGGAGCGGTAAAAATCAAACGGTTTTTCTGTAAAATGTGTTGACATATCTTTCCGGTCCACTTAATAATAATAAGAATTTTTAAACTTCTTATTATATTATTATTACGTTATTATATAGAGTGTACCATACATCAAATGAGCTATACATTCACCCCTTTAAAGTTTAACACCAATAAGCAATTAATTTGTATGTGCTTGTACCATAGGAAAGTAATATTTATTTTTCATGTGCTGGTATTATTGACTAAATTGGTGGCGCCGTGTTACAAGGATAGGCGACGAAACCAATACGTTCGTTGCGACGCAATGCGGCAGCCGGGTTGTGACGGCTCCTTCAACCGGAACCAAGATTACTTTTGCTTCCGTATTCGTCGTTACACTTAAATCATATAATTATATTCAAATTTAACCAATTTACGATCTCTGCAATATTTTACTTCAGTTTTACCTTTTGAAGAAATGAATGCATACTTTTACTAAATTTATTTATTAATTTTATTAACGATCCATTATAACTTTTAATGATTATTTCTGTACCTTATGAAAAGAATGCAAAGGAGCACCGCCGTAATGGCATCCTTCAACTTAAAGCTACGAGCATTCCAAACGCACCCTTATTTGTCAAGTACACCCAGCAAATCTTCATGGCATCGTCAACTAAATTCTGCTCGACGTGACATCACTAATTGGGACTGTGAATACATTTACTATGCTACTGGTTCATAGCGAAATGCACAAAATCGGTAGACCTCTAATTTTCTCCTGGTTTTAATCGACTGAAGGAAGTGGGTGCCACGTTCAGCAGTGGACGTCGTACGACTGAAACGATGACGCTTCAGCCCATAGACACCCACTGTAAGGCCTGTCCTAAAGATATCAGTAGAGAGATATACCATAATCGCCACGCTAGGCAGGCAGGTTGGCGATCGCTGTGTGGTATTATGGTACACGGAGGACATTGCTGCCTATCCTTAAAAAACTTTTTTTGTGATTAGTGGCAATCCTATTTAATTACTAAAGTGTGCATTATATAAAATTTTTCCCCGGGAAGCGAACCAGTGACCAACGATCAAAAGTCTCAGTCCTCCACCTTTGGGCTGCCTGGTGATAATGACCCTAATATAATATTCCAATTCAAATAAAAAAAACAAGGTTCGCAATTACTGACGTTAACGATTAGACCATTGACGCATTTGCACAGGTGATACATAAGCTAAAGCAAATAACATTACGCATAACAAAGACACGGACATTGCAAAGTAGACTTGAAGAGACAAATATGCCTTTAAGGTATACATAATTTTGCATAGACATTCAAACAGAGTTAATTGCGTAATTAAATGTATAAATTATTTATTTGTTACAAAGAATTCTCAGATAGTGTATCACATTAGAATTTACATAGTGATTATAAAGTAGTACATGCGAAGTACATACATTATTCATATATGAGATAATAACGAAGTGTAATAAAACAGGGGCGGCCAAGCTCTTTGATAGTGATAGCCATTTTAAGAAATTTAAATTTTTTTGTGAACCGCAATTGAATACGCGTTTAAAACATATATATTGAAATTACATAAACAAAAAGTGTGTATTGAAGTTAGATATAATGGCACATGTATATGACAGCACTCCTAATAATACTTACGATGCCGGTTAGTTAATTATGATCGGCGTTTGGGTTTCGCTAATTTTAAGGTGGAATAATAATAATAATTATTCACACCAGTAATTTGTTTCGATTTCCCAAGAGCTTACATAGGTAATATAAATTTGAATAAAGAATTAGTTCGTCAATCAATCGAAGCCAAAAATAATCGTTCAAAGAGCAGCATGTGGCTCGCGAGGTGTAGTTTGGCCACCCTTGATATATAACCTTACGTTCTTTTGTCATTGATATGCCTATTTAACATTTAAAACTTCACTAGATTTAAAGTAACCGAATTCTGAAAACACTTATCTCAGACTTAGTAACAATAAGTTTGTGGGTTTTTGTGGAACATCAAATCAGGCCATTACAATATCACGTTTTGGCAGCCTGCCAAGGTTTAAGATTGCTTACGCGAACGGTTCGGGACGACTTCGCGTTTCATTGGCAAGCTCACAGTCGCTCTACGAGCCGCGGAGAGAGTTATACTCGGGATTCCTCTGTGAGGTCGAATCAGGAATGAGTACATTTCCGTAGACAACCGATAGTAACCGAAATCTTTTTTTTTTTCAGCCGATGAACGCCCATTGTGAGGCATAGGATTCCCTCAAGACCGCCACAGCGACCGCATCGTGCGCTTACCGCTTCCAGCGACTTCTCGCGACCTAAACTATATCGTAGGTCCACATAGTAAAGTGCATTAATAGCGGATTGGCAAATTGAAGAAACCGTGAGCTGGCCACATAGCTCATAGAACTGATGGATACCGAAGCCTAAAGGTTTTGGGACACACCACACACTGGAAAGACGTCCTGAAGGATGTCCACCTACAATATAGATAGTAGACCTTATTATGGTCGTCGAAAGCTACTAGATAAAGGCGGCTTTTAACCCGAACAACTGGAAATTTATAAATGAGGCTTATGTAAAACAGTGTACAAATTACAACTGAAATGATAATAATTACACAGACGTTTCTTGTTGTGACAACGAATCTTTGAGATGAAGAGAACCTCGGGTTGAACTGAAGAGGTTAAAAATTCGTCTCGACCGAAAACATATAAACATACAATCTATCAATTGCTACATTGACATTGTGAACTACTTACCTAAAAGCTAAAACTTCAACGTTGGGCATCCGCCGTAGAAGGGTCACGTCCGCTAGCTCAGCACCCCTGTTGACAAAGTAAAACATTTATAACGTGACTTTATGCAAGTAGATTTAAAAATACAATAAATATATAATTGAATATATATAATCATCATATCAGCCGCTAGACGCCCACTGCAGGGCTCGATCTCCCCACTCGAGAATTATTAGTCCCTAACGGCTGCTTTTGTAACGGCTTCCTAACGGCTGTCTTATGTAATAAAAAATTTAACAGTTTTAAAAATATATAGTTAAATCTTGACGACAAAATACAGTTTAAAGGTATTAATATATGTTATAACTCTAAAAACAATCGAAATTATTCCCTAAAAAAATTCTAAATATCTATTATAGAAAAACCTTTTATTCCGCAGATTAATCTAACCGTGGTCCAGTATAAGCCTACACAAATAGAGCTTAGGCGACAACTATGTTTGCTGAAATAATAGAAAATATTTAGAACTATTGCGAAGACGCATTTTAAAATCATATTTTCTTACAAAGCACTTAAGCATTTTAGTCGATTATTTGCAATTTCGAAAGCAAACTAAATAATTCAGCATTTTCATGACAATTGTTTTTTTTGTTTCAACATTGTTTTAACATCACTGTTCATCTTCAATTTTTTTTAAATTATCCTTGAATTCAAAAATCCAAATGTAAAAAAATGCGTATGACTTGATAACATACTCTTTTAAAGAGCTTACGGGGATGGCTGCGTTTTGCAATGGGCGTCTATCGACCGGTATGATGATGCATTAAAAATATAACTATATTTTCCTAACAATTTACATTAACCACTGCAAGTCATAGGCTTTCCCCAAAGATCGCCATGACGATCGATCTTTTCACGTTTAGCGACTTCTTGCGACTTTGACTATGACTATTGTGGGGCCTAATCACCAGCTCGTGGTCGCCACTCGAGAACCTATCATTCTTAATAACCTTTTGGTTGCACGAACCATTAAAACGACACAAAGAATTATTTTCATTCAAATCTCAGTAAAATGACGAAGTGTGGAATGTGATAGACGGTGAGACACGCCAAGGCCGTTCGCGGTGTTCGTACAAAGCGGTGTTGTTTGTTCATCATTCGATGCGCGTGCGCAGGCCGCGGGCATACGTGCGCTGCGGCCATTATGTCAGCGCTTGTAACTGTTGCGCGTGGTTAGTGACGGACAAAACATGCTTCCATCGTATTGTTAGAGTAAGGTTCAATGATTTTTAAATAAATGGCAAAGTTTTATGAAACGGTATAAAATATAAAGCACAGGTTAAAAATAATATGTTAAGGCTCCTATGCCTTTTAAAATAGATCAATTACTTAAATGTGCACCACTGGGCGTATATTATTGCCATAAACATAATTATTACGATTCTGAGAGATAAGTTTCTGAAGAAAAAAACTCTTCATCGCTCAGGTCATTCGCTGCGAGAATCGTAAACAAGGAAATTCGCAGAAGAACCTAGATCACTGACGTTGCTCGAAGAATTGCTCGTCTAAAGTGGCAGTAGATAGAGCACATCGCTCGTAAAACCGACGACTATTGGGACCAAAAGATTGCTCGTGTTGCGACCACGAGCCGGTAGTCGAGGTGTGGGTAGGAAGGACTCCCACTATGTGAACCAACGAAATGGTCAAAGTCGCGGAATATCACTGGATGCGGGCAGCGAAAGATCGGTCTATAGGCTGACTTGATGATGGTGAAGATGAAGCTCAAACGTTGATGAAGACGTGGCTCACATGGCTATATGTTTTAAAAGTCTGGTGTAGCAAGGATGCTTTTCTTTGTGTGGTTTTAATTGTTGTTTAAAGTAAGTATTTGTGCATCTTAAATGTATACACTATTCATATTTACAGTTCGTTGTCCGTTGGCTTTAAGAATGCAGTGAATCATCATTGTCCGGCATAGCCACGCGACGTAACCAATACAATCGTTCCTAATTACCCATTCCATTCGAAAGTATTGCCTTCAACTGATTCCTTTGAACTTGAGTTTTTCAATAAGTATGAATACAGTCGTGATTCACTGCATTGTTATCATCGAAGGAGAGTAGTCGTTTAAAAGCATAGATATGATGTTTCCTAGCTTTTAATCATTAAATATTATGTATAAAAGAGTGGTGGTAGCTTAGCGGTTAAGATCGGCGAGATACAGACTTGATCACACAAGGTTTTCCAATTTTTTTGTGGACCGCACTCTCAATGCTGCCCAAGTGGCGTTTGCAGACTCCACTAGTTAAAGGGTACGAGGCGAAGAAGGCAGCTAGCCTAAGCTCTCTTTTAAGGGGTAGGAGAGCTCGGCTCGGGCCACTGCTTACTGCTATTTTACTGGATTGTCTGATCTGATGAATTTCTGATTGCCATTTTAATTTTTGAGCGTTTCGAATGAATTATTTATCAGTTCCGCTGTTAATAAACTAATGAGTTAAATTCGAAAGATAAATAACATCAGCTCTGTCTTTCTGCAGAGACTAACTAGTCTAAAAAGTGTCATAGAAAAAAGTCTAATTGATGGAACTCCATCAATTAGACTTTTTTCTATGACATTAAAAGTCCCGCACAACAATGATTTACAGTTTTCATATTATATCTGTTGTTTGACGGAAAATTTTTATAAAGTACTCAACAGCTCCACAGTGTCAGGAATGTCTGGATCTAAGTCAAAGTGTAGTTAACTTTTTTATGTATCTAATTAAGTCACTAATGCAGGACAACCCTCATACAGCAAGGCTTACTTCCACCTGTAACAATTAGCACAGAATGCTTGATCTGAATATTTTTCATGACCGGATCACGTCATTCAACAAAAACTTCCGGCGCTGACATATTTCATATTATTAATTTTTTTGTTCTATTTTTAATTTTTCCTGTAGTTTTAATTAGGGTTATATTTTCTTGTTCCTAATTTAAACGAAGATGTATGTCATTAGTTATAAACACAGGAGGGTTCCTAGAAATCAATGCATAGACTAAATAATAGATAACGTGCAATTCTTAGAGATGTAGCTTATAAAACAAGCTGTATTAAAGAATGTATAAACATCCGACGTCCTGAGAATAATAGGTGGACAACTTGAAGTACATCAGATGAAGCTGAGGGGACCCTTCGTTAGACTTACAGAAATTAAAAACTGACTTTTAGGAATCTCTTTTCAAGTAAAAGAGAACAGAAATTGCCTCTCGATTACTAAGGGTGCCGGAAAGTAATGTCGAATCTGTCGATATATTTTACAGAAAAACCGATTGATTTGAACGACAAATTTGAATGACAAAAGATTATTGATAACGAAGGTGAATATATTGTTGATTAGAAATAAAAACTTGCTAAAAATGTAGTCGCGTGAATTTGTGAAGAAGGGGACATTACTTTCCGGTCCCCCTAATAATTAAGTTAAATACATTTAAATTTTAAAACTCTAGTGTTTTTTTTTCCGTTGTTTCTCGCTCCTATTTACGCTTTTGATGTCCCTTAAATATAAAACCAAAAATAACTTAGATACTATGTCCACAAGTTCGTGATGTCTATTACGTTGATAGAATATATTAAGGAGTATCGGTATTCAGTTCGCTTCGCGTACATAACTTACAAACATGCACGCTCGACATAGCCAACAGATTTACGTTTTAAGGCATGCCGTTCATCGTTCTCTTGTATTAAAATATTGGCTTCAGAATCTGATGTATTGAAAGCTTTAGAAAAGCACTACAATTTTATGTACATATAGTATATATAAGTAGATTACAAAACCAAAGTCCCGACTAAATTTATAATGAGTTTTTGTTTAGATCAGGACACGTTTGTGAGTCCTTGTAGCTTTGTGTATGTGAATGTCATAAAATACGAGCTCAATCTAACACTATTTTCTATTAAATTTTTGTTAAAATTCTGACTTTTTTTTTTTGAAAATGATAGATATAATTAATTTTAACGGCTCATATACTCATATTTTATATAAAAACTTCACCAGAGTTATTACTATTGAGAAGTATTACTCCTTCAAAAAGCTCCTTAATTTTTTTTCTTTTCAGCCGATGGACGCCCAATGCAAGGCACAGGGTTCCCGATCCGAACCACGATAAACGGTTTTGTCGTTGCCCGCATCCAACCTTAACGATATCGTCGATCCACCTAATAGAGCCCCACGCCGCATCTACCAGCTCGTGGTCATCATTTATTCCTATGTCCCCAAGATGGAGCAGAGAGCGTCCACATTACGTCGCCATCCCGAACGGTCTTGAGCCTCGCGCTTTATTTCGCTACACGTCATGCTAACTATACTTCTGCAGTGATCGTCCTTGAGGATTCCATTCTAGGGCTTGCCTCGGTATGTGATCAGGGTTTCTTCGAAGCGTGTGGCCTATCTAGTTCCACTTGCGGCGTTTGATTTGCTGTTCGAATCGGCTCGTGGTCGCCACTCAAGCATTTTTGGGCCCCAACGGTGAAGGGTTGCACAAGCGATACGCCCCACCCACGGCCACTTCAAACAAGCAACTCTTCGAGCTACGTACGAGCATAGCTCTCACCAATACTATCTGAGTGACCTTCAGCCTTCTTTTAAGTGCCACCGTAAACAACTATGTCTTGGATCCGTAAGCTATCACCGACAATACACACTGGCGAAAGACCTTTGTCTTTAGGCATTGCAATATTTTAGAAGATGTTTTGTAGTTTTCCTAACGCTTACCATAATAGTTAAGCATAAATTAAAACTAAGGCACGTGTGGTAATACATCGTAATAGTCATAGTTCAGCGAACAATAGTGGTTCAAATAGCGACAGGAATTAATTGCTTCTTTATGGTGGTTCTATCAAATATACAACTATCAATGACAATAATTGATGAATGAACTAACGTTGGAATTTAAAATAGAATGTTTAGTAGTCCTTGAAGTTATTGAACGGAATGAAAAGAAGCCGTAAACAACTCGACAAATAAATTATGGGCATATGACTAAGACAAATTTTGATTGCGACATACACGTAGTGGCACAAACAGTTGTTTTTTTCTTTTTGATATGACGTAACAGTCAGGTGTTATTTACCTGATGATACGTAAAGTTTATTTATAGAGGCAAAGTCATTCCTATACACATGACTATTCTGAAATTAAATAACTATTTTTGTTAAGTACGAAGTTATATGATCTTTGCCCGTAAGCATTAAAAGACGAACCGATTTTGAAGTGTTAGTAACTTACTTAGACTTCTACAACAATTAACCTCCCTCGGGAAGACCGTAACAGTCGAAAATTTGCAAGTTCACTAAGCTTAGATCGCTCAGATGAAATCTCTTTAGAGTGGCTGAGTGTAATGGCATCCGAGAACTTTTTAATTCGAGATTCCTCGATAAGGTCGGACCCAGGGTTAATCGGTTGATATCCTCCAATTATCATGAGCTATTTTAAAGCTAACATTACTTACTCATCACACAAACATCCTATAAGTTACACCAGACGATCTTTTTATAATTGTTAGAAGATGCCGAATGCACGCCGCTTCTAACAGGTATTAAAAATAATGGGTGAGGAATATGTCCAAAGGAGAACCTCATACGGCCGAAGTGGTGATGCTGAGATAATGTTAGCGCAATGATATGGTAGACGAAACTCCCGCAACATTTCTGTGCACGCCGGACGACTTGGCATCTAAGTTATTTGTTTAAGCTGAGCATGAACACATTATGACATAACCTTCCAACACATATAATTCATGTGGTTTGTATCTTATAAGACAACCCTATCAGGATCTTACACAAAGTTTATAATAACTTTCTACTTTGTAGCACGAAGCTATTGTTATTAAAATATCAAAGACGTCGTTGTGTGGGATGCTGTTTGCCGTTGAGCCGCCCTCTCGAAAATAGAATTTGAGTATGACGAAATTTCTTATGAAATAGTCTCCATTTTGAATCCGACTGGTTTGTACCAATGTATTTAGAATTTCGACCAATTTGATACAATAGTTGCTTAACAGAAAATGTAGGACAAGGTGTGTAAAAGGTGACTAAAGAATCGGAATTAAAATTAGAAATCCACCCTAGACAAAGCGAACAATCGTCGACCAATCAAAATTACTTCGCGACTGACCTGTTAGCCACACCTGGTATAGTCTATAGCAGAGGTGGGAGCAACACGCAGCTTTGGAGTGTTATTTGTGGCTATTGATAAATGGACCCGATTTGTCTTTTCATTTAGTGTTTCAAAATGTCCTTTTTCAATTTCACACAAATACTCATATTTGTACATTTATTTCTGTTTTCAATAAACATAACTCGCGTAAGAAAATACTTTTGTATACTTTTATATATATCTAAATATTGCCGCTACTGAAAAATTTCAAATTTCGAAAAATGCTCATTGACCATTTTCCTAGTCTAGAGTTTTATATACTTCTAAACAATTGAGTTATTGCCATTTCGTTATAAATCCATACATGTTGACTTTAAGACGGTATGTTAAAATTCATATCCTATTTATTCTAAAAGTAATAAAAGTACATGTAACATCACAATAAAAAAAAGTTATAGTTGTTTCAATAGCAGTAAATACTGATAGAAATAGAGATTAAAATAGACGTAGTGTTACTCATGACACCATTTCCATGCGAAAACATTTATTTTTAAATTGGAATAATGTCAAGCGAGGGCAGTCACCTACGTTGAATTGCATAGTCCAACGCTCGCTGCAATTTAACCATGGCTTTTATGTTAGATATATGTTAATCGTATACATATTTATATATTGCACGGAACTAAATAAGGCAGTACTAATGTAGCAAACCCATTTATGATATTACTTACAGAATCTGTTTAACCACCTAAAATTTTAACCGAATTAATCATATCGGTGTTAATAATGAATGACGTCACAACAAAATTGATTACGTCATCACTTACGTTGACTTGTATAATCGCCTCGCTTTCAAAGTGTTTTAGAAGTAGATATTTTAAACTATGTAATTAGTTCTTGTTAAAGATATATCATCATTACAAATATAATTAACATTTCACAAACCTTATCTGTATATCTAAAACCTTCTTTTACTCTATTAACAGTATATATCAATGACATTTCCGCTTTCAACTAATGAAAGTAGATAAAACTTTATCACGTCTCTTTTACGATAATTTTATCTTATAATTATTGCGACGGAAAGTAATTATTATGCACATTTATATAGACGCCCACTGTAATACATAGGTTTCCTTCAAAGATATCTATGGACGGATATACCATAATCGCCACGTTAGGCAGGCGGGTTGGCGATCGCCATCGCCATCGTATTACGGTACGCTGAGGACGCTGCTGTCCATCTTCGTGGACTCGGTATTTGAACAGTGATAAGATTATATCACGGGAATCGAATCCGCTACTCATGATCTCAAGTCTCAGTCCGCTACCGCTTGGCCACCACTTATACTCGTATAATATGTTCAGCCTTTAACAATCGATTGTAATTCATCACACAGGACACCGCAAATATCTATTAACGGATAGTTTAGCAATTTTACATATAACAATTTCGTTCTGATATTATCCTTCCCGATTTGTACGCAACGGTAATGCTTCTGTTTCACAATGACCACACCTAAATCTTCGATGGTCGATCATTCAAGGTATCTATAACTTTATTATTGTTCAAAAAGTAAGATTGTATTTGATGTCTTTGAAGTTGTGTTGCTGACCGATTTAGACTTTTTACAGTTTCATCGAAATTAAAAGCGCGAAAACAGGAGGTCTGCGGACTAAAAAAATTACGCTGAGCGTATCTCAGTTACATCCAAGACGTACGTACGAAGAGGGACTATACCCGTGTAGGTGTATAGCGTAGTGAATGAGATGTCTTGTGAGTAATACGAAGCGTGGACTACTTGGACTCGAACACGGATCTCTCCTGACCGCCCTCGCTTAGACGCGGGTTAGGCGGGCGCGGCCGCCGTGTCATAAGTGTGATGAATGTTAGGTGCATCGTGCCCGACGGTGGCTCGATGCGAGGAACAAGTAAGAGTATACTTTATTCTTAAATTAAAATATTAGTAATGTTTGTTATTAAATTGTAGTTATATTAATAGATATTTTGCTTAATTAATTATAGGTTAATACGGTTAAATCGATTTCACAGTTTTGTGCCGATAACTCAAGGACATAAACGGATGGCTACGTTTAATCCCGCCAATTCGGCGTAAACAAAGAAGTAGGTTAATTAGGTGTACTAAGACTAGAAAGTCGAGATAAGCTAAACATAATGAAATACGTTTTATTTACAAAATAATAATAGATGTCAAATTATCAACGCAGTATTATTTTACCTTTTCTTTATTATTAAAGAAATACACTGGACTTTAGTTTCTTTTTTATACGTTTCTTAGTGCACGGCTGTCTAGCAGAATATTCTCACCGGTAGAGGTTAACTAAGAAGGTTTTTTTATTAATTCTTATTTGTATCACCAGAGTCTTTTTTACAATATTTTTTTTCGCTTTTACTAAACGTAGATAGTTGGGAGAGGGTTGCAGCTATTTGATACGGATCTTTCTTCTCCCAGCTGCGAGGCACGACAGCGTATTATAATTTTTTTTCAATTTTTCTTACAAAATTTTCTCTTATGGGTAAATACAGCTAAAATTTATACATATTAACAATACAATTTGGAAGTTTTACTCAATTATATATTAGTTGGTACATTATTTTTTTTAAGTCGCTACTAAGTCGCAACTAACAAGGTATTTTACAAAATTCTACCAGCATCGGGAGTTGTGGGTCCGTTCATTATGTTCGCGAAGCTGACGGGTGACAGCTACCTTTATTATATTTAAACGTAACACTAATGTATGTTTATTTTTATTCTTTTACCTACCTAAAACACCGCGCTAAAAAATTTTCTTGCGTGTCTTCTTTGAAAAAGTTGACAGCCTCTGCTTTAAGCTAACTGTTATAAAGCCTTGAAATTTTTATTAGAAATGGTTATTGGAGTTCGAAATGGTTATAAGAACGCATTCGCTTTGGAAGGTGCATAACTAAAACACGAGAAAACTACAGTGGCAGTACAGTAATAGTGTCAGGGTTAGGCTCTAAGCAAAAGTCACCGGTTCGTTACCGCAAATAGGTCAGCGCCGTGAGGTCGTGCAACAACAAGTACAAATGAAACTTTTCAAGAAATCTCGGCTTCCCTTTTTCTTTAAAACTCAACCCCTTTTTAGCCTCATTTCCAATTTATGAACGGTAAGTAAAGTTCACTTTAATTTTTCCAATAGCTTTATGCAAGCTTCAAGAGCTTAATATATACAACTCCATGATTTGGTGTCAGCAGGACGGGGTCACTTGTCACACATTTAATGCGAGCATGAAGATTGTACGAGAAATATTCCCAAGAAAAGTCATATCGAAGAGGAGTAACATTGAGTAACCACTACGAAGTCTAGATTTGTAAGAGTAGTCTTCTGTAGCTCTCCGAAAACACTTGCTGATTTAAAGCAAAAAAATTTGGTGCTTAATAGCAAATAAGCTTAGCAAATAGCTTAAATTTACAAGCGTGATTATTAAAACCTTCAGAACCTCTGTAAGAATATTTCCAAAGATCTGGAGTACACCTTGAAATAGTTTTTTTTTTAAAAAAAAACGATAAGCTTTCGGCCCCTACGGCCTGTCGGTTACACGGGCTATGTGCTCCACTTCAGACGAGCAATTCTTCTAGTTACGTCGGTGACTTTGGTTCTTCTGCGGATCTTCTCATTTCTGATAGATCTCGCAACGTAGCTGTAGGCATAGTTAACGCACACCGCTTAAACTACAACAAATTTTATCTGGTTGTCCATTTTGCAGTACTGTCTGCATGCGATGCCCCGTAATCTTATCGTTTTAATGACGTATTACATTGAAATGTTACGGTATTAAGTAGTGTGTAGGCAAACTAAGGTACCACACATTATATATACATCTTATACATTATAAATTAGACGCAATTAAGTTGACAAAAGATTATATTATTGGAGAAAACGTTATTGGATTTGCAAGGTTATTAAAAATAGAAACTTTTATTTGTAAAGGTTTAAGTGGACAGCAGACGGCTTAAGCATTTTATCTAAAAATCAGTTAAAAATTAACATATCGCTATTTCAACCACACTTGTAAGTGAAAGAGACGGATGCATATAGTGGGCGTCACCAGTTATAAAGAATTTTAAAGATGCTTTTACACTTACGACCTTATAGTGCGCTAGTGCGAAAAATCATCATCAATGATTCACTGTTAGTTTAGAGTTAATATCAACAACAATTTTTTTTATATAAAATAGTTTATAAATCTTTTAGCTGTAATAACACTGGTCTTTATTCGCGTTTGTTAGGTGAAGAATATATTTTTAATGTAAACACGTCCTTACATCAAGATGTGAATTCTGAAATTCTATCCTGCGAATATTGCGTAGCTTACATAATGAAAGTTAATATAGTTGACCTTGATTATGATGGCCCTTAGTCATACAGCACTAGCACTAGTTAGCAGTGATGATTTCATTGCGGTGCAAGTACTTCATCGGTATGATTGTTGAGTGTCAAGTTGTATTTTAAGTGTCTCGTATCGTGATAGCCTATGATATATGAGCCAATTAGATACACTGTACCAATTGTGGTAAAAAGAAGTTTTGACGGACCTTCGAACGTTAAAAAAACCACCCATAAATATTGCTAGGCGTTACGTTACGAATCTACCAAACATTCTCCAAATCTCTTACGTAGCAAAAAGAACAATTTTCCACTTTAATTGCAAATACAGGGTTATTGGTAGATGTAAAAACTTTGAAAAGGTTAATTTGTAACTCATATGCTGTCAATTATTGACAATAAAAGTATTTTCAAGATTACTACATATTAATATTAATTATTATTTACTATCTATTATTGTAGACTATACTGCCAGATGTTACTGGTCTGTCGCATTCTCACGAAAAAAAAAATATAACATATTTGACTTCTTTACATAAGGTGAAACTAAATGCGCTACCTGAAACTCAGTCGTGAATGTACAGAAGAAATATTACATAAACGCTTGTTGTATTGTCGATATAAGTGAATACATGTTAATCATACATTGAATGCATGTCTCTACATCGTTTTGGGAGCGTCTATTAATAGAGATATTTAAAGATCATGAAAGGTCATTGTAACTCGCAGTGCAGCCGTTTCAAAGAGAGTAAAAGTTCTGATATTTTTAGATGAAACGCCATGCTTCATAATAATCATAGCTAATCGACGATAAAACCGTCAGAAAATGAAAGTTATGGATAAACTGATTTCTAAAATGGCAAAACCGGAAGCAGGAGATTGTTCAATAGATCTGTGTATAAGGGCGAGATAAGAAATATTGAAGCAATATTAGGTAGAATTCCATTTTTATCACTTTATTACATACCTTATCACTATTATACAAAACATCATAATAATAATACTAAACGGGCTTTGTTATCGTACACAAATCGCAAGTAGTGTCGTAAACAAATACAATTAAATTGCACTTTTAAAAATATTTTAAATTTCACCAAAATAAACCATTTAAAATTGGCTTATTATTAATTTGCTAAATTTAAACAATTAAAAGCTAAGTAGTATGATTAGAGATAAAATGGTACGTAATATGGAATGGTTGGATTCGTAACAGCTAGAATGTACCTTGTCCGTACTTGTCTTTGATTCTTTGAGCGTTTTTAAAACACTGGTTCTACTGTGAAACACAGGTTTAAAAACAGGACGACGCTTTAGTATTTTGAAAACAAATTGAATTAAACGACTATTACGGATAGAAAATTGTATATACACCTATTCCCCGACTTACACGGTAAATTCGTTCCTGAGAAAAACGTGTAATTTGAAAATTAAAATTTTTTAAGTCAAAACTCGTCGTCAAAAATGCATAATTTTGCTATTTAACAGTTGTGATTTTTTCTATATTTTTATGTGTACATGAAATAAAAAAAAATGCATTGACGAGTTAAAATATTTAATATATTACGGAAACACTGTTTTTTTATTTAATTACAATACATATTAAACAGAAGAACAAAAAATAAAATCTAAGGTGTTTTATTATCCTTTATCACTGAAATTACTTTCATTCTTTTTTTCGGTATCGAAGGTTCGAATTCTCTTTCATCACTCGAAGTTATTTGTGCCGATTCGATGTCTGAAGCAAAAATATATATATTATGAGGTAATAAAATCGGTATTAAAACAAAAAAAAACTTATATGGAAAACCGTGTAAAAGCGAAAACGTGTAAAACAAGTACCGTGCAAACCGGGGGATAGGTGTATTGTGAGGACATTATTAAAAACATTTTTCTATTTAACATTTGACGCTCATAGACACCAGTGTATGTTAAGATATAATCAAACAAAAAAAGAATATCATGTAACACACATAACTACGAAAATATAATCTCAATCGTTAATAGTCTATACCACAATAGATTTTTTTTAATAATTTTTGTTTGTTATAATAATTTTTAACAGTACGTCATTCAAGGCTGCTAGTCTAAAAGAAATTTCAATTAGTAACTCTAAAAATATCTAGATATATAAGTTCAAAGAGCTCGTCAATTTTATAGGGTCTAAAGTTGCAAATATTTTTGCAAATAATTTTTTATTAGTCTTTTACCCTCTAGTACAAACTATAAAATGCTGCACCCTCGAGTTCTTTCACCCCAACATACAGGTCGTATCAGCTTATAACATCACCAGTTCAAGCCCCAACAAGGGTGTGGCACTATTAAATGTGCTGCAAGTTGCAGGTAGTATTAAAATTTTCCTACCATTCTACTTAGATTACACGTTTAAACGAATTTGACCTTAATTTCTTTGGCCAGAAAACCCAGGTTACTTTGTTAAACTGAATAGTACGTTGAAATAAAAAAAATGAGTGACTAATTAAATGAACCGCTCCTATAATGCGGAACACGCTGTAAATTTCCATGTTCAATTTATTATATGGTTTTAAGAATAACACTATATTTATAAACAGGACAATCAAATTATAGTAACGAATTTTTAAAAAGTGAGACGACCTTTTTAAATTGGATGCATGCCGATTCCAACTCGTCATATTAAATATATTTACCTATTATACAATGGGGGAAGCCCATGTCCAAGAGTGGACGTCTTGTTGCTGAAATTACATGATGATAAGATAAAGAGACGGCTTTAAAAGGTCTTTCAATGGTTGTTTCAAATTTCACCAGGTAAAATGCTAAATGATGAATCATACGGCGTGAGAAATTATTTAGTGAATATGGGGACGATATTTAGTTTCAATGATGTCTCCATCATTTATCCATCATTTCGCTTAAACTTGAGAAAGTTTCGCTTGAACTTTCTCAAGATTAAGCGAAACTTTTGCTTTATTTAAAAATGTTCTTTTATCAGCATCTTTGAGTTCAGTATGTCTATAACTCCAGAAATATCGTATTAAAATAATAATCATTATAAAATAAATCAGGTTACCATTTCGAACAATTGCAATCATATATGTGTCTGACATTAATAGTCAAGCATCTCCCGATGTAAGTATATTGGCAATATAAATAAGACGAAAATAGATTCAGAAGAGGCCAAACCAATGCGCCATGCTTGCAGCTGTGCGGAATCTCTGCCTACGTGTGCCGTTTATAGTTATAATCCTGCACCGGTTCGTTGTTATATTTTACGATACGTCTAATTAACCCATTATCTATGGAACAAGCCCCAAACAAATAGTTTTACGTCATGTTAGGGTATTGCCTTTTGCCATTTGATATGTTTGAAGTTATATGCTGCTAGCTGATTTAGGCTTTTAAATATTCATCTAAAAATTTATGCTGGGTGATCATACCCCAGTTACATCCAAGACGTACGTACGAAGAGGGACTATACCCGTGTAGGTGTATAATGTAGTGAATGACGTGTAGTGTGAGTAATGCGAAGCGAGGACTACTCGGCGGTCGGGAGCGACACGGGCCTCTCCAGATCGCCCTCGCTTGAACGCGGGCTAGGTGGGCGCGGCCGTTGTCTCATGCGTCGTGCCCGACTTGAGCTCGATGTGAGGCGCATGTCCTGACGTCGAAACGCTGGTGTACTACAACTTGATCCTTTATATTGACAAGTCAAGTTATCAGATAGGTTCTTTAACTCCAAAGTTAACTACAGTAACCATCTTATACTACGGCACCACATCAGTGTCTTATCCGAATTGTTTTTGTCTCTTGCAATAGAAGCTTGCTGGAATTATTTCCGCCACTTCTCCTCACAGCGCTGACGCATTCTCAAATGGTAGTAATGTCAGCTATAGAAGTTCTATCGATAATACAATGTTAGCCGACCGATCCGAGGCTCGGTTTTCTTGGACACCAGCGAGTGTTACAGTCCAAGCTGAGGTCAACTCTTGGAACATCTCGGATCGAAGAAATTTCACACATAGCCTTCACCAAGACTCGTTTTGCAACTATGAGCTTGCTGATTAGACCCGGAGTGGCAGTCCACGTTTCAATGTGGTAAATCGTGATGATTGATGTGTGATAATCAACACGCATTAATCGAGCACCTTGTAAAGTGTTCTTTTACAGATTCTGCGAATATAATCGTCAGTAGAGTGAAAGAAAACGTTTACGTAATATTTTAACAATTTTCCGTTACATTCTATTACGACGCATTTTGCACCAAAATTGAAATAATTATTTTATTTCACTTTCGAGGCGTTCCACGCAAAGAATACTTAAATCATTCTGTCATCGTCAATTATTCGAAACGGCTTACATATAAAGATGTATTAAATGTTATTAAACAGAAGGCGCTATTAGCGAAGAGAGCCAGATTCCAGCGCGCCCGAACGAAAATCAACGTCGCGTGAGGCACGCACGCAGCTGATGACCATACCAAAATTTGATCATGCTGTATTAGAGTGACCATGATAAATAAAAAAATATTTATTAATCTTTGTTCATATATTGTTTTATTATATACTTAATAACAGATTATGTAAGCATTTTGATACGTTCATAACCTTTCAGTTATATATCTATACACAAAATTTGATGTTAATGTTAAGAGCTAAACTAAAAACGAATGGACCAATTCGACTCATTATATTGTTTATATTTTCGTTAAGACTGCAGAAAAGTTGTTACTAGCAAGATAAAATTTAATAATTGCGAATAAATTAGTAAATATAGCAATCTTAGTAGCGGAAATAAATTTAAACCTCGATCAAAAAAGAGGATGATGGATCAAAAAAGGAGGATGTCACTAAATGAAGAGAGAAAATGTTATCAGTCTTGCAGTGTGTGAAAAATAATATTTGTTATTGTAAGAAATTGTTACTTAAGACTACAGTTGTTGTATTGTTCATCGTCATTATATCAGCCGATAGACCGCTACTGCAAGGCAAAGGCTTGCCCGCGACCTTAACTATGTATGTATGTCGTCGATTCACCTAGCAGGAGGTCCACCTACACCAAGTCACCTACCGGCTTGTGGTCGCCACTCGAGACCCCTGGTGTATTGTGATAAGACTTAAAATAGTTAAAAAAAAAATAAAAGTCTAAAACTTAGCAGTCCAAAAAGATTAACCAGTATGTAACTTTCGACACGATACGACCAACTTAAGACAAGATGAAATCAATTTAAGAATAAATTTAGTAAATAATTTTAACTGGTTGGTTTAATTTTCGTGCATACAAAGGCAATTTTTTGCTAGTTTGGCTAATTTTTTTTTCGCACTTACAAACTTACAAAATCCGTTCGTAAATAGACTTATGGTCACCCTAAAACTACGGAACAAGTTAATGCAAGTGTAAAATTGACACTAGATTTCGATCAAGCTCTTCAAATATTAATCAATGTTCGTCACAACGTATGCAGTCTATCGATTCCGACGCATGCTATCGGAACGTTGGTTTTCCTGACACACTTGCGACCAACGTATGAAAATCGATTAGTGACAATAAGGGTCAGTTTTACATAATAAAACAGGCTCTACATTGTTTAAATGGCGACCAATGATATCTATCCTATGTACATTAAACTTGTACTGTTGTTAAAAATTCAAAGATACTCAGGATGATAATAAATAATACATTAACACATTAAAGAATTATAATCTATGCTTATTACTATCATTATACGTGCCGTAGAACCTTCATAGCTGGACGTGAGCCTACCCCATAGTCTTATAATATACCGGTTGGTAGCGGCCATCGTTGAGGGTATTTCGAAAACCTTAACATTTCGTCTGTCGACCTTGCGGGCGAACACCTGTGGTCACTGCTCCAGAATCTTACGGCCACATCCGTTACGTACAATCCTTAACATAAGTAACCGCAAGTAATTACATATCGAATTTTAAAAAATTCTGGCTGTAATCAATCATATTGATGTATTTAAAATATCCCGTACAAAAAATAATTCAGCGGTATTAATCGCATGATAGGGACGGTCAATTAATAGTTCAATCCCGTCAAAGAAGCGTGTCAAACAAGAAGTGACATAAAATTTCTTGATAAAGCCTGTACTGTGTACAAAGCAACAATTTTAGTATAAACTCAATATAATATGTAACAGCTTGGGATACAAAGTCTGCAGGGACAGATTACTACATTTTTTAAAATAATTAATTCTAAAAACGCTTTTTCTTACTACAATATATCTTTTCTTTATTTATTATTTCTGAAACCATCGATTTTCGGAAAGGGTGTTCATACAATAAATGGCAGTAAAGCTACACGGTAATTGTATTAAAGCTTTTACAATTTTAACTAATCATACTTTACGTTAAGTTTCTAAGTTCGGACATAACAGAAAAGACTTGTAAGTGAAAGTTAAAACGACTAGTTATACCGAGTTAAACACTGATGGTAAAGATTGACGGTAATCTACGGCTGATATTAACGACGCGTAAAGTTGATGCTGTTACGGAACATGTCCTCGGTTCCGTTAGGAACGCCATCAGAGAACAGTTAAAACGATCAAGCTTTGTTCTTGACTATTATAGTTGATCCAAGTCATGTATCGTATGTTCTCACAAGCATGTTGTATAGATAAAAACTTTGATAAGACGTGAACTATTGTCTCCTATTATCTTTCACTACATGAAATGGACTTCAACTTTCCACGTACAATAACGAGTCTATTGTTTTGACTGCGCTGAGGCATCTATTCTTAGCCACCAGTAACTGCACCACCACCAGCACCTGAATAACTCTGGCCAAATTATTGTTTAAAGAGAACGAAATTGAAACCGGGAGCTTAGGTAACTATTTGGTGCTACTAGTGTGCTAAAATAACTAATTGTTTTAATGTTTAATTAATCTCATATATTATAGTTGACCCGCTAGACCTTGTCCCGTCTTAGCTATGAATAATTATTACCAACTCGAGAACAGGTGACAAACATTAGGCTATGTCATTAACCTAGAAAAATGATGAAAGAGGGAAAAAAGAAATTGTGTAGAATGAGAGAGCTTTATTCCTTGCCTAGAAATAAGACAGGGAAAAGGGATGCCCAAATGACGTGGACTATTAAATTATAAAAAAAAAAGGAAAACAGACTAAGAAACAGAGATTTTCAAGATTTCACAAGAATTCAACGATTACCTAGCGATTGATTATTGAAACTTACAAAAATTATGAATTTAAAAAATAACGTTTTTCTCAAGTTACGATGAATACGAGAAATAGTAATTAATTTTAATTTATATCATTTTAGATTTTATAGAACTTGTGCTATTCTTCCCTAGTAAAAAGTTAATAGTGTAAAAATGTCTTACATCGGTTTTCACTTTTAAAATATTCATTCAAAAATAGTCAGTAGCTTAGGTTGAAAGTTTCAACTCCGATTACATAAAAACATCATTAGACAGCAATTTTTGAGTCTACAGCATTGATTGACGGGATATTTACCACTCCTGCATAGTGTCCAATTGGTCGATTTATCCGAAATTGAGACTTATGTTATATTATAAAGCTAAAAAAAGTTTTAGGAACATCACTTTAGTTGTTGACAGAGGTTCTTTCAAGAGATTCGTTGAAATGAAACACTCATTTGCAAAGTAATCCATATATATATAGCTGTTCAATTTGGAATGCTTGTATGGAAAAAATTACATGGATATACACCTGCAGGAATAATAATATAAACAGTTCCCACAGTAGTGAGACATGAGTAGCTCATTGTGGCGTCAACGCAGTGTCCTTTGGCACTTCAGGCGTTACTAAAGATCCGTCGTCTGTGGACAAGTGGATTTTCTCTTTTCGCTTAAAGTTTGTAGTAAGTTGGGATATACGGGTTAAGAATTGAATTATTGTAACTCCAAGTGTAGGTGCTACAAAGAAATATTCTATTAAAAATAGATCAAAGTGACTCCCATCACTAATTAAAGAATACATTACCGATACCACGGTACCGCATATAAAATTAACGCAAGATCTGCTATAAAAAACAATGGTCAAAACTGGACGCCGCGCCCCCACTACCGTGGCCGCGTTCGAGACAGCTTGGCGGCTTGGAAACATGCCAGTAAACATGTATTCACATGGATGGCGCCACTGGCAATCTATTGTACATTACCGAGTGAATCGAACATTCCGCGAATGCTATTTGAAATGTCACTTTTATCGAAGTACATTAATCATTTTGAGTAAAAAAAAATCTTTCGTAAAATGGTTCACTTAAATAATGGTATCCAGTCTTTAGAAACTATGGAGGTAGATAAAATAAGAGTCATAGCTTTGAACTTTACGTGTCCTTTTATGTTAATATTAGAAAGACATTGCTTTATTAATAACTAGCTTCACCGAGAGACCTGGTATTATCATAGGTTATTGACCTGTTGCGGTCTAATTAAAAAAAAAAACTATTTCAGAGTGATCAAATCATTTTAATTTAATTTATGGTTTATATATGATATAAAGAAGTGTTTTCACTATTGTCCTCATAGGCTGTACATTTTTCATTCGAGCTTCCTCGTACTATAACCAGATTATGAAAAAAATATTAGTCGTGTGGCCTAGAAGGAAAGGATGACCCTTTTATTTTGATTAGTAATGTACCTTTGGGAATAAAAGCGGTAGTTCCAAAATGATACGGTTCACATATTTCTCATTATGTGAGTAGAAAATTATTAGTGTATATAAATAAATATAATAACAATTCTATACGCTTAAACAGTAGGCACTCAATTAAGTTTGTAATATATTATGTGCGAAAACGGAGCACGAGAGGATACGATTGACAACACGCTGACTAGATTATTTAAGAATAGACCGCTCGATATTTGTCTACCTCTCTCGTGCTACCACCGCCCACATACCTAAAAAGGTGCCTACCACTTTCTTGCACTCTAGCGCTAGGTTTTTTTTACTACGCTACGTATGTTATTACATAAATATAGTTTTTGCTGTACTTAAACAAGACCACACAATACCTTTTTCCTTGTGAGAAATTCCTACATGGAACTTTCTACAATGACTATATTATGCCGGACTTCTACCAAAAAAAAATCACACGTCTCTCTTCTTTCGTGTTCATTTCCACACGCAACTGTAGTTTCAACGGCGCTGGCCCTTGTGCCTCAAGGACTTATGGTATTGCAAGACTACCTAGATTGACTATTATTAACATCACATAGTCCGACTACGACATACATCGACGGATATAGTCAAGGTCGCGGGAAGACACCGGATGCGGGCAGCAGAGCGGATATCTTTAGGGGGGGGGGGGCCTCTTATATTTTGTAGTGGGCGTCTCTCGGCTGACATGATGATGATTACTAAGTCCTTATAAATTTATCATATATGAAACAAAATGATGTAGTTTCGTGTAGAAACATTTTTTATTACATATAGTCGATCGTCGGTCGATCGAGGTTCGCTGATAACAGGTGGACACAAAGAGTTATAGAATGGACGGGACCACGAGGTACCAGAGCGAGATGCAGCAGACCTAATGCCAGATGGGTTGACGGGACCGTGGTTACGGCAGGTGGCTTCAAGTTGCAAATAATAGAAAAAATGGAAAGCTTTGGAGGAGTCTTTACCCAGAGAGAGTCCGTACAAACTTAGTATAAAATGTAAAATTACTAATTTTAAGTCATTTGTAAGGAATGAAATAAAGCTTTATTTATTTATACTCTCTTAAAGCTCCGTAAAATTAGCAACTCTATGTACGGTTTTTGAGTATAGAATTTGTTTATGTGTATATGAATCTGTGATCTGTTTAACTCTAGTAGGTACCAAAATGCCATTTTTTGCGAGAGATATTTTCAATATTGTTTTTATTTCAACTAAGATCGGTACCTAAGACTCGAGATCCCGCGGTGTGAAGTTTCGCGGTTGATTATCTACGAAACAGTACGCGGCAGGGGCCGACCCGCAGCGGCACGAGAGCGAGCTAATGTTACCTTTACTTGCAGCGATGAAAGTAGAATTATTTTTCGCTCTCTAAAATAAAGAAAGTTGTTACTTACAGTATCCATGAAATAGGTAGTACAACATAAAATTATGTACAAGGTCTCTAAAATGAAGACCGTCCCGAAATGGTTTTAATTTTCTTTACACATTGATCAATGGATTTATCGATTCATATTTGCTCGCCGACGTTGTGCACGAGCCCACGAATTTGTTTTTTTTTTTTCAATAAAATGAATTGAATATTTTTGTAATGTCTTTATTTTCGAATTTAATTTAGTCGGAGGCGTAGCAGATGGCATAGCGTTGGTACTAGTTCGTTATAGTGATGATAGCAGAAGTATGTCGCAGTGCCTTCCCACATTGGTACCACAAAGACGGACTAGCGACAAAGGGTGAGGCCGCTGGCGAAAGATCTACAAAATTCAATATTAGTTTTTAATTTACAATGATGTTTTTTAAAAAAATATATAATTCGTAATTTAAACAAACAATGTTTTAACTAGAATGTTGTATTTACTTATAAATGATAGCACGCAATATCCGATGCTATCAGTAGTGTATTTTATAACGTTTGCGTAACTAGATTACAAATACATAATTGTATTATTCTTGTAGAAAAGAAGAATCTACATACATCCGATATCTAATTAATTCCTCATAAGTTTTTTGCTGCGAAGTTTTCTCCATCCTGAGGTTTAAGCCTATAATAATCCTAAAATTCGATAATCGACCTAAATTCGCCTTTAAATGGCAGCCGTCACGTAATTAACCTTCGAACTATTATAAATCGTACTGTAAGATTAAATTAATGCCAAGTTCTTGAATTTGAAATATATTTTTTAATGTAAATTCCAAAAATTAACTATTGCATTAATTGCTGTGTTATCAAAGTTCTTTTCATGTTAATAATTATTTTAATGTAGGCTGTTTTTTAATCAATCCGAACAAACTTTCATTTTTAATTTGACGTTTTTTGATTGAATCCGAGCGTTTGACAGTTCCTAATTCAAAATTCAAAACTTCGTGCGTTTGACAATTCACGCGCTCCTGTCGGTCAGTAATTATAGATAATAAAAAATAATTTCTTTTTTTATAAATAAAATAATTACTATGAAATATATTACATTAATTAATTTTAGTCTATTGACGTGCAACAGGCTAATCATTAGTCGCAGTACAAAGTCTACAAGGACAGATAGTAAATAATAATTAAATTTAATATATAGTATTCTGAATTATAAAATTCTTTTTGTTACTATGTTATTATTACGTTATTTATTACTTCTGAAACCAATGCTTTTTGTATAGTATGTTTCATTAGTTGATAGCAAATAAACTATACATTCATATTTAAAGCTTAACACCTATAAACAATCGTGCTGTATATAGATTCCACCTACGTACTGACTCATCAGAATATCTATGGAGCTACAAGCTTTCGAGACTTCATATAGGTAGTAAGAACATTCCTTTCGCCGAGAGAAGGTCAGCTAAAAAGAATTTTTATTATATTCTACCCGTAAGGGTGATTGAGATGGCGTATGCATATTTTTAAACTATAGCTAGGAACAAAACTTGTCCAGAATAATTTTATAGCATTTGCAATAAAATCCTTTTTATGAAATTTACCGACAAAAGGCAATGTAACAAGAAGTGAGCTTGGAACAACTAATACATACAAGATGATTAGTTATAGCCGTAAAAGCTTTAAAATGATCAATACATAGCTCATTTGCCAGTAAAATGCTTTAAAACTTTTACAACATTTCTAAACATATTATATAAAATGTTCACTGTGAAATATCTAATATTAATTATTTTTTCTATAACAATGCGGTAAACTTATAACTTCTGGCAGCATAAAGTCTGAAAAATAAATATTTAGCAATAATTAATTTTAATATAAACTTATCCCCATTTAAAAAAAAAAATTGACAAAAAAAGTATATTATTCTATACAAGGATATTATACTGATGTTAATTTGTGGAATTAAATGTTGTCGCTCACTAAGGAAGCTAATTATTGTGAAGCACTATTTATAAAACTATTTGTAAAGAGCTCGCCGGCTGTTAGCGTAACTGCCTTCCTATCCGGTGGTAGCTTACTGTGGGAACGACATTTTATGTTGATTGGTGATTCGAAAGTGCCTATTCGTACAAATAATATTTTGATTATAAAGATTATATTTCTCACGTATTACCATGGCATTATTTATTATTTCTAAAACCATTGTTTTTGGTATATGTTTGTATATATAATTAGCTATAGAGCCTGATACGAGATCGCAAGCGCAATCTCAACTCCGAGAATAAATTAATCATTAAATGTAAGACGTTTAACGTATAAACCGAGGGAAGTTTATAATAACTAAATTGTTCACGAGTGCGGCACAGCGGGGTCGTGAACCCTGCTAGTTCGCACGAGTCGCGTCTCGATCGATCTTGCCCGGCAGCCGATCCCACCGCCACGCTCCTCGGGCACATCTCCACGGCCACAATGTCAAGTTTAACTTCACGGCTCGGTGCACCGCGACGGTGAAACGGAAACCATTTACATGTCTCATCACGAATTATATTCATAGAAAAGATAAACGTCTTCAATCTTGTCTTGTCTATGTAAATTTACGTGCCGTAGGTTAATGATAAAGACGGCGATTAAAACGAATAACTCTAAAACAAGCGATTTCATCAAATTGTTCACTGTTTTTGTCATAATATTGGTTAATATTACGGCAAATCAAGAGAACAGTATGCAATAAGCATGTTTATATATGTGAATGTATAATGAATAAAGTTTTAAAGCTAATAATTTATTTATACTATTCCAATGCGACGGACCAACTTTTAGCAGTACACTGCAGAAACAGGCAGTAAATCATAATTAAATAAGTAAATCAATATTTTGAAAACACTTTCTACATTGATATCATTATGTTAAATATTATTTATGAAAGCTTTGATTTTTGAATAAGACTGGCTAGTACACGATACATTAAGTTGGAGCAAATTAGCTACAAATTCAGCTCCTTTGAAGCTGTTACACATATAACCAATCACACAGTATACAATAAAATACATTTAATGCGATACTAACAACGTCCAGTGGCGGTGATTACCACTGCATGCTACTCTAAGTGGATCATAATAACATTTATATAACTATTTAAAGGAAAGTGAGTCTTATTGCGAACACATAAGGCCTACACGTTTTGAAATACAAAATGTTTGAAGCTACCGCATCGTAATATAATCCATCCGACACGCTAGACGCTCGACATCCGGCCACCTACGCCATCCGACATCAACCGCTGAATAGTAGATGAATTAGAAATTCTCTTCCTCTCTCGGTTATGTTTAGAAATTAACATTTATTAACAATAATAATCATCATCATCGTATCAGCCGAAAGACGCTCACTGCTAGTAGACATAAGCCTCTACCAAAGATCACCACCACATTTACCAATCTTGCGACACCCGGAGTCAGCACCTTCCTGCAAATTTAACTGTCTTTCATTCACAGAAAAATATAAAAAAAACAATTATATTTTGCATTGTTAACAACTATTTTTGCCCTAGACTCAAGGCTCTATATCCTTTTCTCTATGACAGTGTTTCTCAACCTTTATTATGCCATGCCCCACCACAGCTTTTTTCAAATTTATTTTGTATACACTTATATTTAATTAAGAATTTGTTTTTTACTTTAAACTTGACATCTGGAATTGCATTTAAATGGCCCGGAGCGAAGGCTTAAACTCATATTAAATCCATTTCGTATTGTCCCCCTAAAAAATCAAATTACCCCTTCGTGGGGCGTGGGCCCCACGTTGGAAACACTGCTCTATAGTATACAAATCTCTAATGAACTGATCTGAAGACGACCTAAAATAACCGGTTTTGGCAAGTTGGAGCGGCAGTGGTCAGTCCATATGGTACGCTAAACCTTTGGCTGCTTCGGCCTCAAGGTTCTAGAATGGAGACCACGGACTGGTAAAAGCAGCATAGGATGTCCCATCCTTAAGGTGAACAGACGACCTTCGAAGATCATCACATAAGGCAGGCTGTTTTCAACTGATCCCATTGGATATCTATAAACGTAACTTATGTCCAATGACCATAAATAACCAGGTTCGTCTATCCACCGGCCTATGTAATTTAGATATTTTTTAATAGTATTGATATGTAAACAATGGTTTAATATTTCATTATCACATCAAAAATATACAATTACCTTAAAATTAATTTTACAATGGATGAAACGCGTACGACGACTATATATTACGAAGCACCACGCCATGATCAGCAAAGGTAAAAATAATTAACGTTGGGACAATAAATGAAAATCCGCTTATATTCCAAAAAAAAGGTATACTTGCATCTATTAAGGGGACGTGAAAGTAATATCGTTTGATTTTTAAAACCAACTAATTGATTTTTACCGCTCCGACCTTGAAGTTTTGTATACTAAGTGGCAAAAGGTTGATAACGAGGGTGAATATACTGTTGATTAGAAATAAAAACTTCTTAAAAATGTTATCGTCTGAATTTAACTAAAGAAAGCGACATTATTTTTCGGTCCCCCTTATACCAGTCCGAACTACACTTCTGGTTCTTTTTTTATCTGTATCCTCTTATTGGACATTAACAAATTCCACAGGTTGATGGCAATCTAGTGGTCACATACTGTAATATTAAAAACAAGAAATTGTTAGGGCGTTGTACAAAAACATACAAGACGGCACTAAATAATTAAAAAGTTTAAAAGCACGAAAAAAATAGTTTTGTTCAATTAAGTTTCAAAATAGTTTAAGAAGAGACTAGAATAACTTATTTATGTTACGGTACGGTACGTATATGTTACGGATTTATTAACTGTTATTGTAAAAACAAAGGCACGCGCGCTTATGTTTGGGGCATAAAAATTAAATAAAAAATGATTCCGCAAACTTCAAGGATCAGAGCGTAAAAGACGTTTTATCTTATACTTTAACCTCGTTTACATAATTTAACTAGAGAGCTCCTTAAGGATTTTCTGCTCTCAGCTTGGGCCGTTATATGATATGCAATATTACCAGATTGGCGAATCTGCGTGCTGGATTACAAACGCATGGGTTTATTTAAGGCCCAACAGTGGGTGTATTGTAATGCTAGAAAACATTACAAATGCATTACACTGTGATTAACATGGCATGTCCGCGTGGGTTAAAACTACAAAGGAACTATTTACTTCGGGCGAACCGTATGAGCAGTTTTCTATATATTGTATACACAATAAACATTGCGGAATGGAACTGGTTTAACTCGTATAGAATTTTTAACCGTATCCTTGATGGAATGTCAATTTGTCACCCACATCGATTCTACGAAGTAGTCAAAGCCTCGGCTTGTGATACGTTAATTACAAATTCATGTTTTTTCTATATTACTAACAGCAAATACCGAACATAATTACTGTAATTATTAATATTTAAATGTTTGCTTGACAGCTTTGCTTTGTACGTTATATTTAAAAAAAAAACTCGGGTAGGAACACCACTAATTCAAGAGAAATGAGTGTAAAAACATTACACACTTGACAAGTCGTTGAGATCATCATATAATCTGAGATTAAAAATACCGGCGCATTCCTACATCGCGCATACCAAAATCTCATACCAAACAAGCTGTTCGATTGTGGGAATCCGTTGCCGGTAAAAATAAAATATGAGAAATCTCTAATAATTTTCTAAAAATTAACAATTTATTAAGTTTTTTTTTTTCTCCTATTACTCTCAAAGACAAATGCGAATTCATCCAAATTGATTTTGTTTTTATTTATTGTACTTTACACGTAACTAGTGTCCCTGAGTACTACTATAGTGTTACCGAAACCGCTGTACCGTGCATTAGGTATACGCGCAGCAAGACAGAGACGAGTATCTGACGCTCCGTTCCGTCAGTCTTCCATCAAGGCTTAAGCTCTTTTTCTCAGACACCCGCTTTATAGCTACTATTGTAGCTGACCCGCTTGTCGGATCCAACAGGAGGTCCTCACAAATTGGACAAATGACCTTATTTAATGTCTGAAAGACGCTGGCCGCTTCCGGTCCTATTGGAAATCTAAGAGGCAGGCCCTTGTCAAGCAGTGAACGTGGTATGGCTTAAATGAGTTGCAATAGAGTGTTTGTAAAGTGGTCGTGCCTAAACAACTCAAGAATTCTTCCACTTCAAATATAGAGAATGTTTAAATGCCCATGGTTAAACTTCCAGAAAGTTCGACACAAATTCAGTTGCCTACTTTAGTATTTACAAACGACCTTAACTCAATGCGGTAACTAGCGAGCTATTATTAATTGGGTCAGATTATTTAAAACTTCGCGGTCGGATTAAATTGAACGAAATTTATTATTATTCACGTTGAAGAATGCCCATATAAGTCCGCAATATAATTATTGATAATGCCTTCCGCTATGGATACCTTCCGCATACTGCAGGTTACTTTTTAAGTTCAAGTAGGTAACAGACAAGTTAGGTGTTGATAAATATCAATCCTTTCGCACCATAGACACAAAAGCTCAATCAACAAGTTGATAGTTCCACAAAATATCTTAATTTTTTCTTTTTATTTGATCGAAATAAGTGGAACTAGGATCGTCGACTTTTGCTCTTGCTATTTGGTGTTGTAATGCATATATCAATCTTTGTCAAACATTCATTTAAAAATAACAAATGTTGGGTTTCTGGTCGGCTCCTATCAGAAGGTCAGTATTCCGAGCCGGTAATAGCTTACTACATATATGTAAATATATATATATGTAAATATATATATATGTAAATATATATATATGTATATATATATATATATATATATATATATATAAATATATATAAGTAAAATTACTTCTCCCCTTAAAGAATTAAACAATATATATGAGAGTTGAACAAAAAACAACTTTTGTGAATTCTTTTATTCTATAGTGCTACCACAACCGCTGTACCGCGTGTGTATTCGAATTGAGAGGAGGAAGTATAGAACGCTCCGTTCCATCAGTCAGCCGTCACGGCGCCCATTCCCCTCCCGCACCCCTGTGGTTTCCTAAGGCGCAGTTCAAAAGCTTTACTATCACTTTGGCAAATGATACACTTTGAAAAAGAACTATCATTATGTCTAACGGCACTAGACCCATACAGCCCTATTTACTTAAGCGATCTACTTCAAAATTGATATAAAAAGGTGTCAAATACAACATATCTATACATTATTGGTGTTGGCTAGATAATTTTTTAGTCTCTTGTTTTGACTAAAAATGATCGCTTTTTATAATTACAGCGACCACTTTATTATTATTTCAGCCACAGCTGGACATAGGCATTCCCGATTTATTTCGATTTCGATTATAATACCGATTGGAAGTGACCTGCATCCAGCGTCGAAGGTCGAAGGGAACTTCGTACGCTGCGCTTGCCGGTCTTTGTGTCCGTATATATAATAAAATTTAATAAATAAGATATGATAACAAAGCTAATGTGCATTTCGTTGAACAGATCATGTCTCGGAACAGCACTGCCACGTACTACATGACCATAGCGAGCAAGCCACCCACAGCCGCACCGTATACGGGCGGATCCGCCGCAATGTAATTCCGCCGTTTGCCCTTGAAGCCTTATATAGTAACCGCGAACACAATTTATTATTGCTATTTGTGGTGGGGAGGAACTACGTAAAACTGCATCGTTCATACCTGCTTAATTTAAGATATTCCTTGATATTCCTATTTTGAATTTTTTTTTTAATATCTGCGGATAATCAACATCATTTCAGCTGTAAAAGGTCCAATGAAGCACTGTCTTAAATATTTCCAATAAGATCGGTGAAAAGCGACCTACATGTAAGAAGCGTTTTTTTTTCGACTTTAAGGTCGTCAATCCACCTTGGGGTCCGTGGCCTCTACTAAATCACTTTGAGGCCCCAGAAGATATCTGATCTGTGAGGTAATAAGTTAATTGACAGCAAATGAACTGTATACATAGATACATTCATCTCTCTTTACTGCTTTTACACCTATAACTAATCATCTCTTAACAAACAGAACTTGTAAAGCAAGTTAATAAGTAGCGTTAACCGTCGTATATATTAACGCAAAAAATAGTGAACCGTCTACCTGAGTACTTGATCAAACTTATCCGGTTACATTGGTACTTTTTTAAAATGCATTCACGAAGTATGATTACACGGGTACCTAGACCAGTTGCCGGTAAAGCTTGCAACATACCTATCTGACCATAGCTTGCTACATATGCCTCTCTTTGCTATTTTTTGTAAGCAGCAGAAAAATAATTTATCTTACCGAAAGTTAAATGTAAAATGTTTCGAAACCGTCTGTACTTTACAAAGATGTACAATGAAATCATACAAAGTGGTCTCTTGATAAAAACATGAAGAAATCTATGTTAGGGATTTCTCTACAAGATTGAATTAGGAATGAGATGTTTAGTCGAACGAAAATAACCGAAATAGCCCAGCCGGTCGGCAAATAGAAGTAGCAGTGTGCAGGCGAGATAGCGCTTAGAAAGAATATCCTAGACCACGGATTACAAGGTAGACAGATGGTCTTGTTAAGGTTTGTCGAATATGCATGCTGTAGGTCCTCTTCCATCAAGCCGTATTGGAAATCAATAGCAAGTCAAAGCAAAGTATGATGGCTGAATTAAAAACCGATGAAAAGAAACTTTCAAAATGTCTTTACGATCTTAAACTTCACCAAAAATATGGCTACTTACGCATTAATTTTTTTAATTACATTTGGCTCTTTCTTAGATGATTCACTTGAATTCGCTTTAAATGATCAATCAAACGTATAGATTGTCGAAATTACGAAAACTATTTTAGCTTCTGAACGAAAAACGTGTACAGGTTATTTCTGGAAAGCCATACAGTAAAAACAAAGTACGGGCAAAAACAACGGGCCTCGGCCGTTCATTCCCACGTGTAGTGAATTGTAAGGCGTCGTACGTAATAATAACTGGGCAATGGAGACGTAACGTCAGTCTAACGATAAAAAGTGAAAAAGCGATGCTATGGAACATTTTTATAATTTCAAATCTGGAAAACACCTTTTTGCTCAACGGGTCATAGGCTCGGGATTTCTCTTGATTGAATCAGACATGAAGAGATCTGTAGACTAACAAAAGCATGTCGACATAGCTTAGTGGATTGAGTATAAGTAGAAGTGACAGTGGGCAAGCTACATAGGAAACAAGACAGGTGGCTTAAACGTTCTGATCCGCAAGCGCAGCGTAAAACGTCGATAACATGTATAATCGACCTTGTTAACGTCGACGGAAAACTCTGGAATCTACGGAGTGGACCTATGTCCAGCAGTTAACGTCCTATGGTTGAAATGAAGATGATAATATCATCTCATATTGCTAAATAAAATAAATACATATTAAATTATTACACGTATTCTTTTGAGTATATAATAAAAAAGATTCTACCTATTTATTTTTTACTTGCAATCCATTTCTAGATAATCCGTGTACGTTTTTTTGATTTTTGATTTGTATTAAATAAATATTAATTTACCATTTTTATACAATTACTATACATCGATAACAATTCTTATTTCGATCTCTTCATAGCACGGCTAATATTTTGCCTTTGTACTTCTTGATCCGCTACAGTATACTGCTGTATCACTGCAGTTCAAGTTCGCTGTCCAAATCCAAAGTAATTTTATCTTTGACTTTTTTTTACAAATAGCGAAACAGTTTAAGGAAGTAATAATTTGTATGGACAAGCTTCCACGATCGAGACAAGAATATTCTAGAACTAACCATCAAATAGTCTTTTTCGTATATTAGCTCTACGTAAGATGAAGTTAATTGCGGAATGTACGTACAAATTCTAAAGAGAGATACGTTAAAAGCGATAATTTGGCGCAAAGCGGCGAAGGACGCGGATGCCACGATGTTTCTTACGTTTACGAAATTGAATAAATCTTGTCTAGGCAGCTATTATCGCTTCTATTATTTTTTTAACCGTGAGACAACAGAATGCATAGTCCAACATATTTTCTTTCCTTTTTAATCTCGTATTTCGACTTTCTTTTTATTTATGTAATCGTCACCATATCATTATTTTTGCACTGTGCATTTATTCAATTTTTTTATAACATTATCACACACTCTCCTCTCTTATCTCAAATGAAGATTTCAATTTCTTCATGAGACACACGAGAGATCTTCGAGATCATCAGAGAATCTGAGATTGAAAAATACCGGCACATTCTTCTTCGTACACGGCCAAAACTTATATTACGCCGGCAGTTCGATCGTGAAATACGTTACCGCTAAATATAAGACTACCTATTTTTAAAAAAATGGTTAAGAAATAATAGTTCCAAAAGCGCCCTGGTCTTTGAAGAGTCCAAAATAAATTCAATCGGCTTTTGTGGTCACTTTTATAATATCCTTCCAATGTTAGATAAATTCATTCCAAAGCTTTATATCATTAAAAATCCTACAAAAGGCGCTGCTTGACATAGGCGTCCCCAATAGACTTATGTTGGAAGTCCAGTCGACCAGCAAGTGAAGTTTTTTCGAAATTAAACCTATGATCCATGCAAATAGGAATTAATTTTTATTGACAGAATAGTTCATGTGCAATTGCAAATTCAACGTAACATATTGTTTTTTATTAGCCGTATATTTACATAAATCGATTACATTATCGACTCGTATAGCCGTCACAATGTTTAAGCACTTGCGTTAATATATCTTATCTTGCGAAATAGCTTTGTTTACAATGTACTTCATGAATCATCTGTACAACGTGTGATTTTAGTATCCAGACTATATCACACACGTTTGCCGTGACTTTTTCAGTTTTAGTATGAGAGAGCGCAGAACGCACCTGAAAGAAATCTTCTTTACAGTTTTAAACTTCGGCAGCTTTACTTGAGGGCTTCTGGTATGGCCACAACATTAGATATTCTTACAATTATAGACCCAATTGGCATAATTCCAGCATATTTATACGATATGTGGCTTCTGAGATTGTCATCTAGACTAGTTACTACAGTGCTACCAAAACCGATGTACTGCGAGGTGGGCGCCGAAATAAAACGTGTGCTTTGCCGGTGGAAGGAAAGAGCGACCGATGCTTCTCCGGTCTCGTCTTACCTACGGCGCGGTACAGCGTTTTCCGTAGCACTATAACAATGCTGACCTCTTTTGATAAGTCCGGCATATTGTCTTAAACCTCAAGACATTTAATGATCTGTAGCACTTGGGCAGCGACTTCAAATAAAATAATGTAGAAATTAATGTATAATATAGTAAAAGTCATAATTTATTTATATTATTATTTTTATATATTCAAATTTTAACGGTATTTACCCATAAGAAAGATTGTATATAGTATAATAAACATTGTAGTTATCGGTATAGCAGCTGAGAGAATAAAGATTTGTATCAAATGTCTGCGCTCAGTAAAAGCGAAAAAAATCCATTATAAACAAAACAGTCTTGCGATACAAATTAGAATTAATAATAAAAAACTGTAATAACGATCTTTAGGCTAAACACTGTCTGCAGAAATTATATTATTATTTAAATGCTACTAGAAGATTGGTTACAAGAGTTTCTTTTAAATTAATTTCTTTTTATTGTATTAGTGAAGATGCCGTTTAATAGTTAAATAAGCAACTGTAAACGACTGGCACTGAGAAAACCTGTCACCGTTCGTTACCAAAAAAGAAAAAAAAACAGATTTTTCGATTTATATTCCTATTTGTGAAGACTAATCCAAAACTTGAATATACTGTAAATTCTTAAACCAGTATTAGGACTGTGGCCATTAATCGCTAAACCAAAAGATCAATTAAACCAAAAGCATTTATCATAAAAAAAAATTATTACACAAAATAAAATTTTTCCAAGAAACGATTTCTGGGAAAATTTAGCCACAGATCACTAATAAACAAAGTACATTTACCGAGCTCTGTACCGCGTCGGTGAAGTCAAACAAAGAGTTCAAGTGACGTAAACATAACAGTGATTCACACAAATGAGGACAGAGTGTCTTCGGTTATGATTGAGACATGATTATTGTATCAGTGGGTAAGCATTGTGTTCGTGATCCCATGAACTCATTCGACGAGTGAAAATTTTAAATATCACAACAACTACTTTTCTTATAATCGTAAGTTTTTTATTACACGTCCTAAGGTAGAAAATACCTGATCTACAAAATATTAGGGGACTGAAAAACAATGTCGCTTTCTTTAGTTTAAGTCATGCGCCTACATTTTTAACAAGTTTTTTTTTCTAATCAACAATATATTTACTTTCGCTATCAACAATATTTTACCACTTAGTATTCAAATTTTTAATGTCGGAGTGGTAAAAATCAATCGGTTTTTCTGCAAAACATATCGGCAAAAACGATATTACTTTCCGGTCCCCCTAATACTATAACAAATTGACAAGTGACACCAAAAGGAAGAAAGTAGTATTTTTTATTTCTTTTAGGTTAGCCAGTAGTACTTGCCCTATCACCTTAATTTAGCTTCAGGTTGAATTATCGGTAGTCTAAGAAACTATAATTTTTTTTTTAACAACATGAAAAGTTTTTAAAAAGCTATATATAGCAAGTTTATATAATAAATAGCTTAAGTTTTTATAAAAAAATAATTTTCAAATCGCGACTTTCGGATAGCGTTCTTATTTCATGGCTTATTACTATGATTAAAAAAAAAACAGACGATTCGTTACGTTGCACAAAGTTAAGACGATTTTCGCAGTAAAAGCGTTAGATGTGACCAATTTCTGGGGCAGGTGCAATTTCGTCATGCCCCTGTGTTATTTATGTCGGAAATGAACATCACCGCAACCAACGATTGCAGCGCATTAACACGCCTTTACTTTTTTATCACTACCTGCATCGTCAAATATTCGTACTCCGTGAAGTTATTGACGCAACTGACCCTGGTCAAACTGATAAAATAAACATTGCCTTCCCTCAGTGAAATCGAATAGGCCAGTTTGGAATACAACCTGGCCTGCATACAACGTCTTCTGACCACCTTAAGATCATCAGTCCACCTTGCAGGTAAACAGACGATCGACATCGTACGCAGAGCTTGCTGGTCCGTGATATCAACTCTAAAACCTAAAATCCTCGAAGCCGTCTGTTAAAAATTAACTAAATAAAATGTATTTGCTTCCTTATATTTATATGTTCTTATAGTCTGAATAATAAATAAAGTTGAATTGATTAAAAAACAACAAAGGAAATACATTAACACGCAAACCCTTTTTTCTTCCACCCATTCTACCATTAGTAAACATACGGCCCAATTACCTTGGTGGCATAAAAAAAATCATTCTTCATTTTTTCATTTTGGTCGATGTCAGAAGTTTGACAGCTAAGGATAAGTGTTATTGTTTAATGTGGTTTTTTTAAAGGAAATAGTGCAGATTTTAAAAAAATCTGCACCAATTTTTTTTTCAATTTTTTCATCGTCATCTTCTTAGCCGATAGATGCCTACTGCCAGGCATAGACCTCTCCCAAAGATCGCCACAATGACCGATCTTGCACTACCAGCATCTAGCGACTTTCCGCAATTTGAACCATGTCGTTTCTATACATATATATATATATATATATATATATATATATAGAAACGTCTTCTATGTCCTATCTAATTATTTTCAATTTATAGTACACCATCGATAATAACTAAAAAACAGAAATAATGTCTTATTAAAATATGAAAAAAATATTTGATTTAGCCGAACTGTTCTTGATTACATACAATTTACGTAGGCCATGTACAAAATAGAAAAATAATTGCGATACAACTACCTTATTAAATGACGAATTTTATGTTATAATAACATTTTATCTGTTTATTTTGGCCGCAGTATACAGATGTCTAATAGATTATTGAAATGTAAATTTCTCAAGTGCTATTTATAAATTTTTGTTGTACCTATTTAATATTTAATTTTGGTGTTGTAACCAAGCTTTAGCTAATGGAGCGCGAAGTTAAAGCGTGACTGCGATTTTCACCTGATGTTGTGCATTGAACGATCTTTTATTACATTTAACGTCTTACAGCTAGAATATGTATTAATTATCTGTGGGATGATGAAAGAAAAAAATTTGAGCTAAGTGTTTATTTTGAACAACCACTGATGGAATATAAAAAAAACCGTGTCATAGTTTTGTTAAAAATTCGTTTTATTTCGTAAGCACTATTTGTGTAAAAAAATTGGTTTAAAATTTTTACAGAATTTTTGAACCACTTTAATTACAATGAAGATATATAAATGTAATAAAATGGTTAGAGTTTCTAATTTAATAAAAATAGTTTTTTAATTCACAATAAAATCAGATAATAGCAACAGAAATAGCTAAAGGGGCTTCTTGGGGTCTTTTGTGCCCAGTTAAACACCTATGAAATATATAATAACACAAACAAACTCAAAGTGCCAAGGTAGCTGTTGGGCAGGTACTATAAAGACATCAAGGCCAAGCAAAAAAAAACAATCAAACTTGTTATACACACCACTATTCTGTAATACCCTTAACTATTCCTAAAAGCCAGTTACTTTAAAAACAGAAATTTCAATGGCAGTGACTAAAGTACTATTGTTTAGTAATACCCATAAATAGAAGAAATTCTATAGTGACTCATTCATTAGACAAAAGCTCAATCACACACATACAAGGAATATTCTACTTATTCTGCTCCTTAATAGTAGTAAAATGGATATAGTAATATGGATTTTTATCTTACACAAACTGTTATTGTACTAAATTTGATTTACAAAACCTGGCTTAGCTGAAATGTAAAACCATCTTAATTATAGCATATATATATGTTACAGCTACCTCTAAATTATTTGTTTGTAACTGTTTTTGTTTGTTTGTCTACTTACATCTTATAGATTATTACTTAGATATTATAAATCTTTGTATACTCTAGTTATTGCTAATAAATTAATGTTTATTTTGGTAATATCACATCCATCATTGTTGTATATTAATGAAAGTATATTAATAAAAATTATAACTATGTAAAACTTGTAGTCATAAATTCAACTAGCAATTAGAGTAGTCTTTCATATCTTTTGGTATGCTAATTTTATTCAGAATAAACAGTCATGATTCATCACTTTAAATAATTAGAACATATTGTTTTTGTCCTAGTCATGAGACTAATCTTTTTAACCAATACAGATGATGCAAATTAAGTGTAGTGATGCTAGGTTGGGGCAACCAGCCTGCTGAGGCAAAATAACAATAACAGATATATATGTCGCTGCATTTCCACTTTATCTGAGATAATAAGACCTTTGTTACAATAGACTAGCCTAGTTTTTTTTAATCTATGTCCATGGCCAGATTTAGACATAGGCCACATGGGCCTGAGCCCACTCTTACATTAGATTTCACTTTGAAAAAAAATTCATCTCTGAATGGTACTGGAGATAACATAATGATATATATATTTACTAGTCTTGCTTTGAATAATTCTATCTGTATCACTAGACAAATATGTAGATCAGTGAGGTAATGAGAGATGATTAGGAAGATCCTAAGCTTTGATAAACTTGATGGACTATTTACCAAATTTAATATAATAGACCATATATGTTATAATCTTTTATGAGCTAACAAGAAACCTGCTTTATTATAACATAAAAATATCATCAAAAGATTTAGAGAAATTTAGAGAATATTGGTCTACAAAGTAATCCAATCCAAAGTAAAACAATAGATAATTATATTTTGAAAAGTACAAGTATCAAATGAATGAAATTAGCATAACAAAAACATTAAAGATACAATTAAGTTCAAATGTTCCCAGAATATAATATAAAAATTTTCAGTAGCATTGAATGAGAATTTGAGGTAACTATTTAATTAGAGAAAATTTAATCTCGATTAATAACATAATACAGGTATAAAATTTTGAACAAAAAAATTATTAACTGTTAACATTGAAAGATTTAATAATCTAACAAGAAAACATAAAATCCGTTAAAATATTTAATGTTTATTCTTAGCCAGATAGCTGACTTAAAAAAACTAATGTCAATTCATGAAGTTATTATACAAAAAAATCACAGCTTAAATAACTTTAACGTAAAGGGTCAGTTATACCCGACTTATTATCAAAAGAAGAACTATTGCTCTGATACATCTTAAACTTTAGTACTCACCAGCAGTTCAATTTCTTAACCGCCGAGAGATCAGATTGTCTTGACCGTGCGATAACCATTTCTTCAGTTAGCCGGGCCATTATTATACACTATTCACTAATAACACAGGACACAAAAGTGATTAAAACGCAGAAATATCGTCACGGAACATTCTGTAGCAAGAAATTTGTAAAACGACGACACGCCTCGAGTAGAGAGAAAAAACTGAAAACAAAATGAACAACGGACAGCTATTCACAGTATATAATTACAAATTGACAGACAGAGCGAAGACAGAGTACAAATGACAAAGCGCTGCTATTTTACTGGTAATTTAAAATAGCAAAATATTATTAATTTAATATTATTTGGAACAATATAATATATAACGAAATATTGTGTCATAACGGCAAAGTAAATATAAACAGTTATGTTATAATTTTTGTAGAAAATTGGTTTTAACGAACCAAAGTTTTTTTTTCTGGGTTTTAAAATAAATTCCGATTAGTGAAGAAACTTTTTACATAACCACTATTATTTATTAAATGTGCACTCCTTTTGTTATTTACGTATGTACAGCAACTTTTTCGTCGAAAATTTTAAAAAGCTTTTTGTTAAATCTTATTGTAACTTCTGAATTGAGTTATTTAAATAAAAGTTAAGGCACGGATAGGGGGTATTTTATTTACAAATAGATTTAACAGGATGCAATATTTATTTCCAGTTTCTTGAAATATGTCAAATTAATACGTCCGACGTAGATATTATCGTGAAGCAATGACAGTGACGTATTGAGTCTAACAGTTGTTAAGAATGTTTATAAGCAAGTCTAATAAGTTATTATTTTAATAGGTCTTAATATTAATTAAAAATGGATTCCAGTGAAAATCTTGACGATAAAGACAGCGGTCCGGAAGTTCAAATGAATTTTCCTAGTTCAGTAATGAGCAGGATCGAAGAATTAATGGGAGGAACAGAACAATTTGATAGTGATGAAGTATGATACTTTTTGATTTACGATTGATTTTTTCTTAACAACAAAATGACTTGTAAAAAGGCTTTTAAAATACACGGTTTTAAACTACTTGTGTTTAGTGATCGCAATAAGTAAATGTAAATTATTGTTAAATTTAATTGTAATATTTAAAGTAATGAGCGTGTCAAAGATCTCCTAATACTTAAGTTAAAACTATTTTCACTTCAATATTAATTATAATTATTTTTATACAGTTTGATGCTGTTGCATACATAAACCGAGTTTTTCCAACGGAGCAATCACTCTCGGGAGTTGAAACAGCTGCAGCACGCTGTGAATTCCGTCTTGCATCTGTCCAGCATGACATACAGCGCTTGGTACGAGAACAGGCAGCACAGAGGGATGCTGGGCAGGCTGCTTTGCTGGAAGCACAACGCTGTATTGGAGAATTAGCATTACAGGTAGAAAATGTTTAAATCTACTAGCTGTTAATTTAATTTTGTCTCATCTCAGTGGACTAGTTACCACAACCAAGTGGCACTATACTCATTTATGGCTTTGTTTCCCACCAAACCCTTGATATCACCATCAATCTCAAAGATGCATCCTGATGCTCTGTGGTGTATAGTGCTGCAGGGTGCTACACCTGTACTTAGAAGTGGAATGTGGGCAACAGTCTTTTCTTCCAGGCATGCTTTACTCTGAAGATTCTTTTAATGGTACAATCAACCATTACATGCTTATTTTTCGATATTTTGATATATATATATATATATATGTATGGTAGTTTTTCATGGTTTTAATAATAACATTTTTAAATAATATTTTAGGTAACAGAGATAAATAAGAAAGCAGAACGTAGTGAGAGCATGGTTAGGGAAATAACAGCTGAAATTAAGCAGTTGGACTGTGCTAAATGGAATCTCACTGCAGCTATTACAGCACTGAACCATCTACATATGCTTACTGGTGGAGCAGCCACATTACGAGGGTTGGCACAGCGGCGTCAGTATAAGGAGTTGGTATTACCATTACAGGCTATTATGGAGGTAAATATATTGCTTTTGATATTATTTGATACTAGCATAATGGTCTAAATAATCAAATTTGAATTTGTTTCTAGTTTTCGAATTCAAAATAGTTTTTTTGATAATCATATTATGTTAAACCTTTTTTTTTAAGTTGTTGATAAGAGTGATAGAGTGAGTTTGTGATGTCACTTAGTTTTCTATTTTTTTTAAATATTGGGTATTGAACTTGTGGCAATAATAGTCCTTAATTATTAGACTATCCCTGTTCATAACCAATAACAACTTACCACATTCACAGGTGTTGCAGCACTTTGAGTCATACAGGGACATCCGTGAGTTAAATGCACTCCGAGATGAGGTCCATTCAATCCGTGCACAATTAGCAACACAAATTCTTGCTGATTTCAAAGATGCCTTTACAGGTATTTGTATTTCAAAAAATTTATGTGCTGTTAAATTGGTAAGATTTTTATTGTTGTAAAAATAAAAATTACAACCATTGATAATTATTTTTGTATATTACTGATAGTTATATATTATGGTTAGTTAGGTTTACTTCGTGTATCATTAGCAAAAATGTGCAGACTATGTTTCTTCTATGTTTCAATAACCTTAGACTTAAGAAAAGCAGGCAAAAGATTTTGCTAATTTTGTTAAGTCTTACTTTTAGTAAAAATAATAGTCACAATATTTACATAATTTTTATAAGTATGGTGTTTTATGGATCACAAGGAAGCAAGAGTGGTGTATCACAACGAACATTGGCAGAAGCTTGTGGTGTGGTTGATGCACTGGACCCGAAGGTCAAGAAGGAACTCCTCAACTGGTTCATTTCTATGCAGCTTCAGGTAAATTATTCATAAAAATTACAAACTTGGTATAAAATTATACTACTAAACTCTACTAATATATGCAGTATGATTTATTATGCAAGAAATATAATATACACAATTTCGTATCAAATAATAATTGTTTTGCTTGATACTTGTATTAGGTTCATGATATTTGTAATTATATTTTATATTTAATAAATAAATAATTAAAATAAAACCTGAAAGAACAGAGACATTCTCACCTGAGATGGACCGATAGAAAAGAAGAAAAAATGACATCTAAATTCTTCTTTCTACTTTTACCCAGGAGTACCAGCATCTTTTCTCAGCAGAGCAAGAATGTGCCTGGTTGTCGCATATAGAGAGGCGTTACGCCTGGTTGAAGAAGCACCTTCTAAGTTTTGAGGAGTCATTGGCATCCGTGTTTCCACACCCCTGGCTACTTAGTGAAAGAATAGCGCGACAGTTCTGTAAGGTATAACTTGTAGTCAAACTTATGTTTATGTAATAAATTGCTTTTAGTTAAGGATATACTGTGATAAATATAACATCTGCAATACAAATAAATAATTTATTCTTTAATAGAATATGAATATAATTGTGAGAAATAGCCCAATATGGTAGTAATAGAAGAGAGAATGAGAGGCAATGAAAACGAGGAAATTAAGAATGAATGAGAATGTATGATTATGTGATGAAACATGGAAATAAGAGAACTACAACAAAAAGTAACGTGAAAATAATTATTAAAGACATTATAGATCCAAAAGAAGAGGGGTGTACAAGAGGTCCCCAAAAACGGGAGCTGTTCAAAAAAATTGCTTTTAGTTTTCCAGTGTTTCATGTTATTTCTAAAGAAAGTATTTCTATAATGTGCTAATAGCTATTTGTTCTCTCTTATTGCACATTTATTATTATTGCAGTTATCTGAGAAAAATTTCGTCACAAATCACACATTAAGTTTATGTTATTTTTATCTATTAAACAACTAATGTATCTTTTGTAATTATGAATTGTAATTAAACAGCAATTTTTTATAATATGCCTTTTTAATAGTTCGATAACACAACAAATTCTTTTAATGGACAGTTGCTTTATATAAATATTTGTACATATATTCGTAATTAATATATTCAATGTTTTGTTTTAACAAGATAACCCGAACCGAACTAACGAATATAATGTCATCGCGTAGAAACGAGGTCGACGTGAAATTGCTTTTGTATGCAATACAAAAAACGTACAACTTCGAAGTGTTGCTACATAAACGGTTTGTCGGTGAGTTATTTTTAATCTTATTAATATTTTTATGTGTATTCTATATTTATAGCTATATATATATATATATATATATATATATATATATATATATATACATAAATATGTATATGTCTGTTTTCATATACATACATATGTGTGTGTATATATATACATGCGTAATAAGCTTGGGCTGAATTCCCCTAACTATATGCTGTATATGGCTCTTGTCCAATTTTAGCCTATTTGAAACATCTCATCACATATTTATGTTGAGGCATGCCATTACTATTGTTATATGGAAACTCAATACGGTTTTAGTTTCTATTAAATGGTGCCTTCTCGTCATTCTTACGATAGCATAATTCTTATAAATAAAAAATATTAGTTTCGAAGTATTAATAATTTTAAAATTATATCGTAATAGTCACATGGTTATTTGTTTGTTTATGTAAAATATATATTATTTATTATACAATAATTAGCCATAAATTTTCATTTATAAGTCTTGTAGTAACATATCGTGTAGACGGTTTCCAGGAAAAAAGATTTACTAATGGTAAATTGACTTTTGCAGGTACCGATTTTACTGGAATAGAAAACCTTGATACTACTACAGAGAAAGTGAATATTGGAGATGACTTAAAAGAGGTAATTCATTCTTTGTCTTTATACAATGGCGGTAACTCTTTATCTCTGACAGGAAATTTGTCTAAAAAAATTTTTATATACAGGATATATTATATACAGGATGATTGGTTATAGGTGTAAAAGCTTTAAAGGAGTAAATATAATTCATTTAAATAATTATTTCAGGGTCAAAGTGACGAAGTTGCTGCAAGTGGGTCGCCGTGGGTGGGATTGATTGGTGGTTGTTTCGAACCTTATCTCTCGCTGTACATCACAAGTCTTGATACAAGCCTACGATCACTAATGGATACTTTTATACAGGTAAGTAAGCACTGTAGACATATGTAACTTCTCAGCATTGCACGAATTCACCGTGAGGGTGACGGGCCCATAGCGTTGTAGGGGGGCCGGACCTGCTCAGAGCTGATGACCCACATATATGTACGATGCGTGCATAATAAGTGTGTATAGTAAGGATGATGAAAGCAAATGATGTTTTAATTTTGTTCTCGTTGTGGAATAAAATATACACTATATTATTCATGTAAGCAACATCTTATTTACGTAAAATAGAAACAATATAATAATAATACAATTGGCGGTCTTTTCACATTCTGCGATTTCTTACACCTTACATTTTAGTTTCTTCTTTGTTTCGTTTGTCTACGGATCTTTCCATTCTTGATTCGATTTCGTACAGGAATAAGAGAGAAGAGTAGAGCTCTTTTCGTGTGGTATTTGTGAAATTGTCAATAAGATCGATTTATATTTGCTTATAGGACGCGAAGTCGACTGACGCAGGAATTGGTGGAACATCTGGTGGCGCCATCGCCAACAGCGGTGGAAGCGGTGCGGTAATCGCCAGCTGCGCCGATCTCTTCCTCTTCTACAAAAAATGCCTCGTGCAGTGTGCCCGACTCACTACTGGCGAACCCATGTTAGGTACATAACATCTGTAATATTCCAAAAAGATAAATATAACGAATAAATCCTTTACAGATAATAATCTAAGGTATTTTGTATATATATTTTTTAACAATATACACAAATGAGTCTGGTGCGTACCGGTACCGCGTTATATAAGCCTAATCGAACTCTGCAATCAAGTGCACCTAGGGCTACCTAAGCCAGTCCCTTGAATAAGAGTCTCACATCTGTTAAATTTTAATACACCACGCATCCTACAACACTTGTAATTTAAAAGACGTTCTATCAGTTTGTATCATTATTAAAAATAGTCGAAACTATACAAGTATATAATAACTGATACTTTAAAGGATAACATAAAATTAAATGAGAAAATGTTTTAGAGAAGTAACTACAAATATGTTAGTGTTTAGTCATCGTTGTGACCTTGATAGATTACTGTACTCAACAGTAAAAGTTAATATCAGAAAACGAACTAATGATATGTTTACATTAGGGTAAAATGACAGTTTACATTTTCGTTTTCTTGGTCTTATATTATTATACTTTACAATTTGATATAATTTCACATATACTTTTGATTTGATATTTTTTTTCTTTATTTGTGTTTAATCTGTATCTTAGTTTAATTTTGGACAAGGATTTTTAAATAAATTATTGAGTTTTAAATAATTTACTTGAGTTATCAAGTGTAACATGTAATCTTTAAATTTATAATCTGTCCTTTTCAATCAAAAGTGTGTTGTATTAACTCTGTCTGACGAGAAATTATGAAGGGTGACATCTATTATCGCCCTGACTAGATATGGACCGGTATCTCAATCTGCAATGTTCTGCTTTAAACCACGCAGGTTTCCATGAATAAAATAAAAATTAATTTAGATAAATAAAAAAAAATTAAAATGTAATTAGCATAACTTTACTATTTTTTTCAGAACTTGCTGGCGTCTTCCAAAAATACCTTCGCGAGTACGCAAGTAGCGTGCTCCAAGCGGCTTTGCCCCGAACGGGACCGTCGCAGCTGACCCTCGGTGCTCTCAGCTCCGCCACCAACATGCCGAGTCTTGTTACCAACCTGCATACATTACTTCGAGATGATACAGCCACCAGGTAACCAACAAATATATTCACTGAAATTCTGCAAATAGCATTAATAATATATAATTAAGCCAGTATTTACAGAGGAAAAATCTTATATTTTTATAACTCAGTCAAAAGTAGCACGGTAGGTAAAGAAGTTTATTTTATGTATAGCCAAGTACAAAACCAAAAGAAACTTTTAAAATGGTTATATGATTTTTATTTACGTTATTTATAAAATGTCTATATTCTTCCACAAACCTACTACGTAAAAATTGTTATATAAAATAAACAAGTATGCGCGCATGCACACGAACACACAAAAACTGACACACACGCACAAACACCGACACGCACACTGACACACACACGCACATTGACATACGAACATACAGACACATGATCATTAGTTATACCTGCCACTGCTTAGGTCAAAATTATTTAAAATAGATAAATAAAAGCAATATTTTCTAACACTAGTATTACTTTATTTAAAGGAAACGCCAAATACTGTTAATTTTTTATATAATTGTTGAAATAAATACTTTAATTTTATCAACCTATAATGGCTATATTTATTTTATATAGTTATTCATTTCTTCAGGTACACAAAACAGGAGATAGCAAAAATAACAAGTGTTATTACCACATCAGAATACTGCCTCGAGACAACTATACATCTCGAACAGAAGCTGAAAGAAAAAGTAGCTGCATCATTAGCCGATAAAATAGACCTTGTACCGGAGCAAGATCTGTTTCATAAAATGATAAGTAACTGTATACAGTTGCTGGTACAAGATTTAGAGCTCGCCTGCGAACCAGCGCTGCAGGCTATGACGAAGATATCATGGTTGCATTTTGACAACGTCGGCGATCAAAGCTCTTACGTAACTCAGATTATTATGCACTTGAAGAATGCGATACCAAACTTAAGAGATAATTTAGCGTCCTCTAGAAAATATTTTACACAGTTCTGCATACGATTTGCAAATTCATTTATTCCTAAGTTCATTCAAAATATCTACAAGTGCAAGCCTATATCGACCGTAGGCTCAGAGCAGTTGTTACTTGATACTCATATGTTAAAAACTGCATTACTAGAGCTGCCATCTATCGGTTCGGAAGTAAAACGCCAGGCGCCCGCAACATACACTAAAGTAGTCATCAAATTGATGACTAAAGCTGAAATGATTTTAAAATTAGTCATGGCGCCTTTGGACGGAAACCTTGAAGGGTTCGTCGCGCAGTTTGTACAGCTTCTACCTGAGAGTACGTTAGCAGAATTCCACAAAGTATTGGATATGAAAGGACCTAAGTTGTCAAAAATGCAAATGAGTTCATTGGACGCTTTATTTAAAGATACCACTAAGTCTGTTAACAATGAAGTAAATAAATAACCATGTTTTAAAATACATTGTTTGAAATGCATTTAAAAATAGGTTAAATTTTATAGGTTATTTATTTATTTGATTGAAGTAAACAGTATTTTCATTGTTGCATCCAATATACGTGAGAATACCAATTGTCTGAGAATTCCGCTATATATAATAACAAAAGAATTTTTGTAGAATATAGATAAAATAAGGCAGAATAAAGATTTGAATAATAAATGGTAATCGGTATATGTATTAATTTTGGTGTTTTTTTTTAAATCCTGGTAATGGAATGCTTGGGATGTCATAACATCTTTTTAACGTAGAAAAATCTTTAATTTTAAATCCTATTCCGTGGAAGAGAAATTCAACCACCATAATGATAAGGGTTGCGCACACATTTGTGAAGGGCTTTTATATATTTTAATTTATGCCTATAAAATGCAATAACAAAAACAGGACATTTTACAGAACTGCTCGAAAACACTAACAATCGTGAAGAAATATATCTGAGCGTAAAATCACAAATAAGAGATAGAAATTATAATGAGACCAGTGTAAATCGTCGGTTTTCATAAAGGTACATAAACCCCTGGTGACCTTTATTGATTAACAAGCTCTCCTAAAATGAACTAGGACTTAGAAACCCCCTGTGAAAAATTCTCATATAATTTAAAACATAATCTCCATGCTTGTTAACAAATACGTATTGACGATGTAATAAAAATCGGGCTCTGATAAGGCTGAATGAGGTGTTTATGTTTGACTTTCCTGTTTAAAAAGTGGAGCTGTAAACAACTAAACGTCAAAGTCAATTGTTCGCCGCTCCGGCCGTGTAGTTTCTAAATTCATTCAAAAAATTTTATAAAATGCGATTTCCGTTTCGTAAATGTTATCATGTAATTAAAGTAGGAATTTTGTTAGTGTTAATTGTAACTATTTTAACGTTGTTTGAACAATGGCGCGGTGGAAAACGATCAACGAGCGCCCAAGAGCCCGAATTATCCCCGGATCAATTTGAAAAACAAATTCTGGAAGATGAAGCAAGAATCATTCCAGGGTTAGGCGAAGGGGGAGTAGCAGCGCGTTTAGTTGGAGAAGCTAAACGACTTGGGGAAGAGTCTGAGAAGGCACTGGCTATAAATGTATATTTAAGTGATCGAATCGCGTATAACAGAACTTTAAAAGGTAAGTTTTTATAGCGGTAACACAGAGTCCTGTTGTATCACTAATTACTAGACCGGAGCCAATTTTAAATGAATACCGCGTAAAATATTTTTAATTTCATTAATATTCAATTTAAATTATTAAGTTACAAAGTTTTAAAGCAACTGAACTTATAATTATTTATTTTTAAAATTTCTGAAATATTTTTACTATTAAGGCAATGCGTTTATGATTTTCTTTAAAAAAAATTTACCTCTAAAATGGCGAAAAAGTCAGCCAATGTCTGTAATAATTATTAAAAAAAAAATATCTCTTTTTCTTTACAATATATTTGCTTATATGATAGGTGTTGTACTATAGTACCAATATCACGTTCAAATTTTATTGATGATGAAAGGTAAGCCTTTTTTTAGTCTATAACATAAAACCCAAAACTTTTTTACTGAATTAACACACTGCTTAAAACAATAACATTTTATTAAAAAAAAACACAATCCATTAATCCACTTTGGAAATATAAGCATTAACTGATGAATTTTGTTATTAATAAAATAACATATTATTAACATAGTGAAATAGTCTATATCCTAGTTTTCTCCAGTATAAAGAATGGACATCTTTATTTTAGTAGTATTTAGTAGTACTAGTAACATTAATTTCTAAGAAGTTGAATATATCCTAGATAGCTGAGTGTGATTAAAGCATACTTAAATATATACTGAATAAATAGAAAGAGAAAGTGCAACCTCACTCTTTACACTCTTTATCAAGGTGTTAATTGAAATATCAGCATAACTAAACATTCTGAAAATTAAATTTTATTTTGCTCAGCCATGAAATTAATTCCTTCTGTGTAAAATATACCATTCTCTTATCACAAATTGTACAGTCCTGTTAATTTTACATAGTCCTTGCAATGTTAATAAAATTTTCTGTAACTTACAATGACTTTTTGAATATTCACACAATAAATATTTTTGGAGTTATTTCCAACAATAGATAATAGAAATCTAGTTGACAATTAATTTAAAGGGAGTATCTGTATTTATTATATGTATTGTATATACAATATGTATGTATATATGGTGATTGGTTATAGCTCAACTGATGTTATTTAATGTACTGTACACCATTTTCATAAATAAATAATTTCAGAGATAATAAGCTATGTTATGATAATATAGTAAGAAAGAATATATACAAAACTCTGATTACTACATAAATATTCTTTACAATCTGTCCCTGCAGGAAATATTAAGAAAAAATAAATTAATGATACATATTCCAGACATCAGTTTATACAGGTTGATTGAAAATAGTTGTAAAAGCTTGAAAAAAAAGTTTTTGCTAACAAATAATATATGTAACATGTTTTTTTTTTTGGAATATGATAGGCCAAGAACTTCTGGCAGTAAACATAAAAAAACATGTTTAATAAGTTATAATCTGAATTTTGAATATGTTTTTTCTAACTATATTATCTTCATGTTATTTATTATTTTTGAAACCATTGATTTTTGGATTGATTGTACAATCATGCATTAATTGACAGCTGCTTATAAGTTATACATTCACCTCTTCAAAGCTTTTACAACTATTTTTGAATCATATTGAAGATAATATAAATATAGCTTTATAGTTATATTTCCTGGCAACAAAATGTCTGTGTCTTTATTTTGAAATGAAATGAATTAATTGAAATATTTGTATTTGCGTAAATAATTCTGGTAGAAAAGTTCTTACATTGCAAAGACTGTAATTTTTAATTTAACGGTGAGGTGTTAACTACTAATCAATTTAGTATATCGGCTTGTGAATATTTGTTTTCAAATTTTTAGGTTTTTTACATAATTATAAAATATTTCTTTCGATTTGAAATAAAAATTTAAAAAAGCATTTATATTACATGATGTTTTCTTCATTGCAATAGAGATATAAAAGCTATTTATTTTAGAAGATAATAAAAATGGTAAGTTCTTAACAAAAGGCATTCTGAATGCTATTGCAATCATTTCAGTTAATGGCGTATCGATTATCTATTGTGTAAACCACAATAGCAAACATGAGAGTATTTGAAACCTTGAGAAATAATTGAAAATTCATTTCATTCTCTCATAACACATAGCATAGCACTGTAAAATTTATAATATCTTTTTATAATTATGCCAGTTATTATTATTAAAGGCATCAAAATGTGTTAAGTAACATTTGTTCAACTACCTACTTTCTATTGATTATCTAAATACAGGAATTATGAAAATATTTTCTTTTCTTTGGTCCCGTAATATATAACGACTTCAACGGCAAGTTTCCTAATATTCTATAGAAGGTCTTATTGAAAAAAAAAGAATATTTTGATTAATTTTTAAAAATTTCTGTAAGTACATGATTCTTGCAATAACTAATCTGACATTATGATATGAACCTCGCGCGTTTAATAATTTGTTTTGAACTTCGTTTTGACAGTTTACATGTTGCAATACAAATTACAATACATATTGACGTCTAACAGCTGCGTCGGTCAGTATTTATCTATGTCAAGATTAATCTATTTACTTCACATTTAATAAATAAATAAAATTATCACTCAAACATTACAATATTTTACATTCTTTTATGTTTTGTATTGCAATGCGACAGGCCATTAACTTTTAGCACTAAAGTCTGTCGAGACAGTCTGTACTACTTGTTTATATACATATTTTGTAAATACACCAAATTATTTGGAAATACTCATTTTTTGAAAGAATGTCAAATATCCTATTCTTTCCTAAATGAGTTTTGCTTTAATTATATTTATTTACAGAGTTAAAATACTATACAAGTAGATATTTGTTGCTATAGGCGATAACCTTACATTTTACAAGGCTGAAATGCCTATTAATAGCAGTGCATGAGCTTTGCTAAGAATGTTAAAACTTTCATTTAGAATCCTAGCATTGACTGCCCATGTCCCGTTTAAGATCGTATACCTTTCGTTCTAAGGAAAGGTGTACCGAAACCTAGCGTTACTTGCTTCACGGCCTCTTCACAATGCCGGTCTCCCCTGAGTCCGTCATCCAAAGGTCAAGTGGCCCACGTGTACAAGTCCACGTCGCCACAACGTCAAGTTTGTTCTTTAGCTCCGAAGCTTACCATAGCCTATACTTATGCTCTCTGTCCGTAATTCTACTAAAAAGCAGAAACGAACCTCTTCAGCCCACCCAAAGCGGCTACTTCGGACCAGGCTTCAACCTACGCCCAGCCGTGGCAGCATGATGCGATAAATCTTTTATAAGTATCCGGAAACCCTACAATCACACGGCAAGAACATGTAGGATCCCATAGGGTATTTATAATAAGGTACATAAAAAGGTTCTGGCTGCCAAAACAAAAAATAAGTTTTGTCAAATAGTCTCATGACATAATGACCCATACATGACGGATTGAAGGTGTCGTGTTCCTCCGTCATGACCGGTTTACTGCGTAACATTGGACTCCCCCGTCGTGATATCTATTTATCATTATAGCACTAAAAGGGTTTAAGTGGCTATTGTAAACATTGTCAAATCGGACTTATTAAACAGTAGTCGATATTTCCAGATCACCGAAATCCAGCGTGCCTCCGTGTGATCTACGATGCGGTGCTCCCGTCGGCTTCAGTGATTATCATCTTCCATAACGAACCATACTCGGTCGTGGTCAGGACTATATGGAGCGTGGTCAACAGCGCGCGCCGGACCCAGCCCTGGTATCGACGAGCCAATTTCAAAGACAGGGTTAATGGAAGAAATTTAAACATTGGTAAGTTTTATTTAGTTAGTTTAAATAGTTTAGCGTGTTATTCCATTTGTGGAACTATAAATTCAACCCTTTAAATTTTTCACATCTATAACCAATCGCCCTTTATAAAGTACCTCTAGACGCATTAGCGTTGGTCTACATTCCATTGAAATTAGGTTGGCATAGTGGCATTTCCTACTAGGGTAAAAAAAATATGATTTTTACAATTTTTTAACAGGATACGAAGGACAAGATCCTAATTCTCCGTTCGTATACCTAAAGGAAATCATACTCGTCGATGATAATTCTACGTTGCCGGAATTGAAGGGCAAGCTCAGCCATTACATACGCACTCGTCTACCTCCAGACCTTATACGTATAGTACGGTTACCTGATCGGTAAGTATTTTTATTTCACTCACTTATACATACACTAGTCCACATGTGAAAACCTACGACTTTACGTTATAAAAATATAAATTTGACGAGTTTTTTTCACGTGTAAATAGTAGATTATAAAATGTAACAATTTACGAATCCAATCCGGTAAAATAGTAACATGTAGCGGCTCCTGCCGAGGCCCCCACGGGAGCCCGAGAGCTTTGCTACTTTAAAAGAGGTATTAAGCTATATATAGCTATATATATATAGGTATTAAGGCGCAATATGGGCCCTGTTACCTTATACCCGCGAAATCTGCAAATGCCATTTGGGCAGCGGTGAGAGTCTAATAATAAAAAAAAAACTATGAGTATACACAGACTAAATCAGACATACATGTTGTTTAAAAAAATAGATAGATTGATGACCTATACCATAAAGCTCATGCGATCATTTCTAATGCAAGAGAACTAACGACCTATGATATTGAGCTCACAGAGTAACTAACGTTAGAGTTTTGTTTTTACTCAAGACGAAAGAATTGTTCAAGCTGGTGTATGTACGTACTATCTCATATCTTTAAATAATTAAAGATGTTTCGTGTAATATTTCATATCACTAAATTAACGTACCGTAACAATGAAACACACGTGATACCCACTCCCTAGCGTCTTAGGTCTTTCTCGCTTAGGTAAGTCATACGGTCTACGGCTGAAATGATAATGATTATCTCTATTTTTGTCCCGTATAATTCAGACACTACCGCATTTTTAAAATTAATTGAGTTAAATATTTAGATATCACTGCAACGGTAAGATCTATTTTTGATCTAACGTATCAGCAGTTAAAATTATATTTTAATTCCTGTATAACCCAGGGTGGGTTTGATACAAGCCAGAGTAGCAGGAGCTCGTTCAGCGATCGCCGACGTTTTGGTCTTCTTAGACGCACATTGCGAAGCTGTAGAAGACTGGCTTAGACCTCTGCTACAGCGTATCAAAGAGAGTAGAAAAGCTGTGGTCACTCCAATCATAGATGCATTGGAGTCAGACACTTTGGAATACCAAACTGGCACTGCGGACATCGAGGTGACTAAACATTGAAGTAGAGAAACGTCATTGGATCACTTAGTAAATTATAGATACGTCAACTGATCTTTGCGCGCGGCTACGTGTTTGCGTGCGCTTCTTTGTCAGTACGTGTGTGGGCAGTCAAAACGTTAGATTATTAAAAAATTAGAAAAAAGAGGCTTGTTTATTCTTCATGGAAGCAAATCTGTGATATGAAAAGTAACCTTTATGTTAATCTTGGATATTGTCTATGTATCTGCGGAATTTCATCTAAATTCTTTAATCCATTTTTGGGTTCAAGTGAACTTCAAAAGTCTGACAAAATAACAAAAGTTAGTATTTATGATAGTCAGATTATTCTAGCAGAACAGAAAGATAAATACGCGTTTGTATTGTTAAGAGCAGATCCGTAGATCAAAGAAAGTGCCCAACATAGTCCAGCAGATTGGCACGTTGAACTGGCCGTGCCGTTGGGGGTCTTTAGGTTCTCAAATGGAAACCACGGACCTGCAAATGCAGAGTAGTCCATACAAAAAGTGGACTGACGACTTTGTTAAAGCCATTGGAAAATCTGGGTGTAGTTTTTCCGTCCTCTTGGAAATCTATGAGGGAGGACTATGTCCAGAAGTGGACATCATATGGCTATATGATCATCATAGCTAAATGATGATGATTGATATTCCAAATTTAAGTGCTTGTACTGAACCATCTGCTGCACACACATTGTCACTACCTATAGGAGCTTAACGCACACATAACGCCGCGCGCCAAGATTACTTGAACAATCTATAATACGTAACGGTTCAAACATTATCCATTATTGTAAGGGTGGTAGTCCAGTGGGATCAATGATTTTGGTTTAGTTAACATAATGACTTTAGTGTGGTTTTATTTTTATTAAAAACACCTCCGCAGTTACATAAAACAGTTGTATATACAATTACATTTTACACATTGTCATTAAAGTAGGTACTAATTTGATCGCATACAGCTTATGTCAATATGCGAGTTTTTATCATGTCGCTTTTTAATATAAAATTAAAACTACATCATCTCATTGTTCAAATCATTGGACAAATAATAACGTAAGGTATCTGAATCCCTGTTAGCTTTAAGTTGAGCTCTTCTTGACGTACAGATGTGGTCATAGTAAATGATTCTATGTGGATACCAAGTAATGTAATAATTATAGTGGTTAGAAAGAGATAGACTGTGTTAGACTAGCCAAAGCAACTTTCTTCTATATAGTGTTGGCCTGACGAGAGCAAGGCTGGCGGGAGCTCATTTCGCCGTGGGGGACGTCCTAGTATTTCTGGACGCTCACTGTGAAGGCCAGACGGACTGGCTCCGTCCACTGTTGCAGCGAATCAAGAATTCTAGAAAAAGCGTAGTCGTTCCCATCATCGACGTCATCGAATCTGGAAACTTCTACTATAGTGTCCTGGACCCCGAGGCGTTTCAGGTGCGGGCCTGGATTGATTGTAGCAACTACTTCTATCTCCGAATTTTTTTATGTGGACAAATTCTGTTTGCCTAGCGGCATTTACAGCCTAGATCTCTTCACATTACTGAAGGTCGGGCGCTCCATCAGGAACATTCTGGTTCTTCTCAGATAAGGGCGCTTTTGGAACCCTTGAGTTTAAAAATAAAAAATTGGGCTTTTTTGTCATTCTTCTCATGACGTACACAGGTGGTCACTTAAAATTATTTAAATCACCCTGTGTTAGTGTATATGTTACATAGAGAGGCGTAAGAATTTTAGAAAGGTTAAGGTGGAACATAAAAGGTTGAAAAATACTACCCCATGTCGATAATAATATTAATAGACTCTTTAGAATTCTTTAGTTTAGGCAGTGTCAGGTTTATATAGAGGGCTGGAAAAACCTCTTATCGCGTTTATTTTATCAGATGTCCTAAAATGTTTAAAGCATCGTCATCGTCTAACTATGAAATTTGAAAAAAGTTATCGAAAGCTGCATAATGTCTGAAACTTTTTTTCTTTCCAAAGTCGTTTTTTTAACTTACGAATGTTTTACGATCTGCTTATTTAGCATCCAAATTGTTGAGTAATTATTATCTGAAACATATTTTTGTATTACCAATTATAACAATACGAATTTACACAACTGTGCTGGTTTTGTTGAGCGAGGACGCCAATTTTAAATCGTAATTGTGTTTCGTTTCTATACCATATATATTATACACACAGAGATGTATGTGCGCAGAGATGTATGTGACATGTATGTGTTGTATACAAGCTGATTATTTTAAACGTGGAAGAATATTATATAGATAGACTAGATGTGCACAGTAACGCGGTCTTGTTTTCTGTAAGCCTGATTGGTAAAAGCTCGTTAAAGTCGTCGGAAGTCGGTAGATGCAGGCCGCTTTCAACGGGTCTTATTGTAAATGTATTGGAGAGGCTTTCGTTCAGCTTTGAACGTCCTATGATTGAAATCATGATGATCGTGAGTTTAAATGTGCACCGGCCCCAGACGAAAACCGTGTAGCAACCACTAGATTCCATTTAGATAAAAATAGTATTAAAGAGATACCGAGAATTTTCTATGTCCGATTTTGTTCCGGAAATTTATTTTTTATTCTATTCAAAACCATCTATAATATTAAGCAAACACCGGTGGTCATAAACAAAACTTCTGAATAATAATAATAGATTTCGAAATCTGAGTCAAAAATTAAGTCTTTTCTAATATAACCAACAACGACACTGACCTAGGGGTAGTATATTAAAAAGACAACTGGACTCAATCGGTATTTTTTATTTCTAAATAAGAGATTTCTTTCATGTAGCCGGAACGGATAACCTCCTCTATACATAATAATAAGTTGATTTCCTTGCAGATGTTTTAAATCAGACCATTACATGATAGTTATAGTTGATTGGTAACAGTTGATTGACTTTTAATATCTGAAATAGTTTTTACTCGTTCCTTGATACGAATTCACTTGTAAGTTTCTAAATAATTTGCTTCGCGTACCAGAGAGCTCGTGTGCATTGCATACCCTGCACTATAGGTTAAACCGCCCCTGATCATCATTGCAACCGCAGGACGTCCATTTCTGGACACTGGCCTACTCGGGCACTTTCGGTTAAATATGTCAAAGGGGTTTTAAAACACAGCTGAGGTCTCCTTTCGGGGCCTTTTGCAGTTATTTTATCTCAATAGTCAATCAAGAGTCTGCCTATAGCATATAGGTCGCAGCTTAACGACCTTCCAGTCCGCCTTACACAGCTTTCGAACCTCGTTTAGAGCTCTAAGTTTAGTAGTCTGCCACCTCAAACCAGTGAAGCAATAAAGCCTATGGGTTAACAGAATTTGTCCAAAACAGAAAGAAATAGTCGTTACAATTCTCCGCAAATGTTTTGTTTCCTTCCAACTCACGTGTGTTCATTCCACTATATGTCACGTGATCCGGTCACGTGTTGCACCGCTTGAGATTTGTTTAATTTCCTATGTTTTTGGTTCTCCTTCCGTCGGTTTGACGTTGTTGTTTACTTTGCGGGCGTTGGATGTTTGTGCTTTTCGATGTACCTTTTTGTGGCGTTTTTTATATTTGTATATAGTTTTCGATTTATTTTTTGTATTGTATATAGTTATTTATTTGTAATTTCCAGGCTGGCTAGACGTAATTTTTTTTCCTTAGAATATCTCTAAGAATAATCGAATAAAATTATTATTACTACGTAAAATAAAATATCCAAACTAATGTGTAATAATGTAATTTTAAGTAAAGTTATTTTTGTATAATTATTTAAGGAAAATTAGACTTAAAAATGCTTTAACTTTGAGAAGCGCTGCCCAATTTCTTTTTATGACTTGTACGTATGGTGCATAGGTAATATCATTGTTTGTTAAATAAATACATTCAATTAATTATAATATAATATGGTTAAAAAATGAAAAAATTATGTCATAAATTTATTATTTTTCTTTGTCAATGAACTTGTTATAAATTAGAGAATCAATCGAATATCTTTAAAGGTATCAATACAGAATGATTTTTTAAAATATTTTAAATGTGTTCGACTCTTAAATTGCTTTAGTTCATTACGTCGTCCGAAAAAACGAAGAGAAAGTTTGTTTACGTATAAATGAAAGAAAATACAGAAATACATCTTATTGTTATAAATTGCATACTCGTCGTAGAACAAACCATCGATAAAGAACTCAATGTCAAGGTAGAGAGATACTTCCACAGGCAGGGACTGATGCGTGCCCGAATGACGGGTGCCCGAGCTGCGAGAGGGGATGTCCTCATATTCCTGGATGCCCATTGCGAAACCGGATCAGATTGGCTCCGACCGCTTCTGCAGAGAATCCGACATAAAAGGGACGCGGTATTGACGCCACTGATCGATGTAGTGGACCAGACGACCTTTCAGCTGGACGCCTCTGAGCATTTCCAGGTTTAGCGATGTTTGAACTTGAAAATCGCTTATGTCATGTTCCTAGTCCAGCGCTTCTCAATCTTTTCAATTCCCTAATTACTATCACTATTTCAAATACGTCAACATTGAATTGTCATGTATCATTAACTTAAAATGATAATCAAATTAGAAGCAATATCTATAAATCATTATTAAAATAATTGATTTCTTGTAAATTATTTTTGATTAACTTTAGAATGTCTTTGAGAGTAACTGAATATAATTATTGCAAAATAATATGAATTATTTAAATATTGATTGGAATAACAATGTAATTTTATATTTAAGTGAAATTGTCACATACAGGGTGGACCATTAAGTTGCGTGGATTAAAAAAAAATAATCGAAAAAAAGCTAAGTTAGGAGAGGAAGATTTATATTTAAATTTGACATTTTTATTGTATTATATATAGTAATAAGTATTTTATGTGCGGCCTATCAAATAATTTAAAAATTTATATAGGCCCGTTGAGTAAAAAGATTGCTCTCCCCTGATCTAGAGGAATATCTCCGTGGAGGTCACGGGAGGTCCACTCGTCGCGATTTCAGTATTCCAATAAACATTTCGTTCACAACTGCTGGACTCGCGTCTTGTTGAAACCGGGACCTGGTGTTAAGAGTAAAAGTTATCTAAAATTGAAATTCGCACGCACTTTTGGCACACTCTGTATAATTGTCAGATTACTTTGAGAAGCGCTGGCCAATTTGCTTTTATGAATGTATTAAAAAAGTTCATTGCAGATGAAGATAACAAGCTTGTAACAATGAGATTAACCAAAGATATCAAGATTTAACGGTGAAGGAGTAGATAGTAATTATTCATTGATTCTGGCCGTTGTAGGAACTGCGTAAATAATAATTGCATGCGTCATCCATTCAAGTTGTACTCATAATTACTCTATTGTTCTATTTAATGATTGAAGTAAGTCAGGCTTACTTATGTATGACGTCATAGGTACGGTAATATAAGCAATTTGGTCGTATTTAATAAACGAAATTAAGTTAAGTGTATATATTTCGGAAATTTTCAGCGAAACGTCTCTTATTCATTTTCGTTTTAAGTAATTATAATATTAGGTATTAATAATTATGTAAATTAAGGCATTTTTTCGGGTTTTATTATTTTCCTTTTAGTAAGTACTATCATTTCAAATTATCACTTCCATGATGTTTTAAAATAAGGCATTATAAGTTATTACTTGCATATAGTTGCAGCGGGTATTTTTAGTTAATTATTTAACAATGTAATTTCGTATAGTTAATTGTTTTATATGACAGAAGAAGTTGTTTACGAACTTCTTGTGATGGAAAACTATTACTGTCTTCTCTCTGTCCTACTTCTATTCTTCTACTTTTTTTACAAAATCGGGACAAATCTGTTCATTCTGAGACACTTATTCGATCTGCTATTATTTTATTGCAATTTAATTATAGTCATTGTTATGTTTATTTGTTTGCATATTTAATTATATCAAGCGTTAGAAATAGAAATAGTTTTTTTTTCTTTTCTTTCATTATCATTATGTACTGTACTATATATGATATAGTAGTGGTTGTTTTTTGAAGAATTAGCTACTAACAATTTTTTTCATTTCGTTACACACTGAATATGCATATTTTGGTACGGTATAACTAATGGTATAATTTTTATACAGTATTTTTGTTTTTCGTTCCCGGGCGCGGTGAACGCCTTTTGCCAAACGGGTTCTTAGTAACAGCCAAGCTGAGATCTCCTCTCAGCCACTGTATGGAACGTCCGAATCGAACTAAGAGGTCGGCGTCCTCATAATCCGGCAATAAGAATAATATATAGTGACCCAGGCCAAAGCTCTCGAAGGAGCCCTCGAGCCTTGATACCTAAAATGAGGTCTGGACTAAATGCCTTCTGCACTCTTCCTATTCAAAGGCACGGAATCTGTATATGCCAGTAAGGCAACAATGGCCTTCAGTCAAAAAAAAAACTACGTGTATAGTTCCACGAATAGTTATCTGACCGGGTATTTTTAAAATGCCATGTTCTTGTGTTCTGTATGACATTTGATCAGAAAAAAAAATGAAATATAAAAACTAACTTTTTTCACTTTTTATTTCTAGAATAACAAGTAACATCGCTATCTATTACTTTTATTGTGAACTATTGACGTTTGGCTTGGTGGATTTAATTTAACACAATTATTGCATGTATAATTAAAAATAATATTTTTATTTTTTTAAGTAGTTCAGTTTTTATGTATTGAATATGATAAGTTGATAATGCTATTTTGCACTGTATGTACAGGTAGGAGGGTTCACTTTTGTGGGTCACTTCACTTGGATAGAGGTGCCAGAGAGGGAGAAGAAAAGACGCGGCTCGAATATTGCTCCCACATGGTAAGTGTATAAACACTAGGTGTAGTACTAAAGAATCTATGGCTTGAATGTATAGCTCATTTATAATTAATATTTATTATCGCTTATTCTATGGAAATTAAGAGAGCAATTAAAATACGATTTTTGGGTAGGATAATAGAAATACCATATCTAAAAGTCGATGTGTTTTAAACAGAGTTGGTAGTTACAAGTGTAAAAGTTTAAAAGGAGTTCATTTGTATACAAAAAGTTTTAAAGCTTTTACATTTATTTCTAATCAATCTGTATAAAATGATCACTTTAAAATATGTGACATTAATATATATATTCTTTTGGAATGCGACAAATCAGGATCAAATAGTAAACATTAATTCATTTTAACATATTATTCTTCCTAAATTATCATTACGTTATTTACTATTAGGAGAACCGAAAAGTAATGTCGCTTTCTTAAGTTAAATTCACACGACTACATTTTTAATAAGTTTTATTTCTAATCAATAATATATTGCCTTTGGTTAACAACTTTTTGCCATCTAGTATACAAATTTTCAATGCGGGAGCGGTAAAAATCAATCGGTTTTACTGTAAAATACTTTTTTGTTTCTGTCTGAAACTATTGATTTTTGTACGCTGAACATTTATTGACGTCAAATGAGCTATATATGGGGAATAAATAGCTTTACAGCTTTTATATAACCAAAAATTATGTATACAACAGGTTTACTGCTTATATCGGACTTTATCATATAAATTCTTTATGTTAATCCGAATTTTGAAAACGCGTAGTATATTATTATTACGTTATTTATCATTTATGAAACTTTAGATTTTATAGGATGTACTCTACATTCTATAGAAAAAATATATGAACGTTCAGAGTGATCACTTTATACAGTGACAAATGAGCATATACATTCAACCTGTTATGACTACGTAATTTTAATGTATCAATTTCTTTATGTCTGTTTGAAATTACCTTGTTTAGGTCACCCACCATGGCTGGTGGTCTCTTTGCGATGGATCGAGCGTATTTTTGGGAGCTGGGTGCCTACGACGAGCAGATGGCTGGCTGGGGAGGAGAGAACCTTGAAATGTCGTTCCGCATATGGCAATGTATGTTATACATGATTTCATCACACTGTCTCACTTTTGTTGCTTGTTTAACAGTTCAGGTAAAAAGTTTACTTTATATTTATGTGAAAATTCTAGACGTATTGTTTTAAACTTGAAAACTTTTTATCATTTTGTTGACACATTTTGGGACATTGTTTTGATACGATTGAGGATATAAAAACCTAATTGAAGAAGGTCTTGATGGAATATACGGGAAAAAGACTATTACGACTATTTCAAGGACTGACCATTGGTAAAAGTGTGTTTCATCTGACGGGGATTACTTTGAAGGTGATGAAATTGATTTGGATTATAATTAAAAAATTAAAATGTAACTTTTTGGTCACAGTATTATATTTATAACATTTGTTGCTCATTGTTTGCGTGTCCAAGAATATTTTGCGCTATGGCTATATATAGCTAGAAAGTAATCATTTATTTATATCCGCATGGGAATATTTAAAGCGACGAATAATTTACAGTGCGAAAAATGCCAGATGAGCCTAATTGGATAAAAACTAAAATCATATTGAGTTCCTCCCTAACGAAGTCCTTTATTAAGATAAAGCTACGATGTGTCAAAACGCGCCTTTATCTCAGAAGAGCTCAATACAATTTCAACAATGCCTTTTTATAGTAGTAGAACAATTCATACCCAAGGTTAATTAACACTTTAAAAAAGCATTGAAGCAGTAAAAAGATTTTTTCCAATTTCTAATGTTTCTTATAGTAAAAGAAAGAAAAATAAGGTAACAAAAAAACGAAAGTGGTTCCTGCGGTGAATGGTTGGTATAATATTAACCCGCCCTTTGACCTGGGTTCGTTATAGAATAGGTCTAAGGATATCAGGTTCGTGGGTATTCAGGTAGGTGGCTTTCATTGTCCACTCAATGCTGACCTCAGAAGGGCAGCAAAGCAAAGTGGTCACGTGTTGCTGCGGTACAACAAAGACGCCGGGGGAGGCTTAGCTTCCACCCGGGATGTATCTTAGCACAGCTTTAAAGGGAAGTGCGAGTTTCAGAGGAATTGCGCGGCGCCTTCAAAGGTATCGCAGAAGACCACCGAGAAGATTTTAGTGGGTAAGAATCCTTCATAACCCTGTCCTCGAACGTGAGATTTCTTCGATCCAACCAGAAGATTTACTTCCTGAAACCATAAATGGTATAATGTTGTGATTTGACGCAAACCCTCTAATAACGCTGAGTTTTATCACCTATAGACGTGAAAACTGTGTTGTGTGTGTGTGATGAAATAAATTTCTAAAGCATCTTACGTGGTAATTCATACCTTGAGATGGTTGTATAGAAAAAAAATCGCACTTTTATATTGTTTGTTTGTTTGTTTTGCGATTTTTTGTACTATATGTGATAACACGAATTATTATCGAATAAATTATTACTGAATAGATTTATTTATTTAATTAAATACGTTATAGTTTCCGAAAGAATGGAATTTTGAAGTCATGTCAATCGTTTTAATTACTGATCAATCGATGTTTATAGCCTGTGTTTTATATCTGTACGTAGGCGGAGGAACGTTGGAGACGATACCGTGTTCTCGCGTCGGCCACGTGTTCCGCAGCTTCCATCCATACGGGCTCCCAGCACACACGGATACACATGGTATGTGTTCCATAACCATCATCCTCTCATCCAGGCCTCTCTCATATATTCCAATAAGAACGGTTGGTAGCGGTCTTCATCTAGCTTCTTCTGACAACACTTGGCAATGCGGGCCTCGAGAAGAGTGCAAGGGTAGATGATCACTAATAAACACAAACACATAATATGGCTTCAAATAGATCCAGGCGTTACTTTGCGGAAGTCCATCCTTAGTAAGAAAAGGACTGATATATAGCTACTTCCGCTATGCAGCAGTAGTCGTGCAATAAAGTGCATGTGATAAATGCGCATGCGGCAAACAATGCCAATTACACAACTACCACAGTTAAATCACTCAACACGTGTTTCACCCCTCTACGGCGCATCCGCAGTGTAACACTCGGTGTTTGGCAGAAGCTATATATTAGTCCTTTTCTTATATAATATGGTTTCAAAATCCTTTATTTTTTTTTTGTAAAATTACAATAGTCGCTTAATGAGAATATTATACATTAATAAATAGTTATTTTGATATAGGCTAGCATATACAAAATAGCCAAGAGTACGAGTAATTCGAGTACATTTGTATAGTTTGTGGTTTTATATAAAAGTAGCCACCAATTCATTATATATCTTACTGTATGATATATAAACAAATTACACATATATATACGTATGTACTATATAATATATAAGTGAAGATGGCAGGCAGGTTGGAGGTTGCAGTGTGATATGGTACGCAGAGCACGCTGCTGCCCATCCTCTGGAAACTTGTTTGTGAAAAGTGTCAATCTTATATAATTATTATACAATGTGGGAATGATATAAGATTGTTTTCCGGGAACCGAATCTGCGAACTACGATCTCTAGTCTCAGTCCTCTACCGCTGGGCTACCACTGCTCAATATCAGAGGAAAGATATCAAAGAAAAATTTTTCCGCCAAAAGAGTTTTGAAATTTTTTTGGAACTATTTGATGATTCTAATTCCGCGGGGTAATATGTTGCAAAGTAGGTTTTACATTGTTCCTTAAACAATAGTATTAGATTTAAAAATACCACACCGTCTACATTATTTAACGGAAGCTCTCCGAATATTCACTTCACTATAGATTGACTGAACTAATTTAAAATAAACACATGAGTGGTCCCCATTTAGAATGAAAAAAAGAGAACTTTACACTGTGATGTATTATAAGTGTAAAAACTAAGACGAAAGTCTATCTTATTTGACAGCATATAGCTTTAAGGCCTTTACACATGTTTCCAATCACATGTATACTATGAATATTCTAGAACGTGTCTCATTAATTTATTTTAGCTATTGGAATGTGTTAGGCCTGTAACTTCTGGCAGTTCAAAACGTTTGCAGGGATAGATATAAAAGATGTTAATAGAGGAATCCGAATTTTGATAACGTTTTTTTTACTTGTGTAATTTATTTCTGAAACCATTTATTTTTTGACGACTGTACGGTATATTAATTGACAACAAACTGAGCTATACCTTCTATCTTTAAAATGTTTACACCTATAACCAATCACCCTGTATATTGAATAGGAATCAACACGGCACGCATGGCGGAGGTGTGGATGGACGATTACGCAGAGCTTTTCTATCTTCATCGACCAGACTTACGTGTGAGTTATTTAAAAATTTCAGCTCTTATATAGAAATGTTAGAATAACTATAATAACTTTGTCATTTCTTTGTAAGCTTTATTGTTTTTTTGGGGCTGTAACGGTTATTAGCCATCATTTTAGTTTCTTGCCTTTGTGCTGTCATTTTCTATAAAATAGGATAAACAAGTTTTTAAAACGGCGTAATAGGTTATATATACTGTCTGCTAATGAACTCCGATCCATATGTCGAGATATAATAAAATAAATATTTTCATTTTATTATAATAAACATTGTTTTGGATGTTATAAAAAATTTGCAGGTCCATAGCCTCCCTTTACAAATTTTTTAAACCTTTAAGGGCTCCAAAGTACAATATCAATCGTAACCGGCAATATAGATTGAATGTTTCAACGTTTTGTTCTAAACATTTAAGATCATTTGTTAAAAACATTATGTATGTATATATTAGAGAGAGGGACCGGAAAGTAATGTCGCTTTCTTAAGTTAAATTCACACGACTATAGTTTTAACAAGTTTATTATTTCTAATTAACAATACATTCACCTTCGTTATCAACAACCTTTTGCCACTTAGTATACAAATTTTCAATGCCGGAGCGTTATAGATTAGATATAGATATTTAATTCTGGTATGACCTTTACATCTGTCAGCGTTCTTATTAAATGACGATATAGTTAAATAATTCTTTCAAATGCTCTACTTATATAACAGAAATTTAAAGTCGAGGTAAAAACCGTGAATAGTGAAGTCATTAATTTTTTTAACTGTTGTATAAGGGGAGAAATATTAATTGCGATTGATTGAAGGACGGGTTTTTCATAATAATATTATAATATCGGGAATATCAAAATGAAATATTATCCAAAAAGTCGTCAGTGACTAAAACAGTATTTTTAAAGTTTTTTTGTGCCATGCCGCACCTTAGTATTTCTTAAATTCTTGCACCCCCCTATATAACATTTATATTATTATTTCAAAGTGAAAGGGTAAGATAAACTCTTTTCTAGTCCACCATCAAATTGTCCCCTTAACAATCAAATTGCTCTCCTGTGGGGCCTAGGCTCCACGGTCGGGAACACTGATTTAACATATATATGTAAGTAAATTATAGATAGTAAAAGACATGGCGCCTTTCTAAGTTAATTTTGATTTTTGCTTAACCCTTTGTGGCAGCAATAGAAGTATTTCGAAGCAAACTGTAATTATAGTGTTGTCTTTGCTGTCTTTTCTGCAGAAAAACCCAAAGATCGGCGACGTAACGCACCGAAAAATACTACGCGAGAAGCTCCATTGTAAAAGCTTTCAGTGGTACTTGGACCACGTGTACAAGGAAAAGTTTGTACCAGTGCGCGACGTCTACGCTTTCGGAAGGTAACTTTTCTCTCTCTCTCTCTGTATATATATATATATATATATATATATATGTAGAGACTCTCTATATATATATACCCATGTGGGTACACACACATATATATGTGTGTACACATATGTGTATCAATTCAGTTACAATTCAAATGTGTTACATTTTTGTATTCTGTTATGTGTCTGAGATGCTTGTTAACGCAAACGGAGTGTTTCAAGAAATGCAATTATTATTGTTAAATTTGATGTCTTTTATTGATATTTATATATTATATAATAAATGAATTTTATTCATCATGTGGATCATTATTAAATAGAAAAAGCATAGTTGTTTTCGTTTTTACTTTCATATCCCTGTGACTTCTGTTAACAATAAAAGACAAAATTTTGACATAAAGTAGCCATTTTTGTCGAACCATGTACTCTTATGTATCTCTCGCGTATTCTTACTATTGTGCTTTAATTTTTTGTAACAGATTTTTTGGAGTAAGCAATTGTCTGTCTTGTCATTGGTTTATAATATATATATTTATTTTATATCATAAATAAAAGCATACTAGCAATAACAACTAATTAATTCATGAAACTTATATTTAACCTATTTTCTTGTTAAGATTTCAAAATCCGCGGTCCGGTCTTTGCTTGGACACCCTACAGAGAGAGGTAGAGGCGATGCCATTGGGCGTATACCCCTGCCACGACACGCTGCAGGCCACGCAGTATTTCTTCCTTTCCCTCACAGGAGAGCTCCGAGATGAGGAAAAGTGCGCTGAATTGCAGTTCTCTAGGTAAGGCTTCTAAATCACATGGTTTTGTAATATGTATTTCTAAATGTTTTCCAAAAGCTAAAGATCTTCTTGAAGTACTTTGCTATACTTCTGTAATATGAATGCGGTCAGTGCAAGATCAGTTATTGTAGCGATCTTTGAGGAAGGCTTACGTCTTGCAGCGGGCGTCTATCTGCTGAAAAAATTGTAATCTTGTCGTTAAAAGAGTAACTATCGTATTTCTTACTAGGTTCTACTTCATAGAATCAAGATTTCGAATCTAAATAGAGATATTTAGGACTAAATAATACTTTGTATAAATACATATTTAAATGTAGATTATATCAATGTCGTGACATTTCGAAAGTGCTTCATGTCGTTTCAGTCTATAGACGCTCACTGCAAGGCACATACCATTCCCAAAGATATATATATATATATATATATAAGGATAATTCACCATTATCGTCACGCCTGGTAGTCGAGTTGGTGACTCCATTGTGATTTTATAGTACGCAGATGCTGCAGACCATCCGCTGGAAACTTATTTGTGAACAGTGGATTGCCACTATGTAATTAAAGCATAAAGTGTGAATTATTCAATATTGTATCCCGGGAGTTGTCATACATCATTTATTTCATCATTTTATTTATTTAATTTCATCATCCCGTCAGTTGTACCCTCGATCAAAGGTGCATATCAAAGCATGCATATCAAAGTTTATTCGAAATAATATTTAAATATTTTTTTATTATATTAATATAGGCAAGCACCGGAAGAAAACAATGGAGAAGGTCGCCGTGTTCTGATGGTGACCTGCCACGAAAAGGATCGCGGACAGGTAAAACAGTTTAGCAATGTATACATGCCTAGCACGACGAGAAAACATTGAAAACATGATTTTTAGGGCATTAAAATGGTTTTATTAAGACCTTATACGAACCACTGGTGTGCCTAGCGTACTCCATTAAGGCCAAGACAAAATTATTTTTTATTAATATTAACATACTAAAGTATATAAAATGCGTTTTTTTTCACAATGAAAAAAATTAGTAACTAACATTTAAGTTTTATTTATTTAATATTCTTTATTACACACGCTAGGATACATTTAAATAGTTTCATAATAATAAACAAAAGAGTACAATGGGCAGTCTTTCCACACAAGGCAATCTTTTACAGACAACCATAGTGTGGAAACAGTAGAAGTATAAATAGTGGGTAGTTAACGCGTACGAAACATATATATATATATAGATATATATATATATATATATATATATACATACATACACACAAACATACTTAGACATAAATAGGTATGTATATAACATATATAGTTATAAGGAATGAGTTATAATACAAATTACGGTATAATACATATTATAAATATTATACAAAAATAAATAAAAACGTCAAACTGATTTGGATCGAACCTGCCTCAAAAAGAATAAAGAAACAGAGGAATAAAATGAAATGAACGGATAAATAATCACAGGTGTTGTAAATAGTTCTTAAACTTTTTCTTAAAAATACGTAGGGACGTAGGACGTTTCATTTTAGCGGTAAATTATTCCAAAATCGAACAGCCTGTGTGGTAAGAGATTTGGCCATAAACGAAGAATAATGCGTCGGCATTTCTAATCTTAGATTCTATGATTATCTCAAAGACCTCTTGTATGTATCACGAAGAAATTGATAAAGGATGTGAGCATTCCGGCGAAGCCTTATGGGCAACCAATTGAGCTCAGCGCGAAATTCCGAAATATGATCATATTTCCAGAGTCCAAATATGAAACGAATATAGAAGTTTTGAAGGCGTTCAAGTTAATTTAGTTGGTTTTCAGTGAGGTCTAGATAGCGGACATCTGTATAAAAAAGATTTTACTGATATAGGAAAAAAATATACCAGACGTTTTTGGCTACATTTGCAAACCACTCCGTCCTGTTCGGTATCAGGGCCACGCGGCTTACACCCATGTGCGTTTTGTTTGATAGTTGCAATATGAGGCGTATAGGAAAGGCTTCCTACGAACTTTATACGAGGTTCACGAGTGAACCCCATGGTCAAATGGATCAGCGAGAAATGGCTTTCGGTTGAGTTCATCGATTTTCAGCGTGTCATTTTTTTCAGAAATGGCACTACTTGGAAAATAAACAGCTTCAACACATTGAGAGCACGCTGTGTCTGGAGGCAGGGGCGCAGGCCGGGCTGGACGTGATGGCGCGCCCATGTCGCCCCGATGCTCCCGCGCAGCGCTGGGTCATCGATTTCAGCGAAGAAAACGATTTCAGACTCTTCAGTAAGTACATGATATATTATGTACTTTATGTCCTTTATTTCACTTCATACTTTCAAGGATGTATACAGCCAGTTTGGTGTCAAATAATATATGGTACAACTTATGTATTGAACAGTGGCAGCCTTTTGGTAGAGAACTGAGACTTGCGACTTGCGTTGGTCGCGGGTTCGTTTCCGAGATACATTTTTATCATTAATTTAATTATTCACACTTTGTTCGAACAAGTTCCCAGAAGATGCCATAATATCAAACTGCTATAGCCAACACGCCTGCCTAGCGTAGCGATTATGCTATATCTCCTTACAGATGTGGGCGCTTATGGACCGAAAGGACGACTACCTATCTAATAATGATAGATTTCAGAAATAATAACGTAAAGACGAGTATCTATATTTAATTGCAATAGTCGGTTTACAGCAGCCTGTCTCTATTAAGACGCTTATCTATAAGCAGTAGAAAGTCATTTTATAATATTAGAACAATGAAAAATCCTATTTATTATATTAATGTATTATTATATTAATGTTTCAGGTGACGGCGAGCTTACTGAACAGGAGATGAAAATACAGCGGCTGAAGGGTCAACGGTGAGGATTATTTACTTTGTGCTCATATTCTATTCTTATCCTTGTTTTAGCCGATAGACGCACACTGCAAGGCATAAGCCTCCCTCAAAGATCGCCCTGATGTACGGTATTACTTTGCCTGCATCCAGCGACATAGCTACGTCTTCGGTCCATCTAATGGAGGCCTACTTACGCCGCATTTATAGTAACGTGGTCGTCGCTCTAGAATCTTTCGGGCTTAATGGAATCAATCAATCAGTTGCACGTGCGATATGCCCCGTCCTCTGCCACTTCAGACGAGAAACTCTTCAAGCTACGTCGTTGCTATATTCTATTGCACGACTAAAATCTGTCAAAATGTATATTATTAATTATATTGTAAACAAAAAGATGCTCTATCACAACAAATTAATATGACTTCAATGTAAACGTACTTTTATTATGAAATCGATAAAATCTGTAGCTAAACTATAATATACATAAGTAAATATATAAATAAAAGGACCTTTTGATATTTCATAGTCATAGATTATAGAAAATTTTTACTAAATGAAGTTTTTGTTTCAACGAATGATGAAGCGAATGGAATTGAATGATAACTAATTCTATAGGCATATTTGTTATGCACTTGTGAGTAAATATTAAACGTATATCTTATTTTTGTGTAAAATTAGACTAATTTCAAATGATGAAACTGTCACCACAGGTGCTTACTACAAATAATTAATTAATTAATTAAGTTGTATGACTAATAAATGACAGATATTGAAATAATCTTTGAGATAGTATTTTTATATTACATTTAGAACCCAATAATCTAATAGTAATTACAATAACGACCGTTTCTATTGGAAATCTGTAGACGGAGCCTATGTTAATCAGTGGAAAATTAATATTATTCTTATAATTTATATCCTCAGACGAAAATCTCGTTCACTGCTTTCCTACGAAGCTGATACTGAAGTGAAAGACACACGCAAGTCCCACAAGTCCAAGCGTCGCGGCAAGTCGAAGAAGAAAAGCAAGAAGAAGGTGATTAAGAACAAGTTCATCCTCACCCTGGTGCGAACGCTCAGCAACAACACGGAGGAGCACCTGGAAGCCGACATCCACTGCAAGCATCACCGACTCTACCCCAATAACTCGTTCGTTCGGGATCTGGTCACAATTCTCAATGATAACAATGTTAAGGTATATATTCAATCTGATAAACTATTATTTCGAATATTCGGAACAGGTGAGACACGTATCAATGCACCGATCGCACTCTATCACAATACAGGAAACTTATGGCTCTATTATTGCTTCTTATTAAATGGAGGAAAAAATACATATTTTTTTACTATATAGGGATGCGGGAAATTTCTGTTCGCACATGCCAAAGGTTCTTTTTCGTTATTTGTACAAAAGCTGAATGAATGTATGAATGTAAGGGGAGAATGTATAGCTCATTTGTCAGTGAGAAGTTTTAAAACTTTCAATCATTCTGAATCATTCATTTATCATTCTGAAACTCTAACGAAATTTAACAGGCCGTTAACTTGGTAGTGTAAAATCTGCGATGACAAATTGTAAACGATAATTTATTTTAATATGTAGCACTCCGAATTTTGATAAACCCTTTTTTACTATATTAATATTACGTTATCTATTATTTTGGAAACAATTGTTTTTTGGATAAAGTTAACAATACAATTTATAGGAAATAAGTTAAACATTTACCTCTCGAATGCTTTTACATCTATAATCAATCTTACAGAAAAGACTGTAAGTAACACACACCGTCCGTCTTACTTTTATTTATATTTGTCACATTGCCTGCTTTTACCCAGGTGATAAACAACGGCAGAGTATTCGAAAGGAACAAAGTGTCGGAACTCGGCAAAGGCAACAAAGTGGAGAAGGTGCTGAAGAAGTTGGACCTTCGCGAGCCCACGTTGGACGCGCTCGCTGCTAAGGGAATAACAACTGCCGCGTTGGTGCAGGGTCCCCGTCCTTTGGGTCAGATACCCGTTATGCAGGTATTGCTTAGGCTAGGAAATATTTGTTAAATATTATTTACCGTCTTTGATATATAATTATTACAATATTTGTCCAAAAAAATTATAGACTTTTTCGTAGTCGCTGTCTACTCCGGTGAAATAAATAATATCACGAGCACACTGCACCGTTCTCACCGCCTGGATGCATAAATAGACCGAGTAAACTTGATACTCTGTCTAACTTGCTACTGCCGCCTGACAAAGAGCGGAGGGTGCGGATTCGGGCGCAGACTCTGGCTTCTATCTCCGGTAGTATATCCAGGGGCGAGAAGCACCTCAGGAATTTCGATCCGTACGACCATCCTCAGCAGGACGCTATAGATCTTAATTCAACAGCGTCAAATAGCCAGAATTTTTTCACACACGAGCGCCAAGGCTACGGACCGTACCATCCCTCTATAGTGTGCGACTTCCTTCATGAGTTTCCTGAAATTAGACAGCAATATATCCATGGCACCCGCGATTACCGGGGGATATATGATAATCTGAATTAAGCGGATATTTGATATTTTTGTCACATAAAAAAGATGACAAAAACTTTTGATCACTGGAAAAATAGACGGACGGTGATTACGAAGTCGTAGACCCATGCCCTGGTCAGAACCACACTCAAACACTACAAAATGCGACAAATTTTACAAAAAGGATCACTCCTACAGTATCGCGGTTTGCGAGCTTTAAGATTTGACCCTATGCCAAAACCTTAACATATTTAATGGCTATGACGGATATATACGTCATCAATATATGCATTACAAAAAACCTAAGACGAATATATTCGCATAAAATTAAATTGTGTATACCACCTATGGATAAAACGAATATGTTTGCTTGCGTATAATATACGTGTAAATATGTTTTTAGGAGTGCTCGTATCATTCGTTGCGTTTGAATGGCACAGAGTGGTCATAAATACTTACATGCGAATCAGTGCTTGTGCGTGCGTGTTTGGACCTGTTTTATGTTGGCCACAGAAAGAAAGGTTTGTGGAAGAACACCGTTGCTTGAATGACATTTCTAATACCATATCTAATACCCCCAACTACGAAAGAAAAGACCCACAAAACTTTATGCTGTATGTTCTGAAAATGAGAAAAGGAAAGAGAGCAAGTGTTGGTGTGCTGATTGACATACTGGACTATGTCCGGCACCATGCTTCAAATGCATACGAGAGACGAAAGCAATTGATCTAAATTGACAAAATATGTTATAAATATAGCATAAATATTACTTTTGTTAACATAGTATTTTAATAAATATGATACAAAAATATACTATTTTATTTTTTACAACACTATGCTTAAGACGTATATATACGCTAGCGGATAACAAAACTCGCCACTGAGAAGCGCATCTCGTTTAACGAAATAAACCACTTAAGAGGTTAACATACCTCTGTTCAACTTACTGGACCTCATCAGAAAAATCTACGGCAGAATCTTTTGATGAGTTGTCCCGGCACATTGTCTTAAACCTCGAGGCATTTAACGGTCTGTAGCGCCTTGGGCAGAGACTTTAAATAAAATAATACACCTATTAATGTATAATTGAGTAAAAGTTCTAAATTATATTGTTTATATGTATAAATTTAGGCTGTATTTACCTATATGAACAATTGTAAATAATAATAAACGATATCGTGACTCACAGCTGGGAGGAAAAACATTCGTATCAAATAGCGGAAAACCCTCTCTCAAATATTTGCACCCAGTAAACGCGAAAAACAATTCACAAGTGATACAAATTCGAATTAATAAAAAGATTAAAAAAACGAATTATAAGATAAATTTAATGTCAATATTTCCCAGGTCGCAAAACAACCATGGCACGACGGTAAGAAACTGAAGCCTGGGCGCCTTGTCGCTGAAGGGCAGACGAACTTAGCAGCGGCAGGTGTTCTGAACGAGGAAGTGAATGCCTTCAATTCTGGCGCACCGGACTCCAAGAACAAGATCATCGTCGAGGAGTTTGTTGAGGTCAAACGGCTGCCCAACACTGAACCCCCACAGGTTTGTTTATAGACATTTTTAATTAATATTTATTTTATTCATACTATCACCTTCATAGGTTCATTTGTAGTGTCAATTGTACATTATGGAAAGAATATTAGACCAGACCAAATTGATAGAAACTAGAATAAAATTGAAATCCCATATAATGGCATCCCTCGTCTTAAAGCTACAAGGATTTCAAACGCACCTTTATCTGAGAAGAACCCGCAACAAACTCGGATAGATTTTTTTTTGTAGTGACTACAACATCCTGAATTGAACAGTAGGGGTTAGTAATGATTATAAAAACCTTCATCCCCTTTTTTGTCATTTTAATATTCTATTTCTCTTTTTCTCCTTCTATTTTTAAAGAGATGGAACGTTTAATTAGTTTTATACTTACATAAAATCCGCGTAACAATTTTTCAGCATATAGCAAAGAAACGCAAGCGAAAACGTAAGCGCACCACACAGAGCCCGCAGTACCCTTCAGATGATATCGAAGATTCTCCACTCGCCGACATGAAGCTGCGGTAAATATATTTTAAGCTATGACGTAATTTAAAATGGCTGCAATATGAAATAAAAAAAATTGTTGACCGAAAGACGTAGAAGAACTAGAAGACCATGAATAAGAGAAACACTATGGCAAACGTCTGTTTCGTGCATACCTAAAAATGCACGAAAGCAGTATGCAGGCCTTCTTCGGTGTTATTGGTACTATATCTCCCCCACATATTACCATCTATGCCCAACAGTGGTCATTTTTCGGCTGAAATGATAATTACAAAGACAAGATTTGTTTATCATTGGTAACGAATAACTATGATATATATCTTTTTAAGTTTACGGCTGACCATGTATTAACCGCGTCCTACGAAATACGCAACGACCTCCACATTTAAAATATTAAGCCCTGAATATAGTGCTGGTGTAATGCAGTGATCTGCGTTGATACTAGTTTGCGTTGTAAAACTGAGTGAAACGAAGGTGTTTCCAACTTGCAGAGCATCAGGCCAGCAGTTGGACAACGAGTTGGATAAGTCAACAGAGGATAAGGAAGGTGCCTTGATGATAAGCTTGGAAAGTGGACTCTATCCACACCATAGTGAGTTAACAATTTGTCTAAACATAATTAAAATATTTGTTATTAAACAGGTTATATTTGACTATGTATGTAACTCTAACTTTAAAGAAAATTTTATGAAATTATCTAAAAGATACAAAACATTATAAGGTCTTTCTTGGTTCGTAAATAAATAATGTCGATGATTGTCCAACATTAGTCGTGTGAAAAACAAAGACTTTTAAGATGATATAACAAACTAAAACGGTGTAATTTATACAGTCATATGACGTGTTTGTTTATAATATTTTAGTAATATATGTTATATTTTTATAGTTTATTTAAAAAAGGTATATCATTTGGTTGAAAAATATGTTATTAATCTGTGTAGATAACGGCGGAGTATTGGTTCAGAGGCTCCAACACCCGCGACCGCATGTCCGGAGCCACGCACAGGCGGAACCCTCCTACCAGGTTTAAATTTTAAATAATCAATTCAATTCAGTTGGCAAACCTAATTACCGCAGTACAGTCAGCATCAATTTTTAATCTAAGCTACCAGCGTCCGCTTGTTCGGTAAGTTACGTCTGAGTTATTTTTATTTGCTATAGCTTTTTGTCATTGAATTAGAAATTAAAAGCGGTGGTACCTCGGTAGTTGATACAGATCACGTCATGCCATGTCATATTTATAGTTACTATAAACTTGATACAATACTTTCGCTTTTAACGAAAGTAATTACCTCAAAATACCTCTTTTTTAATATTAAATAATATTGCAAAAGTGTGCTCGGAAGTGTTTGCTTTCGCTTAAGATCTCATAAGTAATGCTGTCACAAAAGAAGACGCACACGAGATAATTAAGAAAAGACGGATTGACGTTTTACAAAATGACGAGCACTTGCGCGAACACCATAACCAAGTTATTAGATATCATTATATTACTTGTTACGTAGAAACGAAATGGTGCTACTCATTAATCAATAAAGGCTCTGTTTCTGGTAACGCGTAATATTCACGAATACTAAGGCAGATGCCATCCATTATTATGTTTGAATATAATTCTTGCAAACAAAATAAATCATCCTTCATTTATTCAAGTTTGTACACTATCACTTATGGTAATCACTGTACATCACAAGAAAAATGTTCAGAAGAACCCAATTTGATAGATTTTGGGATCGGGTTAAACTTCCATTACTATAGGGCAATAGTCAATCTTAAACTTAAAGTTCTTTAAGTGACCTGATCTGAGAAGAGTTCCCAACTAAATTGGATGTGGTTTTTCCGTGTTCACTCACAATAATCTCAATAATAGTAGAACAGTTAATTTCAAACTTTAAAATACTGAAAATAATAATTATTTTTATGATAACTTGATATAAATAGGTTGGTGACCTTCATCCTTTCATATAAATAGGAACCTGAGGCTGGCGACGAGCAGGAACGCCATGGGAAGCAGCCCGTAAAACTGGTGATGAAAAGCAACCTCACCTTCAATCTTGGCGACGAGTTCTTCAACTGGCGACGTAACGCTGATGATGTCGCGTTAGTACATTCTTACAATAGAATACATAATTTTGATCAAGGCCGTGATACGTTTAAAATTATTATAATAATACATAGAAAATATGGCGGCTGGGCCTTAGGGTTATACAGTGGAGATTAACGGTGAGACGGTGGACCGGCAAGCGCAAATTAGGATGTCCACCAACCTATTTTCAGCAGTAATTGTCCTATGGCTAAAATTATGATCATATATGTTATGATGTTTCATCGTAAGAAGCCACTAACGTAAAAAGTAACCTTTACAGACATTTCCTGGGCGAGCTGGGTATACCAGTTAATACGACGCACGCGATACAGAACTGGAAGAAACCGGTACGAACCGGCACCGAAGTTGCATCAGCCGGTACGTCCCGACATCGAAACGGCACCAGCACCAATGGAACAGGAGAGGAAACCTCCTCAGGATCTTCAGAGAGCAGCAGCAGAGAATCGTAGGGCGACTAAGATTTTTAAAATTATTCCTTATTATGCGAGATATTTTTATAGACGTATATACATGTTGATAGGAACTCTAGAATATAGGTTCCTAACATTTTACCCCCTACCACCATTATACAAGAGAAAAATTTCAACGACCAATACAAAACAAAGAATTATGACGATTTCATGTGTCTATTATGTATTATTAAAAAAGAAAAACAAAAAAAATATCCAATTCAAAAATATTTTATTCTAAATACGAAAGATAAGAGATGTAAAAATAAGTCTACTACCTGTTCGGATGAAATCCTTCAGAATTGAGAAGAACGGGTGTTATAAACTCGTCGGGGTCTATGAAGTTTTTAAATAACACGAAAGAAATTACATATTATACATAAACTATGAAATTGCCGATATGGCGACCACATCGTTCTCAAGGTGTGCTATGTACCATTACATTACAGAGTAGTCCCCTTAGTAACATTTATATCTCTTTCTCTCTATATGTATATTCGTGGTCGTGGCAAGAGTCGTTAATAATAATACTTAAAGTTCATTTATATAATTACATAAACATAGTTTTTCATGAAAATATAGGTATTTGCTAATATCCTGTATAAACCTTTGAGTCCACTACTACCTGTATGAAAAACTTACCAAGGGGCGGTACTACCCATGTTAGGAACCTATGGTCTAGACGTTTCTTTGTTTAGTTTAAAAAAATCACATGTCTTAATATAATATAAAACTATTTGTTTTATGTAATTTTAGAATTTTTAAGACTGATATAGAAAATTCGTCCATTTTTTAATAAACCTTCTTATATATGACATTATTTTAATAACCATTTGTACAGGCTCTCTTTGTGACATTCCCGAATAATGTAATAAAGACACATATAGGACTGACTATATTGAAAACTATACAATATGTTAGACAAAAGCATTGTTTTTGAATTATTTCATTTTTGTTAATTTAACGATGGTTGATAAATATTTAGCGAAATTTTCTTAATATTGTATTCTTATGTAAATAATTGGATATATAGTTGATTAATAAAATGAACTATAAAAGTTTCGGTGAAAGACGATGGTCACTAAAAATTGTGAAAAATTATGATTTATTCAGTATTATTTTTTATAATTATTATATACACAGGGGCGGCTCTAGCTCGTGTAGTGCCCCGTGTGCAATGAAACACTGGCGCCCCTAGGCCTGACCGGCCGGGACAGGCCAAGGGGCGCCAATTAAATTTATGGTACTGTCAAATTATGGAACTATCAAGTTTGACATATGATATGAACGACATCTAGTGACGGAATGGTGTAATTATATTAACGAATAAAATGTTTTGACTCTGCATAGAAGTCGCTTCGGTGCTCTCATCATAATAACCTAAGTGTACTTACCTAGGCATAATATTTTTTTTTTATACTTAAGATCTCTATTTTTTTTATTTGTAGGTAGCTTAGGAAATGTTTCATACTATTTTATTTTAAAGAGGCCAAAGTATGTGTAGATGTCCAGGATGTTATAATTCAAATGTCTGCTCAAATTGTACGGACGGGCCTACTGCATAAATTGTTTATGAACTACTTGTAAAATAAAGAGATTTGTTAGTGAATATCATATTTGTTTATCCTTTTAATCCAATGATTTTCATCGGGTAAAATTACGGAAAATGCAAGTACTATGTGTAATGTAGAATTATTTGAATTTTTGACTAACATAAATAAAATAAAAACTAAGTATTTATCTAAAATTATGTATTAAAAAAATGCTATAGCTCAACCTAACAACCTATATTCAGACGAGGCACAACTTTGTGTTTCAAAAGGTTGTAACAAATTTTTATCATCGTTTTAAAACTTAAATACCCGGAAGTGGAAGACAAGTAATTTTTTTCCTTTGTCAAAATTTGTAATATCATTTGGCTAAAACTAAACCGTTTTGAAAAGTTTGTATCTCAAACATGTCGATTGGTGACAACATTTTATGTAAATCAAAGCGTCAAAAACTGCTTACGTTCGTCAAAAACCGTAATCACTTGATTTGGCTCCATGCGACTTCTGGCTGTTCAGCAATCTTAAAAAATCAATGCGGGGGCGCTGTTTTTGACACGATTGAGGACATAAAAACTGAATCGAGAAAAGTGCTTTTTATCGGACGAGGTTTACTTTGAAGGTGATAATATTTATTTGTAAGAATAAATAAAGAATTTACAACAAACTATGGTTTAAATATAAAAATTTATCTTTTTGGTTACACTATTACATTATGCTCATATCTTCATAAGCCAATAGTATAACTTTATTTTCACAGTAATATAGGAAGGTATGAGTCACTATAGAAAATATAAATATTCTCAATATTTTAAATAAATTAACAATTTTTTGATGTCAAGGAATGGAAGCATAAGTCTGAATTTGTTCGGAAAATTTGAGTAACAATTTTTCGTATTGAGACGAAACGTTCAAGCGTTACCTAATATACGTATATATATATGTGGTAGTGTTTATTCTTTAATAGTAGACCAGATATTAGAAACTATGTGTTTATTTATTGAGAAAATTTATTTTAAGCAGATTTTAAAGGTAAATATAGCGTTAATTTATCATATAAATTATTATATATTTTCACGAGAATTTTAGTACATTACAATACAAATGAAGGAACTGTGTAAGCACAATTTTTTTATTTTACATAAATTTTCTGATAACCAATAATAATTGAAAATTCAATTTATTCCTACTTAGCAACAATCAAAGAAAAACTCCACTGAAGGAGGCACGGAACGGAAGATGTTTACTTTTTAAATATAAAACGATCACAAAAATTTTATCATGAAATTTAAATAAATGGTAAATACAAATGAGTACACTCCTTATAATCTTAATCATTACTTATTTTATAATAAGCGTTTTAATAAAGAAAATCATGTATTTATTTTGAATAATAACATCAAAATATGTAAACAAGTTACATATTTTTTATAATTTTTAATAAAGAAATAACAAATTTCATTTATACATAAATTCTATGTAAATGCAAGACAACAAGTTTTAATCAACTAAAGGATTTACACCTAAAAAAATTAATCAAAAAATATGTTAATTTGCTTTAAGTAATTAACTTCGAGATCACAAAATCACTGATTTTATTCACTAGTAATAATGAAAATAAATTATATGTGGGACGCCATTTTTAAATACTTGTTAATATCGTCATTATACAGTGTCCCATAATTCAGCGTTAAAACGATGTCTTGGCAATAAGTTTCTAACCCCAGAATCAAAAAAAATGTATGTTCAAAATATATTGAATAAAATAAATGAATTCTATTCCTTCTATGATGTTCTATTTTTTGTTAAGACTATAAATCTTCATTTCTCTTTTTTTAACTTTCTTATTCTTCTCGATTTTAAGACTTTAAAAAAAAAAAAAAACTTTTGTCAGACATTGTTTCTAAAACTATTACTACATGCATCTTTAACTGATAATTATGAAGAAAAATTAAACAGATGAATTATTTTAAATTAAATTTCAATTTGACATTGATTTATGGGACATCTCTACAAAGTCTACGGCCGTCCACTCCTAAACCCGCCAACACTCCGTTCTTCATATCTTCTCACAGATTGTAGTCTACCCTTATCTCTTCCTAACACCTCCAAATCTCCATTTCTGTACGATCCAGCAACAAATATGTCATCAAACTTTTTGATATATGTCCTTTCACGCCGTAAACTCTTAACACCCGTATGATCTAGACGTGAGGGTATATAATCGTGTGTAGGTTCTTCATAATTACTCATTCCGGTCGCGGGACGTGGTGAGAAGACGGGCCGATCTACTGCGGATGTCGTTAGAGAAAGACATGAACGGTTGCGCTGAAACAGTAAACAGTTTGATGCTAATTCCATCATCTTTAACTTGTTAGTTAATAAATTTTGGTGATGGTAATAAACTGAAAAATAAATAAAAGGGGTGAATGCATTTACTAAAAATTAAGTTATGGTACACTCTGTCCAAAAATCTTTTTTTTTTCACATATAATTAATACAATAGTAACAACATAGAGTTTTACAAATTTTTGTTAACTACAAATTAAAATTAAATATTGTTAACTATCTCTTCCTGCAGACTGTACTGCCAGAAGCTATTGCCTGTCTTATACCAATATAAAAAAATTTCAGAGCGATCACTTTATACAGTGTAATTGAAAATAAAATATAAAAGGTTTGCAGCTTTTTGCTGATAAATGTGCTAAACATACACCATTTTAAACTGTTTCAACCATAACCATGAATCCTCTGTATTGTTTTAACTTTACATGATATTATTCCTGCATGTGTAACTTTAACAAATACAAGTATTGCATAATAGAGTTCCGTAGGTATGAGTCGTGATGTTTACTTCACACAACTGACTTTTATTTCAATTATGATAGAGATCTCTACACCTTAAGATGGATATAATAAAGCACTAATAGAGCACTATTTGTAGTGTTATAAGTCCATGGTGGCAACATTATTATAATCTATTCAATCATTAAATGTCCACAATATTGCAACAATAACAATAGATATATTATTATTTTGTATTACTAATCCTTTATTTTAATCAATTTTTACATCATGTCTGCTGTCCTAAAACAAAGAGTCTATATTTGACAGTACAGCTAACTTAATACTCACCCGTCGCCGGTGATCTTCCTGCAGCAGGCTGCGCAGGAGTCGCGTGTGTGTGCGCAGCGCTGAGTTCAGCTGTGCTGATGTCAGACACGCCAGTGAGTTGACGTCAACGTCCAGGTCAAGTAATGCTGTGACCATGAATTAAATCTTCACATGTGATCATGTGAACACCTTAAGCTAAGCACTGTATGTAGGAACCGGAATTCTCGGAAGGAAATGTTCGAATTTTTCGCTCGGGAGTTCGAGCGAAGTATTCTGGTCCAGGAAATTGATCAAGGCTTTTCCTTGCGGCTGAACTGATGAATAAAGGGGAAGTAAAAGGCAGTGCTAGCGGGGAAAGAAGACTCACTGATTTGCGACATCCGTATACATCTCAAATCCCTCTCACCCGTACTCATAGTATTGTTAATACTTTTATAGTGCGAATAGCCAAGGAGTGGAACAACCCACCAGCCTCGTCGTTTCCTGCCTATTATAAATTAGGAGTCTTTAAAATGAGAGTAAATAGGTTTCTTCTAGACAAACATGTACCATCCTAGAACTCATCACCGCTTAACATCAGGCGAGACAGAGGTCAAATGCTTTGCTTATAAACGACAAAAAGAAGGATACCGCACAACGAGTTCTTCAAGAGCGCTCTTCCCGAAGACGTAGTCAACGAGATGGTAGGAATGGAATCAGGCGTTACCTTGCGGAAGTCCATCCTAATTAAGAAAAAGGCCAAACAATGCGAATTACACAACTACCACCGTCAAATCACTCAACACGTGTTTCACTCCTCCACGGGACATCTTCAGAAGTTATGTTACACCCATCAGTGCTAAACACAGAGTGGCAAAGTGCACTTTGCCACATACACATTTATCATCGGGCTGGCGGGCGGTGCACTTTGTTGCACGACTACCACTGCATGTGCGGAAGTGGCTAAATATTGGCCTTTTTCTTAATTAGGATGGACTTCCGCAAGGTAACGCCTGATTCCATTAAAAAATGGATGTCTTGTCTTATCAACTCCATAGTGAGAGTTTTTTAAAAACAGCATAAAGTATCTTCTACCTTGTAGAAGGCGGTGAAGTGAGGAAGAGGGCCGTTTTAACCCCAATGGACTAGAAAATACCATTTCATTAATAAGAAACCCAACGAGAGCAGTGTATGTAATCTCGTTGTCCTGGCATTGCAAGTGAGCTGAGGGAGGTGTAACCTTGCTGCAGGGTGTGCTTTGACAAAATATTAAGTATCCTTGGCGCGTTACGTCTAAAACCCTAACGCCTTTTTAAAACTGAAACCATCACTAAAAGAGGTTTCGGTGGGTAAAAACCGCATTACTTTGTCCTTCTTCCAGAGAATAAGGTTTCTAATGCCGACCCAAAAATTTTGTCTATCGAAAACAAAATTAAAAATGCAATATGCGGTACCATCACGGTGCCAAATATTAGATCGCAGAGACGTGAAAAGGTTAGTACGTTCTTCGCCTTCTTGGCTTCTGGGTAACTCGCGGAAATCAAATCGTAACTAAAAAGAAAGTCATTTTCAAAGTAAATAGTTGAAGATACGCTATCGAATGCAACAGGTATTGAGAAATAATTTAAATGGGGCTTGATTAGGTCTGTGGACATGTGATTGTCTGCAAACCTCATCTTTTCGCGTTAACAATGTCCGCAGGTATTCTTACGCCAAAAGATTAGGTTTGCAGACAAACGGCTGTAGTCCACTTTATGGCTAGAAAGGATAAGAATATATAAAAGATAAAAATATAATGACTGATAAATGAATAGTTAAGAGTTGTTAGTTGAGGAGGATATAAAAATATTATGATTAACCTTCTGGCAGAGATAGCTCAATTTCGGAGGAGTGTGGTGCCAGGTGTGCCCCGCGCGCGAAGTCTGCCCAGCTGTCAGCCGACTGCTCACACTCCTCGGCCCAATCTGTTATCTCCGCATACGAATATGCCTGAAAAGCTCGGCCACATCATTATAATAAAATTTTCAAGTTTGTTCAAACGGCTCTTAAAATAAAAAATACTCAACACTAATGAGATTTCTCTAAGAGTTCGAATCAGAGATAAGGAGATCCGTAGACGAATGAAAGTTACTGACATAGCCCAGTGGAAAGGCAAGCTGAAGTGGCAGGCCATATGGCACGTGAAGGTAATCGACCGGTAATCGCAGCGTACGGCGTCCACGCACAAGTATGACAGACGACCTTGTCAAGGTCATCGGGAGACACTGAATGCAGGTTGCTTCCAAGAGGTTCTATAGTAACATTTATATGTGAACATCCTACATGTTGATAACAATAAGAGAGGGTATACGAGTTCTGATATATTTATAGATTATATTATATATGATTATATTTGTCGTTTCAGCCCATAAACGCCCATTGCAAGGCATATCCCTCCCCCAAAGATATTTAGTGATATACCATAATAGCCACGATTTGCAGGAGGGTAATGATCGCAGTGGTATTATGGTACGCAGGGAACACTGCTGCCCATCATCTGAAAATCGAAACCGAAAACATTGGTCACAAATTTAAGTCCTCTACCACTGGGCTACCACTGCTCGCTGAGCTACCAATACTCTTCGTCTACTAGCTTATTTCACGATTTACAAAATCGTGAAATAAGCAAAGCAATCAAAGTTTAGAAAATAAAGTAAGAGCGATATTTTAAAAATGATTAGTAATGGCGCCCTCTACTTTACGTTTTCATGGATCCATGGTAGATGATCATTGGCAGGCAACCAGATAGGCACATCGTCGAGAAGCCAGTTCTCGGAACCACGGAGCATATTAGCCGCAGTGTCTCCACAATATTGGTTGTCCATACTATGGGGTAGATCTGACAACGATAAACGTTTATATAGCGTGATTGGGTTTAGATGTACAAGCTTTAACAAACAGGGTGAATGAATAGATCATTTGCTAGCAAATAATGTTTGGTACACCCTGTGTATAAATCAATAATTTAGATCAGAGCTAATTAATAATATAGTCAAATTTGGATAACAACATTCTAAAATAAACTAATGTTTACTATCTGTCCCTGCAGATTGTACCTGCCAGTAGTAATTGGCCTATCCCATTCAAGTAAAAAAATTTATGCTACATGTTTCAGACTTATCACTTTCTTAAGGTTGATTAGAAATAGGCGTAAAACCTTTAATGCTTTTACAAAAAAAGGTGCAATTCATTCACCACTATAAATATTTCACAACTATAACCCATCACCTGTATATTACAGAAAAAAATTAAATATTCCTTCTTACCTTCTGACCAAATATTCTCATCTGTTTGTATGAAGGCCCAATTTTCATTATTATCTATTGGATATTTGAGCTTATTTCCAGGATAGTTATTGAAACCTGCACATTCTTCTTGGATATTAAAAGTGTTTATGTCATTATAAAATATCTCTTCATTTGGAAGGCATAATGGATGTTCAGTGTATATCTTTTGTACACTAGCCAAACAATTCTTCCTATTTTTTATATTCTGATTATTTTCTTGTAAATTATTGGGTGATTTCTGATAGGTGGAACTTGGATATCCAGTTTTCAAGAAGCCATTGCTAGAGGCCATTGGTCTAGTTAAAGGCGTATCACTTTCATCTTTAAAAACACATTCTAGATATAATAAAATCATTATGACAAATAAAGTGTAGTATGTAATAGAGAGAAGATAATTAAAAGTTTTATTTAAAATTTGACATTATAAAAAATATATAAATATAAAGCTAGGCTTTGTGTAAAACACACATAGGCACCTCAGAAACTTTTTATGTAATTGCATTGTTGATCAGTGAACTATGAGAAATTTAAATGGTATTCTAATATTTTTACGGGGATCTATCTCTTTTCAATTTTGGATCCCAGAGATTTTACATTTATGACAGTACTTGGTATATATATAAGTACTTTACTTAAAAAAGGTGTAATGTAGTAGTAGAACTATAGCTCTACAGTTTTATGCACATAATAGTATAGTTAGTATTTAAGTATTTATATTTTGGTAGCAAATGTTTACTTTTAAAGAAAAAATACTTCTCTCAATTTACAACTAAATATGGTAGTAATATGTTTTGTTATTATATGTTTCACTTGCCTGTTTATATGATATAAAGCAATAGGTATAAAGTAAAAAAACTTTAACAAAAAACAAACCAAAGTCTTTGTCAAGAAATGCATTATTTAGTTGAGATAGTTCTGTTTTAGGTTCTTCTACAGTATAGGTTTTGTTCAGCACTGACCTAGAACAAACATTTGTTTTAATGTTTTATAACTATAATGGAAAATTTTATTGCATTAATTTGTTAATGATCTCTTTTAGTGAAATTAAGTATATAATTACTAAAATGTTTGCATTAAGTTTTTAAGTTTTTAATGAGTATTTTCTATTCTCATGTAATATAACACTTTTGCGTGTATCGCAATATTAAACAAACGCAAGAAAAAATTAAGAAGTAATAATGGCATTCTAGACCTTTGATGTTTGAATAAAATTAAATATTGTATTTTATGTACCACAAAATTTTATATAACATACCGGTTCTTCTTCTTTTCAAGTTTATTCTTTTTTCCGTCCGATGATAATATCCAATTTTTCTGGTTTTTATAGAATTCCAAACGATAAATCGCTATTAAGTCCGTTGTAGGTCGATTGCTCGGTTCCATATTTTAAATATTAACGATAGAAATATTAATGAAATGCATTACACATATATAACATTCTTACAACCAATTTAATAATTTTACCTTCATGTACTCTATAACAAAACTTTGACTTTTGTTTAGTATTCGCGGTGACTTATGAGTCAATTGACGGTAGTTTCCAAACCATAACATTATGTTGAGATTACTGCCATGTTATCACAATTTTGTATTGTAATCAATAAATAAATTATACAATTAATCAAGTAATTCTGAAAAATAAAAAAAATAAAATTAGTTAACAAATCAAGCTAATTTTTATTTTTAGAAAGAATATCATGAGATGTATAAAACGTCCTAATTATAGTCTGCTTTTACAAAAGGAATTTGATATTTTTTTTAAATAACGTACACAAATTAGGTTTAGGCTTTTAAAAAAAAATAAGCAAATTATTAATGAAAGGTTAGATTTTAAAGATAAATTAAATGACATCGGTAGGTATGCTTAACATAAATACTACTAAACGGTCTTAACATATTATTGCATGTATTAGCGAGAAAAAATCTTAATTATAATTATAAAAAAAATTATATTTTCAATAGATAAAATTTGTGAAAATTCCAAAAAAAAAATTAGGTTCCTTTTTAATTACAATAAAATTTTAAATTTGTCATCGTCAAAACGCATCATTAATTATTTTCATATGAAATATTAATCGCCGGGATAAATTAATGGTCGATAGACAGATGATCATCTACTTTTTAAGAAAGGAAAATACAAAATAAAACATTCCTTTAAAAATGACACATTTATTTCTATATAATAATATAAAAGACAATTGTTGGGTATCTTAATTACTTATACAAACTAATAAAAATAATATTTCTTTTATATGTAATAATGAAGGCGAAAGAAAAAAATTGATAGGGAATTATAATAGAGATTAAACAATTTTCCAGGTCTTGTTGAATTATATAGATACTAATAATTTTTTTATTAGTAACTATAATCAATAACATGTTACAATATTATTAATGTAACTTCTCCAACTTTGCCGTGTTCAAATTTTTGTTTTGACAATATGTTATTTGTGTATAAACATTAGATTTAAAATATACACCACATATTTTATTGAAACTTAGTAGTGAAAATGTATTTGTATTAATATTATAATAATAAATTCAAAGTTATATACGTAAAAAAAGATAGAGACCTATGAAGTTATTAAAATTTGTTAGTAAGTTTCTACAAAATGTTTTGTAGATATTTGTTTTTTTTTTATATATGTGCCTATATGTCTCGCAAAAAAGCATCTCGAAGATGTTGCCATAGCATTAGAAGATTTATACTTTACGTCCAATTTGTTGTTAGTTTGTGAAGTTAATTAAAAACAATAAAAGTGGCAACAACTGTTAGCATTTATGTACTAAGTACATAACATAAAAGCGTCTCATGGTCATGACTGTACTAAACATAAATGTATTACATAATTATAAGCACCCAAAATTAAGAAAAAAACTTAATTAAAATGTTCTACAACTAAATCTTAACAAAGGACGGACGTAAACTGTAATCAGACTCATAATTGAGCCAATAAAAATACATAAAATCTTCTTCCTTACATAAAATGTCGATATAATAACATTTGTACCTTAAATCGGACAAACAGTGTAAATACGGGATTCTTTATAAATAAAGCCTCCACAGTTATTACCCTGCTTTGTACTTAAATCTAACTAAAATGATTTAAAAATAAAGCCATATTTTTAAAGAAAAATTTGTCATTATTACATTGAGTTTTAGAAATGAAACAATAATTAGTAAAGACTTTTAAATTAGAAGGAGATAAAGAATTTATGATGGGTACTAAAAATTCAAAACGGTATTAGAAAAAATGCCCATTGTCATTATGAAAAATGAAAGTATATATATAAAATAATCATATAATTTTTTAAAGAAAATTTAAGAAATAAACACTAAGGTACAAAATTTAACATGTTATGCTTTAAAATTGGAATGTGTTTTACGTATACTTTGAATTATATAGTCGATAATATACTATATTCGCCGGGCAGAGCTAATACCATAAAAAGCAGAAATTAAAGGTAGTAATAAGGTAAGGATACGTTTACATTGGTGGCAAAATTTTCAATCTACATCCGTGAAAGGAAAAACCGAATTGTTGTTGTTTCCATGGTCGTGACAGTGAATGAATTAAAGATGAGTTTTATGATTATAAAAAGAACAATTGTTATTTGCGCAGCTTAAAGAAAAGTAGCCGTGTGTAAACGCATCCAGAGATTTTATTACAATTGTTGACACCCACTACTACAATAGTACGGTTGGTAAAGCGCTATATTAACTCTATTCGACAAATATATTATAGAAAAATTGCATCCAATGAAAATGTATAGAAATATTTTTTTCTGCTTGGAGTATTTTTATTTATTTTTACAGCTTATTGCATATATTTTTAGATGTAGTCCTGCGGATTTATATTAAATTGAGAGATAGTCTTGATGTGTTGCAATTATAACAAATTACTTAGGTATTTTAAATTATGCACATAGTGTTATAGCGACAGTGTAAGAGTGAGTTAAAATTTTCCAATTGCTTTCGCCTCTCCTGTGTGTGATATTTTTTTAAGTAATTTTACTGTTCATTCATTATGCATGCAACTACAAGAAAGCACGAGTACATGATTACAGTGTGCGCAAATTTCTAGGTGCCAGATAAATTACTTACAATCTAAAATCTTACAGATTAATAAAGATATAATATCAATTCAAAAGCACACACAACTATGACTACGTAATATATAGGAATACATGAGATTACTTTTCGTTTAGCATAAGAGAGTTAATTTAGTAAACAATTAATTTTTATATTTAGATATAAAAATGTTTCCGTTATTAATAATTTTCTTACCGCCAAATTTTAAATTTTTAATTAAAATTTTTCATGTATATGTATAGATTCATACTACCAGTACTTACACATACAACTTAAATAAAAACAATACAATATAATTTAAAAATAAATATATACTTTCGGTGGAATTTAAATCATAAACTTTTCACTCGGAAATTTTATGCGATGTTCTAGAAATTTCTTTTTACGAGTTTGGAGTTTAAAAATGGAACTGAAAAATTACAATAAATCGTATTTAAGTGTTCTTTTACATAAGTTTATTTGTATGTGTTGCTTTTCTTAATGATTCGAGAGCATGGTTATATTAAAGGTGTGACTGTTGACGGCAGGACATTATTCTTTCGTTTCCTTCTGTTGATTTTGGTCGGAGTACACGATCTCCGCGTACTCGGTGGACGGCGGCGGCGGCTTCTCGGCGTTCTGCTCCCCGAGCTGAAGTTCAGCGTAAACTACGCCTTTCTTTTCTTCAGAAAGAATCTGCACAATAATGTTACTTTTAATGTGGAATTAAAAAAAATATATATTGTTGAAATCTTATAGCATTTAAATTAATTAATAATAAATAAATAATTAATCACTAGTTATTACAGAATATCAGAATCACCTACTAACTTTTTAATTAGGTTAAGATCTTAAGGTAAATAGATATATTGTTGATCTTAATTCTATTTTTAAAAATCATGTTTTAAACCCAGTGCACGTTATGGTTGTCTGTCATTCAAATTGCAATAAATCCTGTATATTCTATATTAATTACTTTGTATTTATATGTTTTATTTTTAAATTTGTTGTCCAGACCAGAAGACCAAATCCTAAGCTATGTATATATTTTCATATGTTTTTACACACGAATATGCTGGGTTGTAGTTTCAACCTATAGACGACCACTGCAAGGTACAGGCCTCTACCATAGATATCTAAGGCGGATATAGCATAAGCGCCACGATTGTCAGGCGGGTTGGCGATCATAGTGTGGTGTTTTGTTAGGCAGAGAACGTTGCGGCCATTCTTGTAGAAACTTATTTGTGAACAGTAGCAATCTTATATGTTATAATGAATGCACAAAGTGTGAATTATATAAGATCCTATCCTCCTGTACTGCAGGGCTACCAAAGTTTTTTCGTAAAATAGTCAGATTGATTCGACTTGTCTATAAAAGTAAGACGACATAGACTAATCTCTGCAAATATAGTCATTTGTGAAAATATAATCAAAGATAAAACGTAACAAAAATTATAAACCATCACCACATAAGCTGTGCTATATGTATACTACAAACTTAGTACACACACACACACTTTGGTGCCCAAAAAGTCAACTCGTCCAAACACAAGCACCAGTGGCGTAGCTATGGTATTTGGGGCCTGGGGCAGATTGGGGCTTGGTGCCCCCCCCCCCCTAAAGGGTCTAAATAATTTCAAAATTCAGAACAGAATGTAGTAAATATATATTTTTTGGGTTCAAAATAATAAATATATATAAAATAACATTAAATCTTAATAAAATTTATTGGGAAAATTTTAAAACGAAAATTTCTCGCTTTTTGGACTGCAAAGTCATTAATCACATTTTCAAAATCAATAGTGTCGACTAGTTCATGTTCTATTGACATTATTGCGAGATTATTTAATCTATTTATTATTAAATAATCTTGCAATATTGTAAGAATTTATTATTTTTTCATTTAGAGCCCTTTTAAGAAGGAACACTTTATGTGTTTTGCGAATGAAAGGCTTATTAAACACTGTGTCTAATATATTTTTGTAACCGTTTACTTTTTTTAATGTTCATATTATTTAACAACTTTTTTAGCACCAAATTGTTAAAATTCGATATTCTTTCTATGTTATTTACTTTAAATTATGATTTTCATTTTTCTTTTAACATTTCATTATTCATCATTCAAAAAAAAAATAAAAAAAATTATTTTCAACTTCGGTGCCCCCCCTGCTTGTGGTGCCTGGTGCGGCCGCCCCGCTCCCCACCCCCTAGCTACGCCACTGACAAGCACTAAGCCTTAGGAGGCCTGCGGGTGCTCCGTATTGTAGTGCAACCGAAAGTCAAATATTTCTATGCATGAGTAATGTTTCTCTGACGTTTTTCAAGTTCAGGGATTTTTTTTGGCTTTATGCGTTTACAGTATTAGCGTTTAGCTTATTTTTTTAAACTGACTATAATGCTACCGATACCGCAGTACAGCGCTATAGGTATGCGTGCGGCGAGAGGGGGTAGTATCGGATGCTCCGTTCTGTCTCTCCGCCGTCAACGCTCGCGATGTAGGCCTTCATAGTCTTTTACCCTTTGCACTCAAAGTTTTTTTCATTTATATTACCAGCAACTCTTAGCGATTTTAGTGAAAAATCGCATTAAAATAAAAGTTAGTTGCGTGTTATAATTTTTTAAATTGTATATATTATTATGATCTATAAGAAAGAAAAAATAAAATTATAAAATTTAAGATGTTGTTCTATTGTTACAAATTTAAAATCTTGCATTGCCCACATAGTGGAGCCCTAGAGTGCAGAAGGTATACTATGATACTTGAACCCACTTAGCTGCGCTTACCAAACAGGCGGTACAACGGTTTTGGTAGCGCTATAGCAAAAATATTTTGTGTCACGGATTAGCGTTGTTTGTCCTCTGGCATTAACATCTGGAGCCAGACATTGGGTCTGATATGGCATTTATTGATGCCTGAGAAAGTTGTACTTAGATGGGATGGGATATTATTTCTGGGTTAAGTTTCCTATGAAAGTTAGTATACAGACCTTGTCGTCAGTGTCAGCGCGGGGCTCCGTTGCCTGCACGCGGTCACGGGCGCGGGGCAGAGCGGCACGCATGCGGGCACCCAGGGCACCAAGGCGCGACCGCTCTCGGCCCCCCACCGCACTCTCCGTGTCGCTACTGACCAGTGCCTCGTGTTAATACATCACGCAATCACAGTGCTAATAACAAACTAAAGTGTAAACCAAAGCACCCTTACGATTGTTAGTACTACAACGATCATTATTATTTCAGCCGTAAGTCGTCCATACAGGCCTCATCATGCAGATTATTAATAAGAGCGGTTGGAAGCTTGCAAACAGCTTCTTCCACTTTCTTTCTCGTTTAGTCACTAATCTCTCATCCGTGTTTGCTGATAAATGCCCTTAGAATGGCATGATCCTGTCAAAAAAGTCACTATAATGACTGATATTGTGTTTCCCGTATCCATCGACTCCCTGCGACCTTTATTCGACTATCTACAAAATGGAGCGTGTATCCACACCGCGTTTACCGTTTTTTTTTTGTATAATTTGATCATATTGTTATTTACTAAGAATCATTCGTGGTGATCATTTATGTATGTTATGAGAAGAACGTCAGTGTCCAAGTTATTAAAAAGTAAAACTTTTGACGATCATGACAAGTTTATTAATCGGAACATAGGTCTGTCCAACGGACGTAGACGTTCTGTGCTACGTTTGCCGATCCGTACTACAAGTATACTGCCTACAAATTACGCATTCATACATGCAATTACAGATACATCATTTATTAAAATGTTTTGTGTTCATGGCGAAAAAGAATGTTCATTTTACCGCACAAAAATAAATTCTTTAATAATTTAGTCTTATTACACTAAATCACATAGAGATTGCAAAATAAATTTCATTATAATCTCATATCGGTAAACTGCACGTGAAGATGTGTCAAGAAGAACATTTGATTTATAATCTTTTTTTACGTCGTCTACAACCAACAATAATCTTATTTTTAAACGTGGCTGTTAGGAACTTACTTTTTCGCTACATTTAGTTATGAAGCGCAAATTTTAAAACGCTCAAACTGTGAGTAAAATAAATGAGACATTTACGTTTATTAACAGAAATAAAGTCTCATTACAACGATTTTCATTTCTGTCCCGTCTATTATTGATAGTGCAAAACACAGTGTTTGTAAGGTGGGTAATAAATAACCGTTTGTTAATAATTATGCTTGAAAGCTTATTTAAACGGCTTAATAGCGTTAAGCAAGCAAATAAAGTTACATATTCGCACTAGAGGCGTATTTAACTTAAAAAAAATTAACTTTTTTCTTAGCGCATAATAACGTAGAAATATAGAAATTTTAATTATTTTAGATGTTATTTTTAAGGATTAATATTTTTAGAATTATTTAGGTGTTTTGAGATTCATAAGCCCAAAATAAGTAATATGTAAGTTTTGAGGAACAATTTCACCTTCCTATTTGATCACAATAGTAAGTTTATATTTTCCGTATACATTTTAATACATAATAAAATTACTAAATATTTTTATTTTATATATATATGATACACCAATAGTGCAGCCTAATTAGCGATAGCTTTAAACATACGTTCTAGAAGTTTGCGCCATCCCTCTTTTTAAAAGCATATCCCCAGCCGGTATCCTTACAGAAAAAATAATTACATTTTCTTATTGTCAAATGATTTTAACACATAAAATGAAGAACAAGATATATTAATAAATGAAAATTATATCACTTTGTTAGTGTGTTATGGATACAAAATATTTCTTTAAACATCGAACACAAATAAATAATGTGTGTTGCTTAGATCCGGCATCGTTTGCTATGTACAGCCAGTAAAGAGAATGAATGAAAATTATTTTAAAACGATGAAGATCAAAGGTTTTTTTTTAAATTAAATATATTCTCTTTATTACTTTTTCCGATTTAAAGCTTTGCCTTGCTTTTTAAATACTATAAAATATTATCTAAAACCCACAGATTGATTGGAAGAAACCTTTAAGCATGATGGTGGTCTTTTTGTACATTTTAATAGTGCGAAAATAATTACGAAATAGCAGAGGTACTCACGATTCGCCGGAGCTTTTGGTGTGATCTCGGACTCCATTGCTGCCTGTAAATATAGTATTTATTTGCATCAGTTATAGTTTATCATTGAAAAATAAATTTGTTTATCGATGTTTTTTAACCTAACACACAGGTGTCAGGGATTTTTTGGTTATTCACTATTTTTTTGCTTGTGTAGAAAATTCAGTGAAGTTTTATTATTAAGAACTGCACTAGGTTTTAAAACAAAGTGCTAAAGTCGTTAATTAAAACCTTTTAAAAGTAACTACAGTGCTACCAAAACTGCTGTACCGCATCTTAAATATGTGAATAGCGAGACGGAGGGGAAAGGACGAAGGCACTTCCCTAAGGCGTAATAAAGCAGTTTCGCTAGCACTAAAAGTACGAAGGTTTCCTCTGAAGTTACACGCGTAACGTTATTCATTTGACCTAATTAAGAGGCTGCAATGTACTTTAGTTACTTAGTGGGATATTCCATGGAGTGACTGCTGCCAGGGTCCCTACCTCAAGAGGTACAGTCAGGTAATGTTGTCAGTCGATATGAAAGAAGGCTGCGAGTATTTTGGTTACTTAGTGGGTTATTCCATGGAGGACTGCAGCCAGGGACCTCAAGAGGTACAGTCAGGTAATGTTGTTAGTCGATACGAGTTAAGCAAAAAAGCCTGAGAGGTCAGAATCTAGGCTAGATCATTGATTTATTATTTAATGAATTGACTGTTTATTTGACAAAAGGATTATGGTAATTTTTTTAAATTGATGGTAGAGTGTTTATTTTTTATACCTTTGTATTTATTATGTTTTTTTTTACTTTTTTTAGTACACATGTGTCGTTAGTATGTGCATTTGTAGTATGTGTGTGCGTGTAATGTTTAGCTGTAGTTTGTAGGATAATTGTTATAGATATATAAGCTTTAAAGTGGTGATTGTGTAGATAATTTATCAGCAAAAGCCTTCACAGCATTTACATCTATAAACAATCACCTTGTGTATAGGGAGCAGTGGCAGTGTAATTTAAATACTATCTGTAGAAAGGATGCCTTTGGACACAGTATTCAATTTTTTTTTAATTAAATAAAGAATAGATATAAAGTATACAGATAAATAAAGTATTATTGGTATTTACAGATTTCGCGATCTTAAGGAAGCGGAGCGTGAAGGCGTTTATCCTAAACTAAATAAGTTTTCCCTCAAAAAGAAATCTAGATCTTCCAAGAGAAGATACATCATATACAATATTAACTAATTGGTTTCTTCCTTAACCTTTCGAGAGCTAAACGTTGCTAAAGTTAAGTTAAGGTGATGAATTCATGGTTGAACCAAGGTCCTAATAAAACTTTTTTAAATATAATTTTGTAAATTATTTTCTGATTGTTTGGTTTCAGAAACATCCGTCGCTTCTTCGCGCCAGTTCGTGTCGTGAACCATGCAAAGGATTAACAGGGTTACAAATTTTATCTCTCGGCTCTTTAATGACTGTATGAATAGTATTTTTTTATTCTTTTATTTATTTATTTTATGTATACACTTTTTATATAATATATAACGCGATCATAATGCCGAAGACATGTTCTATCAGTTAACCAGGGAGTTTAGGTAAACTAAACAAATATTATGAGGAAAAAAAAACAAAATGTATGTATGATATAAATATACTAACGATTATTACTAACGGTAATCGTATATTATCATCATCATATCAGCCGATCGGCGCCCACTACAAGGTTTAGGACTGCTCCAAAGATCGGCACTATGACCGGTTTTCGATGCCCGCATCTAGCTGCCTTCCCATCGTCGGTCAATAATAATGGTATAAAAAGATGTTATAATATATATAATTAAAATGTCATCGTCAGCTAGTCAAGCAACAGCTTTCGTACAACTTAAAACGCGCAACGATTCCCGATTTCATTTTTTTAAATAAAAACAAGTATGCAAAAAACCGGTTTAAGGATGTAGTCCTTTTCAATATTTTAATTTATTACGTCAGCAAAATACATTAAGTGAGCGGCAAAATTCCTCCCCGGCACACCTCGGTGACATTTACAAACGACGGCGCTCTATTCAACCGCGACTTCCGCTTTGGCGGGTGTAAAATGGAATCGCGGCAGAAAAGTCCTCGAACCCACTCACTCCGCCTTTGTGGGCGGGCGGGTCGCCGGCGAAGCTTATAAATAATGTTCTCGGTTCTCCAGTGTTTCTTTTTTAAATAATAAATGCTATTTTAATATTTCCACGGAAGAAAAATTGCATTAACTTTAAAAATAGTGATTCATAGTTTTCGCTCAGTTTGACCGCTTTTATTGACCTATTGAATAAAAAAAGATGTACATAATGACTATAGTTTAGGGAAGACCTTAAGAAAGAGTTCTTACTTCGAAAGTTATATCACCATCATCGTCATTTCACCCATATTATGTAGAAATAGGCTATATATATAATTTATAGGCTGGATATAGGCCTCCACATAGAACCTCATTTTCAATAAGACTAGTAGACTAGTAGGAAACGACCAGTATCTGGAGTCTTCCAATGTCCTTAACGAGGTCGTCTGTCAACCTTATGGATGGACATCCTACGCTGCGCTTGACGGTTCCTAATCTTTACTCCAGAACCCTAAAACCCCAGCAGCCATCAGTTTCGTGGCATTCGAAAGCGTGCGTCTTTATAATTTACTGTAATCTAATAATAGTGCATAAATTCAGATCTAAATGTGGATTGGAATGCTGTAACCTGTTAGAGCAATGGGAGAATCCAATCATAAGTTACATAATCATATAGTTAAAGCACAATTAAGTTAATGTCAAAGTTAGCTTAAATGATAGCCTTATCTACAAGCAAAACCAACTAGAAGACGTTCTTCTAGTTTGATAAAGTTCTTCGTCAAGTTCTTACGTACTTCGTCAAGTTTGATATTGCAAATAAAATCTTTTATTATTCCCGGTATATCATAGACAAGGTAGAAGCAACAAAAAAGTTCGTATCTGTTATCTGCTCATTAAATCGATAGCCCTTTTGTTTATGTTATGTGATTTGAGCCCTTGCACTAGGTCACGAAGCGTCTGTCTAAGCGATCTTAGAACTTGATGGCCTCCCGATTCGGTAGTACAGTAGAATGTAGCGGCTCGAGGCAACTGCAGAAATACTCGTGCTTTGGTAACTACACGAGGTTTGAGCTAATAGCCAACTGCGCCCGCGCACACCAGCTGACTTTGCACAAGTCACTTGAACCTCGTTGCAGTCCGTTAAAAAAAGAAATACTGTTGCATTAATTAATAAATATTCATAACGATTCCTTTAGAAAACCAGGGTTCCGTACGCTTAGTCAAGAATAAAAGACTCGAGATTATTTGTTATCGAGGATATAAATGAAACAAGACGGTATTTATTTAATAAATACGGTATATTCAATTATAATTCATCATTATCCATTTAACGTTGAGATTTATAGTTATAAACATTTATGCAAATTTCCCATTATTATATTTGGACTAATTATTTAATAAGATTGGCATTTATTTTTCGAACATTCCTATAAGATAATATTTGAGACGTTTATTCGTTATTTTAATATGAAATTGGCTAGTGAAGGTTTGCTTTTATAAGCTCATTTATATTAAAAACGAAACGAATTGTGAAAATAATTATGTGTGTGGAAAACATAGATATAATATGCAAAATAGAGCAGGAAAATATACGTCATAGAAAATGTTAACCATCTATATTTTATTATAGGAATATAAAATTGTAATTGAAAATTCTATACACAGAATTTTAAATAATCGTAATTTAATCGAATTATAAATTAATGGATAGGTTGAATCGATATAAATGAATCATATATAAATCGGATAAGCAGCTTATCTTAATGTTTAATTGTTAAAATTTGACAGTTCTTATAATTACTACAATGTATAAAATTAAAATTGAGCCTAATGTTCAAAGCTGTACTTTTTGGCAAAGTGCAAAATGGCAGTGATTTTAATGTAATTGACAGATACAAAAAATAATTACTCTACAGACTTACGAAGCTTAAACTAAACTGGTACAAAAAAATAATTCTTAAAATATAATGTATTTAATTACAAAATACTTAAAAAATCACAATGATGGTGACTTAACAAACTAAACAATTTAAATTATTGTTTTGACGTCTTTTGTACAGGAAAAGGAGATTGCTGAACACCATGCCGTCGTCCGTGTTTACACAAATGTAATTAATTCTTTTCTTATTAACAAGAATATTGTCACTTAAGGAAACTTAATTTATAATGTTGAAGCTTGATTCTATTACAATTTATATACAAAAAATAACTAAAAAGTTTAAAAATATGGTGGTACGAACACAATCCTAACCTAAAATTAAACATAATTATGTACGATTTCGTCACGTGGTTGACAGATAAAAAATGAACAAATATGGTCGGTATTGTAACATTTTGTAAAAATTCTATTGTGTAAAAACATACATAATCGCAAGCGGTACATCGCGAAACAATTATAAAATCCATAAAGTTGAAAAATTAGTGTAAAATTTATTTTTACTACACATTCTGTATTAAGTAGCAGCATAAATAACTACACTGGAGACATTATTAGGGGAACGACTGTCTAACCTTACATTTCACGTTGGGCTTCGTTGTAATATAATAGTAATATATTTTCTTAATTATTTTAACGAGATTCTTATTTTAAATTCAACTACGAATACATCAAAAACAGTATTTAGTCTAAAAGTGCAATCGAGTAAAAAGTCATACGTTTCTCTATTCGTGAAGTAAGACAAATTTAATAACAGTTTTTATGTAACCTTTATACTTGCTCCTATGTTATTATAGATATAAACACACTGTTTATTTATTTATGGCACAATGAACATTTTTGTAACACATATGTCATCTTTTATCAACATTACAAGAGGTTATATATCCTTATTTAAGTAGTGGGTGAACATGAACTTTGCAATAGATTCGTTGCAGCCTCAGGAGAAGTTTTATTTCACTTTAAGTACTATATTACACGCTTACAATGTGTTACAGAAACGTGCCGTTATTAGCAAGTACTTAGAGGTAACAAATATTAATAATGGTGAAGAATTACGCATGGCTTCCCCCTCGATTGTTGCGTAAACATTCTAAATGGTGACAACATGAGAAAAAGACAAATATTTATGTATACATATAATATATTATCGCACATTTATTTCGAAAAGCGGCAGTAGATGCAAACAGTTCATAGTGTAGCTATTACAGCATATTGTAAAATTTTAAAAATTGAAAATCGCATAAACGATTTCTCGTCAGCAGTTACTAACAGGAATAAGTAACAATATATCGAAAATTATCTGGCAATAGAAACCAATATATGCAAATCCGAAATGTACTCGCTATATTAATCGTTCAAAACTGTCCCTCGGAGCTTAAAAACTTATTTAAAACGCGTTAAAGTGGATCGACGTAACGTCGTTGGTTCGAAAGTTTCAACGCGTCCGAGCGACAGTTTCAACTTACGATTTAGACGGCAGTGTCTGGTTTCTTCTCGGGGTGCTTCGTGTCCCCATTGCTGATGTACTCGCCGTGGTCGTGCGAGGGGTTCTCGGAGCCTTTGACGTCGTCGTGAGGAGGCAGAGGCGCCTCGGAATCGGCCCCATCGGGGATGTCGGTGCGGTGCGACCGCCCTGCCACACACCAATACGTTAAGCGATCAAGGACACCCATGTGACGCCCCAAGTCATAAGCATTATGCTTAGTGTTAGCTGCTATTTTATTAACAGTGAAATTTACAGTGGGGAGCGAGGGTCGTGTGGGAGAAGCTGTTGGTGGTGACGTGTGCGCGTTAATGTATTTGTTGCCTACGTGACAGAAGAGAGCGGGTTACGTTGCCCGAGATCATGACTATTTATACATAACCGCTATAGGCGTTTAGGTGACTTTATCTTCCTTGTCGGGGATGCTTTTAATTTTTAGATAAAAAAGTTTTAAACTGATTTTTTATATAAAATGAATTCGATAAGATTGTTGATATCTGTTTCTTATAATTATTATTATTTCTTTTATTTTTAAAAGATTGAGGCCTTTCAACCATCATAGAACATAAGATCATAATACATTATAATTATATTATTTAAATGACTTTAATGATTGCCGTGATCACAACCATTATATTTCGCAGTAAGAAACTCATTAGGTCATAGATATACGCTTTTGTTGGCCTATTTTTTGTATATATAACTAAAAACTATTAGGACATATAATTTGCCGATGACGGTAGAATTTTATTTGTTATTTGTTATTAATTTTTTGTATTTTTTTTCAACATTTAACTATTGTTCTTGTATTGAAACAAATGACTGCGAAAACATTTTTTTTGTTAAAAATGTTCATTGCATATATGTATACAATATTTTTCCAAAATTGGGGCGAACCCATTAACCAAATGCGTTAAAAGGGTCGGCAATTAAAGGCAGCTTCAAGTTTCAGACTGATCTTAGATTGAACAAAAGAATTAACGAAAATAGCATCCGACGGGTACTCAACGGTTACAATTAGGTTTATTTTCCTCTATAATATCTACAGATGAGTTAAAATTTACTTCAGTTTTAAGTACTATTTTAATATGATTTTAAATTTTATTATTATTTTTATTTTACTTTACATTGTGTGGCACTACCATGCATTATACCATAGTTAAAACCATTAATACACACCAAAATATAAATTCACTAGACTAGCAACTAAATGTTATACACAATTCTCACTTACACCTACATAATAATATGGCCTTCACCGTGAATGTTAAAACTACGAAAGTGTATCTAATAAAATATTTAGAAAAACAAAACCAAAAAAATAGTATTTATAATAGTCTAACACTACACCTTTAACCAAAATAAAATCGATGAGACTTACATAACATATATTAAATAAAGTTAAATCATGCATATCATAATGCAACCATGCTTTATAATAAGAACAAGAAATAAAAAATATAGAGTAACCATCCACCATTAAGTGCGCTTAATGGGTTATATAAATCATGCACAGTCATTAAATAAAAAAATCGATTCTGTATAGGGTCCTGATCGCTTAATATATTGTTATGCAGCAAAAATCACAGTTTTAACCTCACAACAACAATTGTATCCAACTTAAATATGTCTACTACACAATAGAAGCACAGGGTCAATTTTGCAAAAAAAACACTGCCAAATTACACTTCTTATTCTCTAAATCTACGAACAGCCAAACAATTCTACTGGATCCATATCAACGCAAACGGATTTATAATCTACGCAATAAATGGGTTCGAATAAAATTATAAAAAAACAAATTCATTGTCATTGAATTATAATTTAGGCGCGAAAAAAGGTTTTAGCTTGGAAACTAACCGTATTTGTGAAATGAAATATTAAATTCAACACCAACACGTCTTATTTTAAAAGACCAAGTCGGTCAAAAATAATAATCAAAATTTTATCTTTATATATATTTTATTAAAATATATTTTGGTTTGTTATTTATTTATTAATAATTATATATTTATTAATAACCTCAAAAGTGTAAACGTCACAATTTTAAAAACATCTGAAGAACGCAATCACAAATACGGTCAGTTGTAATTGTTTATAAATTTCATCAATAATTTGTAAGCAGAAATATGATTCGCCCACTCCATGTATTTGTATGTTGTATTCTAGGCAAGCTGTAAAACGTGATGTTTTGATGTGATTAAATAATATCTGTGTTTACCTATCGACCAACTGCCCCAGAGCCTGTTGGATATCCGTACATATTAGTCCGTTGTATTTTTACGTAGTAATAGCATTAGAGGGCATGCCTAAGTACTCGAAATTGGTAACCAAGCGTCAATGGAAGCATACTCAAATCACAAAATGCATCATTGGGGTAGGTAAGCTATTGACTAACTGACGTACCAACAAGTTCCTAAAATATATATATATAGAGACCTTAAAAATCAAAGTCTAAAAACTGAGGTAATTTTTTATAGTCAATAGCTTAAACAGGACAGTGCGGTCTCTAAAAAAATTATTTTGAAACCGCGCCGTTTTAGGTTTCCGTTAGTTGTGATCAAACGAACAATAAATAGTCATAAGTTGAAAGAATTCAAATTCAGTTTTTTTTTCATTAATTAAATAAATGCATATCTGTCATTACACAGAAAACAATAGCTTCAAAATAACTGACCTGCGAAGCACCACCTGTCGGTGGCTTTGGCGAAGACAATGAGGAAAATGGCGATCAATAGGACCAGGACTCCAATCACGATGCCCACAATAGCCCCAGTCTCCAACTCCACACCTAGATTCAAAATAAAAAAGATTACACTATATTCACCGCACAAAATATACCACTTACTTAACCACACTTTTGTGAGCAAATAAAATGATGATAGATGATTGTACAGAGCGTCAAAAATTATAGATGTAAGAAAACGCGTTCACACTTGACTATTTTACACAACATTAACCAAAACTTCTTCATTATCTTATTGATTATTTCTATTCAGTTTCTGGTTTTATTACATAAATAATAAAAAAATAATTATTCCAATTTTATAATTTGTATTGTCTGCATTAATTTTTGTTTTGTCTTGATCAAATTCAGTGTAAAAAAGTCGTAGGATAAACATGCACAATCAACTTAAATATAAGAGAAACGCATCCGCACCGTGTAAATGAAAGTGGACTCATTTTGCCCTCATGTAAACACATCCTAATCTCACTATTACTATTCATTTATTAAATTGATGAAAACCATGTTACGCTAGTTAAAAATTATCACAAAATGAAATCGTCTTTGTGTCGAAAATGAGAAATACGCATTGTAAAGATTTTTTTAATCAAGGAAGAAGTTTAAACACATAGAAATAAAATGTATTGGAAAAGAAATTAAAATCCTCCATTTAAAGAGATTTGGTAATTTTTTTAAGTCCCTCCTGTGTGGAAAATATTTAAATGAGGATAAATTGTAAATCGATAGGAAAAAGATTTGTTCAACACAACTTTTTAATCTAATTCTTCTTTTAAGAATGGGATACGGTATAAAAATATTCATATTATTAATTTATTCATGAAAATTATTCTTACCTCATGCTTTCAAAGTTTTTACGTTATTTTTTCTTATACCAGATACAAAAATACGAAAGAAAATTAACTTTTTTGTTTGTATATAATTATTGAGAAGTTAGTGTTGGTACTCAAAAATAAGCAAATATTATGAAACGTGCCAAAATCAGTTCAGTAGACATCATGCCGTCGTTACATGTTTGAGTACTAATTAAAGTAAAAAACATTTCCAGTCTTATTTTCATCGACAACAATTCGAAGTCTTATCACAAAAATATTAAAAAAATATCTGTAAATACATATACTAGGGGTGGCCAAGCTCTTTGATAGTGCGTGCCATTTTTCGAAATTTAAATTTTTTTGCGAGCGAAATTAAATACGCGTTTAAAAAAAGCAAAAGAATGTTTTTTTTTACAAAAATTATTAAATGTAATTATTTAAACAAAAGTACAAAATATATATTTAAGTTATATATGCACACGTATGACAGCACTTCTAATAATTCCTAATATGCCGGTTAATTATGATCGGTGTTTGGATTTCGCTTATTTTATGATAGAATAATAATTATTATTATTTAAATCAGTAATTTGCTTACATTTCCGAAGAGCTGACGTAGGTAATATAAACTTAAACATTAAAATAATTCGGTAATCAATCGGAGCCAGAAATAATCGTTCAAAGGGCCGCATGTGGCCCGCAAGCCGCAGTTTGGCCACCTCTGACATATACTAATAAACAGTACCAAGCAACTGACAAAGGAGTTTTAGATAAGACACATATTTTGTATGCTTAAACATATTAGACATGATATAAATAGCAACTAAACACGACTATATAGTATACAGATGCAAAACAGATTTACGTTCAGATTACATGCGGTAGTTAATAGTATTTATTTTAAGAACAAATTAAAAACAAAACAAATAGATATAATTATAACATGCAAAAACGAAACCTAGTCGACATAACACAGTAAATGTACGCTATATATCTAAAAGGGGCAAGTAGTCTACGAAACTAATTATTTACTAGGGATCTCCGATAAATTTAATAAATAATAAAAATGGAGAACATACTCATTCATCGAAAACTACCATACTTAATGTAATTTCTTACCATATATATCGATTATCAAAAACGAAGATTTTGCTTTACGAGCTGTGGAAATATAACAGTGGTTTTATACATGTGTAAAAGTGCATTTTGAAAATAAAATAAATATATTATTTGTTTATTTATATAAAATTTTCGAACTTTTTTCATGTAAATTAAAGGCTAATTTTAAATGTGTCTAGTACACATTTGATATAATCGAAAAAAAAAATCTCAACTCACCGGCGGGTTCGTCCATAGTGCTGAGACGGACTGAGAAATCTTCTCGACCCAGGTCGTTAGTGACGGTCAGGTAGTAAGTGCGATCTACGTCCTCCTTGGCCACCCTCGCGAGCACCAGCGTCACATTGAAATACCCACCGCCCTGAGGAGTGATAACTATCTTTAAAAACATCCTTAAGAAATACGAGAGAGTTAGAAAGAGTTACGAAAGAGTTATATACCACACCATCAGATAATCAGTCAAAGTAACTCAGAAAACAAATTACGAAAATCTAATCCACATATACATATATGAATGTCATTTTCAAGCCTTCTCTATCAAAATGTATAGTAATTATAATCACTCTGTTAAAATTGATTTCTCTGAGATATGTTATCATAATTAATTTTTCTATTGGAATACGGATAGGATAACAGTAAATAGTTTTAATAATATGTAATTATAAGAATTTTGAAAACGCTTTTTTATTATGTTATCATTACATTATTTATTATTTTTGAAACCATTGAGTCTTGGATTGGTTGCAGAATGCAATACTTTTAAAGCTTTAACATTTATATGGCACCAATTATACTAAAAAAGACTTTTATAGCTTCATCAAGTTAAAAATCTTTTTTAGGAAGTAAATTGAAAAAAACAACGAAGAGAAATTATTTCCGCATGATTAGTGAATATCAATTTTTGTAATGATTCAGTGGCCTTACCAAATGCACGGGCTCGAGGGCCTCAATGGACGCGTCGTCGTTCTTCTGTGGCGCAGACAACTTCAAGTCTCCGATGGTCCACTCGGCATGAGGGCGCGGGTTCGCTCGCACTGTTACGTTGAGACGTCCCTCTGCAGATATCTTAAGCCCGAAGATCGTGATGCTGGGGCTGTCGTCCAGACGTTTCGGAGGGTCTTAACAAAAATAACACATTTAGGTAATTAATATTTACAGACATTTTACTACTTAATTTAAATAAAATGTATTGCTAAATATGTTCCTTAGTATGCACGAGAACGGCTACATCAATTCCGTTAATACTTTTTTTCATAAGTATAAAAACTTCTATTGGAGTGAATAAATTGTAATAATTGTGGATGAAAACAATAAGAAAAACACTTCTCCCATATACGCCACAAAGTAAATTAAAAACAAAATCTTGGTTTTAAAACATGTCAAGCCAATTTAAAAAAAAATGCGATTTTTTCTTTTAATGTGTCTTTGATTAATGACATTATTACTAAAGATATGGTTTATAAGAAAAGAATCTTATTTTTTGGTAGGTAATCATTGTATTAACAAAGTAATCTTGAAATAAATCAGTAACTTATTATGTTTATCCGTATGAAGTACATCAATACAGTTAGCTTATTGATAGATATTGGTGATTTTTTACTTTAAAAAAAAACCGGTGAAAGTGGCATGCATCCAGCTTCTTCCAATGACTCTAAGAAGGTCGTCTGTCTACCTTGTTATTGGACGACCAACGCTGCACTTGCTTGTTCACTACTATTCTCGCTATATAATAGCGATATACTAAAGCATCCATAAATCGGCCTAGCCATGTTCACAGACGACACTGCCCTGTTCTACTCAGAAAAGTACAAGGGCCGCATCTCGATTCGACTCCAAGCCGCAGCCATGCCAAGGCGAATGGTTCTGAAATTGGAGTATCAAATTCAACCCGGACAAGTGCGTAGCCATACATTTCCATTGTGTTTCTACATAAAAATAAAGCTCCGTCGGAAGTCATTGACGAGTTTGATGAATTTATAACATTCTTACAAGGCTAACTAACAATAGGTTCAACATTTCTGAATAAATGCCGCTCCATAGTCTGAACTCTATAATAATAATAAATCGGTTTTCACAAAGATATAGACAATACGGTTATGTAACCACTCACAGTGTACGAGCAGTTGCCTGCTGGCTTCCTTAGGCTTATCAAGGCTCTCGTGCTCCGCTCGGCAGACGAGTCGCTTGCCGCTGTCGTCCGCCGTCAGCACGCGGCTCACGTTCTGCCGAATGGTCTGCAGGTCACTGCCAGGTTCCGAGGTCACTACCGGCTGGTGGGTTCCCGCGAGCAACTGTTCCTCATCTATAAACACGGAGACTATTAGTTCTATGTTGATTTAACCAAATTTAAATTCTATTCCATAGCCATAATTATGCTAGCTTCTATGTAAACGGTAAAAATTAAATATTATATGTTAAATTCATTATAGCCAAAAACATATATAAACAAAAAAGAAAAGTAAAGTAAATTATTAACGAAGTATCTTTGTTTGTATAAAAGATCAAGGTTTAAGGAAATAAGTTATGTTCTGTGATAAATATTATACACTCGATCTCCATATTGTTACAAATAGCGCCATCTATTGAGTTTTCAAGCTTCGTACTTTCATAGTTCTGTACTTGTACTTATTGTAACCGTGTTAAAGTTATAATTATAAAATAATACATACTTCATCTTACAAGAAGTCTAATTTATTAAAACCAATTAAAACTTCTATGTGTAACCGGAAAAATAATCTATTCAGTCTTATACTGGCGGAACTATTTATGGTTATTATAATATGATTATATGAAAGTACTATGAGTAAGGTTTTTCAACATCTGGTTGTTTTTTCACTTGCATCAGTCGAAAAGGTTATTTTATGATATATAGAGGACATTCTATCATATATGTGTGTTAATTGTACGTTCTCCATAATCTATAAAATAAAATTAATCAATATCTTAGATTTGTGGAAAAATTAATATAAGCGATCATATTTTCCTTTTTACTTTTTAATGTTTAATATTTACTTTATTTTCAATTCTTGTATCTGCTGTTATTTTTTGTGTTACTTATTTTATCTAGTTTGTATATGTGACGGTGCTCTGCTTCTTTACTTCATAAATATGTTAAAACGACACTCATATAATAATAAAAAAGAAAAAATGTTTTACCCAAAAACCAGGTGATTTTGGCGGCCGGTCGTCCATTGGGAACCATGCACTGCGCCACGAAAATGTCACCTTCCTTGAACGACGGCTGCGGAGGCGCGATGAGTTGCGGATCGCCTGGGGCCCCTGGAAATAACGTCACACGTTAGACTTATTTCTTCGGACCATTCAATAATAAACTAGTAAGTATTAACAGTTTCTGGTTAGTAGAAGTTTTTTTTTGTAATGGAAAGTTACTAGTTGCATCAGTAATGATTATTAATACTCTATTTATATATACACATACACACACACACACACACGCACACACATATATATATAATATATATATATATATATATATATATATATATATATATATAATGATTATTAATACTATATATATAATTACACAGACTTTCCACGAGATTGGAAGGATACGAAACACTTATGTTGCACGGGCAAAAGCTCTATGAAGTAATCAGGCGCAAGGACCCCGATAGGCGACTTTGGCTTGGGCATTTAATCCACGTTCAGCATTTTCTATCAATTAAAGGACGTCCAAGAAGGATGAACCTCAACTGTCGCTGTTCGGCTGGATTGGTTGCATTATTACTTACACTACAGAAAGCGATAGGTTTGGAAGAACGCTTGTACTGCCTGTCATGTACAAGGCGGTATTTCATACTTCAGATACTATATGTACCACATTGTTTACACCAATATTTCTATATTTTTTCGCATGTCAAGAAAAAAATGCCAGTATACCAATGAATGTTAAAATGGTAACCAAATCAAACACCCATGTATAATTTTGTCCTTTAACTAACAGGTAACGAGGGTTCACAATGTGTCCTAATCAGAAAAAACCCTAGACCAACTCAATGAGGTTTGTTTTCGTAATCATCCTATTTTTAAAAAAAAAATCAGAATGAAATTAGAAAGAGATCGTAGATACGGGCCAGGTGCAGCGCTTAGAACGGTTCGTTTATGAAAATTTACTGACACTAGCCTTCATTAGAAACTTTCTCCGTATATTAACTTTTTAATGACCGCTGTAATGAAGGTGAGAATTTCTTTCATCGCTTTATTTTGAAAACAAAGTTTCTTTGTAAATTAATGTTACAAGTCTTACCAACTTTAGTTACTAACTTTGTCCGTCTTTATTTCCTATTATTTATTTATTAAATTTAACATCGGCTATAAATGCTGATCGGGTACTAAAGATTAATTTGATTTGTGTTCTGACTTAGGTTTGTTGATGAAAAACATCGTTGGAACAAGAACATCTTGTAGAACCAAAAATTCAAAAGACTGAAGGCTAACAATTTTTTTACGAAGTTTATATGTCTGTAATATTAATAAACTGTTTGGTTACATTTCGTGTACGATACTAAAAATGTACACGATACTTTTTATTTCATTACCTTCTAATACAACCTTTTTTGTTGTTTCGCCTGCGGGTCCGAGGTCTGAAGTTTAGACCCTTAATGCTTCTTCTACTTTTAAACTGCCACTTCAATTACCCCTTACTCAATTATTCGTTTACGTATTTTATTATTCTAGTTATTTATGTATATATCCGTAAAAGAGGTAGTTGTACTTACTTGCAACCAAGAGCTGCATGGTGCCAGTTACTTCAATGCTACCGGACTTCGGTGGCAGGACGCAGGATATGTTCCCGTTCCACTCCTCCTTGATGTGCTTGATGTGGGCACCACATTCTCCGACCTGAAGCAAACCTCTTTGTTGACTAAATGACTTTGTTGAATAAAATGTTTGGTAAAATGTGATAAAACAGGTCTTTAAACAAATTTTAAGTTTGCTACACCTGAGAACTCTCCGACAATATTTCGAATAGGGATAGGAATGTCACTAAAATTTTTTGATTAAAGAATAATTCGTAACAACAGATTTTGTCCCTATTCCCTTCATAAAAAAACATAGTAGTTTATCACAAAACAAGGAAAAATGAATTCTATTTTTCCTTCTTTCCTTTTCTCAGCTACTACTTTTATTTAAATTATTCTGTGCCTACCCTCAGCGTGTAAATAACGCGCTATAGAGATTTTGTTATCTTAGGATAATGTATTTATATAATCTACACTTATCTAAATAGTGTCCGTAAGCACTTGTAAATTTAGATTTCAATTGTCAATTTAGTATCTGATGCTGAACAGGCGTTACAGAATTTTGTGGTTTATTTTCTAAAACATTACGTTTAAACATATAGTTATTACCAAGAAAAAAATATTAATTTCATGACCAGTGGAGACAATGAAAATAGTTTCTGACCTCTAATCCTTGACCGGCATAGACCACGTCACCCTGGTTGTTCGGTATCAATCGGTAGGAGGTCGGACCCACAGTTATTCTGGAACATTGAGAACATAAATTAATTGTAATCGTGTATGTATTCTTTACAAGTGATGCGTGTTGATTGTAGTCGGATGTGATGAAAGAAATAAATAAACGAATTTTAGCACTATCGCACACTATACTATTGTAGATAAGTTCTACAAGATTGGTAGATTTATATTTTGTTAGTGTAGTATAAAACTGTTAACGATAATATTATTATTCTTTTCTCTTCGATTGAATGTTGAATTAATAGAATCTAAGAATTTTAAAAATTTGTAACATGCTGTAATGGAATGTAGCATTAATATCTCCAAATTCCGAATCTCACGGTCCTATTCCGATCTAGAGAGTCAGAAAGAAGCGAATCTTGGCATGATCATTATAGGTTTACAAAAAATGGAAAGAATTAGTACTAACGGAAAAAACTGGAAAGAATAAGTACTGACGGAAGAAACTCTAGCAAAGATTCTATCATTCACCATGTCAGCCGAGAGCACTGCAAGGGTCCCAAAATGGCTAGTTTAGTGCTCTCCGCATCCAGCAGTTTCCCGTGACCTTGACGAAACCGAAGATATAGTCAGTCCACCTAATAGAGGTCTGTCCATAGTTCGTTTTTCGGCTTTTGTTCGCGACACTAAAACTTTTCGTACCCAACGACTGTCAGTTGCACGAGCAATTCGCCTCGCCCTTCACAATTTCAGACGAACAATTCTTTGAGTTACTTTGGTGACCTTTGTTCTCTTGCGTTTCTATCATTAATTACGAAAAACCTGGTATCTGACGAGAAAGCGAGCATTATTCAATAATCTCGCAAGGATGGTGTGATTTAGCTGCGATGTTTTTTAATTACATTCCAAACAATTTTCGGAAAAGTTAAGGACGAAAAGTAAAGTACCCTTTGCATCTTTTTGTCAGAAATTAGATAAATAGTAAATATATTCATTAGAAGAAAATACGATTTACATGTTTAATAATAATGAACGCCGAAACCTTTGATCTATGATTGCCCGCAAAATAATTTGTGTTAATATGGGGGTTATGTTAAGACTTCAAAGTAATCTGACAGTCAACTACAAAGCTCGACGACAAGTTTAACATCGTAGTTACGCATAGTTCAGTTAACTCCTACAGCGGTGAATTAACTAAGACGTTAAACTTCCTACGAACAGCTTGGTTAAGTTTCTGTTGCGTGTCTGGCCTTGTAATTTTGTTGTAATTCGACGTCACGAGGAAACCTTTATTTATATGCGGATGAAAATTCGCAGTAAGTGCAAAAAAAAAACATGTAATGTTCCTAATTCGAAAATAACCTTTTTTAAGATATTTTGGGTAACGTAAGTAAGGTCTAAAAAGCCCTTTCGCTATTCATCGCGTCTTTTATTGTATTTATTCAAATGTTCCACGAAACGAAATCAAATTAGATTAATAATATTTCTCAAAATAGAGTCTTCTAATGTTTATATTAGTAGGAATGAAACGAGATAAATCTGTCAATTATATTTAATTGGTATTTATTTTTGATTTTAGCGTGCATCTCCCATCTCCATCTACCTCTATCTCAGTGGAGAGAACAGGAGGTTATGAGGGACTTCTATCCACGGCATCCTCGGAGCCGGTTCTTTACTCTTTTGAGGGGATTTCAGAACTCTTTTCTAAAAGCTCTATATTACCTCCTAATGCTGTAAAAAAAGCTATGTTCACGCCATCCCTGGTACTTGCAATCCTATTAAGATGGTTCTAGGAAGGTTCTAGAAAAAGTCGATCCATAGTCCGACTCACAGTCACTATAACTATTTCATGGTTCAGGACCTAAACAGAACCCGTGCTTTTGTGCTGACGGCAGCCATGTTTAATCTATGTTCATTGATGATTTTAGCTATCATTTTTCAATTCGTCTTTGTTTATTACATAGTCAAGTGCGTACTTACCGACAGGAGTCGATGCGATACGGTACTTTACAGAGTACTGTAAGCTCGTCACCCACACGCCGGACCGCTTTCAACGGAGTGATCTCCACATTTTGAGCTGAAACAATACAATTATATGTTTTATATATTTTTCATATCAATTCGTATTAGACCCGAGAGTAATTTGCAGTCAATGTATCCTATCTCTTTGTTCTTCACAGAGGAGTAATCCAATAGAAACTGTACAAAGTCAGGTCAAGGAACAAATACATATAATAAACACCGTAGTGACCCAAGTGGCATATTTCATTGAGAAATTTAAGAAAAATGTATAAGGTTTAGTAATATAATACTACAGTAGGAAATTGTAATTCCAGGAACATAATTAATACTTATGCGCTTGGGTCTAAATGTGATTTATAAAAATATTTTTTCTCTGTTTATTAAATCGAAAAAAAAAACACTTTTTAAATTACAAGATTGTTTAGAGAATGTCGTTTTGGTGACAGCCCCTGGGCACCCAGGTTACCAGATCTTGCTGCCTTAAACTTATATTTGTAGAGGTATCTGAAGGGTAAAGTCTACGAAATGCGACCATCATACAACAAGCCACTGACAATCTCAGTACTTAAAGAAAATATTGTTCACTAAATTAGTGCTATCCCACGATCTCTTCTCCAGTGACTGAAATACCGAAGCAAGATTTCAAGAGTGTTCCCGATATGACAGTCAACATTAGGATGACATAATTTAAGAAATAAAATACGCACAATGCTTCTTTTTAATTTCTATAGAAATAAATGTTTAATTATAGTAGTTAATTTTCTATTTGAATTTGAAATTCGAATTCTGCCAACGGACATTTTGTACCGATACCTTCTCTTTACATATTCAATCGTAGTTCACTGTTGTAACTATACATATAATAAATATTAATATAGGTTCAAACGTCTCAGTGAAGCATATACGGCCTCGAATGTATTGAATTCCTCAGGCGCTTTGTACTAGATACATCCAGTTCAATCCGCTTTTGGCTACCAGCCGACCGAATAATCCTGAATGCCTCTATGGCATTTTTATGTCAAAAACTATAAATCGGTTTCTAACTATCATATTTGAAATACGAGGTAATAAGAAGAATGCAATTATTATTTCAGTGTTTAAAATCTCGATGACATGTTTAATATGTGTGTGACAACAATTAGATGATCATAGCAAGTTAGAACGCCGTATTCACATTGACCAGTTGAAGTAATCACTTCAAAACGTACGAACACTTCTGGAAACGTGTCCTGGCAAGTAACAACGATACGTCACCATTTTTAACGAAAATACATTCATTTATTCATATTAATATTCATTTAGAATCTTGTATAATTATCACTTGTATACGTTATAAGAAACTGGAATGAGATTGTGCTCCCTCATAAAGCTACGAGGGGTGCCAAACTTGCTCTGATCTGCGAATAACCTACAACAAACTCAGACGGAGTTACTTTTTGGTCACTAACACTACTGTAATCAACCAAACACATTTTACAATAATGTTATTTTATTGCATACAATACAATACTGTGTATCGAATCAAAAGTATTCAAAATTACACTTATAATAAATACGCACACATATTTTTAAATTAGGAATTTATATAATAGTTCATTAGTTGTTCAGAATAGAATAGAGTCTGTGTACGTGTGTGTCTGTGACTTCGTCCTTTGAGGATGTGTGCAAGCAGACCTTCACCATGAACCGCGAAAAAGTCGTGGCGCAATTGTGATCCACAGGCTTTTTGTGTTGAGTTATGATATTCTAATCAGGTAGAAATATTACCTTTGCAAATATTCCAAAAATTCCACGAATATTTTTCTATAAAAATCAAATCTTTGACACGCAATATCGTAGGTCGAATAAAAAACAAGAGAATCGTTGTATAATGAACTGTCATGCTGTGATAGCTGGGTTCAATCAGTCGCCGGTGAAAAAGGAGAAAACTCGTGCTCGTATATCATTTGCTCGTGCTAGGGTACGCCGGCAAAATATCGGCATTTTTATTTTCCTTTTTTAGAGAACAGAGCGACAGACGTTAATGAAATAAATATTGATTAAAACATGCTTTTAATTATTAATCAATGCTTATTACTTAATTAGAAGCCTAAGACATGGTTACGGTATTATATGGTATGGTTAGAAACAGGATAAAAGGTTTAAAAGGTTGCATGTATAGCTCATTTGTCAGCAGAAATCTTTTTAAAGCCCTTACAATTATTTCCAACCACCATGTTTCATCACTCTGAAATATGTTATATATTTTATTTATTGTACTTCGATAGGCCAATAAATATCTGACAGCCTCGCTTCCAAAAAAGACACGTCTTGAGTTCCTTAACTCTTAAATGCATAATGATGTACAACTGCAACATACCGCTTAAACGTAAAATAAGTACTACACTTAGGAGTAGGTGTTGCATATCTGCAACATAAGTTTGTTTAAAAAGTAAGTATAAAAAATATTATATAGATATTTTTTCTATTTTTCCTTGCATTTTAGTGTACTTATCTGCAAGATAAATATTTTTTTAAAAGTACAAATAAAAGTCATGCATTTAAGGGTTAAGTTGTGTAAGAGAATCGCTGTACAAATAATAAACAAGAATAAAAGTTAAAATTTCAAAACACTGAAAATAAATTGAAAATTAATGTAAGCAATAATAATATGTACATAAATTAAATACTGTTAAATATAATAAAAATCAAAATTGTAAAAACTAAGTAATGAGGATGAAAGGCATCGGAAAAGAGAGAAAATGAAATGAAAGAGTAAGGCAGATGAAATGTGGAAAGAATGAAAGATCTTAAGATGCGTGGAAGAAAAATTCGAAAATAAAATTATTAAGTGAAAAAATTATTAAAAGAAATGAAAGTTCCTAGCCCAAAAATAAGTTAGGGGTACGAAAGGCCCCCAAAAGCGGGGCAAAAAAAATTCTGACAGTACAAAGTTTGCAGGGGATAGTTAGTAAACAATAATTAATTTAATGGAATCAGGCGTTACCTCGCGGAAGTCCATCCTAAGTAAGAAAAGGACTAATATTTAGCCACTTCCCCACATGCAGTGGTGCACATGCGTATGCGGCAAACAATGCGAATCACACAACCGCCACCGCCAAATTACTCAACACGTGTTTCACCCCTCCACGGGGCATCTTCAGGAGTTATGTTACACCAATAATTAATGTTTATATGTTGTAATTCGAAATGTTTCTTACGTTACGTTATGTTTACGGTATTTGTTATTTTTAAAGCCATAGATTTTCTGAATACTTTAATTGACAGCAATACAGCTTTAAAGACTCCAAGGACCGTACAACTAACCTAAGAGCTTAGCATCAAAATACTGTGAAACGGTTTATATAATGGCTCAATTAAAACATCTTGATCAGTTTTAGTTTAGTTTCTAAAAACGAGATTTAGACACCTTTACCACTTAGTTACCTCGAACGTACTAAAGCTGTAAACGCCAAGCATGAAAAAGTAATTGTTTTAATTTTATGCATATTTATATTTAGATTTAAGGAGGTTTTATAGCGTTCTAAAACAAGACAGAATGTATACGATAAACAAAGCCGTGGGTAGAGCTAGTGAATAGAAATAAAGGACAGTGCAAGAAAACATCGCAGTTTCTCAACTTTTCTTTTTCCAAATACCGTCCTTTTGAGATTGTTCTTCCTTTACATTAAGAAAATAGCAACACAGATATATTTTTAGGTGTGAACACACGTTGACGAATAATTGTATTTTAATGATACGAAATGTATAAAAAATTGATTCGACTCGGTCATCAGCGTGATACATTAAGGCAGTGTAATCATAGTTAATACTACGTTATATATAATCGTAACGTCTACCAGAAGAAAAACGAACTTTGTTAAATAAACTTTATTAACATAGATCTAAGTCTCATACCTGATTTATGACGTGGTTCAAAAATCGAAAAAAAAGTATATAATTTCACTTAATAAAGAATGACGTTTTCTTTGTGTCATCAGGGCACGGAAATGGACGGAAAGGGAGGTCAATTATATATGGTCCACCAAGGATAAACACAGATGAGTTGTCTCATGCAAAAGGATCAAACTGTTCCTTTAATTAGAAACGTATACAGAGAAACGTTCGAATATTTACTAAGATAATAATAAAATATTTATTTTCCCACAAAGCCCCGAAGGTGAACGTTGGTGCGAAACATTAAAGAGAATGAAAATAACGTTCTCTTTGAAATGTAAACCATCTATGAGAAGTCCTTTGAGGGTCGCTCTTTAAAACTAAACCCGAAGTCGATGGGAAACAGAATAAATATTATACAATATCAAAAATGCTAGAGGCGGTAAACGGAGGACGCCAGTACTGTTTATTATAATTCCTTTCAGTCATAGAATACAGTGTGACTATAGGTGTAAAATCTTTTAAAGGTGTGAACGTACAGGTCGTCAGCTAAAAGAAATAATTCTTTCGCATCTGTTTCTAATCAACCTATACAAAGTGATCACTATAAAATATGTTACATCAATTAATCTGTTTAAAAACTTGAATACTTTATGAATATTTATTTTAGAAAATGATCTAAGATATGTAGTGTATTTTATTATATATGCGTACATTAAGACCCATGAAAGGTTTAATAAGTTTTTGAAGACTAAATTTAGATGTATATTAATATTTTTATGTAAGCATTGAAAGGAAATATTCATCTATAGAAGTATTAAAAAATATGTGAATATTTTAGAAATTCCAGTTGCACCGTTTTCCAGGTCGACGCTCAGACCGCAAAGTAGCGACTATAATAAAGCGAATTACATTTAAAATATCCGTAAACTGCACGAGAGCCCGCTGCGTCTGAAAGTTGTCGGAGCCCCCGGCGTCGTCGGCGACACGACATAGTTGGAGATCTTTCCGCCGGGCACGGGACGTCGGGAAATAGTTCGCAGGCACTGCCGGTTATTGAGGGTAGTTGGATTTATGTGCGACTATAAATATTGGACGCATTGTTAGGGCATCGCCGGCGCTGTTAAGAGGCGAAGTTAAGAAATTTGTAGTCTTTTAAAGCTATTTGTAGGGTTAAGTCGGGGTGAAATGAAATATTTGCTCTTTACATTATGTCGATTGATAATTTTGTGGAATTTATACCGCGTATAAGTTAAGCTTTTGACGCTTTTCACATTTTAGTACAATAATATCAGACGTAAATATCAAGTGATATTTTAACTCAATGAAACCGCGATGAAACCACTAACGAATGTCTCTAATATACTTAATTGAAACAACAAATTCTGGCACATAATACCGATCCCGGTAAAGCTTGTGGTTGTACTTTATATGTGCTCTGTTAAGCTAACTTAACTTCATTTAGGTAATATAATGATACTTTAATAATGATGTAGCCTATGATCAGATTCTCTCAATCTTACTGATGGTCAATTAATTCAGATCGACTTGGCTGGTCTGATTTAGGTAACTCGAGACTAAAGGATCCCAAATAGAAGTACATTTTCTAACAATATGGTCCTGAGTCATCAGTGCAAATTTGTGTATTGGTGTGTTTTAGTCACACGTGTTAGGGACAATTTAGATACGGAGCGTGGCTAGACAAAAATGATTCATGCACTATTATCGCGAACTGATTGATATTCTTTATATATTATAATTTAGTTCTTTAAAAAAGTGATACAAATACAGAACAGTAAAAACGTACGTGAAATGTTAGATAACAGTGACATCGCATGGCCATTAGGGGGAGTCCGGTGACGAACTGTAATGGCCACACAAAAAAATTGCAGAAAATGCAAAAGCGCCGCAATTTGACTCACTGGAGTCTCGTGTTGAGTGAAAATATGTTGGTATACGTCCAAATGCTAAGGTCTAAAATCAGTGACCAGAATACCTAAATCTGTCGCACTGTATTGAATATAACATGTCAGAGAATCAAGTAATATTAGTTTGGTCTTAAAAGGAGTACGGTTTTTTTATAACTTAATTTTGCGTGAAAAATTATGTTGATTCTTTATACTTTATATTTGTTTAAGTAAATTTGAAGTGTGAAGTTTTTGCCATATATATAAGTAATATCATACCCACAGACGTAAAATGATGCACTTGGAATTTGCTTTTGACAATATTATATAAGCGAGTCTCTATAAAAAGGTTTCTGAATGTTTTATTAACTCTTAAGAATTTAGTCCATTAATCCAGACTGCGAGGCCGTCAGTTAAACGCAGTTAATAACGATTACAATGTGGGACAATGTTGGTCATTGAGAGAGTCCATTACGAAGTAAATAGGCCGAGGGACCCCGCCGAAGCCGAATGAGCGTAATTGAAGAAAAAACGCATCGCCATGAAGACGAACAATCAACGGGTGTTTACTGGAATGACGCCACAGACAGCGGCATGTGTGGAGAAGATGTGTTCAATTACTTTTTGTTTTACAACTTGCCGCCAGAATTAATTGGGATCAATTTATCCGGAAGTGAAATAAGGTCGATTAAAAACAGTATAGTAATTCTGATAAAATTTCATTTTATAAGTGTTACGAACAGTGTATTCCAAAAAAAAAATGTTATTTTAATATTAACATTTAAATATGTTCAATACATTTTTTTTTAAATAATTAGTTTATATTTAACGTTTGACATTTGCTGTCATGTTATCTTCTATCTTTTAAGTATTTAAAAAGGTATTCAATAGTTTTTTTTTCAATGAATTCTAACTTTAAAATGTTCAATAAGCTGTTTATTTTAACAGTTAATACTACCAATCATACAAAGCCATAAATAAATAACACTATATTTTTGCAGCATTTTTGTGCAAAGAATTTTTACTGCTATATTTTTGTCCTCTTAATCGCTTTTTTATAACTGAAGGTCAGGACCTTCAGTGATAACGGAATCGAGGGAGAATTTATTATTTGCCATCCTATCCTCTGCTTTCCTCTGGACAGTAGAAACAGCCAGTCCAGTTATTCACCAGACTTGATCATATCTGCGGGTAGTTGTTCGTTCTCGTGTTTTCTTACAGTTTACTTTACCTCAGTACTTTTTCGAAATTACCTAATTGTCCGAAGGCGATTTGTCCAAAGTAACTTAAGCCTTCTTTGTACCACATTGTGGAGAGCCTGATCTTGATCTAGACTTAATGGAAGATGAATTTATGGGTACCTCTTGCTGTTCATGGTTTACGTAACATTTAAATATACCTGCAAGTATATTGTTGGACAAAATAAGTAGTCTTATACCCAGGGTAGACAAACAACATAAAATTATATGATATAGTCAACTATATAAACTATAAATTACATGAAGCAATATAATAAAAAATAAATAGTATTTGTGCAATTAATTGTATTTATAATTCAATGATGAGGAAATTAAAAATGTATAAGATTACTCCACTGAGTTCTCTGTTCGAGATGCACAATGATTCCAAATTGTTGCGTCTATTAGGATGTATGAAGGTGCACTGGTGTTTCTTTAATTTTTACGTAGGTCAATGGAGTTAAAAGTTTAACTTTACAGATATTGGTTGTATTTACTTTTATTTACTTATTTATATCACAACGTTGACTGTTTAGTTTAATAATATGAATTGTAGTACAAAGCACACCCTGTGTTTATGTGTATGATGTTATATAATTGTGATTAATTGTACATTTATCAGCAAAAATCTTTAAAGTTTTTACACCCATTTCAAATGTATTTGTGTGTTATTTCACTCTATATAAAGTACTCACTCTGAAAGGTGTGATATTAAATTTTTTCTATGAGAATGCGACGTAATAATAACTTATAGCAGTACAAAGTCTGCAGTTTTGGAAACGCTTTTTTTAACTATATAATCACTAATATATTTATTTATTCTGAAACCTTACAATTTTGGACAGGTAATATCATACATTAATTGACAGTAGTGTCTTTAAAGCTTTTACGTTTACACAGAACTAAGTCTAACTTTTATACAGAGGTTTTATTAAAAAAAATAATATACATAATTTTATCTTTTAATAAATCACTTTCCAGTTCTTGATGACTTTGGGATATAAGGATATTTCTAACATATACAATTTATTTTACGAACGCAAGTCTGAGAATTGTTATGACACCTTATCAAAGATATAATCGTTCAACCGTAGATACCATTCAGAACTCTCAGACCAAACCAATATTCGCTATTTCATCGAAATTTCGCATTAAAATGAGCTACGTATACGTAGGGGCGAGCACCCAGGCTTATCCTAAAAGCCTTGCGATGTACTTCAGCTAAGCATAGAGATGGGGCTCGGAAACGGGCGACTTGCCTTACTTATCTAAGATTGGACAGTTTGTATGTTAATATTATAGTGGAGTATTTCAAAGTTTAGTTGAACACTAATATTTGGCGAACGAATTCACATTGAGCAAATATTATAAAATTAACGTAACATATTTGCAATGTCATTCATCAGTTAAATAAGAACAAAAGACGGTTGCTACAATCCGTATTGAAAAAAAAAAAACTTTTTTATAATGATGTTTCGTTCGATGTTTCGTTGGGTATCCTACATAGGTTTATATCCTACATAGGCTTCCCTTATAGATTTCCAATAGTGCCGGCTACAAGTGAGACGTCTTGCGCTTTGCTTGCAGGTCTTTGATATCAACTTATGGTCTGCTCATTACCACTTTAACATATCTATCCACTAGGCTTTTACGACTTTCGTTCATCTACAGATCACGTCTTTTCTGATTCGACCTCGTAAACTAACCTTAAGTATAATCCTGTTCATGGCTTATGGAAGGTTTTTTTCAGTTATGGTGGGAAAACGGCGATACAATCACAGGAGAGTAAGTTATCATTGCAGTAACAGAAACGATCTTTGAATATATTTACGTCCTAAAGTATAAGTAAACTAGTAGCAAGTCGAATTAGTGTCATTAGAAAGTGAAAACAAATATGTATTAATACTGTTACAGTTTTAAATGTAAATACCTGATTAACACCGGCTTGTAAAGTCGATCAATGACTATTCTATTACAAACAATTAAAAATAAGAAATTTTATAATATTTCTATCGTAAACTTTATGGCCCTAAAGCCTAACTGTGCAATATAAAATAGATATTCACGAGTGTTTTCTAATTACCTTTTGCAGTACATTGCCGGTGAAAATGTAATTAACTATAAAGCCTTTAAATACTTGAACATAGATTGATGATATTAATCCGCAACTGACTACGGTCATTAATGTGTTATAGAACACGGAGTGTCCGTTGGCTTTTTCTTTAAATGCATTCGATTTTTGAGTTTCTCGAATACATGGACAGAAAAAGCATTGACAACATGGAAAAACTTTTGAACATTGAAAAAGTGGATGGTTGGCGACTGCGTCGCTGAAGCTCCATGCGCTGATTCAATTAGGTCCGAACCATGTTCCAAAAGCAGTTGCCGAAGTAATACCGCCGAATACTGGCACATATAGCGCAATATTATTCGCATTAACTTTCTAAAGAAAGTCATAGTCAGTAGCGGAGGAATTCAACAAAAGTAGAAGAATATTTAAAGCACAGTGAATGGTTTGGACCGAATTTGCTAGTTGTATGTTTATTTTACAAGAGAATGTACTGTTGGAAACTTTTGCAGTTTAGACTTAATAATGCAAGCGTAACGCCGTTTAGGACCGACTAGCATACCGGCGTGTGTCAAGCAGATTTAGTCCTATTAATGATAGGAGTAAATAAGGCTCTAGCGTGAAAGCCACGGACCGGTAAACGTAACACAGAACCTCTGCCCACAAGGTAGATGGTTGGCAATGATAAGATCACCGGACATTGGATGCAAGCCGCTTCCAACCAGTCTATTACAAATCTATGAAAGAGAAATCTAGAAGTACACGTGGCTCGGTTGGAATAACGATGCTGAATAATCTAAAAGTTACGGAGGTTCTTTTAGCTCCTTCTCCCGTTATTACCACTTTGGCGCTGTTCTCCCAATAAGCCGATGATACCCAGGAATATTTATAATAACCGAGTAACATCTTTCGAGAATCTTTACGCCTAATCTCTTCATAAAGCTTTAGCCTAAGTAACTTAAAAACTTGCAGACTTTTCAACCCAGTGAAATATTGTGTGTGTAGTACTTAACTGTCCATACGTAAAAACATTTCATCACGAATTAATTTTTTTTCTCTATACTTTAATTTATAATAGAGTTTTAAAATTATAATTTACCTTTTTCAACAATTCCACGATATCCCAGTTTTTGTTTCAAAAGCTCGCAAACAATGCGGTTTTCATTCAAAAGAGGTTTCAAGGATTTCTCTTGATGCAAAAACAAATAAACGTTCTTGCTTGTAATTGTATAGAACGAGTGTAACAAATTTAAGATGAAAACAATGCTACAGACAAAGTTTTGCTTGTGGCGAATACACTTAATCTTTTATAAGTAGAAAGCAAAGTTTCAAGTCCGAGAGAACGGACAATGGAGTGTGGTTAGTGCTGAAGAAACCAACAGCTGCGCTTCCTTTGCTCTGACGCTCCAGTTATATTAAAAATAAATTAATAAACTTCGTGAATCAATGGTAATAAAGAAACAAGTGCAGGCAGGAGGGAAGAGTAAGACGAATATTCAGTGAAAGAGATAGGAAATTCAAAGTATGACAGAACTTAAGTTTCTACTCCGAAACTTTAAATAATGTAAAATAAAATGTAATTACGTAACATTTTCAGCCGCTGAAATGATCTCATAATGGATTTAAATATTCGTATTAAAAGATTATCACATTTAATATTGTATAAGAAAATATTGATTAATATTCGGATAATAATGATCTGGTGTGACCACACACCAGCAACCACAAGTTGGAAGACATTAGATGGAGGCCGTTTTCAATTTAAAATCTATAGGAGAGGTCTACGTTCATCATTAGAGAATGTATTAAGACTGAAATGGTGATGACGATGAAGAAAATATGAGGCCATCCATTTTTGACGGAAAAATGACGGCATACATAATTTATAAGTATGTAACAAATGATATTATTTTTAGTAAAAAATTAAATTTCATTACGAAAAGATTGTAAAATAGAAGAAAAGAGTAAACTTAATAAACAAAGCCGTCAATTTAAATGCCTTGATGGAGGCCAGATCGTGTTGCACGATATCGTGGTCATATAGATACCGGCTCTGCTTAATAGAAATTGCATTTGCTTAGTGCACGTCAATACGAATTCAATTGAAAACTTGAAACGTTCCACTGCACGCTCTATAAATTTACCTGAATACATTCACCGAATGGCATGTTTAGATATATCAACAAAAAAGTCAAATATTGACAAAAAAATATTCTTTTCTGGTAAAATAACATTTTTTAATACACAACGCATAATTTTTTTATTAAAATATGACGGCATTGGTGTAGTGTTATTTGCATAATACATATCTTAAATTTTAATGCGCCTCTTGTAAATCAATTTCCGTAGTCGTAATTATTAAAGACACGCAAAATAATTAATAATTATTATTAATGCCGCGGGTAGGACCCCTCTATGTGGACCGATGATAGGTAGAGGTAGTGGGAACACGCTGGAGGTGGATATCGTGGATATCTTTGGTGAAACATTAAGCCTTGCAATATAGATGTGGAAACAAAAGAACTGGCCACTCACTAATGTGTAAGCCATCAGTCATTTTTAAAATGTTAAAAAAATATCCGATGAAGTTACAAAGAACAAAGAACAGTTTCTTTATTACACTTTTGAATTCATTCTAAATTTAAAGCATCATAAATAGAACCGATGTAAAGTGACTTTGAACAACCGGGGGACAACCCTAGCTTAAATGCAACTGTAACGAGGGTTACCACATGATAAAAACAAATTGTTGCATGGATTAAGTCGACAGCTTGGGGTCTTGAACAATTTGCAGAATGACGTCGCGATTTTTGACGCAATATAATTATTTATTTACATAGAAGACAATGTTCAAAAATTTATTCAAAATGCCATGTAATTTATCATTCTAACCTAATATCTTGTGGAGCCCTAATGATCTATATGCATTAGATTGATTATTTTTTTAATACTAATATATACGTTTTTTTATGTAAGTTTTTATCTGTTACAAACCTTCCTTTGTTTCAAATATTCGGTTACAAAATTCAGCCATTCATAATAACAAAAAATTATTGATTCATAATACATTAAAATTAAATCTTTTGAATTTAGTCGCAGATTAGTTCTTTCACGTTGTTTTGCTTCGCTGTTTGGGAGACATTTTGATATTATAATTTACGTAGGGTACGCTATTATTTTTATTGGCGTCAAAATGAAATGTCCTTATTTGACGTTTCAAATCAAAGATGGGGTTTTACTCACGGCTACAGATAATATAATCTTATTAATATATTATCTGAGTGTAAATCCTGGAGTATGAGGGGAAGTATATTGTAATTTTATTAACTTCGGCGTCGCCCGACTGGTGCAAGTTTAAACTCGGGGGCTCATTCTAATAAGAACGAATGGCGGTGGAGTCTGGAAGGGACATAACTCATGGAATAACTATAACATTATTACAGATAGGGGAGATCAGTTTCACTTTACAAACTACTATCAAGTAATTGATTAAATATATATTTTATTCTGTAATAAATTTTGATTACTGATCGTGGTTATTTTTAACAAAAGAAATAACATATATTCTTACAATATTCTTCAACAATATTTGTTTAGGGTCGCTTACATGACATACGTTAAAAACTTGCAGTATCTTTATCTGTAATAATGTTAATAGAAATTCCACCGCAATCATATGCTATAAACTTATACTATGGCTTGCACAAGAATATGGCACATGTAGCAATTTATTGAAAATCATTAAAAATTACATTGAACCTTTTGATAAATAATCGATTTATTTACATACTATATTATTATATACTTTTTTGTATACCTTAGATAATAACTAAAATAAAAGAAACAATTAATATAAATAATAATAAAAACAAATAATAATAAAAACAGTAAAATCACAGTAAAGTCTCTTATTGAACTTCGCTCGGGATATTTCATGAGATCCAATGAGGAAAGAGAAGATCTATGGATGAAAAAACGTAAACGACATAGCCCAGCGCATTGGCGGGTTGAAGTTAGTCGATAAGTCAATAGTGCACAGAACAGATGGCTATTGTGATCTTAAAGTTCTGAATTGGATACCACGGGAAGGAAGGCGTGAAAGACGAATGTAAGATAAAGAAGTGAGATGTTGTAAGGATAAAAGGAAGTAAAGAAGATTATTAAGAAAGAAGAAGGAAGGAAAGACAAAGAAAGTAGTATACTACTTTCTTTGTCTTTCTTTCCTTCTCAATTTCGTCATATATAACGTCCATCTATGAAGTGAACATAAGACATTAAAGCCTATATCCAATAGTTTACTTATAACGGTTGAAATAATGGTCGATTTACTTGATCTTCTTGATAAAGTAAATTTAATTATTATTAAACATCTATAAGACGTTGGTACTAAATTAGAGTTTATAAAAAATCTAAATATTCTACACAAATATACACGTGATTGTAATTGGTGGGATAGTTAGCAGTCACAAAATATACATCTGTTTAATTTCATTGGTAATTCATGATTTCGATTTAATATCCCTTCATTTGCGCAAATATTGGCGATTGCTGAATGTGGATTAATATTAATCAGCCATAATGAGGGCTTGGACACTGCAGTCAATTAATTGTTCAATCCTCGTAAAGTGATGGTAGACATAAATTCCTCCGTCCAATAAACGCTGTTGTAATTGATAGGTTACTATGTACATTAATATTGTAATAAATACCTGTAATATTATATAACAATGGTACGTAAAATCCTTGTTTAAAAACAACTGAAATCTTAACTGAAACATATTACAATATTTATCTGATGTAGTGAGGTATAGTATCCGGCGTTTGATTTGTCACTTCTGAAATATTTATCACTGCAAAATTTTAATTTATATATACAGGGTGATCGGGTATACGTGTAAAAGCTTTAAGGTAGTGAATACTATCATTTAATGTATAACAACTCCTACCTAAAAATCAATGATTTAATTTGAGAAATAACAAATATCGTAATGTATAACTAAAAACAGCGTTTTCAAAACTTGTATTTACATATTAATAATAAGTTAATCTTTACTATATGTCCCTGCAGACTTTGTACTGACATAAGTTATTGATATATTGCATTCTAATAAAGTTTCAGGGATAATTTAAAATAAGTATAAAAGCGTTAAAGTTTTGTGCTGCCCAATAAGCAATACATTCGTTCCTTTAAACCTATTACATTTATAACCAATCACACTGTATATACGGAGTATTTATAGAAAGTACTATCTATCTAATTTCTCAGTATTTCTGCCATTACAATTACAATTTTTACAAATCCCCATTGGGACTTCTAACATCTCAGGGGTATACTTTAGCTGTGTTACAATAATAATAAACTAAGCAACTAACTATTGTATTAATTCGTCAGAAACGAAACAGTAGATAGACAACGTTACATAATATAAAATATTTAATCTTCATACGAAGTATAAGAGAATAGACAATGTCGAAATTTATTATTTTCAGAAGCCATTTCAGAAACGATTATTTCCAGTGACTCATCTCTTAGTACTAACATTTCTTATGACGCGGTGAATATTTTATGTAAATCGGGGTATTCCCCTTTTTGATATAAACATGAGTTTAAAGGAATAACATAAGTATCCATATTCGTAACCTTGAATGACCTGGTGACAGTTATAAACACACGACGACCTTAAAGATTTTTTTTATTTGAACTTGAGATTGATTAAAAATATTCAAATGAGACCTTAAAATACGGGTATTTAAATATCAAAGAACATGTGAATTTATTTACAAAGCAAATTCCGTATCGGCCCTCAAGTTGCGTTTCCCCCGAGGAGCTCTTCCGTTACAAAGGGTGTACCTAAATTTGATTTTATTAAGTGTGATACACAGGGTGGGCTGCCAGGCAATTATTGCCCTCGCCAGTTTTATTAGCTGGCCACACGCTAGGGGCAGGGAATGAATATATTATGAGAGTTTGACGGTTTTTTATTGATACTATATAAGAAACTTTCTTAGATGTATTCTTTCTAATTTGTTTATTAGATTCATTAATTTATTAGTAAAGTAATTTTGTTTTTTTTTTCAAACTACTTGCGGTTTATTATCATTGTGGTTTATAACGTGGTTTTATTGGTAACCCAGGGGTAGGAGACAGAGACTTGCGATTGTTGGTCACGCGTTCGACTCCCGAGATACAATCTTATATGATTCACACTGTGCATTCATTATATATGTTTGCACCGTTCATTAACAAGTTTTCAGGGGACGGACAACAGCGTCCTCTCCGTACCATACTGCAATCGTCAACCCGCCTGCGAAGCGTGGCGAATATGATATACCCATAAAGATGTCTTTGGGGGAGTTTTATGCCTTGCAATGGGCGTCTATGGGCTGAAACAACAAATACAAAAATCGGGTAATTTTAACTTTATGATATGTTAAACTCTATATATATATATATATGTTTATACAGACATATATATATACATATATATTTATGTACAATATGTCAAGGATGAATTGAAAGAGTTTTGAAAGAGTGCAAAGCCTTTTTTCCCATAGACTGCGAAGTACCATTGTAAGTCACTTCACTCTTAACAAAAAGAGTAGTTTGCGGTAATTCAACTTCACGTAATTTCTAGTTGCAGTTTAACCGACGAACACAATAGATTATGGATTATTCACAGTGAACGTAGACGGACGTGTCTCAACATGCAATTGCGATGTGCAACTTGTAATCGGCATACAAGGATCATTTGCCTAAGGCTGTAGACGCCAGCGAATGCCAGCATTCGTACACGATAAACAGAAATTGAAATTAACAAAACCAAAGACAGCGTTCGCCTTTAATTTGTACATCTTAACCACAAATAATGATTATTAATATATATTTCTAATCAGCGCAATGAAACCATTGTAATAGTTTGTTTATATTTTAATTCTAATGTTTCATGGCATTCAATTTTTTTTTAAATTTATTACATCCGAACTCGCGTGTATTATTAATTTTGATTTGATATTTAGTGTACAATCAGCACAATTTAATTTTGTTTTTAATAGATAAAAAAGAACTATTGCATTAAAAAATTCAGGGACATCATATGTTCGTATCGTATTCCGCTCATCTTAAATTTACAAAGAAAGTCGCCTTTCTATTATTACTACTTTTGAGTAGAAATCTGTTTTTTTTTTCAAAAAAATGACATCGATCCTTCATTTTCTTCTGCTAGGTCGAGGATTGATTATTCTTCTTTATTAATTATCTGCCTATTTTTTAATTATATTTTTTTCAAACAAAACCTAGATATTTTCACGCAAGTTAAAACGGGAACTCGTAACAGAGTACTCATAGTATCGAGAACACTTCCGCAGGCCGTTTGAGTTTCGCCGCCGCGAAAACCGGCGCTCTAACCGTCGAGATAAACTTTGCCGAACTAATATATGGGAACGTCTCCGGGGAGCGTGTTGCTTTAAATTTACGCCCGCAAACTGTGGTCACTTGGGTTTTTAAAATAAATATTAATATCAAGTTATGTAACGGCGTTTCATTAAAAAATCACTACCTGATTCTAAATTGATACAAAATTTTAAATCCACCGTATATTTTGTTCGACAATTCACTTTTTTTGTTTTGAACTAATTTTATTATCATTATTTCAACAGTAGGACTTCCGCTGCTAGATATAGGCCTCTGCCATAGATTTCCAATAAGGCCGATTGAAAATGACCAGCATCCACGGTCTTACAATGACCTAAAGGCGTCAATCCTCCGTCGATAGCCGATGGTCTCTGACATTGATTTAAAAATATTTCCGCGTATCTATCAAAAATTGGTTAATGTATTAATGTATTGAGTATTGAGAATCGCGATCGTAAGTCGCGGGTTCGATTATCACTTTCTACATCAATTATATAGGATTACTAAATGCTCTGTGTACCATAATGCTACATTGCGATTGGCAACACGCCTGTCGAGGTGGTGATGGTATATTCCCCCATAGATATTTATGATATTTATGAGAGAGGCCTATGCTTTGTAAGGGGCATTTATGGATTGAAACGACGTAGTAGCCTTGTAACCTAACCCTAGCCTTTAATCTTCATTCCTCGGTAAAGGAGGTATCACAGATATACACCAGAAAACTGTTAAGAAGCTATCGTATCCGACTCCACGCGTTTCTTTTTACATTGGTCGGTGGACATGCAATAATCAGGGGTATATTGATACGTCCAGAGAGTGATAATCCCAAATGCGCAATAATCTATGCACCCTCGTGCAACCGTGTCCGACGATACCGTTGTGCCTTGCGGCTACTGTGTACAGTGGCCATGAGTTTTTGCTAAACCGGATATTCCAAATAAATTTTTAGCACACCGTTAAATTTTATAAGAAATTTTCATGACACTAAAGTGACTTAGTGTAAGTGTTAATCAATTGTCACTTCTATATACTATGGTGAGTGCAAAGGAAAAATCAAATTCAGAGTCTGCTTTAATATTTCTTTATCACTTTTTTAAATTTGATGTCCACTGCTGGACGTAGGCCTTCCCCACAGAGATATTTGACAATTTAAAGCGGTTTGATCCAGTATTTTCCGACATACTTTATTAGCTCGTCTACCAACCCTGTTACCCCATCATATCCACATTGCGATTGCCCGTATGTAGTCTCGACTCTAGAACCTGAAGGTCCTAACAGTCATCACTTAGTGCAATATTATTATTAAAACCTTAAAAAAAAACTTTTATATAAAAAACTGTAAAGACATACTGTATCTATTTTTAAGTTAATAATAATTGAGTGAAAATCTACACTTAAAATAAAGAAACATCTTCATCATCTTAAACATTTCATTTAGACCAAAAAGTTTAATTAAAATTATTCGTTAACTACCCGACAATTGCTTTAATCTCATTTAAAACATAACTCGATTTGATGAGAAACCATTATTCCGTAGTTACAATGGCAACATCTCGAATAACGCTCCGCTTCGTTATATTTGTAGAAAACAAAAGAAAGTAAAATCCATACTTGGAGAAATGATAAATTTAAATAAGCCACAAACAAAGCATTCGCTGCTTGCTTGTATCGAGGTTGTAGTGCTGTTAAATGAAATAACTGATTCTTTTGTATACTATATAAATACTCGTTTGTACTCTATAAGAATAAAAAGCTGACTCTCGATTGTAGTAAAATATAATAAAATCATTATAGCGAAATTTTAAGTGTTACAAGTCAGTGAACCCAGACAGACCGAATTGCTAAACGTTTTAGTCGAATGGATAAACCTTTCATATCTGAACATTAAGAAATATAAAAACTTTCAGACTTACTCAAAATATTTCCAATGTCTGGTGTTAGGTACAAGAAGTTTCAATGCACCGTAAATATTGTTAACAATATAATTTTTTATATGAATATATGCGTGGTTATGAAAAATCGAAACAGACGGAATAAACTATAAAAATAAATGTATAAATTTATGGGCATGTAATTTTTCCTACGTCAACTGACGTGTACAAACGAAGTATGAAGATTTATTTGTAACATATGTCAATCGCTTGAAATCTATGGTATAACTTATTGCGTACGTATTGATTTTTCAGCTACGAACAAACATACAGATTATATTTGTGAATGTTTTTTATGGCTCATTAAATATTGCTTTAAGGCGGGAAAAAACAATTTTTTCATAGATATTTCTTGGATGACGACAGCCAATTTTATTTTTAATGGAAACAAGCATGTTATATATTTTTCTAAGAAATAATTTTTATAACACTTCCACATCCATCACCGTCATCATCATCATCACCTGCATCCAGCGTTTTTTATCAACCTTAAAAAGGTCATCTGTTTCCCCTGTGCGTGGACGTCCCGCACTATGCAATAGATACATGGTCTCCACTCTAGAATTTTAAGACATCAGCCGTCAGGTTTTATTTACTAATTTTATTAAAAAGTATAGCAACACAATCTTAGAAATTAGACGACAAGACTTATGTATGTATATTAAATATACGAAGTAACTAAAAAGCTAGAACGTTACCAAAAATTATCAACTGATGCTATCTTCGAATAGGCTGACTTTAATTTTAAAGCAGAGCAATGTGTGATCTACAATCGTTATCACGAGAATAAATGAGATTTAATGTAAATAGGGAACATCCATATAAGTATAAAATTACAGTCACCCCATCTTTTAATCCCCCTAAACCAGGACCCTCCAATCCCAAATGCAAATAATAATATGCGGTTATTTGCTCGGAGATTAGCGGTCTCTATTGAGTGCGGACGACGCGTGTCCAATTATCAGTCGGCCCGATTTAAAGTGGGATCCCGTCAGAGCGTGATGTCACCGGCTGTCGATGTTTTTTGGAGACGCCCGTCAAACCGAGTGGTATATCGGAAAAAAAATTCTATTGTACCACAGACGCTCTACTTTTCAAACATTAATTTATTCATTAATCATAGATAAAGATAAAAATTTATGTCAAATGTGTTGTTAAGCTTGAAAAAATTAGTGAGAGTTTTGTAAGCATCGGTATACAATATTTAAAATACACTTCCATGTAATGCCTCGGAATTATCATGTGATAATTTTAGGAAGTTTATTTAGCAAAATGAACTAAATCTTTTAATGTATTAAGGATATTATAAAAGTAAATATAAAAATAATACACTTGTTTGTCGCGGAATCTTCAAAGATCAGGACAAGTTTGAACCACAAGATGACGTACACAAGTGGTCACGGTAAATGATGCAAGTACAAAGTAAATAGTAATATAAATAAAATTGAAAAGAAAGCTCAAAAAAAAGTCTCAAAACTCGAGAACAACCCAATCAATTCGGCATTTTTTTTATTTCTTAAATATTCGCTAATGAAAAAAGAAGGTCCTAGTTGAGAGAAAATTGCAGGAAGATTGTAATAATAACACTTTCTTCATACCATACAAATGAAGGAGTAAATATAAATCATCAGCTGTCATATGTTTGACGTCAATCGAAATAAAAAAAAGTTGTGTAAATAAGACATAAAAATTGAAATTTAATCACATTATTACTAGTGTTGCAGCGTGCGAAGTAAAAAAAACTTGTATTGTTTTGTTGAAATTCGAGAGACCAATAACTTGTAGTTAGTGTTAAATGTTAATAAGTTAATAATCTTTTTTTGAATATTATTTGTTATATTTTGATTCTATTATTATTAAGCAATTTTATCCATGCTTCTAATCGCAACAAAATAAACATTATTGTTTCTCTAGTCGTCGTTTAACAAAGAAATAAAAGTACTGGTTACGTTTCATCAAACTAAAAACTTTTTTTATCGATGCCTAAGTAACAGACCATAACCGTTGCAAAGCGCACCAAATCAAATATTTGTAATGTCACTGGCACAATAAAAAATAACTCAATGGAAACCGTAACGCGATCTATATACAAAAAAGAATGCACATCTGTCCAACTAAGTACCTATTGTGACAAATTCAATGGAACGTCAAACCAACGAAATACTAAACGGGACTCGCTCGATTTGTGGTCACAGTACGGTAGCATAATCTTTTAGGGTTGTGAATTGTTACATGACATGTCTTATGTACTGTTTATATTACTTTTTAACGCAAGGACAAAATGAATAAATTAAATTAGTGAGCGTTCTAAATTTTTTTTCATTTATTTTCACTTCGAATGTTACGGTTTCTTTGTTCATTGTTGAAAATAAATTTTCATCGTATAATTTTTTATAGAGAACTCGTTGCCTCGACTGAATTTGCACTGCCAGGTGTTATATTGGCTTGTCGCATTCCAATAGAAAACACATTTTAGAGTGATCGCTTTTTCGTGATTAATAAATACATTTTAAGATCGATAAATACCGTGTTAGTGAACTGTCAGACGCGCGAAGTTCATGGTGAACTGTCAAACGCCATTGTATAAGTCATTTTAAATTCTTTTTAACAATTTTATGCATTGTTCTTCACAAGAACTTTACACTATTTATTACGAGACTTTAAAACATGAGTTCAATTAAATAGAGATAATTTTTTTATTGTTAAATTTATTACAATTCTTTAATAAAATTTAAGTGAGTTTGGGTAGTGGTAGACTGGCGGTAGAGGACTGAGACTTCATTGCAGTTCGTGGGTAGATTTCTGGGATGCAATGTTATGTAATTACACTTTGTGCGTTAATTATATAGGATTGCTACAGCTCACAATCAAGTCTCCAGAGGATGGCCAGGAGAGTCTTCCGCGTATCACACTGCGATCGCCAGCCGATTTGCCAAGCGTAGCGATTATGGAATATCCTCCTATAGTCATCTTTAGCTTAGGCCTATGACTTGCACTGAGCTTTTAAAAAAGACAGCGGTCACCGCCATTACTGTTTTTTATCTGTATTATATATTTATAAGTTATTAATGCCGTTTTTTATAAAGCGGTATTAGGTGTTCACATTATAAGCCATAGAAATATTAAAAGATATCAGTACAAGTAAACAGTTTTGAACTAAAAAACGAATCAGAGAAAAAAATCCGATGTTCATTTTACGCTATCTATGCTCTTCCCATCGACATCCTGCCCACATAAGAATGTCACATAACGTATCTTCCAGTCCAACGACTTCGACGTTAATTTCATTCGTATGCAGATCTATTCAGTCTGCTCACCCTCTGTTAAGAATACGATGTAAATATGAATACAGGGCGTGTACACATTTATGACTTGAGTCAGAAGTATTTACGAAAAGACATTATGAGTACAGCACCTAAAATCTCGATAATATTTTCAAGAAAGAGACTCAACCGGGATGATTGATATAAAAAAACTTTTATGAGGTGACCTTATACACCTATTTCTAACCAACCAGTATAAAATTTTTATTATTTTTATAAAAAAATAATTTAAGGCAATACAACGTCTGCAGAAACAGAAAGTGATAAGTTATTTTAATATAGAGTAATACGAATAATTAAAACGCTTCTTACTTATTATCATTAGGGTATTAATTATTTTTTAAACCATTTATTTTTGCATTTCATATAGCTTATGTTAATCAATAGCAAAAATGCTGTGTAATCACCCCTTTAAAGCCTTTATATTTAACCAAGCAGCCTGTATATGTTTAACTTTACTGTAATAGATTTTACTAAATAAATTTATTGCTAAAAAAATCACTTTTCAGTTGTGCATAAATTTTGCTTTGCGCAAATACCTCGTCTCTCGACGAGAAATTCGAGTTAAAAAAAAAAACAAAAATATTTTTCCCGTGCGATATCATTTGGCGGGAAAAGCGAAGCTGTGTTTAATCTTTACGAAGCGCTTGTTTATTTTGGAATTTGTTTTATGGAGGCGACGTAATACTGGCTTGCGAAAATCTATAAAATATGTGCAAAAACAAAAAAGTTTGTGAAATAAAACTGGATTAATGTCTTGTAGTGCAATAATGGCCGCTGGGGCCAAAAGGTTATCGAGTTGTGACCACGAACCAGTAGACATGGCGTGGGTAGCCCTTCCAATTGGTGAACATACGACGTAATTAAAGTCGAATAAAATGCTTGATGCGGGCAGTACAAACCTGGTCATTATGATGATCTTTGGAGAAAGCCTGTGCCTTACAGTGGATGTATAATAGACTGCTATGATGATGAGATAAGTATGTAACAAACGTTTTAAAGATTACTTAAATATCTCATGAAGTATAAAAGCCTTCTATGTGACTAAAGGAACCTTGTGTTCAACTTTTGATTTATACTAAACAATGACCTGATATGCAATGCGATAATCTGATTTTAATTTATAAGACTCATGATAGTGAGAAACTAAAAAACAGTCAGTGAAGATGTTGCGATCCGGATAGAAGAGACAAAGATATGAAAGTGGTTAAAATAGCTAATTAGTGGAAGCATATCGTTTTCAATCTGCGACGAGGTATTCTTCGGTTGAGGGTCTGTCAGCGTGTAAACAGCATAGTTCAGCAGCCATCTACTTTTGCAGCGATCCTTTAAGTAAGTAAGCATATTTTAAAGTTAAAAAACAAAAAAAAAACCCAAATTAGAAGTTTACTGTAGAAATATATTTTTTTGACTTTTTTTTAGTTATAATATAATCAAATATTGTTTTATCAATTAGTGCTGGCAAAATTTAAATGACAGTTTTGATAGAATAAGTTCACGTTTAATATTCGGAACAAATTTTTGTCGAAATTTTGTGAAACATTGCGTTGCTCTGATTTGAAGGGCTAATGAAGTTATTTTTAAGTAATAATATAATCATTATTTTATCAATTAGCGCTGGCAAAATTTGAATGCCAGTTTTAAGAGAACGAGTTCACGTTGAATATTCGGAACAAATTTTTGTCGAAACATTGCGTTGTTCTGTTTTGAAGGGCCAACGAAGTTACTGGGCTAATAAAGTCTCAAGGTTTAATATCTTTGGCAACAAAGCATTGTTGTCATATCAAACAAAAAATCCGAATCGAAATGATAAGTTTGTAAATGCAAGTCGTCACGTCAATTTTATTAGCTACAAGAACTTTTATTTCCAATAAAATATTTTATGACCTAAACCGAGATTTTTATTATAATAAATATAGCACAAACATTATTTTACGTACAAACCGTGTGCTATCTCGCAAAGTGCGCCACAGGAGGTGCCCAGTCCTCACTTATTGGACGATCATCTCGTTTCATGACGGAACCCCTCGGTAGTAGCAACTCAATAATAAAAATTGGATTAGTCTACATAAACGTAGTACGTGAGTGTGACTATGTGTTTAAGATTTAAACAATTACATTTTAATGCTTGGGGCAGGGGTAAAAAGTATTATACTAAATTTACTCTTACTATGATAAAAGAATATTCTTTTGATAAAGTATCTGAAGACAAAAAAAAATATCATTTGCTACACTGAATTTAAAAACTGATAAGATAAAGGTAAAATTTATTTATTCAAAATTGGAACTTTTAACAGAACCCTTATTGATCGTCATTTTTTTAATCTATTTTATTTTTAACTCTAACCTGTTTCGCAAAATGTTTTAATAGTGGAAAAGAAGCAGGAAGAAACGCCACAACAACACGTTTTAATAAAGTTTAACGGTAATGATTTATACACATACACTTTATTATTATCCTAAAATCAAAATAATCAAGCGACATCACTACCAAGGATTCTTGCCATTTAAATATTCGTTTATTGAATAATAAGCCTTTTACGTCAATTAACTTTTAATGCCTCTCTGAATTTTAATATTTTATAAACGGACTTGATCTGTCTTCAGTAATATAAGTATCAATTAACCTATTTAAATTGTTGTTTACGACGCATTCCCTTTTTGTATCAAATTTCATATATTCTGTACTAGGGAACTTAATTCTTAATAGCCAATCTCTATCAGCCAATCAAGATTCGTGTAATGATTATCAGTAGACAAATGTTTAAATACGTCCTACCTAAACAAAAACACACTCAAACATAAATAGGACTACATAATGCTATATTACATAATAAATAAGTAATGTAATGATAATTACAACAATTTTTCAGACCATTGTTCTGGAACCTTTTTTTGAGCGTATGACGATATTCAGACTAATTCCGTGATTGAATTTATTCCAAAGAAGGACGCTTTAAAAAGAAAAAGCCGAAGAAATGAAGTTATAATGTTTTTGTTTAAATTATAAATTTATTAAAGTGTTTACATTTTTAATTTGCATAAAGTTCAAAAGTACTTATTTACGTACACGTAATTTTAAAAAGTTTGTTTTTAACCAGCCTCAAGCAAGATTAACAACAGTGCATATATAACCTTAAAATCTTTATATAAACTTTTCGTATTGACATGCTTTTAGGTAAATTAAAAAAAATATGACTTTATTTATCTGCATTTTTTGTCCGTTTCTATTTCCTTTATACTAATTTGATATTGCGGTATTTTTAAATTTTTGAAGTGTAATATTGTGTCTAAATTATCTATACTATCATTATTTATACATGTATTGCACTGTTAGTTTCGGAAATAAAACAAATACATTAATAAAAAATAATTAATCTTTTGGAAGATCAATTCATGGTATTTTTAGTGTCAATATCATAATTTATTTCGCGATTTTACTGTTCTATATTATATTTTAGCAGAAAACTAAGTTTGAGAACTAGAGACCAAATATATGATTCTTTCAGAACTTAGAATTAAGAATTTTTCAATCAACACTATTTTACGTTAGGACTTCTCAATTACGAGATCCAATTATCGAAGGTCCGATACGGTCTTGTTCAGCGCCGTAATTACTTTGAATCTGAAATCTATTTCTAGTTACACTTGCAATATCGGACATGATCCACTTAACTTACTTATTAAATATGATTCGTATATTCATTTACTATTATAAATGTACAGAATCTAAGCACATTCACATATATAAGTATCAAAAAATATGTATACAGTAGTTGAAAGATTTCGTTTTCATAGTTAGAAAGATTTGAGAAAAATGTCTTTACAATCTATAACTAAAATTAACAACAACAAACATAATTGATTAATTATTATCTATATAATATATTATATCAGTGCTCCGCAACCTTTTCTCATTCACGGTACACTAAAATCTTTCCTAGAATTTTGTGGCACAACGAAAGCTCGAGAGACGAGTGAACGTGACGCGCCACTGTCTCAAATACAAAATATGTGTAATAAAGAATTGGAAAATTTAAATTTATTAATATTTACTGCGTACTACGGCAGAGCAATATGCCACGGCACACCGGTTGCGGAGCACTGTATTATACACAAAGAATTTGTCGGACTGTAAAAAATTCATAACCACAGGCAGTCAAAACCCTACCGTGAATGAAAAATGTAATAGAGCAAATGTTAAGGAGCGAAAGAAGAGAAAAGAAACTGTAAAATAGAAAGAGAACTAAAAAAAATAATTAAAAATAAATAATTGCCCCAACAAAACCCTATTCCCAACAAAATAGAGGGTGGTACGAGAAGTCTCCATTAGCGGAGGCCATAAAAAAACCCTTACCGTGTCTCAGTTCTGCCCGTGACTATGGGTACTATAAAGTAACCTAAACGTTCGAAATATAATTAAAATAAACTGCGATTTAGTCAAACAAATATTCGTTTCGATTTATAAGTAAAATCGCCAACATTACTCATAAAACAAAACATGGAGTGGAATAAATCTAAGAAGTTACTGTTAACTTATTAATAGTAATAGATTGGATTTATGTACGTTAGAAGTTAATTACATTGATATCTGATTGTTATCTTAACCTGTGTTAAACTATGCAGAACATAAACGCATTACTAAGTTAATTAATTCACAGAATACGGGGTACTTCATAATTGAAAGCGTTGTCTCAATTAATGGTGTGATGTAATTGCTATTTGAATTATAAGGAAATAATTTCGATTAAACAGTATTGTGTGAAGCATCCGTTTTATATAGATCTTATATATAGCAATTGTTTACATGCGATAAAGAAAATGACCCATAAGGTACACAGTCGAAATTGTTCGGATCATATGAGGATGCTAAATGAAGGCAGTTTTTCTTTATTTCCTTCCCGATTCTTATTGAAAATCTATGACGGAGAGCTATGTCAAGTAGTGGAAGTCTTACTGCTGAAAAACATTAGAGTTCTAGTATGTCATAGATTCAAAAATTCGGCATGCATATGACATGCGCAAATGCACAAAATTAGGAATGATAACAGGAGTATTTTGTTCCATAATCAAATTTATTCAAGTTTAATAATGTATTCGATTTAAAAAGTACTGATTACTTATTTTGATAAAGACTTTCAATCATAAATAAGGTTTAGATGATTTGAATGTTTTTTTACGACCAGGATTATTAAAAACATATATCTAAACAATTATATTACAATTGTCGTCGTTTCAGCCCATGCAAGCCTACTGCGTAAGCCTCCCTTTAAGATATCTATGGGAATTGGTACCATAATCGCCACGCTTGGCAAGCGAGGTATTATGGTACGCAGAAGAAACTGATGCCTATCCTATGGAAACTTGTTTATAAGTAGTGGTAAGTCTATATAAGTAATAGGAATCGAACCAGCTACCTACGATAATAAACTTCGGTCCTCTACCGCTGAACCAATACTGCTACCCCAAGCATTAAAATTTCAGCTCCGCAATAAATGTTTAATAACAAAATATTAACTTTTGAACGTATGAATTGAAAATAATAAAACAATAGGTATAATTGTAATTAAATTCCGGGCAGCCAGTTCTAAGTGAAAAATTGATGATTGCCATTTTTCACGGATTCAGAAAAGAGCGAATAATTTATAACAATGTGCCGGGCTTCCTATTACACCGATGGATTTTATTACTTAACAATAAGACGATTTATTCGAAATCCTATGATATTTTTTTTTATTCAAAATAAATTATTTAACATTAAGTCTGTTTAATAACATGGCTACATACACTATTAAAATTGGTGTAAATTTTAAAATTTGGGTAAATAACCATGCATAATTATTTGTTATAGACGTAAAAACTTTAAAGTAGTGAACACTTTAAAACATTTTAGCTCTATATAATAAATGTATAGTAACCTCTGTACAAAAATTAATAGTTTTAGAAATTATAAATAACGTAACGTAATTATAATGAAAAAAATGCGTTTACGAAATAGGTTTACTAAATATTTAAATTAATTATTGTTTACTACCTGTTCCTCCAGATTTTGCTATAAATTATTTAGTTTAGTTAACCTTGTCGCTTTTCAATAGATTATATATGTAACTTGTATATGTAACATATTTCAGAGTGATCACTTTGAATAAGGCGATTTAAAATGTTCACACTAAAAACTAGCTGTATAATGTTAACTATACTTTATATAAAAATAAAAGAGTAAGCTTGTTTGCAAGAATACAATGGAAGTTGAATCGGTATAATACTGTAACGTTTTTATAAATGAAATAAAAGTCGTGGAAAGTTTATTCCGGGGACAGAGAAGGATGCCCCGCCCACGCGGGACAGTTCCGGCAGCCAACGCTTCGGTGTAATGGACTGCTGACGGTTTAGACTCAATGAATCACAATTTATAGTCTGCGGGCAAAATGGAAAATTACCTTTCTGATTTTCCCTCCTTTTTGCGCGATGACTCCTCCGAGTCATTTGTAATCATTAGTGACAGTAAAGGATACGTTAGGATTGAGAGAATCTTTTTTATTTAATTGTATAACTCTAAGTGCGTAATTATAAATAAAATATTGCAGAGTAAAAATGTTGGACATAAAACTTAATACCTAATAATTTGAATATGTTTTCTTATTGAAGTCGGTCTGCCTAACAAATGACTCAATAACAAACATTAATGTAACAATTATCAAAAGCATTTTTGTCTACCATATTTACTATTCGTAATACTTATTAGCGCTAGATTATAATGTAAACAGGACATACAGGCAGATCAGGACATGAACTGAAACTCAAACGTTAAGGAACGGGAAGAACCAAAAAAACTACTGCATGACAAATATATAATCTAAAAACAAATATAAACAAATATATATGTATATTGAGCAGAGAAAGCCCAGCGATAAGGACTGACTTGCGACTGCGATCGTAGGTAGCGGGTTCGATACCTGGGATACAACCTCATATAATTCAAAAATTAAGATAGCGAAAAAAGCGTTGAAGTTTGAATTTCCAATTATTCGATTTATCAGCTATATTTTAAAAGTAGCAACTATCCCTTGAGATAAACACCTAAGAAATATATAAAAATAAGAAAATATATATACATTAGAAGTAATATGTTTTTAAATTTCGTTTATACCGAGAAAAGACAGCAACGATAGCTCATATATTACAAAGTTTACTGCGCTGTATCAATGCACCCAGTGTTTTACACCAAATAGCTCGGGGCAAATCTCCCACACAGGAAATGAAGCCTAGTACAAATGCAGGTCGTAAATAAACTACGAAATGGCTGCAGGAGGGGTGCTTATGGACCGAAATCAATGACTTCCGGCTTCAGGAAGGCATTAGGGTGTTCGGCTCCCCGTCGAGTATTGTGTTTTGGATGTGCAGTTATGACTTATATAGTTTGCGAAACATTTATTTGAGCCTATGTAACAGGAAATTGTTCAGAGTCTTAAAGAACATTTTATATTAAAATAAGCTGTAAGAAGGTTACGTATTAGTATATAGCGGAGCGAATACCAGTAGTAACAATGTTTTGCGGAAAATTATCGATAAAGGTTATCTTTTAACATTTTTATCGACGAAAATTAAAATGTGAGACAACCTGTCCAGAATTTTTGCCTTATTACTTGTAACATGTACATAAATGTAGTGGAGTTTTTCTCCGTAATTGACAGTTCAAGTATAACTAGGGTATTTTCAGATGTAACTAATGTGATTTCTAATGCTACCGAAACCTCTGTACCGCGTCGTAGGTATGCGCGCGGCGAGACGGGGAGGAGTAATAGCCACTCTATTTCGCCAACCCGACAGTCGTCGTTACTATGACAGAGCTCATTCTTTTTTTTGGCCTCCGCCTCTAGACTCTGACCTAAGCTACGGTACAGTAGTTTCGGTTAAACTATGTATTATGGTATTTTATCATAAGCAGAGATGTTTATGGCTTATTAAAGAAAGCACGTGTGAATATTTTGAGAATATGCCAATGACACTGAATTATACTTGTTTTTACAAGTTAATTGAAAAGTGAAACATCAGCCTAGGCACAAGTAAACTACAAAAATAATTAATTCTGTTATTATATCAATTATTGATTCTTTGAATTGATTCCATAATTATTCGCCCAAAAATATCTCTAACCTCTGATCATAACCATTTATAAATCGGGTGTATTTAGTAACATATTTAAAATAACATTTAGTTCATTTAGTATGTTTACATGCAGTTATTTATCATTCAGATGTATTTATTTAAATTACAACTAATAAATTAATGAATATGTGACTTGGAAGCACTTTTGTTCGTAATGTTGAAAATTTACATATAACGCCTGAGCTTAATGTGACAGAGTGTGAATTAAATTTTAATTACCTACTATTCCGGTTTAAATGTTAACATTATTAGACTATTTCACGGATTCGAATTCCAGTGAAATTTCGAAAGAGAAAATAAAAATGCCGACACAAGAATTTTGAATATAATTCTTAATTATTTATTGACAAAGGATTAAAGCTTAATTAACCTGACAGAGACATCTCAGTGGAAAATTATTGAGTTAAAATAATTGCTAAAATATCTCGTGTAACTTCTGTATTAGCAACTGTTCAAGATGGCAATAAAGATGCAAATCCTAAAAAAATGTGTATAGCCTTGTAGTTGCAAATACAGGATTTTCCTTTCAGATAAAAAAGATAGTGTAGTTACTCTAGCGTGGTAGAGAGCATACACAATAAATTTTCAGCAGGATCGGATATCGCTTTTTAATTTTATTTCGAATCACAAAACTGATCTACAAATTTTAGTTAGTAGACATGTCGTATTTTAATTTTCACAATCATTCTCAGCTCATAATGTAAATGCAACTTGCTTATTTTTTTCCTTTGTAGTACTTGAACTATTTTTAGATTATTAAATACATGTGGGAGATACATGGTTATCGGGCAACATTAGAATAATAGGACGTAACGGTTGACATTGACAGGAAGTCACCGGGGAATGTCAGATTTGCGATGTACAACGAATATAGGAGTGTTTCTGTTTAATTAAAGTTCTAGATTTAAATCATTTTTTACTGCTATATCCCCACATGTAAATTACTATTCGATAAAACTATTTTTTTTTTATTTAACGATTTTCTCTCATCTTTCTCACTATATCTTACAACGTTTACTTCTGTCGATATGGTGTTGTACGAAGTTTATTTAAAATGGCCATGTCTATTTTTCCCTTATGTTTTCTAATGTATACTTTCGATATATGGTGCGGAGATCTATGTAACATGTGGCCAGTACTCTTCTACCCAGATACTGCTTATTAATTTTTTAAATAATATTCTCTTAGACAGGGAGGGACATATATTATATGTACATTGACAAGATGGATCAAGGACTATGTTAAGTTCATCTAATGACGTATCGAAATCTACAAAGGAGTACAATGTCCAGCAGTGGACATCTTACGGTTAAAATTGTGATAATGAAATTAATATCGATAATCAAACAAATACAGATTAGTTTTAACAATATATGTCATAGGTATTATCTATTAACATCCTACTTTTAGTAATGATAATTATAAATAGCATTTAGTTAATATAATGTCTAAACTATTAACAATTTCAAAAACGATGTTTAAATTTACTAACATTAAATTATTTATTTTTAATGCAGTAAAAATTAGTTATACAACAACAACGCACTGATACTATAGTGGGATAATTAAGCTATATGATTACTTATAAAGAAATGTTTATCTGTCCGTATTTCTAAGAACAAATGATACGTTGGGATCATTGCATAATAAGACGGTCTAGAGTTTGTTTTCATTGTAAGCTCATGTGCGTTTTTATTATTTCATTTTCATTTACTTTTTAATTATTCATACAATTTTCGTAAAATGTTTTCTCACAATCGCATAAGAAGCGCGATTTTTCTACGAGATCGAATCGGAAATAAGAAAACCAGTAGACGAATAAAAGTAATGGATATAACAGAGCGGACTGGCGAGTTAACTTCATAATGTGGACAGCATATATAGCGGGTAGAAGATATGGCCTCTTGGGCTTAAAAGTTCTGAAGTAAAGAGCAAGAAGAAGCCTTCATCACACAGAGTGGGTAGAAGTTCTTGTTAAAATTGTCGGAAAACGAAGCAGGTCACTTTCAACCAGTTATGAAATTCTTTAGGGAAAGCCTATGCCAGTCAGCCGTACGACTTCCACTGCAATTATGATGGTGAATCATGATCAATATAAAATGAAGATGTATTTGTGAGAACCCAAATCATATCTTTAGGTTATTAACGTTAAGTGTCTGTTTGGTATAAGTATCATTTGGATATTATAGTTTAGTAGCTTGGTATTTAAAACGTAATGTCTACATAAAATTCTAGTTAAATTTATAACAAATTTAAATCGCATTCGTCACAATGATTTGAAGATTTGATTTTGAGAATGTTAAGCAAAATTTTATTTATGATTCCGAGAGAAAGTCAGGTTAGTCGCAAACAATGTCGTCGCGCTTCCTGAGATAAGCGAGCGAATTTACGTAAGATTTCGGAGTCCAACAATGCTAATGCTGGGTAGCGTCTCGCTACAGGTTATCTGATTGTTGATAACAGGTTCCATTGTCCGTTTCTAGCATAAGCGGTGTAAATAAATAGCAAGTAAATATTTTTTCAAAACCTTTTGTTTTATCCAAATATATAATTTTATTGTAAATTATAAAGCTATTTTATACTAATAATGCTTAAAATTGTATACTCGCATTATTTAAATTAACCCTTAGCGAACGAAGGCCGCTTTACTCGCGAAATTGCAAATACCCACCTTTTCGCGCTTTGGAAATAAAGCACGTTCTTAAAAATCTGACGACCAACTGGTTATCGTTCTAGAAAAATGCGCTCGTTATTAAAGGTTAATAAATAATAAGTTTTCGTAGCTTTATTTATATTCTCTTGCATAAAATATGAGATTAGTCCTCCGTATGCTATGATTTTTGATTATTACACAGATCAGAAGGTGAATATTGGAATGAAAAAAATACATACAACAATATAATCAAACTGGCGTTTATGGGGTTAATATTTATTAAAAACAAAAAAAAAACAATAACAATCAATAATATGTTATCGTAATTCATTTGATAAATTAAATGAATTTAAACGTTGAATTGAAATTAAATTGGGAAAGTAAAATTATAAGTGATTATTGTATTAGAATATAATATATAAATGCGATAAATATATATTATATGTAATAATTAGATGTGACATATATTATTTATTAAAATTTTAAACATTTTAACGAGACATTTGAGCAAATACAATAGACTAATAAAAGTTGAGATTTACTGAATGAATATTACACGCGGTGACGGTAAGACAATGGGCACAGAATAAAAAAATAACGGTCTAACAACCGTGTCAAGCGATTCTTATGCATGCGAGCGCGTTCACGTATGTGTTTGTTCTACTGGACAATTGAATTTCGCGGTATTCAGCTGTGGTCAAGTGCCGAGCTATCAGCAATGCGATTCACTGTGAATTCATCATTCGATTCTCTTCCGGTAACCGTCATACAACTATTTAAAATACCAGATTAAAAAATAATAAAAAATAATTCGTTTTTTTTATGGCCAGTATTAGTATCACTGGCAATTTGAACGTAACAATCCTAATAATTTTTTAGATTCTCTGAAACAATTCCTTTAATTATAGTTGACTACATTTGTTTTTTTTTCTTAAATAATAAAAAGGGTAAACTTAATTTAGATTCTTTTACTTCATAAAAATAATTGATAAAACCAGTTCCATTCAAATCGAGTAGAACTAATATCATTTTTGTGCGCTTAAATAATAAGGTTCAAATTACTGTTTCGTAAACACCACTGTTTTCAGCATTCGTACCATCCGCGTACAGTTATTTAACATAATGATGCGTATCTTAATACTTTTCTAGGTTCTTGATGAGAATGAAAAAAAGGTTACATAAAAAACTGCAAGCAATTTACATTCTTAAGTCAAAGTAACAGGGTCTAAAATGTTATAAGAGATGTTGATATAATTTGACTTCACGATAACAGTTACACAAAAACGTAATAGGGCTTTATTTCATTTTTTTTGAATGATTACAAAAACAGACAGCGAAGTTAAAATATGCTTGTCGTGTGGTCAAATAGCGGAAAAAGAGTTTACATTACGGGAGATAGAGAAGAGAAATAAACTTAGTGACCTTTAGTATGGGCACTAAGAAAATCGTTTTTTTTCTAACAGCCGTGCAAAGGATTATAATTTGAATATTTAGCTTTATAATTTATCTTACGTCTGATGGCGGAAAGCTCTAACGTGGTGGTATCAGATATTTTGTATTTCTAAACGTTAGCTAGCTAGCCAGCGTCATCATCGATATCATTTTTGTTATACGACGTTCAGAGATTTCCAATTGTACTGGTTGTAGACGGCCTCCATCTAGAGCCTTTAATCATTTTAACATTCTTCTGTCTGTCAATTCTGACGGGGATTTTCTATTTCTTTCTTTTCCGAGATCTCTACTCGAAATCTTAACGCTCTTGCTAATTCGTTTGTTTAAAATTCTTCTCATTTCTGACTGACTTTGAGCTTACAACGAGGCCCAGAGAGAGAGAGAGAGACCACGTTTCTGTGCCGTCTTGAATAAAAAAGATGTTGCTTTCCAACGTATCGCATAGATGCTTTTAATATGTGGTGATATTACGCACTACTGCTTACGATATCTATATTCCGTAGGAGCTGATAACTGGTTATGCCAAATTATGTGGAACATGATGAAGAGATGGTGGTATTTTTATATAGAGGAAAGTTTAAGACAGAGGATACTCCCTATGATAGTATCAAGTGTTTCCTCAAGCAACCCCGTCTCAGTGTCTTAATGTAGAAAGGCCATCACCAACCTACTTGACTAGACTTACTCTACCAAGAGTAAAGATTCTTTTTCAATATTGGGAATATATAAACAAAACATTCACTGGAAATTCTATATGTGTACAACTGAATGTATTACTCTCTACTATCATTTCTAAACTTTTTGTATTTCTTTCAGTATAGCATGTGCTTTTCTATTCTGGGCGGACGGGTGTCTAACATTTCCGCCCAAGTTCTTTGTCTTACACTTTGTATTCGTTTTATTTATATTTCGTATGTTCTAAAATGTAGTATTGTTTTGTTTGTACTTTAATGGTAATTTGTGGAGAATGTATTTGTTCAGCGATGGTCTGGTAATTGTTGCAATGAAGAAATCCAGATACTGTAGCGGATTAAATAATGGCAGTACAAGTGTATTTTGATCATTTAAGATGTTGGGTCTTTTGGCTTGACTCAGAATTGGTCTAATTTAGATTTGGGGGCATCTGTACCTAATATCTATCATCACATTTTTGGATTCATAATTACCTAAAATTGGCTTACTATTGAAAGTTAACATGCCAGCGAGACGAAAAGTTTCTCCTGCTGATGCGCTATCTGCATCATTGAATATTTATTTATTAATATTCACGCATAATTTCTTAACAAAAATAGCTTCAAGTACATATGACTTCGATAATCTGATTTTAGATTATTACACAATAATTTACTTATGAATTGACTATTGAATCTTTGCGCATTTGACAGTTCACTTGCTACAATTTTATGTAGTTGTGTACTTTGAAATATGACTAAATAATTATTTTTACATATAGCAGTTCAAGATCTGTAAGGACAGCCATACTTTCACACTTTTCACATACTTTATTACCTTCACACTATATCATCATTTTAATCATCATCATCATACATCATCATTTTAATAATTATTTTTCAAATTTTGTGTTTACTGCATTTATTCTTAAGCGGTAACACCACGACCATTATTATATTTGCTTATTTTGGATAGTAGTTATGGGCCTTATATTCTTGACAATAATACCATGTGAAACTTTTTATTAAAGTGAACATAGTAACTATTAATTAAAAGTGTGAAAGAAGGTAATTACTAACTGCCATTTAAAATTTAACTTCGATTCAAAATTATTGATTTACTGGTGCTCCCGGCGACTTTGTTCGCTAACAAAAGCGCTTAAGTGCACTCCACTCGCTCATGTAATTACTCGGCTAACGAGTTCTATATCTTCTAGTGACTAGCAAAGCGTGATGTTACGTGGGATTAGCCGTATCTGAAACTTGTGTCGATAAATTAATATACAGCCAACAATTAAAGAAACTTCTTGGTAGGGGTGAAAATATGTGTTGAAAAAGGAACACGATTTTAAATTAAGAACAGAAACTATTCGAACAGAACTTTTCGTAAATAATCTACTGAAGAGAGCTGTAGTGTGTTCTTAATTAGAAACTTAATAAAATTAACTGTTTTAGTCTGCGCACAAGCATATACACTGTTTTGTCTTACCCCTGTAAGACGGTATAGTTATTTTTATACATCAACATAATAAATGTTTTTAATAACGCCATCGCTTTCATTTAGGTTCATATGATATATGCAAAAATTAGATGTATTTAGTATCATTAATGTACGTAGGGATGAAACTCATCAACTCAAGGGGTAAGACGTCCACTGTTAAATATGTCCACACTTCCTCCTAGATTGTAAACGACTTGAATTTAGGGTTTTCCAACGATCTTTACGAAGTTATCTGTATACATTGTGGGTGGTCTACGTGAGCATGGCGATGCGTGGTCACCCGTCTAGAACCTAGATCTAAGCAGTAGTTCTGAGTACCAGGTTGCCTTCCAATTGCCACTTCAAGTTGCCAATTCACTAGGCTACCTCAATTACTTTCGTTAATTTACGAATCGACTCGACATTACTGCTTCGATCTAGTAAAGAAATCCGTGGCATGACTGTAAGCTTATAAATAATGTCAAGAGTGAGAGTAAAATTAATTTCAAATGGCAAAAATAGTAAAATTACTGCACAGCATGTATAGAAGAAAATTTAAATAGTTTATTTTCATCGTCGGATTTTCATTATCAAAAGTCTCTGAACATGCCAGCGGCGGCGGTCAGCTTCGGTATTTAATAACGCACTTGTAAAGTATCTAGAAAATCGTAAGACGCTTTAGAAATTTATCAGCCCGAGATGCATACACGATATTCTGAATATCTTCGCAAAGTTCATAACAATGTTACATGGGTAGTTCGCTAACGTTATTATTAAATTCACGTTTAAACTTTATCAGAGCGAGTTTCGTTCTTTTCGTTTTGTAATAAAGATTTTACTTCACCTGTCAATTTTTTAACAATAATTTCACTGCACCCGACATAAAGTGACGTTTGCAGATTCGAGAGGCGGGACGTAAAGGCTGCTTAGCCTAACATCTTAAGGTAGCGACGCTCGAAGGCCCCCGGAGTAGCGTCGCTTTGGGCTACTGTACAAATGATTCGGCATATTATTATTACACCAGTTCGACGTCGCCGAGCTATTGCATCGTTTCGGCAGACGCTCCATGATTCTCTTCAGTCGTCTTTTCATTTCTAAAGATCGTGTCCGTCTTGAACTTTGACGAAATCGATGACAAGGTATTTCTATACTATTATTTGATTTCCTCAGGGCAGTAGTATCGAAGAATTCAAATATTGGACTTGATCGAACCAGTAGGTAGTTTATCCTTTACGTAGACTTTTATCAACTACTTTCCCTACAAGTAGTTGGTAGAAGTAACCTGGCTGTTTGCTATTTGACCAAATTAACTTAGAACTCGTAGATAGCAAATTATGGAGAGTCTAGTCTTATGTTGAGCTGATTGAGGATGGACTTATTCTTGTCTTGCTGTCTAATTCTTTTCCGGTCTGCTGTGCGAATTAACCATGATTCTAAGCTATATATGAATTTCGAAAATAAAAATTTTCTTACAAGTCTCACTCTGGTTGGGATGGAGAGGATTCTTTCTTGAAAGATTTGAAAGATTTAACTGAATAGATTCAATTATTCTTGGTTGATATAATAATGTATATATAATAATTGATAAATTTAATTAAAAAAAGCAACCGTTGAGCTTATGGTCGGCCCTGCTCAGCGGATCAGCATTCGGTGCCGGTGATAGCTTATTACTTATAAAGTTAAAATAATTGACATTTCAAAAGTGCCTACAACAAATAATAAATTTAGTTTTTTAATATAAATATTTAATAGGAATTATGAAGCTTTAAATATGCATAAAAATATACATGTACTGATATACAAAACTGCATATAAACCGACGTCTGTTGGTGGTATAAAATATAATATTGGTTAGCTCGGTGTTTGTCAAACGTCTACGGATGGCGTGAAAACTGCTCGAGAAATCCCGCCAAGCGAGAGCGGCGCCTGGTGTCAAGGCAATGCATTTAATTTCCGTTATGAGATAGAGCCATATGCGAAGTTAGCGAGGGATTCACTGCATAACATTTCTGTATTAATATAAATAAATATTTATTGGAACTTCTGCTAATCGTAAATAATAACTGAGCTAATTATATTCCTTTGGTACGCTATACTTTTAATGTTAATTGTGAATTTGAATAAATAAAATTGTGAATATACAAATACAACTACCTGTCCTATTGGAAATCTCTGTGAAAGCCTATGCCCATCTTGTATGGCTGAAATTATGTTGATATAACAATTTAAAACGAAACTAAGAAAAGGACTAATATATAGCTGCTTCCGCTATGCAGCAGTAGTCGTGCAATGAATTGCATCGCCCGTCAGCCAGGCGGAAGTAGCTGTATTTTAGTCCCTTTTTTACTTAGGATGAACTTCCGCGAGGTACCGCCTGAAACAATTAGAAATTTAAAACGAATCTCAGCCGGCAAGTTACAAGTTAACAAATCAAAATTAGACTCTTTTCAGAGCAACAATTTTTATGTTTAAGTCTCATTTGAAATCGTGATTCTACATTAATCTATTAATTTTTATTTTTTTTTCCTTCATTATGTATAAGTTTCTGATAACGTAAAGTATTTGACTGACTGATAAATTGACTGTGTTTTATAATAAAAAATGCAATATTCATGCCAGTCGACACAACATCCACGAGAATAAAGCGGTCGAAATAAAATATGAATTGACATGTCATTTAAACTATTACCAATTACCATTTAAAATTACCATTTAAAAGTTTTATTTTTCTACCAACTTTGTTTTTTAAATATAAGCGCCATATAAGACGCCACTCCTAAGAAACAATAAATTTATTTTAGCTAAACAATGAAATTTCTTATTCCGGAATGCAGCCCAGACATGTTTAAAAGAATATTATTAAATATGATAAAATACTTAAGGATCACACTATAGTGGAGAAACCGTGTATGTCTAATGATTTAGAACAACAACATTCATATATAGATCAAGAGATCGATTCCTCGCAGGCGCGTACTCAGTTTGGTTTTTAACAACGGCACTGTTTACTTCCGGTGCCAAAAATGCTCAATGTGTGGAAGTGAGAAAACCAACAGTGGAAAAATTACAAGGCGATACAAAAATTTGTCTCAATGTTAATTTACCAATTAAACTCGATTCCAATTAGGTTAAATAACACAGCAATTACATAATGGCACCTGTTAAAACAATTGTCTGTCGTGTGCGGCAGTCGCGGCGTGGACGGCACGCTCGTACCTCCGCCATTACTGAGCAATAAACGTTTTGGTACAAGCAGAATAGACCCCGGTAAATCACGCTAATGTGACAGCGACACGGCCGACGCGACACACACGCGCACACACGGGCACACACGCACGCGCGGCACGCTGATACGCGCCCTAATTGAATGATTTACAGAAGACATTACCATAAAGCATTTTTTTCAAAGACAACGGGAAACCTATTCAAAGAACGCATCACAATATATTAAGATTTCATATTTATATTTCGTACGCGTCTAAATCTTAATAATATTACTTCTTTATAAAATGCTTAAAACTAGATTATTTATGATGAACAATAGGTATCTGACGCGCAATTTACGTAATAATTATATTACTAATGCCGGTATTTAGAATAAGTTTTGGCTATTACGAAAAAAGATATCCAATACGCCATCACAAAGATCGATAAAATATCAAATCTCTCATCAAAATTAATTGCTTCAATAACAATGTATTTTTAACTATAAGGCTATATCAAATCTTAAATTGCATAAAAGATGCAACGAAAAACCAAGTCAAGTTCGTGATATTATGCAAACGGGCAAATTGGTTTACGATAAATTCATCGGTTCGTTAAATGTGTGAGTTGCGGCATTGTTCTGTTCAAATCACATGTCAATGTGTATTTCTCACAATAGACCTGATTATTAGTTATCTCTTAAAACGGAGCTCTGAGTAGTGAACACAAAGATAACTCTAAAGGAGGAACCCCATAGTTTATGCATCACATATCGTATTGACTTTCATGCTCAAAATTCACTATGGAAACATTTGCTACACTACACTGAACACTATCTCGAGTGCGATGCACAAAAATCAAAAGGCACTTACTTACGCCGTAAGTCCACTCATGTTCCGGGGTGGATGTTACCGCCCCCATCATCTAACGCTTAACGAGGGCAGTCAGAGGAGGGTTCCGTACCCCGTTTAACCATCTAGTAGATCTCATTCATATATTGACAACCGTCCCAAATCTTAACACACAAAACTTCATATCTTTGTAACGAATGAATTAGTATGACGTTATACACGCCCTTCAATCACTGGTGTATTGCATAGTTTTTAAATGCTTATGTAACTCGATTTTGCAGGCAAGTTTTCGACGAAGCAATAAGTAGCTAAAAAATAAGTTGCTAAAAAACAGCTGTTACATCTGGACATAGTCCAATATTAACTAAATAATGCTGATTAATAAGGTTTTTAAGGAACAAATACTAAGTAGCATAATTATATTATCTTTTAAGTCGTTAGATGGCTACTGCAAGGCTCAGGCCTCCGGAGATCGCCACGACTATCGATGATTTTGATTAATTTTGAAAAACGACTTTGGACGCAGACCGCTTCCAATTTTAATACCTATGGCTGAAGTGATGTCGTTAAAAAAATATAAAAGGCAAATATAAAATTATCGACAAGATGTTCATATATGTACTAGTAAGACTGTGTATGGCGGACAGATTGAAAATCGTACTGACCAAAGCACACACTCTAATAAATTGTTCAGCCGATGTTAATATAGTTAAGGGTGAAACTTAATTAATAACATTCCGAGACCTTCAGTTAACCCTTATCAGCGTGAAGTTTACGTTCGAAGGGATTAATTATAAGTTTAATGGTAAACAAACTGACGGCTGCTCCATCGACTAATTTCAACCGATATAACGTACCTTCGACTAGTCTGTCGCAGCGTTCCCAACGCAGGACCGGACTGGATCGCGGGATTTTAACACGTAATCTTAAGTCAGATATCGTGTTATTTTAATTGAAACTTCGTTGCTGCTCGCCGGTTAAAAGGAGTTTCGGATTCGCGGGTGTTATCCCTTATCTACCAAAGCAAGCCCCTGGAGGACCGCAACGAAGGTAGTCTCGTATTGCAGTGTCACAATGAATGTGTCGGGAAATATTGTGTCCTCCCGGGACTTGCTTAGACATGTTATTAAGAGAAGCGATCCGTAAGAGGTTACTAGTTTCCTTATGTGATCTATTTGTCGTCTAATGTAGACTGTTACGGCTTTGTAATGATTCCATATTGCGTGCTTAACGAGGTCGCCTCTTGCTACAATAAAATAGAAACAGATATCATTTGCTTATAGGGACGATATTCGGTAAAATCAACTACGTGAAACTACAATTATAATTTACAGTTGTAGTTTCACATAGATTATTGTTATAATTTAATTTGTTGCAAATGTTAATTCATTTTTATTTGTTAAATGCAAACAAAAAATGTTTGATTAAAATATATTATTACGATTTTAGCGTATGCTTAGTCCCGCCCTGTTGCAAGCGGTCTTGTCCGGCCGCGGCGATGTTCTCATGCCGGCTACATCATCTCGTGAAGAGGCTGTCTAGTGGCCGACAGAACGTGCATCGATCTTTATAAGCTTTTGATGCATCGACTCTGCGAATATGTGCTTTAGATCGTGTACGTTATGTTAGTAAATATACATGAAATGTTCACTGTACATTTGCGAACCGCATATAATTTTAGATTACAGATATGGATAAATATTTTTATTACGATTATTAGTTACATATATAATTAAATATACAATGCTTAGATGTAATGTTAATCAAGATATTTATTATGTCCAACCGCTCTCAACTCTGGAGTTTATATTTTGACATTATAATAAAGTTATTTGAGTTGATTGTGTGACTTCCAATGTTTAAGAGCAAGAGACGGGTGTTTTAATTTACCTCGTGTTGTGTATTTGAAAAGATATATGTTATTTGTACTAATATCCTCGCAATTACTCCATAAAAACTTTTTTTATACCTTAACTAAAATTATAAAAATATATTCAAAATGGCCAAGCCTTTCTCGTGCTTTGCGCAACACATTTATAACTTTACTTGAAGAAAATAAAATTTTTAGCCTCTTAGCTTAGTTTGTACATAGGTGGAATCTTCGATATATACGCATATTGATTATATTAAAGTGTACAACTAATCAGCGATTACATATAGTTATAAAAATATAAGACTAATATAATTTTCAGATAAGTTTTGCAATTTGTATGTATGAAAGTAATGCGTATTTTGCGGTGGTGGTATGAAATCTGTGCACGATTTCGTTTTTTTTAATGGATTTTAATTTTTATGTATACGGAGATTATTTACTTTTTCAAACCGAACGCAATGACAGCAACTACATCACTGATGATGTTCGAATTTTAGTTAGAGAGCTCAATAATATTTTAACACCTAGAAAGTATTGTAGCTGTAGTGGCCAGTGACACGGAGCGTTCTCAGGTGATCACCACAGACTAAAAATTTTTTATCGCATTTTTGCCAACTATTAATCATTGCCGAATGGTCAGCACTACTAAGTGGTCACAACAACAAAACATTAAATGCTCTTGCGATATGCGGCATGAGCCCGTAACTACCAGTTCACGCTCTAGTAAGCCGGCTAAGTAGGCGGGTGAGTCACGTCCGCCGCGTCCATGGATCTCGAACACGCATCGCCAAATCACTATGGCTAATCGTGCCTTTGCTGTTAATACAGACGAACAAGAAGCCACTACGTATATACTTTGAAGTACTAAGGGTGTAAGTCACCGACAGGCATAACATTGAAAGTATTCCGTCGTGTAATTTTAAAAGACATAACCTTTTAACTTGAAGAATTGAAACCTTTTACTGATTTTCCTGATGATAATTTAAATCTTAATATTATACAGAATAACAATTTGATGACCTATTCGATGACTCTTAAATTTAAAGTTCAATGAAATAAAATTACAACCTTATCATTCTTTCATTTGCCTTGACCGCAGATCGCCCACGATGACCATACAATGGTCGCTTGTAAGAAATCACTTAAGTTACAAAAGCGCCCAGTGAACATTGAAACTATAACTTTGACGTTACAACTCTTTTGAATTTCTTTCGGTTACGTTTACAATAAATAGTATCTCATAAAAAAACGCTTTTTGACATATATATTGTTACTAATAAATATAATCATTCTAAGTTAAGCAATGGAAACTTTTTAAAATCAAGTCTAATGTTATCGTTAACTAAAGTTTTTGACAATATTTAATGATATATGAAAAGTTAAATAACTGACCGCCCGAGAAACACTGTACCCACACTAAGCAGTCGCCCGCCTGCTTCGCGAACTTAATGAACCTCAACGCCCCTGCGGATGGACTTCCTAATTTCCGTACTTAGCTGGCCTCTACTTCGTAAAGCAATATTCGTACCAAATTTTGGTTCTCTGAGCATTATAGTTCCAAAGATATCGATAAAAGTCTACAAGCCCCTATATTTCAAGTGAGTAAGGCGGAAAATATAAAGGTTGTTGTATCCTATATTAAATATATGTTGTCCGACAGTCCATGTCTTATTAAATATCTGAGAGACGTTAATGTATGCCGTATGTCACAGCTTCGACCCCCAGACAATGTTAATGTGGCGTCTCTGTGTACTCGCAAAACCGCCAGCCCATCTCATGAATACATATGTTGTCATTTCTTGAATATTAAAAACATAAGTCAGTAAATAAGGAACGTGACCGCTTAGCTTAAATGAAATACAACATAAACAATTTAAAATATCTCGGCGTGACCACTTTGTCAAAACACTTAATATTGTAAAAAGTAATTATTATGAGGGTTTACACATTAAATAACGACGCGCCGAACGGCACAAAGTTGTTTTTCGATAAAGCGTTCGGATCACACATGCCATTGTTACTATGAGAACTATATGAAAATATACAAATACACGGTTTTCGGATAAAGGTGTGTGACCCTATCCTCCGATGACATATTAGCTGAATCGCCGGAGCGTGTGGCACGACGTCACGCTAGGACATGAGGGCGGCGCGTTTTAAAAGAATAGATAACTATAAATCAATACAATACGTCAGGCTACGTATCTGACGTAGTTTTTTTTTTTGGTAGGTCGAGGATTTCGTGCCCTGAGTCCGAAGAAGCTATAAAAGTCAAAACGGCTAAGAGGTTCAAGCTCCAATAGAATATAGTCATAAATACTATAAGAAAATTCTCTGCAACTGTTATGTTGAAGGAATTGTAATCACTAAAATTGTCAGTACAGTCATGCTGACATGCTTTTCAAGAACATTCTTTTTGCCTCTGTCTTATACTATAGAATTATAAGATATTATTCCGGGAAAAAGTTTTTAGAAGTCGGAATAGAGATCGACACATGTATCACGGAGGTCGTTAACCTATTACTCAAGATAGAAGGGTTGCTGGAGTCTTCTGCCATTTATCCTTGTAGCGGTAATACTTTTCGAAACGAAATTAATGTTAGCCAGTTAATAGTAATCCATCAAGTCTAGGTTCTTAAGTCTTAATTCTATTCGAGTATAATTGAAGAGTGAAAGATTACGTCTAGTCTAAGGGACCGTTTATCCTAAACGGTGATATTGTAGCTTTTAGTGGCCCAAGTTGGGGTTTCACTCACTTAAAAGAGGTTTAAGGTCAAGCGCCTATTGCGCCCCGCCCTTAGAAGTCACCAAATTTGCTAATGTCACTTGGACAATTGTGTAAGCTTTGTGAAAAAAAAACACGTAAATTATATTTAATAACTGTTTTCGGCAAGTTCAAACTACTGCTGTAATTATGAAGCCATCGCGTACATTTCGCAGCAAATTATGCATAGCGTCAGCTTTAAAAATATTTCATCATAATTTCCATGACGCAACGGGTCTCTGCTACATAATGTCACGTGTGTCCTCATTAGCGCGTCCACTTCACTAATATAATGGAAGCGGTGCGGGCGCGGTCAGAGTACGAAACCGTATGTTCTTTTGCGTGCGAAACATGCATATTGCATTACGAATGGTTTGGAGCCGCTTTGAATATTTTTTTATTTTATTACGATATGTATTGTGTGCTTATGTATATAAACTATTGTTTTATTAATATGGTTACATGAGGTATAAAATTGTACATTTGAGAGGACACTGATCTGGTCATAAAATTTAAAAAAAAACGATGTAAATATTTTTCATCGGAAACTTAACCAAGTGTTGAAGAATACAAAAGTTATGCAGTTTTACATGTATTCAATATAAGTAAGGAACCCAATGAACTAGCCAAGTAACCACTAGATATAGTTTATAGTAGAGCTATTCCAACGCTTTTTAAAATAATAAAAAAGTTTTATCTTGCATGATATTCACTAGTTTTTTTAATTCTTTGGTGAATTCAAACACTTTATAAAAATATGATGGTGTAGTCTTCAGTTGATTGATCATATTTTCTCCTTTATACGCTTTGCATTCTTCACGTTATAATTTTAAAAATAATAGTTATTTCGTCTTGTAAAGTAAGATTCTTTTTTCGTATTTTTGTCTGTCACAACTGTACAACTGATGTATAATAGGTGGTGAAGACTCCTAAATAAATGTGCAGTGATCATATGTTTTTACCATTTGGTAGTAATTTTTAAAAAAAGTGGACGTGACGAGGGACTTTAATAACGTCTTCTATAACCTCGACTGGTCTCTCAAGATAACACGATTAAAAACTGGTATGCAAATGTTACTAAGTTTAAGTAAGACGGTAATGTAGACAGTGAAACCACTAAAGTCTCTTCATTATAAATTAAAATGATTAACCATGTATGTTGCTAAATAACTTCGGGAACGGTATGTCAATTTCAGTTTTTTTTTTTTTAATTTTAGCAGTTTTAAAGCACTAACTAAGAAGGTTCTCAGTTTTGACGTTATCTGCTATGAAATAGATTTTTAACTGAATTTGTATGCATGTATGATTTCTTTAAAAGACCAAAAATTGTACTCATTTAAAAATCAAATACACTTTCTCGACTCTCACCCGTCACGTGTCAATTACCGTAGATCTTAAATGATTCGTAGAAACCGCTTTACTGAGAGTCATGCCCTTGTACGCTCGGGTGAGGTGCAAACAAAAACCGGTGAATATTGAGGTTTAAAGTGAAAAGTCGAGAAACAAAATAAAGTTAATTTACGAGAATCGAAAGTTACTTTTTACCTTTGAAATTTTTATTATTTATATACATTCCTTAAATATAAGATTCTCTGCAAAATAAGAGACATTCATCCAAACCAAATCAACTGAAATCTTAAAGTAAATTAGATTTCCTATTATAACATTGAAGGGCATATAAGTAACCAACGAGTAACAACTAACATGTAAGTCACATACTAAAGATTGATGTAGTGTTTTATGTTTAAATTTAAAATTCGTTTATTCAACATTAGTACTTTTAATAGAACTTTTACTAAACGTCAACGTATTTTTTTAAATTATATTACTTTTGATTCTGCTTAGGAAGGTGTTATAGTTGTGGAGAAGAAGCCGGAAGGAACTCTACAACAACCCATCTTATAACAAAGTTTGATACAGACAGATTTATACATATAAAACTTAATCAGATATAGCCTAAATGAAAACAAAATAATCAGGCGACGTCACTGCCATGGATTGTTATCATTTAAATTTTCGTTCATTAGATAAAAGGCTTTTTCCATCAATTTATTTTTAAAACATGAATATATGCAATATTAAAAAAGTTGAATAAATAATGATCTGTTTTTTATAGCTAGGGCTGGCAACAAAGTGAAAATTGTACACAAAACTTTACATGAAATATTTCATATTATTTGACATTTTTTATTTGTCGTTTCCTTTACCAAGGTACCGTGGACCGTGGATTCTAACTTCGTCACCTATTTGTCTATATTGATTGCGATCCATTTCTTTGATGTATTGAAGAACGAATTGGGAAATCCAGGCCATGCGGGAACTAGATTGATCACCGTTTTGGATTACGGCCTCGAGGTCTATGTTTTTTTCCACTCCCTCCGTCTCTATCAGACCGTCCAAGATATTTATTTATCTATTCATAACATGATCGACTTTGGATGATTTACAGTGATCACTTCCGTACACTTTGCGTTGTTAAAACAATGCTAGCAGTGTCCTATTTTATAGAAACTATAATCTAATTGCGCTCCTGTATAATAGAATCCTTTAACAGAACCTAGCTACGAGTGTTCCAAATGTGCCATGACTAAAAAGAGCCCACAACAAAGTTAGTCTAGTTTTTTTGTAATAATTTTAACAACTATCCGTAACATGGTTATTAAAGCAATTTATTCCTAAGCTTTATTATCACTTACAAATAATTTACATTGCAATGTAAGTTTCTAGATAATCTTGACGTTATACTGAAGTTTTATGTCTATTGCCATCCTTAACAACATGGCCAAAATAGCGAAGAATACGTTGGCAAACAGCTTGTAGATAGATGTAAAGTGCTCTCTATTCTTATCGAATTTTTTAAAAGCACTTTTATTTTTTGCTTTAGACCTTCAAAGTCTACGTTAATATATCTATAATTCTCTTTATCCACGCTTTATTCATTTAAATCGTTGTTTTTCGTTCCAATATATCTTCTGGCAATACAAACCCTAATTGAAGTATAAGTTCAATTACTTTCATTGTGCCGTTTAAAAAAAAAGATAAATATTTAATTAAACGGGTAGTAAATGTTGGCAACAAAAAGGCACACAAAGAAAAATATATATGTGTTTAATTATCTAAGGGTAGTGGGCAGAAGGCCTGGTCTAATTTTGCACCGCAGTTCGGTACTCCCCTGATGGTGGTGGTAGCCAGCCGCACGATCTCCCAGGACTGGTCAGGCGGCAGCAAGTCGAGAGCAGGGAGCGCCGATAGGTTGCAGTATGTGTCGGTTCCGGTGCACGATGATATAATTTCAACGGTGTAAAACTTGCAGTATAAAAGTCGCAGCATACACTCGCAGTATAAACTTTGCAGTATAAGACTCGCAGCATAAAAATCGCAGTGTAAACTTTGCAGTATAAAACTCGAAGCATTAAACTCGCACCTGTGAATAAATGTCACAGTTATGATATACATATTTAAGTATATGTACAATTTGCTCCGCTGACAGTAAACCCCGAGATGGCTTGCGATGAAGTAAGGGCAGAAACCGAAAGCAGTTGGTGTGATTGTTTACTGACAGAACGGAGTTACAAAATGTAAAGCATGTAAAACAATAATAGGAGAGATAAACAATTAAACAAATTAAAAAGTAATAATGAATACATAATGATGGAACTATGGACACAGACAAAATGTTGAGCTCTAACTTATAGATAAAGATGATAATGATGTCTTTATAATATTTGTTCAACACTTACCCCTTGGGGTGCGAGACGATGTAAAGGTTGTGGCGTGAACTAAATGATGCCCGGAAAATGAATAGGACCAAGGCGTGAATTTATAACGTAAATTCTAATTGGCCCCGGCGCGTGTGAAGACACATAGCTGGTGAACGCAACCGACACAAAGAGTGTGCGTCGGTGCGTGAGACGACACCTAGCTAGTGAACGCGACCGAGGCCTGGATCCTTCTCCTGGCAAATGTGAACTGCTGTCGCTGGTGCGCGGGCGCATAGGAATTTTTGTTATAAAAACAAAGATCCCTGAACCAATAGCGCGCTCCCACGACCCCACGCCACTTGAGACGTACCGTTACCCGCTAAGGGTTGAACAATTTTTTGCTGTATTGCAATTTATGAGACGTTTCTCGTGATAATATTTTTTTGGTTAAAATTTTAACTAAGATTTATGGGACGTTAACTTGCAACGTTACATCATAAGAAAGTAATGCATGTGCTTAAACGCGTCTAACAATACGTTACCAGACACAGAACCCAAAAGAAATAATTAATAATTTGTTTCATAAACAGCAATTAAACGCATTTTCTCTACATTGAGCTTATACTTGTTACCGTCTTAAGATAGTTACCTTTCACTTTAATTATCTTACGCGTCATAATTTAAAACGTGAGGGTCGCAACGCTAACCCCTCGCAGTCAGGCGACGTGGTGCGACGTGGTACGCCGTGAGAACTGTCAATAGAAGGGGCATATATGCTCAATTGGGGTCAATTTAAACTATTAATTACACAACTGGCTCGAGGAGTAAATGGGTATTAATTCCTTACCGTGTGAGCTATCGCGAAAACGTGTTGGATTGTTTTAAATTCACGCAGACATGCACACTCATCACACTCACATAGACGTAACTTATTTGTAGTGAGTGGTGTAATGTTAATAAACAGTGCAGCGTGAGTCTATTTATATTTCTACGGATCAAGCTTAACTGATACCAATTTAAGTGTTTTAATTTTAACGTATTTTATTTCACATACATTAGTAAAGATGAGTGGACGGACATTCATTCCTTACTACAGAATTAAAATTAAAAATCAGAATTTTTTTTCTTTTTTTTTTTATTGCAAAGCGTTGGCAAATGGCCAGTACAAATGATAAAATTGAATTCGATTTTTATGATGATTTACACGGGTGCAACTAGTTGTATAGAAAAGGTCTATTATATTGCATAATTCTTGGAAATATGCTGACTATTTGAGTCGATCTTTTTGATCATGCCATTAAGTAATTGTTACAATCCAGACTTTAAAAGTGGCGGTAAGAAAACATCCTTGTGCGCATAAGTTCTTTTTTCGAATCGATGTGGATAATGTAGGTTAGAAATTTCAAGAGAATATTTACAAAAGAATAACATTGTGCCGAAAGGCAGCTACTTTCTCATTATTGGTCTCCGAATTCAAATCTGCGTTTGATTTTAAATTCAAACGTGTAACAATGTAATAACCCAAAAAAATATTGTAGCCGTAGTGGCCAGTAATACGAAACCGTTCTAAAGTGAACTCTGCATTCAGTTTAAATATAAATGAATATAGTTTTTTTTTTGTTAGTGCAAGTCATCTTTGTTTGGAATTATTGGGTTACCTCGCAATATGACTGCCAACTTAACAGAAGTTATTTAGGGCCAGTGCAACTTAATGCCGTTAAAATTGCGAAAATATTTCAGTTAGTTCGTTTACTTTTAAAGGTATCGACTATTGTCCCATATGTTGCTAAATGGTGAACCAGCGATTTATAGCGAGCTTAGCAAGCTTTTTCTCACATGCCTGTTCACTTCTTGAATTAAGTACTGATTGAAATTATTAGGAAAATCAATGCTATATTTTATCTATCGTTACAAAGTCAGTACCGCGTTTTTTTTTATTTAATCTGTGTATACGTCGTTATATCAGGGCCTTTCACAATCGATCAGAGAAAGGTCTAATCATCTCGCCACCTGATCGTATCGTATCTTATTAAATGGTAAACGGCTACCCTGGGCACTGTACGTATCGTGACAATTAAACTTATTACATAAACTCAAAATATTATCGAAATTGTGCTCACAAAATACTATTAAATGAACTTTGTCATCGTCGTCTATTACCTTGTGTGAGAGCACTACTTACGCCATCTAGTGTGAGCAAAGTAAAGCTTATTCGTGGGTAGTTCGAAAACCATCGTCCTCTGGCAAAACTTTACTACTTACGTCGAAAACTTTTCTTGAATTATAGTACGCCGCAGCAACAGCCATCCTTACCTGTGAACACGAAAATAATGTTATTTTAAAACAATTTGCGGGAACGTGGTCACCGAGCAAATTCAATTAAGTTGTAATCCCAATTCGATTAACTGCGATGACGCCGCCCGACTCATCGCCGATTATTAAACATGTACACAATTTTAATACGGAAATATTGCTGGGAATTATATTTTTTAAAAATATATATAACAAATTTATAGCTACCCAAATGCATTTAGAAAATATTAAATTTAAAAACCAGGTCGGCTATAGCGTTTGTAATATTTTTCTAATATTTTCTATGGGAACAACTATAACTGTGGTATATATGTACTGCAAAACTCAAATAACTTTGTGAGTAACGCTTCAGAATTATTTATGTAAATGTAAGATGTATAAGCTAAAGAAAATATGGCTTCGCTGTTCGCGCAGCTCTATTTCTTTTATAAAAAGTCTCTCTCATTTCTTTTATGTTAATTTATGTAAGTATGACTTGAAGTTAATTAAGAGCTTTTTATTTTTTACATCTTACTCCTACTTAAGTAGTTTTCAAGCCCATAGATTGTGACCTGTTACATGGTCAAATGAACCCACACGTCAATCGCAAAGGCTACTTACAGTGGTGTTTAAACCGTAATGGCGTCTACACGCTCCGCTTTCCTTATTCTTTATATGTTAGATTTATTTTTCGAATATTAAAAAGCACTGACTGCTGAACTAGCATACTAAGTTTTACTAGCATTATGTTGATTCAATAAATTATATTAAAGGCGCGTACGCTGTTAAAGAAAAATTGTTAGGCGTTATTGAATTGAATAAATCCATAGTTGACGCGTCGCAAATGATCATCGTCGCGCCGACAGCGAGAGCTGAGAAAGTCGAGATTGATGTGGGAAAACTGCGCACAGACGGTCGACGTATCGTTTATATAGATAGTTGTATTAAAGGCGCCCATGAATACATCTGCTACATTCCTTTCCGAGAACATATTGCTGCGAACAATTGGAATTATTTATTATTCGATGAAACAAGAACCGAAAATAATTTGCCAAAAGAAAGTGGAGACAAATCTTATATTATTATTACTACTAGGCATGTAAATATTTAATGAATAATATATCGACATTAATAAATAATGAGAATCAAAGCAGAGAAAGGTTTATATTATTATTCATAAATATTATTAGTGTATTAAAGTGTAATTTTTGTAATACCTATCTACCAACCATCTTCCATCTACCAACTTCAAGGTGATACTATTATTGTAATGTTTTATGGTACACGATCTTTTTGTTTCATAACATCTGAAAACGACTTTTTGGTTTGTATTGGCGCGAAAAGTTTGTCAGCTATGGATAGGTGTTTTAATTTACTCTCAGGTTTATATGGGAAAGAACAGAATTATTTTATATTTCGCCTTATTTTCTTTCCATATGAATCTACCTTTTGTCTTTTTTTTTCAAAAGTAAATGATCTTAACAAATAATACGTTTATATCGAAGAGACTTAATTATATTATAAAAAAGTGTTGTGGCTCAAGAAGACTGATGAAAATAAAGTCCACTGAGAAAAAGAACCTACTCGGAGCATCTTTTTTCAATAAAAATATCTTAATAAACGTGGTACAATGACAAAGGAAGTAATTTTGAAATTAAAATCAAGCTATGTCTAATATTTGTTAACCTGTAATTACTTAGAGATCTATGTACAATCAATGTTATCGTTCGAATAGTATACTAACAGGATGGAGTGAGGCTGGGGCCGGGCGTTCGTGTATCAGTTACATTGCCTCGACACAGTGACTCGTGTTGCTTTGAATTTATTGATGGTACAGTCGACAACACAAAACGTGTAGGCCTCAGGCTTCCGTACTGTTTCATTTAATTGCTGGTGTTGTATTTCACCCACTCAAAAGGTAATTTGGATACGAATCGTGTAGTTCATGTTCAATGCGAAGTCACCTGATAATATTGTTTGTTGCATTTGGTAAAATAACATAACAAGGAGCATGTAGCAATTGTAGAACTGATATATGTTATTTGTACATTTTGCAGGCCATTTTCATCGACATCATCATCATTTTCTATGATGCTCGCTACACGTATTTTTTTCAATCATTGGACGCCCACTGCAAGGCTTTGGCACCTCCCCTAAACTTAGCCATGATGACAGATTCTGCGCTTCCCACATTCAGGGACTTCTCGCGACTCTCCCGCTCTCTTCTGGTCTCCCCCAAGTTTTTAAAATAGGACCAGTTGAATGCAGGCAGCATTCAGCATCTTCCGACGGACCAGAAGGTCGGAGGCGACGTAAGCGAAGTGAGGGAGCCTTACAACTCCTTTACCTGTTTGGAAAGTCAGGTACAACGTTTGCGCACGGGTCACTCACTTTCAAGAGTCTTTCAGAGACGGTGGAGGCAAAACCTACGGTAGGCAGGTATACTGTACCCAATAGTTCACTTTAACGGTTGGGAACTTTGGAGACAGTATAATCAACCAGATTGAGGTTTCAACTTGTGGATAAACACACTACGTTTCGCTCGTCGGTACTTGGTTCACACCAAGTTCTTTTACTTTCAAATCTGATCTTTCGTTCATCAACAGATCTTATCATTAATGATTCGATTTCTTTATTAATTATTCCTCTTCTTGGCTCGTTGAGGAAGTTGGAGCTTGCAAATGAATCCCAAAGTGGGAGACTATGTTTTACTGCCGTAGTTCACTGCTAATCCACTTTGGTCGTAGATTTTCTTTTCAACTTTTATAGTTACATTATTGACTGTTATAACTAATTTACTAAGCAAGTTTTTATATATAAAGATTTTCATGTCACTAAACAATACATATAGCGACCATAGTCAATGTCTATGGGTTTTAAATAAGGATGATGCTATAAATTTAAATTTAGATTCTTTTGTCGATGTAAAATAATATATATATAAATTGGTTTTAAATACGAAGATGTGAAAAAGTTTGCTAAAAAAGAACTTGTCCGAGTCTCTTGTTTAAAATAGATCGATATTACCGGTGTCTCAATAAATAGAATAGATTTGTTACACAGGTCTTGTTAACGTTGCCGAAAAACGTTGAATGCAATGTGAAATGACTCCGTGTTTGGCACTAATCGGTGTAACATAACTCCTGAAGATGCCCCGTGGAGGGGTGAAACGCGTGTTGAGTAATTTGGCGGTGGCGGTTGTGTGCTTCGCATTGTTTGCCGCATACGCATTTATCAGCGGGCTGGCGGGCGGTGCACTTTGTTGCACGACTACCACTGCATGTGCGGAAGTGGCTACATATTGGTATTTTTCTTACTTAGGATGGACTTTCGCAAGGTAACGCCTGATTTCATTAAATATGTTGAATGCAAGCCGGTGTTATTAAAAATCTATATCGCAAGAATATAACCAACAGTGAATGTCCTACGTTTGAAATGATGATGAAGATGAAAATGTTTATTTTATTTAAAATTTTCATTTGTGTCCATGATATATTGGTTCTAAGACAAGCGTATAACGGTGCTAGCATTTCCGATACGGAAGAAACGAGAAAAAAATAAAATAAAAAAGCATTACGCAATGTTATTACAGTTACTCATTATTCATTGCACATAAAAATACAACGAATAAGCAATTTCGTATAACAAATTTCGTTAACAATTTGCGACAACAAGTACCGCGGTCGCTCATGCGCGAAATTTAAGCTGTCGTAATGAAGCGATATCATTTGCCGTTGGTAACTTAGAAAACAAAAACACAATGTTTTGTGAAAGGGATTCGTAATACTTATATATAAGTGTTTGTTAAATGATGTAACAAAGTAAAATCAGCTTTGGTAGAACGAAGGTTAACAAATGCGATAACCGATCATAGGTCACAGATTCATATCCGAGATGTGAATTATACAAGGTGTTCGGTTATTCGTATATGAAGCTTTAAATTGGTGAATGTATAATACAATTTTCAGCAAAAAGTCTTTAAGCGTTTACACCATTTATCAATCACCGTTTATAAAGTAACTCTAAACTCTAAAATATTTTACATTAACAAATTCCATGACATGTAGGGCGTACGACCCCCGTTGCACTTTCTGTTCAAGCCATTTGCAGTTCTCATTGAAAAACTAAAGATTCTTAAAAAATGAATTGTAGTATCGAATATAGACAACTTCACATCACGGATGCGTGTATATATCGCATATAAAAATTGATAACTTTTTCCCGCTACTTACAGCTTTGTATTGAAAAAGTGTAAAGCATACGTCTTAAATAACTTTTTTTAATCTTAAAAATGTGGATCGTATACGCTCCAAGCGGCCTGAATGGAAAATCTTCAAAAATTGTTGTGGCACGGAACGTTTCAGTTTTCCCCTTGAACCACATTGCGTGGCCCCGCACTGCGTTTTGTGGTGTCTTTACACGGGGCAGCCATAAAATTAATTTTTAAAAATGCCAAAAAATATTCTGTCCACATATATAATGAAAATATGCATTTTTTTATCGACCGCTCCCGCAATCTTTTGCAGATAAAATCGTAAAATCCGTTGTTTGCCTCTGAACCATGTTTGCAGTTAACATTTACTGAGCGTGTAACCTGGGTAGAGATTTTATTACCCGATCTTTTAGATATATAACTAATATGTTTCGTCTGCGTAAGAACTAGATGTTTGAGGAAATAACTGCGAACATTCTAGAAAGAACTGGCACCTGGAAAAGCGTATCTAATATTACATTGTTTTCTGAGAAGAAAAATATATACGACACTTCGAGATACTATTGAAGCCGGTGCATTAGTGAAAAGGTTATTTTTAATAGAATTTGTAAGGTTTAGGGCAATAACCTTTGCGCCACTGAGTATGTTCCAGTTACTACGGCTTCATGTTATGCCAACGTTTGTTCTAGATACCGTCGCATGTAACCGTTACCTTTTAATCGACTTATTCGCTTTGTATGTACATGCATAAAGAGTTGCATCGAATGCTTGTAAAAATCATTTATTCTATGATATATAAACTTTTTATTATCTCAAAGAAAATTAAAAAAAAAAATTCAGTATTTGGTTATAAACATAAAATGTCTAAAGGGTTGAATATATAGCAAATTTGTTATCGTAAAGTAACAAGCTTATTGCGCCTATTTCAGCCTGTATACAGTCATCACTTTGAAATATGTTACAATATATTAATTATTTTTTCTACGGAGATGCGACATGCCGTTTAATTCTGGCATTACAAAGTCTGCAAACAAATATTAATTTTAAATTTAGTAATTCGAATTTTGAAAACCTTTTTTTTTATTATGTTACTATAACATTATTTATTATTCATGTACTTTTGATTTTTGGATCGGCTTTAACATACATTCATTGACCGCAAATGTCATACTCGTTCACCCTTTTAAAGCTATTACATCGATTCCCAATTATTCTGTATAATGAAAATCTAATATTTAACAGATCTGAGTACTGCATTATTATGAACGACTTACTGGTTTCATCACTTTGTGATATAAAAATTTATATCTTTATCAAATAGACGCAATTTTGGAATACATTTTAGCAATCTAAAATGCAATATACGGATGTGTATAAACACGGTGGGTAGGTGCCGTACGCCGTCTTGACACGGTAATGCGTCAGCTGTCGGTAACAGAGACGTATATGAATATATCTCGCCTGTCCCGCAGACGGGAGCGCCCGGGAGGCAAATGCTTGTATATATGTCGTGTCCTCACGTAAGAGAAGACATCTGTTATATGTTATATGAAAATGAAATACACAAAGTAAACAAAAGAATTGAATAAATCAAAATTATTTATCAATAAATTGTTTACAATAGAATGTAGACTATATAGACTTCGAGTGGAATCCAGTTTAATTTTCTCACCGTCGGTAGTAAGAAATAAAGATAGTCTAAAAAGATAGTTGAAATAAACGCATACTTAAAATTCCTTCAACGACTTTAACATTCTGTATTTTATTTAGAATACTTCCAATTAACTTACAATCTATTATTAAATATATTTTTTGAGGTTTGGGATGTTACAAAAATGTCATAAAGTAAAAGACACAAATAGAAACAAATGTTGACAATTTATATGATTAAATTTTGACCCTATTCGGATACTATATATGTGTGTGATATGTTTCAAACTAAATAACATTCTTCATCGTTTCAGCATATAGACGTCCGCTGTTAGAAAGCCTTCCCCGAAAGATATTTATCTGTATATTTCCCCAATATATCATAATCGCTACGTTTGGCAGGCGCGTTAGCGATCGCAGTTTGATATTATGATACGCAGAGAACGCTGCTGACCATCCTCCGGAAAATTGTTTCAACAGTGGCAATCCTATATAATTAATTATATAAGATTGTATCCCCGGAATCGAACTCGCGATCTGCGAATGTAAGTCTCATGCCTTAACGTTGTGTTAGCACTGCTCAATACCATTCTCATTGTGTTCATTATTATGAAGCGTTGGTTAATACATTTATATGAATTGAAGAACCAGTAAATGAGTTATTTTTCACGAAATAAATAATTACAGAACAAACGGCAGACAATTTAAATATTCTCACGGTCATAAACCGTTTGCATAAAATATTCAAGACCCGGCTGAAGTCCCACGACCCGTCGCAATACGAAACTTACCTCTCCGCTGTAACAAGGGACTCACTCTCTGCACGAGGTAGTCGATTATTATTTACATACACAGAATTTTAAAATTTTCATATGTAACTGCTATACCCGCGTTCAAATCTAATGTAACAAATTTAAGACAAATAATTTTATTTTACGTCCAATAAAATACTTCGTTACTACGATTCCAGTTGTGACCTGATATGAGAAGAATCCAGGTTTATTATACCACTGATGTAGTTAGAGCACATCATTTCAAAGCTTTATTACCCCCTTAAAAACCTTTGCACTTTAATAGAACACTTTTACTAAGTTTTGTTTAAACTTTTATGAAGTTATTGCATGATAATTCTGCGGCATTATACGAAAGTTTATTGTAATTGCGAACAAAGTCGTCTACAAAGTTACAAATTTATTGGAGCCTAGTAAATTTTATTACAAACATATCTTTATTTATAGAGGTAGGTCTATATATTATTTTTCGCAGTATTATTATTGGTTATTTTAATCTTAAATTTCAGGACGGGGATATTTCCACGTTTGGTGTGTCATGTCAACCTATTTAATGGAATCGGGCGTTACCTTGTGGAAGTCCATCCTAAGTAAGAAAAGGACGAATATTTAGCCACTTCCGCACTTGCAGTGGTAGTCGTGTAACAAAGTGCACCGCCAGCCAGCCCGCTAATAAATGCGTATGGGGCAAACAATGCGAATTACACAACGTTCACCGTCAAATCACTCAACACGTGTATCACTCCTCCACGGGGCATCTTCAGGAGTTATGTTAGCTCAAGTCAACCTTTTGTGACCATCATAAATATTCGCTATTACAACATTGGAAAATCATTATCGAGGCAATACGCTATATGAATATATTTTACGTCACAATTTTTTTTTAATATTCTTTAGGTTCTACGGTTTACATTTCACGCACAACTCTCTTCTGCAGTACATATATTGTATTAATATCGACATTTTCTCATAAAATTTTGAATAAGAAAACGCGGTGGACGTGCAAAATAGTGGTTGCTTTTGTCGTACAACAGTTTCACTTCGCTAAGTACTGAATAGTTTAGGAAATTAGCTGTTAACCGCAAATCTGAAGTTGTGCTCAAAGACCAATACAAGGATCTAACATAAATGTTTTAGTTGAAGATGTAAACGCCCTAATGTTGACAAAATTAAGCCATTGAGTCTTGTATTTTTTGATAAACACGCGAAGCCAGCGATCCTGCTTCTGTTGTTTCGTTTATTAATAATTTATCACGCATCGTCGCCGACGTAATGAGCGACGTTGTTATCAATTAACTAACCGGGTTTGCAACGATCCACCCTTTGCGCGGCCCCTTAATTAAATGCTGCGTACGTGATGCTAATGTAGGCGCGGCAGCTTACTGCTCGAGTCTTTAAGTATAGGAATTAGTTCGGAACTAAATCTGTTTGTAACGAGCGCAACACAATGTGTGTACGCATTGGTATTATACATAGCTATTGTTTGATATCTATTTTGGACGCTTTTACCCCTGAAATGTATTGTACAGGGAGAGCTGTAATAAATTTCATTTTTAAACATATCATAAGAAAAATCCGTTTTATGTTGTGACACACGCACACACACATACGTACGTGCATGTGTGTATGCGTGTGCGTTATGTGTGTTTGTCACTATTTAAAGTTATACCAGGTGAATTTCAGATCTTTGGGAGCATTCTTCTAAACAACACTGAAGGCTTTCAAAAATTGTCCGTCAAAATGGCCGTCATTTAGTTTTATTGACATCATTATAGTTTTTTATTTATTTATCTTCTTATTTTATTTATCTTCTTATTCAATTCTTTCCAACACCTGTCAAAATTTATGCATTCTAATTATTGTTTTCAATACAATTGAAGTAGCAAAATTAAAGAATAGTATATTAAGCTATTATTTTTATCTATTATTATATTGATCTTTATCTTATTATTATATTGATTATAAAAAAACGAATGTACACTTCACGAAGAACAATTTCAATGCGGCGCAAAATCTTCATAGAACGATAAAAACAACTGCATCAAATCATATATGTGGGTAAATGTAAACTAACATGTTACAAAGTATAAAACAACAGCATATGTTGTAAATGCCTGCGGCGACGCAAATCAACGTGTTACAGTGTATAAATAAAATTGCGACAAGTTATAGGTCCAAGAGTTTTATACATATACAGTTTTATACATTTTTATACATTTTTGATGAAGGACTATGTAGTTAACGAGAAAAAAAGCTTAAGTTAGTTAAAACCACATCTCTTATCTCATTTCTAACACCTATCTATTTGGAGTTAATCAAAATCAAAAATAGGTGCGTTAAAAGTACACAATTATTCGAAAAATATTATGTAAAATGAAAATATTAATAAAAACAACCGTTAATATTGAACACTTGCAGTGTCGTCGTCGTTTCGACCCTCAGACACTAACTGCAAGGCACTGGCCTCGTCCAAAGATGTCTATCGGGGATATAACATATCCGCGACGCTTGGCAGGCGAGTTGGCGATCACAGTGAGGTATTATGGTACACATAAAATAGTCGCTCATCTTCTGGAAATGTATTTGTGAGCAGTGGGGTATAAGATTATATCCTGGGAATTGAATCCGCGATCTACGATCGCAAATCTCAATCCTCTACCGCTAAGCTCCCACTGCTCAGTCGAGTACGAAATTAAATTTACGAAAACTTTTAATATAATTTTATTAAATTTTTTTTTTAAAAAAGTTTAAAAACTAGTTACTATATCTATGTTTGATTATAAGTTATTCATTTATTTTACTCCATTTGTTTCTTTACTATTTCTGAGGCAATGCTATTCAAATCAATTTGATGATTTTATTTATTATATTATTATATTTATGATATCATAACTTATTTATAATAAGTATATATGTTATATGCATATGTATGCATGTTCTGTACATGTTAACTACTCATTATTTATACTTCTGCTGTTTCCATACTACGGTTGTCTGTAAGAGATTGCCTTGTATGATAAGACTGCCCATTGTACTTTTTTGTTTATTATTATGAAACTATTTAAAGGTATCCTAGCGTGTACGACAAAGAATATTAAATAAAATAAATAAGTTATTTTATAAATTCTGTTACGGCAGGTAGTAATGAAAATAGATTTATTGAATTAAATATCTGCGGTAAAGTGTAAGTCAACGTGTTGTAGAGTATAAGAGAATTCGTCCACCAGGAGAGGGTGGAAGGGTGGAAAGGTGGCGGGGTGCTGGGGTGGCGGGTGAGTGTTAAACGGTGTATGCAGGTTTCGATCTTTCGGTTCCCGAGCCGCTGCAGCCGAGTTAAGTCGCTCTTGAGACACTTCCTTTCATGCACCATCACGTCGCGCCTCCAAACTTTTAACAGTGTGTCGCGTAAAACTGTCTACTTAAGTCTGCGCTTAAATCTATTGCTATTTTTAGTATTCAGTTTTAAGAATGTGTGGGTAAGAATACCTTCAATCACTTTCATTAATTCTTACACGTTTAAATTGATTCAACTCAAATACTTGAATCAATAAATCAGAGTATACGTAATATTCTAATTATAAAAGTGCAGAACATATTTAGTTATCTCTAACGTAGGGATCTTTAATTATTTCATAGTTCCGTGAAGCGTTCTTTGTGTCACTTAATTTGAATCCTAAGTAATGTTAAATAAAAAAAGGATAAATAAATAAATGACAATAATTTTGCAAATAAGTTAAAATACGTCTGTTAAGTAATTTTGTAAAGCGAAAATAATAATAATTATAAAATCTTACTTCGTCCTGAATATATCTGTACATATAACTTACCATTATACTTAGTAATTTAAAATAAATTATGTCAAAATAAAAATAAATACATCAATATTTATTATTACACAAATCTTTTGTTGTTTCGGAGAGTAAATACGTTACTAAATCAATCACGCAGGGTGTAATAATTGGTGAAGGACATATATTTCGGGTTCGGCTATTTTTTGATGATTTTCTTTACTATTTATGAGTGTCGATATTATGAAAATCACAGAAAACACGTCATCACGTTACGTTTTATCATTTACAGTGATCCAAAGTATGTCAACATCGTCATCAACATTATTTCAGTTTTACGACGTCCACTACTGGGCATAGATTTCCAATAGAGCTGGTTTGAAGCAGCCAGTCCCAACGTGTTCCGATGACATTAACAAGATCTTCTGTTCGTCTTGTTGGCTCATGCCCTACACGGCGCTTGGCGGCCCGTCGTCTCCACTTCAGAACCTTAAGGTTCCTGCCACTTCAACCTTCTAATCCGCTATGTAATAATATTAATAAATTGTACATTAATGTAAAAATTAAAAAGTCAAACTATTATCACAATTAAAAAGGTGTGTTTTTTATGTGCGAGAAATAAAAAACAAATAGAGAAATTCAGCGGAGAGATGACAGGCAAATCTAGGTGGGCAATTAGGTCAAATTAAGCCAAGTTTCGTAATTTGGAAACTTACATATATCCATCACAGCGCAGGTGGGGGGGACCCTCGGTGTTGTTAAAAGCGTTCCCGTGTCGCACACTCGTTATAACATTTAACGAGCCCTCTCAGTGAAAGTTGCGGCCGAAAGAACGCTTTGTATCCATACGCTGAGTTTTTAGTTACACGCTCACCTTTATTGTTTGCTATACGAGTATAAAGCTTTTTAGATGCTACGGGCTCCGAATTTGTTTGGTTTCATACGACCGCTTTGAAGAGGGTAAATTAATTTATAATTACTCCAATATTTGCTTAAGTGGTGTTTATATAATTTTTATTGTCGGTTGAATTACATTTTTCATTGCGTGTATTTGCGAAGTATTGATAATTAAAGTCGTTCATAGATGAATCTACTAAATAAAGTTTATTCCAATGTAGTCGAAAGGACTTGACGTCCTGTTAAGTAATCTGTGTTACTGGTGATGATTTACGGCACTGAAACTTGGAGTCTCACTTTCGACGTGATCAGAATGTGAAATGGGCAGTGAATTGGTGTTAAGTTAAAGGCATGAAGGCGTTAAAAGCTTTTAAGGAGATGATAGCCAGTACATTTGTAAGCGAACAGCTTTAAAGCTTTTTCACCTATTTCAGCTCACACCGTATAAAGGTTTCCACTCTGGAATATGTAACATTCCTTTATTTTTTCTATTGGAATGCCGGGGGTATAAAGTCTGCAGTGTCAGATAGTAAACAATAATTAATTCTAATAAGTTGTAATCCGAATTTTGAAACGCTCTTTCATAATTATCATTAAGGTATTTAATATTATTAAATTGGATGCAGCACACAATAATTGATAGCAAATGAGCTGTATATTCACGCCTTTAAACCTTTTCTATTTATAATCAATCATCCTGTACAGCGCAGTATTCCATAAGCAAACTAGATGATATACATAAATAAACGAATGTAATTTGAATAGATATTTACATGAATTTTGACATCGAATATGCTTGGCTCGGAAAATGCGACACCTTTAATATCCCTGTGAATTACGGAGAAAACGTGTGCGTTCCAATACTAATAAGCCTATAAAACTAAAAGAACAGCTGGGATAATCCTTAGCGCTCAGAAAAAAATTAATTCGAAATTGTGAATGTGAGACTTTGATAATAATTGCAAAGTAATTTATACATATATTGCTTTTAGTTCCAATTTAAACTTAATTTTTGCATAAAATGTACTTAAATTACTTACAAAAATCTTCAAGTCTTGCCTTGTACCTATCCTGCATATGAGAATATCATCCACGCAACTATAATAGTAAAGGATGTCACTGTTACCCACAATATACTTATTCTCATAGTTGTCCGTGAAGATCTCCGCTATCATAGTGATCACTATTATCAGATCTATTAGAGAAAAGAGGACTATATCCGGAGGAGGTGAATGAAATAGTAGAATTAACCAAAATTTACATGGAACAAAATTATTTTAGGTTTAAAGGGAGCTATTATAGACAGAGGGAGGGATTGGCTATGGGATCTCCGTTATCTCCTTTGATGGCGGAGAACTTCGTGGACAACTATGAGAATAGTTATGTTGTGGGTAACAGTGACATCCTTTACTATTATAGGAACGTGGATGATATTCTTATATGCTGGACAGGTACAAGGCAAGACCTGGACATTTTTGTAAGTAATTTAAATAAATTGCTTTTTTAGGCTTTACCGTCGTCACCAGTGTATAGTTAACTGTCCACTTAGAAAATCGACAAATAGCTGTTTTAAGGACACCGGAAATTAGATGCACGCATAGCAGAGACCTATGTCCAGCAGTGGGCTTTCTACTGCTAAAGTCATGAGTACAACGTGCGCCTTTTGAGATTCGAATTCGTAACCTAACGTAAGCCATTATTAAACCTCCAATGTTAACGATTTTAATATGTTTCAACAACGTAAAGAGTTGTTAGCAAGAAATGTTTTGTGCGATACTTGTTTTCGGGTAATTCCCGCGCAATATCGCCATTGTAACACAAATTACTTAGGTCGACAAAGACGTTCAGACCGGTCGTATAAATATTACCTGGAGAAGGAATTTCGCCTCTAATTACTGTTGTCGGCCCAATTGCCGTTCAAGTTGTTCGTTCGACGCGCTTAATGAAAATATAACGCGGCGAACGTTCAGTAATGACAATTTTGAGATGAAAAATATAAAATTTTCTTGAAGTATTTGAAGTTAAAAAATAAATCAACGAATATGGAGCTGGTATATCTATTAGGCGATTTTTATTAAATTTTTGTTGTATCAATAAAAACATTTTCGAAGAAATTTTTTTAGGAATTGTTGGAAAAAAAATACTTAGTCTTTTTCAATAACTCCAGTGTAATAAACCTGTCCTTATCTGTCAAACATTTTACATAAATAGAGAGAGAAAAATAAACGTAAGTGCCAGGATTCTATTTGCATTATTACTAAGCTTACAAGATTTATAAAAGGGAAAACTTATTTTTATAATCATAATTTATTATAGTCTACGTGATCTCTGAAAAACATTAATTTTTTCATATTTGACTCGTCTTCGTTTCATACCACTGCAAGGGCATAAGCTGCCTCCGAAGCTATATACCGTAATCGCCACGCTTGGCAGGCAAGTTGGCGATCGCATTGTATTAGTGTGGTGGTATTATGGTACGCAGAGAACGCTGCTTATCCTCTGAAACTTGAGAGCAACGGCAATCCTTTAGAATGTGTGAATTTCATAACATTATATCCCAGTAATAGAACCCGCACTTACGATCGCAAATCTCTGTCCTCTAGCTCTGAACTTTTATTGCTTATTTGTATTTTTGATAGAAGACTATCAAAAAACCTACATGTAGTTAATATTATTTTCGTAATTTATAAAATTTAGTTATAAATCATATTTAACTTTTATCCCGAGTAACATATCAAATCAAAGAAAACTAAACTAATCATAAAACTTGTATAATTCAATTGCAATTCTATAGTTGGCAGTTTCAGTCAAGTTTTAGTGCGACCACTTATTACGATTGAATATTGCAGTTCAGTTTCAACGGGCAAATTAATGTACAACATTAATGGCATTGCACTGGTTAACTATATAAAATTATGTTAACTGAATAAGATTATAAGTAAATAAGTAAAAAGTGTATCATTTTAAATTTCAAAATGTATGTATGCACGCTATCATCACATTATAATAGTTGCTTCGGTTATTTTAAGTCGTATAAAATATATTTATTTTATCGTATTCATATATGTAATTCGTAGAAGGAAAAGATAAAACAGCGAGAATGTAATCACATAATTTTTACACGATCCTTTTGAATCAAAGCGAACCTTGAGTAAACAAGGTGAGATTATAAGAAATTTTGAGTAAAAATAAGCTAGCGAAGAAGCAGAAAACATCATAGGATGGAAGGTATTGACGAAAGTCAGTATCACGTGGATAAATACAAGCCAATAAAGATGAATGATTTCTAGAAGACCGTAATCATTCGTAGAAGCAGTTTCTTTGTTTCATTTATTTTAATAATATGACCAAGTGCTATTATTACTTTTAATATTACAACAGCAAACTTTTCCAGTCGTCTCACATAATTAAAACTAATATTGTTCTCGTGAATAGTCCCACAGAATGATATAGTTAATTACGGCCATTACGAAATGTGTATGACCGTACAAAAATATAGTATATGTGAGATGGAAGTAATAAACTAAGAATGGTTATATTAATTTTTAGTAAGAAATTCTCAGTTCCTCGGCAGGCCATGGAGCGGATTAGGCTCGGGATTTCTTTACAAAATCGAATCAAGTGCGAGGAGATTCGTCGAATGAAAGTAATCCCTATGAAGTAGCGGGTCAGCAAGCTGAAGTAATAGTCGGGAGATCACAAACCGCGCAGAACAGATGGCTGTTGGGCCTTGAGGTTTTGGAGAGGAGATTACGAACTAGCAAGGCTGTAGTTGTTTCTCCCTCAAAGTGGACAGACGATGTTGTTAAGGTCGCCCGCCGGAAGACGTAATATTGAAAATCATGGGCCGGTCTATGTCCAGCGGTGGTCATTCATTCCTTTACTGAACTGACAGTATATCTGTTTGAAATATAAGAATACAGTTTTGAATATCTGAACACAATAAAGTGTTTAACAGTTAATTTATATCAGTACTAGAAAATGACAGACACCTTTGTAATTACAACCTTGGAGACAAAGGAAAAGTTTGAAATTAACTAAACTCAGCAATTTAGGCGTGGAGAGGTCGCACTCGCTTCGCGGGGTATCGGGTAGCGAGCAGAAGGCGGTATTAAAGTTTCAACTAATTAGGATTTCTAGACCGTGTGCTCTTAATATAGTTGTTCGATGTAGTTTGGAGGTCTTGGATTATGTTGACAGACTGTCGTCTCTTCCAGATGCAATAAGATTTTAAAACTAACTACCTATTAATTTGGTTCATGTGGTCATTTGTAGGGAAGCGAAATGCAAGAATTAAATATAGCCCTGCAGTTTTAAATAGATTTTAATCACATTTGCGAATACAAGTGTTATTTAAAATAAAATGGTAATTTATCTCTTTTGACTTGGAAACAACACTCACAGTCATAATTTTACCCGTATTTCGTCTAGTGCTGTGTGTTGATCTTCTACAAAGACTTCCAATAGGACTGGCTGGCAGTTTGCGTTAAGCGTTTTTTAAAAACCTTAATAAGGTCGCCTGTCTGATGAGTCCTTGCAGGTTCGTGGTGTCAACACCAGAAATTTACGAACCCAAAACAACACTTAAAAGTTATAAACTGCACAATACACTACTACAATATACAAGTTGTTATTAGTTTTATTATAAATTCCACAGTTGAATAAAATCACGTGCAATATTAATCGGCAACCGAGTTTCGTAATGTGAATATTTAAGCGCAGTCCGTCACGCGCTCGTAACACTTCGAAACTTTGAAAAGTAATTTGATATTTTTTATATACGTTACCTAACCCAAAGTACAAATGTAATGTAACACTTGGAAACTAACCTTGTATATGTAGGTACTTCTGGAAAATATACGGTAACTCCTCTAGAAATTCACCAAGATGGCGTCCAATGACTAGCGGTATTTAAGGGAATCCTGCGGGCTTTACTCTCCTAGCGCGCTTCGGAGAATGTTGCAAATGTAGAGATTACATGTGAAAGGATTATTACTAGTTAAAATGCAATTTTTAATCAAAGTATAATATTAACGGTCGTGTACAGTTGTTTATCGTCCAACTCACGCATTCTTTGTGCGAAATTATGTTGATAGTTTTGCAATGTTTATTTATTTACATATTATAAATGTACTAAGTATTTTGTACAAATACTTTGTGAATTTAACACTAAACACATTGTCTGCGAATTTACACGACAACTCAACAAATCTTTTTGGGTCTCTAGGGCGTTGCTATTTATACCTAACAAGGCTCACAATACATTCGTATATCCAACCTAATCATTTTTAATAACCAGGTGATCACACCACCAGATGACCGGTCGGGTGCCGCATGCATCCAGCGTTTTCCGACAACTTTAACAAGGTGGAAACATTACCCCAGCAATGGACATCCTGCGACTAAAAATGCGACGATAAATTATTTTGTTATAAGCCAAGCTATTTTACAACGCTGTAATATCGGTGTATTTGATACAAAATTATACAACTACTAGTATAGTGATTCCATCAAACAACATTCGAACTTTCTTTGTAAGCATAACTACTCTAATTTATCTTAATATACAATAGACGCCCTGTAGATAATTATTTTTAAAATATTAATGTTTTTCCTGTAGATATAAAATATTAGGGGGACCGGAAAATAATGTAGTATCTATCGACATATTATACAGAAAAACCGATTGGATTTTACCGCTCCGGCATTGAAAATTTGTATTCTAGCTGGCAAAAGCTGTTAAATTGCTGATAAGGAATATATTGTTGATTAGAAATAAAAAGCCGTGTGATTTCAACTTAAGAAAGCGACTTTACTTTCCGGTGCCCCTAATACATACCAATTCGTGTTACACTTTGCGGTCGTTAAGTAAATAAACTTAATTTCGTTCTCTCAAGATAATTTAATGAATTAAATAGACGTAAGAATTAGTCGTAAGTATAAAATAAATGTACAATTCTAATACAAATTACGTAAAAATGACTAGTCAATAAAAATACACAGTTATTGCAATATTCTAAGAGATTTAAATAAAACATTGTTCTGATTAGGAGTCGATTTATGATCGCTCGTCAACTCAAAATCAGTAATTTCTGTCGACTCCCGGGAAACCGAATTCGACCACAAGAGGTTAACATCTGCCACTTAGGGAATCCCCATAGAACGTTAATATTTAGATCAACTTCAGTTTACAAATATAATAATGTCGATAAACTATTGTCAGTGCAAAAAGTTTGTATTGATAATTGCTATGCATGATAAAGAACTGTTAACTCATTAAAACTAAGAGAGACATTAGTAAAAAAAAAAAAACAAAACTAGCTTTTTATGAAAGCCGTCTCAAATGGTAATTCGTTATTTTCATGACGTATGCTATAATTGACATTATATCGTGAAACATTTCCTAAAATAAAGGGCTTATTCGATGTGTATAAGAAATGGGGAACATAGGTCCAAGACAAATCTATTAGCGTCGTACTTTTTAATGAACATACTTAAAAATCGTCCCTCAAGTAATTTTCTTATCTCCTTTTTTTTCTACTACTTTTAGGCTTTTTCGTAGATCAGTGGCATCTCAACGCTAGAAGACTGATAGTTGCAACCGTAGGTCGCGGGTTCGATTCCTGAGACAATCTTATATAAATCACGCTTTATGCATTAATTATATATAATTATCACTGCTCACAGTTTCCAGACGTTGGATAGAAGCTACTATGTACTATAATACCACACTGCGATCGACAACCCGTCTGCCTAGCGCGGCGATTATGGTATATCTCCTCATAGATATCTCAGAGGGTGGTCTATGTGATTCAGTGGGCGTCTATGGGTTATTAAAACGGCGACGAGAGTCGGTTTTCGGTCCACTTCGTATTGAATTACAATATTTTTTTGTACAGAAACTACATGAAAATTTCAAGGAAAACGGAACATAATCGTTGAAGTTACAACAGAGACATATACAAATGTCCAGTGACTCAAAAGTTACTAAAAGTTCAGGTGACGAAAGCGATTTAAAACCTACAAGAACTAAGAAGAACAAAATACTACAAGAATGTATTATCAGATTTCAAAGGTTAATACGTTTAAGAAATTCCTAGCTATTTCGTAAGGTTTTGAGTTTATTAATTTTTTATGCGTTTCATATTTACCGCTTAAAAAAAACTTTTTAATTGTGTTGCGAAAATTATTTTTTATAGCAACTCGTGAAGTTTTTATGCGTTATCTTTTATAAACCGTATTAAAACAGGTTAGAGTGTGTAATTTATTTGTAAACAAAAGAAAACTAATATTTTTCTCGACCACTGGTTTTAAATTTTTCTTCCAAATACATTTTCCACAAGACGGTAAGCCGCTGCTTTTGTTTGTACAGTACACACTGACAGCGGTGCGGTAACTTTAAATTAGAGTCGACGCAAGACTAATTAGTGTAAAGCTAATTCGTTGCTAAGCACAAAGCTCCGGTTGTTTAAACTTGCCTTTGTCACTCTTTTGTATCCTCAACATATTATTTCGTTAAGATGGCGATTCTTCTGTTACGCCATTCACTAAAGAATACAGACAAAAATGCTTTATTTGTACACTGGGACACTTTTTAAATATCTATTACACTGATAAAAAGATCGTAAAGAGTTAGATAGCGTAAGTAAAGTGTTTTTACTCTTAAAACATATTAATTTAGTAAATATTACTATCTAATTAAGCATAGTTGTTATATTTTTAAAAATGTCTTCTATTTCGCATAGCCATTCCATACGCTGAATAAAGCGTTTGGAAACCACGACTATTATTTTAGAAATTTTCTTTTTATTATTTCATTTAGGCTATACCTGATAAAATGTATATGTACATGTATTATTTAACTTTATTAAAATATTTGTTGACGTGAAGTTTCTTCCTGTTTGTTCTCCACAAATATAATACCTTGCAAAACACAGTAAACAATCAAATAGTATTAAAAAATAATACGTAACTGTTAATAAAAGCTGTGTTAAAACTTCCAATGTTAAATAAATATTTTTTATCTTTATCTTATCTTTTAAAGGTTTTGTTACATAATACGATTGGAACAAAGTAATAAAACAACTTATCACTTTTTTTATATCTGTGTCTTAATTAAAAAATATATTACTAAGCCGTAGTTATGACGTAGGTGACGTGAGATCACTATGCAAATGTCATTTGGCCAGCGTTATCCGGTCTTAAAAAAATCCCTTGCTGGGGCAAGCAAAGCTGTATCAAGATATATGTATGTATAATCCGATAGCGCTGTGCCGCGTCGAAATCATTTTCGTCCATTGCTCCCACCGCAGGCGTCGCTTGTCAAATGTTGCCACGGATACATTCCATTGTCTCCGCTCTTTGTTATCAGACTCCAATAGTATTTATTGGATCACGTTCAGCGCACCGCGTTCCGTCGATGGATTATCTCTTTTTATATATCGTGAACGTAATCGTAACTCCTTTTGTCTTAACTCTATAAAAATAATATCAAATAAAATGTAACATGGATATTATAATAGTGTATCAGGCTAAGCTTTCCTTAATAAAAGCATGAAGATAATGTATTACTTTCCAACATAAAAAATTTATGACACTTTTCTCAAGTGTTAAATAATTTTTATTAAAAATCGCTAAGTTAAAGTACGGTAAATATATACCCAATATATTCAATATTTATACAGATACATGTCGCAAAATTATGTATTACGTATCTATAGAGCCAACCAAATCCGCTTTATAAAAAAAAACAGTACTCCTTTATACAGGAGGATTGGTAATGGGTTTAAAAGCTATAAAGGGGTGAATGAGCAGCTCATTAATCAGCAAAAAGCTCTAAAGCTTTTGGACTGATTTTCAGTCATCCTGTATAAAAGGAATACGTTACATTAAAAGTATTTTTTCTATTGAAATGCGACAGGCAAACAATTCTGGCACTGGCACACGGAAAAGTGGTAATTAATATTTAATTTCAAAATTGATTACTGTAATCCAAATTGTGGAAACGCTTTTTTTTACTATATTATAATTACGTTACTTATTATTCTTTGGATAGAATGTATCATACAATAGTTGACAGAGATATTCTGTATAGTCTCTTCTCAAATTTGATTTTGCTGTTAGTCAATTTGAATATCAGTCATCTAGTGAGCGTAATTTAACAAACAATGAATGACATATCTATTATCTAACATACCGCTATTGGAAATTGGCTATGTTCATTGCTTGAATATAAGCTATGACGAAGTAGGATCCATTCTACAAACCACAATATAGCACACATATACATACTCGCACACTTTGTATGTATATATTAGTGGAAAAGCGACAATTCTTATTACAAACAACACATTTTGTTTAAAAGTAGACAATTTCTATAAGCTGATTATACCGAAACGTGATTTCGTAATAAATATTTTTAACTTTTTATATACGAGTGGATACGGGGTCGTAGTTGATTTACGGTGACCATCATCAAGCCGTAATGGACGAGATTACTAATGAGATACATCTTCCGTCATCATCATCTAAAAAAACACGTTATATGGAGCGCTAATGAGGTGATCAGTCGGTTTTTGTACATTGACACCAGATGAACGTCTTGCTCGTGTCCGTTACTTGGAGGATTATAAAAAATTCGATGTTTAAAACTAAAAGGAATTTAAAAAAAGAATACACTAGTGGTATTCGTTTTTTAAACTCTAGCTTAGTGCATTTCAGAATATTTCAATTTAAAGTCGTGACTCCTAAGCGTCCTGAGCTAAACGCGATTTAACAAGACTTTATTAGCAGACAGATTTTATTTTGCCCGAGAATATCTCGACAGTAACAAGTTCATGTTAACTTTGTTTTCTTCTTACAAATATCTGTATAATTTTAATCATTATAAATTTAATATTAAGCAACATCTAGCTGTTCAATTCAAATTCAAAATAAAATTCATTACATCTTTCTTTGATGTCATGTTGCGTCTACCACCTGTCCGGATAAAACGTTTCAGGCCTGAGAAGAACAGGCGAAAGATTTTTTTTGACGATTTTTAACTTAATTTAATAAACATTAAAATAGCCTGGATACGAACACATCAATCCAGAGGAGTATTATCTTTAAGAAGTCATTAATTGTGTATATTATAATCATTCGTCATTAATAGTATATAAACGTTCTTTAATATTTTTTGAATATATAGACAATGGTGTCATAACGCATGTATAAGTAAACATGCATCTGTGAATACATATGTTTACCTCACGCGATGGACGACGGAGTCATAAACCACTAAATCAAGCCGTTCGATAGTTTTGAACAAAATTTTTCAAACATTTATTTGACGTGATAAATTTTGTTTGAATATAATATTTTTGAATGGTTTTTAATGTATTTTTGTGTCCGAAATTAAGTTTGTTGTTATCAGAAATATGCTAAGACAAATATAGATACTTTTAACACCAAGAGGACATTTACATTAATATTTAGTATAGTATTACAAATTTGACAATCTCCTTATAATGGAGGTGCTGGTAATGGAGCTTAATCTTTCTATATTTTATTAATTTTTGTCTATTTCGTTTAAGTGTTAATACTATTCATATATGTTATGTTTAACAGTGATTAAAAGTTTATGCCAAATAAAAACTAATTCTAATTTGAGTGTTTTTATTTCTATATGACATAACACTACTCTCTACACTGATTGTAAGGAGGAATGCAAGCATTATATCACATTTACATCAAAATTAAACAGATAATAAAAAGCTCTAATTTGAATATACGTTCAATACGTTTATATTCAACGAACAACAAAATATATTATTTTGAGGCACCTTATATGACATGGTTAATCGCATAAAATTTTGTTAATTAAAATTTCCTAGGTGCGACCGTCAGCTGTCCGGAGCGAGCCATTTAATTTTGACAGCTCACGCAAGATGGCCGCTAACGTAAGTGTGAAAATATGTTACATCCCTAATTGGAAAAAACAGGTCAACGTTCAGGTAATAAAAATTAGAAAACTTTTTTTATGTAACGTTAATATTTCGTTATATAACAAATTTATTATATTAACATTTGATATTAAAACTTGAAATAAATAATGATTTATTTTAAGTTTCGAAGCACGTCCTTTATAAAATTAAAATTAATATTCCCCGTTGAAAAACGTACTTTTGTAGAACTATGCACTGAAGAGATGAAAACAATTCAAATAAATATGTGTTGATACATACTGCCCATATTTAAAGATATTTAAAAAACATAACAGCAACTGTTCAAAAATAGAATTACTTAATCGAATGTTAATTTAAATTTTTGATATGTTTCAATTAGATTTTGGCAGTTATTACAATATTACTTTACTTTTTTCTTATTAATGATTATTTTGTTTTTATTTATTGTCACCGTCTTTGATATATAATTATTTAGTTAATACTTCTTAATAAATTACGCTTATTAGCATTTAAAGTTTCGCGACGATATTAAATTTTCCGCTTCAAAGAAACCATTAGCAGATTTTTTAAAGGCGCAATACTTTTCTATAATACCGTGTCGCTCGTGCAGCAATAAGTTAGAAGCTGCCACAAAAGTTTAACTCGGACCCAACTTACGCTATATTTTATGTTTGAAGACAACTTCTTTACAGTTAACTTAATTGGTTCGAGCCGTTTTTCAAAATTGTTTTATTTCTCTTTTAATAGTACTTGATAACTAAATTTAATGGCCGCATGATGCATGATACCTAGTGAATGAATGGTATCCAAGAGACGGACATAGAATGGAAGAAATTAGAGGATATCAAACGGACAGCTAGCCATTTGTAGAGGACGAAGGACAGACCACAGTGGAAATCAATGAGGTATAATAATGGACGAGGAAATACATTTTAGATTAGAAGAAATATATTGTATCCGTTGTTGAGTTCGCAGTTGAGTTGAAGGGTTCACGAACTTAACAAAATGAAACCAACTCGATTTCGCCAGTTGAACGAAAACATTCTCATGAAGGTAGAATACACGTGTGTGAGTGTTGAGTAATGAGAGTATGTGAGATTAAAGCCAGGTCTACTGGGCGATCGAAGGTCGGAAACGAGCCCTGTGCCTGAAGGAAAGGGCGAGGGATCGGCTGTCTTCAGGAGAAGCAGTTTGTGAATTGTCTGCTGCTTGAATTTGGTGCATCGTACTCATGTTTGAGTGTGTGTTAGTACAGAAGCAAACGCGAGTATTGAAAAGTAAACAGTATAAAGAATGTATTTTATGTAAATTATAAATATATCTTTGCTAGCGCTCTTTTTTAAGATTCTTGGTAAAAAAAAACCTTTTCATGATCAAACACAACACTATAGCTATTTTTGAAACGATGATTTCATCTTCATTTCATCTATAGGATGTTCACAGCTGGACATACGCCTGCATACAGAGTCTTCCGACGATCTTAATAAGGACAATGAACTGCAACCCCCGATCATACTCGATAGTAGCGTTGCTACAGTTTCTTTCGCCACTTCTACCAGCGCTTACGGTTTCCGAAGTTGTAGTAGAGATATTATCCAACCAAGCCGAAGTTCGCCACTCTAGGGCTCCTTGTGTCGGAACGCTAAGCAGGTATCATCGACGAGTGACAACCCAAGCGGAGATGTACTCGGGGGCCCTTGAATCTAGTCACTCCATGGAGATACATTCAAGCGATCTAAGGATTCGACGACCTTCCAATCCGGTAAAATAGAAGTACGAACCGAGGTTTCCTCGGGAGCTCTAGCTTTGCTACCTTGAAAGAGGACTTAGGCTAGGCGCCCTATGCGCCTCGCCACCTCAAACGAAATGTCATACAGGCAGCAGTAATAGCACAAAATTCTTAACAAGGTCGTATGTTCAACTTATGGCAATTCTAACTTGGATTTAATATTGTGTAATTATAGATGACGCTAATGTAAATAACGGAACAGTTCGATTTATTACGCGATAAAATAATGTTACAATAAACACCTTTTTGGGGGTAAATACCTTTTACTGAGAAAGGGGTGTGAGGTAACCGAAGCCGGCCGCACCTGATGCCCCGCCCGTGCCTCGCGCGCTGAAACTACTTGCAGCTACTGTAGTCACGCAAACTTCTACGTAATAATATGCTCTATGCTATTCAGTTATATCGCTTGAAGTATCAATAAACTATGTAGTATGAAACTGTTCAAGTAAATATTAAAAACGAACTAGACTATTAACCACAATGGCATATACAGGTTGATTAGTAACAGGTGTAAAGGGATAAATAGCTCTTTTGTCAGCAAAAAGCTTTAAATCTTTTCCAAACACCCTGTATAAGGTGATTATTCGAAAATATATTATATTAATTATTTATTTCTGGTGAAATGCGGCAGGCAAATACTCGTGATACTAAGTCTACAGACACGTAGTAGACAATAATTAATATTAATATGTAATCTGAATTTTTTAAACACTTAGTAAGGAACATGGCTATTGTTTTATTTATTATTTCTGAATCCATTGATTTTTGGATAAGGTGTGCCATATATTAATTGACATTAAATGAACTATACGTTCACACCCTTAAAATCTTTTGCACTTATGAAAATTCATCATGTTTATTATTGTTTTACGAACAATAAATCATACGTGGTGAGATAGTATTTACAACCACGCAAAATCATAGATTATAAATTATCGTATAAGTTACTTACACGTATATTAAAAAGGAAAATAGAGCAGTGTCATGTTTTCGTTTTATTTTCCCATAACTTAAGTCAGCGCTTGAATTTAACGAGAAATTTCGTTATTCACAGCCGACGAGGGCTGAAAAAAAATGTAAATTACGAAAGAATTTATGAACGAAGTATTTACTTGGAGTTTTTTTTTTCCGCCATTGTTATCAAAACTGAGCGCGCCTTAATGCGCGGCCATCTTGTGTACACATAAAAAAATTATCCAATATCGCAAATGGAGGTACACCTATACAGGTGCGCCGGTTCCTAGCTGTATTGGGTGTATTTTATGTGCCAAACAAGCAACACGGACTCAGAAACGGGTCACCTCGCCTTGGACAGCTTAAGCAACTGCCGGAAAGTTTTCTAATGTCTTTTAATATATTTGATAGGACATTTCTGCCACATTAAAAGTTCTTTAATGGTAATATATGTTTTGGTTTATCAATTAATAGGTTTTTTTTTCACTATTTATGTGAATTTATTCAATACAGTTATTGGTAACTGTAATTTTTATTACTTTTCTTTATTTTTAATAGCAATTAAAGACGCTAGCCCGCCCGTACTTTCTGAAAGGCTTACTTTAATGTGGAAAAGGCTTTCTATATTAATTCGTCAATAAGTCGGAAATCGTAGTCTAAATATAGTGCTTAGAAATGGTACGTAAATTGAAATGTAGAAAGCTGTATTTTAAGGCGTCGACTATCTCTAATCTGGGATTCTACATACCAGTACTATACTTTATCTCATTTCAGCGGTGAACCTACCCCCCCCCCCCCGATTCTAAAAGGACCTGTTGCAAACGGTAAGTATCCTGTCAGCTTCGTCCGAGACCGACAGGACTTTTGGTATGAAAACTTTTGGAATGGTTTATAACATGCTACCAGGTACTACGCTGTTTTTCTTATTAAAGATATATAAACATTACTGGAGTTGCTTCTAGATCCAATGCTCACCTAAGTGAGTAATATTAGATTTAAAAATTCTTACAATAATCTGATAAAAGTTACCGACAGAGCCGAGGTACGACATCGGCAAACGGCTTTGACAACCATAAAGAAAAAAGTTCAAATGATTTTATGTTCACTAACTAACGACAGTTCAATGATTGACAACAAACGATTCGACATAAAAGTTAAGTCAAATCCAATTCTCTATCATTTGAAACACATCGCACAAGAAAGGACAGTTGAAAGTAATATAAAGGCTGAATAAATTTCCCCTTTGGCCGTAAAACAAGCGATTTTCAAACTTATTTCAAAGGTCATAGAAACAATATATATGCAAAGATATTGAGTTTTGTACATCAGTCAGCCGACACGAGAATATTCGCGTACGTGAGTTTCCACAAAGTACCGCCTAAAGACATTTTCAGTGCCCAAAGGAATATGCTGAGTAGTTCAGAAGAAGCGGGCCCTTTGTTTGCAAATTAAAAAAATATGGCGAAATATTTAAATATCATCAAATACTTTTATTTTTTATTATTATTAATGTATGCTAAAAACAATAGTATAGTATATTTATAAACGAAGGCAATAGTTAAGGTCTATTTAAATAGGATAGTCCGAGTAGAGCAGACACTGCCTTCAAAAATTATCACCTGAAACAGCTGCTCGAATAAAACATGAGGGCGTCCTCATAAGGAAATTGGTTTGGGCGTTCGGTTATAAATAAGGAATTGATTCTCAAGAATTAAAGGCACTTCTACAAATAAATTTTCTTTCTTACATTTACATCATGTATATCAATTCTTCACATGAAGTAAGTTATTTGTAAGATGTTATTTTTGTTAGATTCCAGGTAATACGCCAATGGTTTGGTCTTTTACTAAATACTGTAAACTTTGTCAAAGGCAGAGTACGAAAATGATATCGTAACTTCTAAATTATTATTGTTTGTTTCACTGTTCTCTTTCTGTTTATTATCTTTAACAATGTCATATAACTCAACTAGTCCAGTTATGGTTCTAATGCACAGACTTAAAACACTAGGCTACACTGTTCTATCTTATATAGAGTACAGAATGCCTGTCCCCATTTTTCCCCGAGGGGCTCAAGTTCCGCACCGAGTCACTTTACCGCCGCACCGCCGCATTAGGAGTCTATAGCAGACAAATGACAGCGTAATGTGTTTACACTTCCAATGAAGTTTGTACGCGAAAGAAATCAATCACCGACCGTTAATCCGCCTCCCGTCAAATATGTTAGAGAGTTCTGAGAGCTGTTTAGAAGTAAGTAAGAAACTTATTGCTAATAAAATAGTTGCGTACTTATTTCATAAAAGCCATAATGCCTCCGTGAAGAAGAGAATATTTGTTCATTTGATTTTATACGTCGGAAACAATGATCTTTTAGAAACGCAATTAGTTTTAACTGTACTATGTCATCAACATAATTTCATCCGCATGCCGTCCATTTCAGGACAGAAGCCTTCCTCATAGATTACCAATAAAACCGGTTAAAAACCACCTTCATCTAGCTTCTGGCGACCATCCCTTCTGCGCGCCAATTGGCGTGAACTTCAATATGAAAAACATGAACTTTAAGATCACAATATCTTATCTACATACCACTATTTATAACACGTTCATAAGTAAAATATACTATTTTATATGATCTTCATTTATATGCAAGATATAAATTAAGTTCATTATAAGCAATTAATTAAGACTGACACACTGATTACTAAACACGAAAGTGAATTTGATCTAGAACTCACGAGTTCAATTTAGCAAATGAGATACAGTCGAAAGTATAATTTTGTCAGCTGTAATACTAAGTTACTTTAAGCGTGGGACCATGCGTAATAAGTACGTACTGATTAATAGATCAGTCTTGCTCGACGACGCCGGTCGGGGACTATTTATAAACCAGTTAGAAAGTTAACACTTTCGCCAACAATTACCGGTATTAAGTGTGTACTTGCCGTTTTGTTTATAGTCTTTCGACGTGAGGTACTTCATGAGAATTCTGTAGACCGACCTGGTTATTAATGCAGGTATTTCAATTACAATACCAGACAATCTAAGGCTTAACAATTTTAGGAAATAAATCGAAGGGTAAAATTTTTTTTAATAAAAAAAGAAATTACGTCTTGTATATTTAACTAAGTAATTAGATCCGTAGACAAATGAAAGTAATCGGTATAGACCAGCGGATTGGCAAGTGGAAATAGCAGTGGTAAAGGCCTTAAAGGTTCTGGAAGACAAACTTCCCTCCACAAGGTTGACAGATGACATCATAGGGAAACGCTCGATACAGGCCGCTTCCAACCGATATTTTTAAAAACATGGAGGCATGAGAAGGTTGAGACTCATGTCAGCAGTTGACGTGTGAGTGATAAGATTGGGGATGCTCCGATTGACGAAACATTCGAGAACAGATGGACATTTGTCTAACTCCCCTGTACTTCCGTTCGTCCACCGCAGAAACCGCAGAAAGTAACCAGTACTTACACGCACACTACAACTAGGACGCCCTTTAGATATATACTATATATACAGCGATGTAACTTGGATTAGTCGTTATTATGTTACTGAATATACCCAGATGATTAGACAAAGTAATTATTAAATTAATAACTTACAGCCATTCGTCTTAACCTCTCAAAAGTAGTATTGTGTTACCTGCAAAAAACAAAAATACATTATTAATATAAAGCAATACGAAATGGTAATGTCTAAATATTGTTAAAAATATATTTATCACAAGAAATATGAATAAACACTAAATATTAGTAACGCAAAAATTAGTTCAAATTCAAGAAGTAATTATGTAATAACAAATAGATTATGTTCAATGCAAAGAGACTTAACTCACTAGAATCATGAAATAATATTATAGCGAAAGAATATACATATAATACATTAACAAAATATTTCTTATTAATAAAACAATCATTTCATTATTATTATGAGTCAAAAATATAGAGATGAAAATGTAAAAATGTATAACCTTACAAATATACATACATGGGCTCCGATTACCGAGAAATATGTTATTAGCGTGAAAATCTTTTTTTGCAACGAATCCTATTAAATTCAGAGCAAGATATTAAAGAATTCTCTCTTTATCTTTCATGTCGATATAAGAAAACTAAAACGTAATAACAAACAGAGATATGTTTACCGGAGATAAAAATCAAACCTGATTTCACGAGAAATATTAATAATGATAGATAACTCGCTAGTTATTAGCTTAATTTAAAAATATCATCAGCCGTTTTTTTTCTTACGTACTACACTTTTTAATGATAAAAATGAGTTGTTTTTCGTGAAAATCTTGAATTCGTCAATAATTCATTTTAGACTTATACATTATTAATAATCATCATTTTATAAGAGATCCACTGTTGGACATAAACCTCTGTTCCAAATTGCCAATAGGGCCGATTGCGTGCGGCTTGCATGCATTTTCTTCCGAGGACCATTATAAGGCCGTCTAACTATTTCATAGGCGAAAGTCCTAAGATGCGCTTGCTGGTCTGTGGGCTGTACTCCAGAACCGTAAGGTCCTATTGCCTGTTCAAGTTGCAAATTCGCTGGGCTGTCTTATACACACTATTCAACTCATTAAAGTTATGATTTTAACACTTAGGTGGTACCTATTTCTATGATAGCGCGTCGAATGACCCGACTTTGTTTCCTGATTGAATGTATAACATATGATTGGTAGAAAGGAAATAAAAATTAAATAGAAATGGAAAAAGTAGCATAATTACTACAGATTAATTAGTATGATAAAAGTCATGAAGTTAAATACGCCACAAGCGATAAAATAATATGTGTATTTACAATGGAAAAATTCAAAACAAGTCACTAAACCCGTTATGGTATATTTAGTCTTAATTTTTCTGCGTCATTATATTAAAAACAAGTGTTATTTTCCACACATGAAGTTATTCCAAATAAATATTTATGTATGTATTTAAGCATACATGCAAATTAGTCAAGAGTAAGCTAAAATACCAAGTTAAAGGTAGCTACGAATCTGAATACTTAAGCGACCACAGCAAAGTTGCTTTTCGGCATTTTATGTACACCGAGCGTTGAAAGGCAAAAGATCGGGTCGACGTGCGATCTAATCCTTTGGTGTTAGTTCCAGCCACATTATAGCGCTTCTTTTTCAATTATCATTAAAAGCTGACTAATGTTTGTTTATGTCCTTGACATTATAAAATATTATTCTAATGTAAAACGACTTGGACAGTAAATAAATTGACGAGAGAATTTTTTTTTTTAAATGGCTGATGTAATTGACTCGCGTTTTATATTTAGTAAAATATGTATTGACAGCTCGAATTGGTTGAATTAATGCAATTCTTCTAATCTCAAACCATTAGGTCAATATGGCAACTTTAAAATCGGAACATTTATGAATATTTTGTGAGCCATTTTTAACTCAAATGACTCAAGGCGGTAAAAACCTTCCAAAAATGACTCAACAATAAAAAAATTATAGAACTTGCCAGGATTAATAAAATTTAATTTATGATTGTTGTAAATTATTTGTAAGTTTAAGAATAGTGCACTAAATGTTTATCGCATAAAAGAATAGATAATAATTACAAAAAAATCAGAATTACCATATTATCGTTTAAAAGTTACAAATATCGATTAATGAAATTAAATGACTTTATTTTACTAGTTATTGTATAGGATATGGAATGGAATATAAAAACCATAAATAGAAGAAATAAGCGAAAGAACTTAAATATCGGAATGATAGTATGATCGCTTTGGTGTATCACAGGCCTTACTTGATCTTTTTAAGGTGAGGATTGCGTCCTAACAATAGGAGACAAATGACAATCGAATTTGAATAATTTTAGCCATTTACGGGCAGTGTTATTGGAATTCTTTGAAATTAGATGAGAAAATATATTCTTTGTGAAAAATTTACAAAGATAAAAAATTGAACTGTCGTCGTTACAGGCCATAGACGTCCATTGCAAGGCACAGGCTTCCCCGAAAAATAGGGGAAATATTTACCATAATCGCCACATGGCGATTGCAGTGTGATATGGTATGAAAAGAACACTGCTACCTGTCGTTTTGAAATTTGTTTTGTGAAAAGTGACAATCCTAAATAATTAATAGAATCGAATACGCGACCTACTATCGCAAGTCTCAATCCACAATTGCTGAGCTACCACTGCCCGATTTTATATAAAACTTTTTGCTATGAATAATAAAGTCAGTCTCTTACTAAACAGATAAACACTGACTTTATTATTAAAAGAAAGAAATTTAAACAGGATCGAACAACCAATATTAATAAACCAATGTTTTGATCTCCCTTCTGTTCCATTGATCTGTGCACGTTATCGAGGGAACCAGCTTATGGTGTTAACGTCACTCACAAATAATGAGAGCTCCATTACAAAGCAATTGTAAGTAATTTACTCAGCGATAAAATAGGCTAAGTAAAGCTTTAATGTCATTGACCTGCCTCGTGTGGAGGGGATAAAAGCTTGCGGCAGTTAATGTGTTAGCTTGTGGCTGTTTCTAAGAAAACCTGAGGTCCATCACCCATCTGTCTGTGTCAACGCTTTTAATAAGTAATGACACACAAGGACTTTCACCGGTTGGTATGTAATGCGACTTATAACGTTGCATCTTTAATATAAGATATAATTACGCAAAGATTAAAGATTTATGAATAGGTCATAAATATTTCTTCGACAAATTATATCAATAATATGTGGTTTAGTAGTCTATTTCAGCAATAAGTACCATCGAAGTATCTGAGATTATTTTCTCATTCAACACCTTGAAGCAGAGATTACATTATCAGGTAAATAATATTTTAGTACATTCATTATATACACCGTTCTCCTTTCATCCTTCTAGATTTCTCACATACTTTCCGTCTGTCCATTACAACATTTTCTTCCTTCTATTGTACTCATTCCTAGATTACAGATCATCATTTTAGCCGTAAGACGTCCACTAGTGGACATAGGCTTCCCCCATAGATTTTAATAGGTGTCATTACTCAATTGACTTCTTCTTGGAAATTTTCGCGTTCTGGTATAAAAAAAACTTTTAATTGAATAAATATATACTAGATGGTGAAGAAAATATTGCTTAAAAATGTTAATTTTGAATACGTATAGGTCACGGAGATGATCGCCGCTGATCTCCTTACGTTCTAGAGACATTACATGCACTGGGCCTGTTATTTGAGTCCGTAAAGCGATCAGTATATAACCATAATAATCAGTGACTTTTACTATTCTTAAAATGATTATATTTATTCAAAGCAGCGTTAAAAGTGGGGAAGGTGAACGCCGATAAAAATGTGAATACTCATCAAAAAGGTTTCAGAGTTTCCGAGATAGCATTGACGTCGGAGATCGCGCCGCGGCCTTTTCCGGTTTCCGTCGGAGAAATTTCCCTCCATTAATTAAGGGCGAGGAGTCCGAGAGAATTTGAATGTAAGTGATTTTTGAAAGGCACAGAAAAATCTTTAGATGTGACGTTTATTTGAAGGAAAGGCCAAATAATGCGACTATTTTATTTTGGACTCTGCTACTTTGCGTTAAAGTTAATTATTCAGATACGAAAGTAGAAATATATTGTTCTATTTTCACATATTTTCCAGAATAAGTGTATAATCATGTTTCTATTTAATGGACTTAAGTGAGAAATATAAACGTAGTTTTATTAGCTTAATACAAAAAGTAACTATTGTTTTCCGCGAGTATTATACGAGCTATTTAATCAATAAAAATTATTGCTGATTATTATATCAAAAATGTCGTATCAACATCGTCACTTCATATTTGCAACGTCGAAAGTATTAGGGGTACCGGAAAGTAATGTCACTTTCTTAAGTTAAATTCATACGACTACATTATTAACAAGTTTTTATTTATAATCAATAATATATTCGCCTTCGTTATTAAAACCTTTTGTCATATAGCATATAACGTCGTCCAAGTACGTAAAGAGCTACCAAATGACAATCAAATATGGACATGCGCAGAGACGACGTTACTTTCCGGTCCCTCTAATATTTACAAAATACAGCTTCTAAATGTATTGTTTCTGAAGATATTAATGCTGTTCGCCCTAAGGCTTTTACAGCTTCATCAGTACTTAGTTCACGGAGCGTAAGGGTCCGTGAGATAGCATCTAAGTGTGTAACACCGGCAAACTTCAGACTTGATGTATGAATATGCAGCTATAAACGTTTTCTTTTGCATAAGCCTTTTAAAAACAGTACCATAGTGGCGTTTTCTTCAACCGTACTTAATAATACCATCCGCACTATCCTAAACTTATGAACTAGACCTTGAAAAAATACCTGAAGTTGCAATCGGGAATCTTTATTATTTGTATAGATATCTTTAAGTTCACGTGACCGATGAAATCAAATTTTATCTATTAATAGTTTCCATGTAAAATGTAATGTTATTTATAGAATATAAAGCCGGGAATACACAGCACGGGGGCGTATTTTGCGCGCATGTGACAAATTCTAACAGGGATATTTGCAGGGTGCGTCCATGCGCGAAATCTATTGAGTGATACTGACGTTTAATATGCAGTCAATCTATTTCCACTCCCGTGCACGCCAGAGATTTATCGTCACGGCAGCACGTCGGAACAGGGTGGACGATAATGTTTAAAATAATACGCATTGGAAATCGCAAATACAAATCGTAGGCACATTACATCACAGTTACAATATACAATATGTGATTTTGTAAGCTAACTTTACTTTCTCGTGTTACTTACACATTTAATTACTATTAACACGACATAGAAGTAGTAAGGTAAAAAGAATTTGTTAGGGCTGCATTTAAAAATAAGAGCCTAGAAATTAAGGCTCTGTTTGAAGATTAGAAAAGTCAAAATAAAGAAGAGATGATCCCATATTGCTACAGTGTTCGGAAGACGTTAAAACTACGGGGGAAGGACCTTTGTTCACTAGTGAATGACCTACGGCTGAAATGATGATGTTATATTAAACCTGCGAATAAAATTCTCTAACCATGCGTTTATACTTTATATTTATTTCATGTAAATTTTAGCCCGCGGCTGCAATATTGAAAAAACTAGTTGATATATTGTTGACGGACCTCGTGGTTATATGAATTATATATGATATAGTAAAAATGCCTGTTACGCAATATTCAAGAGCGGTGTTTATCTTCTTTCAATATGAGATGCTTTTAGTTAAGTGTAAAACATACCGACTTACATAGAATTGTTCAGCGGCTGATATAGTTGCAAAATGGACATCACAATTATATTTCGAAAAATAAAACAGATGAAATAATTAGTGTCTGACGGGGTAGATCGAAAAGTTAACCACATTAATTGGCCGATGACCGCGTAGATTCTAAAAGAGAAGAAGATCGACAAATACTTTTACCAGAAGAACTTTGTGTTTAAACAGGCCTTCATTAATAAAAGGAGCATACAGCGTTATAAAGTGGACCGAAAAATAACAATTTTACAAAGCATTTAAATGAACATGATGAGTCACCAGTCACAAAAAGTAATGGCCATACAGAATTAAAAAGTTAAATAAAATAAAATAATTGCAATCAAAATAAGAATAAAAGACGTCATTGACAGCAAATTACATTTAGAAAGAAATAAACTGTGACTATTATGTTATCAACAAAATTGTGTCAATTTCAGTGTCCAGCTGTGTAAAATGGCGGCCGCACTCGTCGAGTAATTGTATTTTAAATATCCGTAAATAAAACAACGTAATTTCTAGAGCAGTTCCCCAGCGATGAACTCGTTTTTGTCCACACGAACAACTGTTCCTTGTAATTATTGCTATAACTCGGCGCACTACGCCGCTCCGCACGCGATATTGTCACGCAATATTTTTAATCTGTATCAAACGTTGTGTATTTTTACTCTGCGATATTGTTTCTTTTGCTGTCATGATGCTGCAATTTTAAAACAATAAAAAATTAAGTTTCATTAATTAAACTTTTTTGATATAAAATATATAAGGCCATTTTGACGAATTTGAGGTAAAATACATCTAGCGGAATTTAATCGTTATATTTTATCACCGTGTAATTTAATTGAATTATGTAAACTAGATTTATATAGAATGTAATATGTATTTATATAGAATGTAATGATACTATGATTTTACGAGTGTTCTATGTTTTTTGTTACGAGCCGTGAAAATAGGATATGTGTAGATGAACAAAAGTAACCGACGTGGCTGTATGCAGACAACATCACACACTACAGCCCGCGGAACAAATAGTCGCAGGGTCTAGGCTGGGGTAGAGACCGGCAAGCGAAGCGTAGCACAGACACCCTTATTATAGTTGTTGGAAGACGCTGAATGTGGACCGCTTCCCACTGGTCTTATTGGAAATCCATGGGGGATATCTGTTCAGCAGTGGACGTGTAACAGCTGAAGTAATGGTCATAATAATAATAATGATGATAGCTATTATAAAAATAAGTTATCGCTATCAAGAATAATGAATAACAAAAGTTAAATTTCAAAGGTACGTCTCTTATTCACAGCGTTCAAAGGATATAGTTGAAAAATATCCACGTCAGATGTTGGTTTATGTCTGTTATATCATAGTACATTTTTGTAATCAAAGACTCCCAAGCGTATTAGGTCACTGCTAATCATATTCTTTTAGTAATCCCACTAATGTTTATAATTTTTGCCAACCTCCATTTCTACATTGGGTTCACCTTTGTCTTAAGTTTTTGCGTTGAAAATTTCTTGATTAGGAAAAATTTACGCAAAATTTTGACTTATGAAGACTTTGAATATTGCCAGAAAGCGAATAGGCGAGTGAGACGTATGCCTCCTTACGAAATGATACCTACTAAATTCTCAAATAGTAGTTTATTGAAGTTTTATCTAAATAGCTAAAGGATAACTTTACATAAACATGCTTAATAGTATGGTTAGGTAAAAAGGATAATTTGTCTAGGGGTATTTTAATTTAAGTAAAGGTTATGAAGTAATCTCATAGATTAAAAGCCGAAGCAGAGTTGCGGTCGTGTTAATATCGCCGGTTAGCAAAACTTTTTCAATAAAAACACCGTCGAATGTTAGACGGAGAACTTTTATTTATGTTGTAATTAAATACCTCAAGAAAGCGTTAGCTTTAACTAAGTTTTTTCAGTTTCGAAACTCCTCGGTTCAATGGTCTTTAGGTAGCGTCTAATAGATATTTTATATTTATTTTTAAAACTTTTGTATAATTATCAGGGGGTAGGTCACTTAAATTGGCAGTGGCCGCCCTTATATCGCGCAAAATGCCTCTGGGCAATTAAAAACATAGTCAGGGTCGAGGGAAGTCGCTGAATGCGAGCAGTGGAAGACCTGGCATCGTCGCGATCTTTGCGAGAGGTTTCACAGAGGGTGCCTATCAGCTAACATCACGACGATGATGATATCCCTTCATATCCAGGTGATGTCGTAATTGTTTTCTGTTCTCTAAAGTAGTAACAAAATTGCGATATACACTGCAACCACACAAAGCACTATAACCACACAAATTAGACAAGAAAAAAAATACATTTCTGTGTAAAAAAAAAACGTTTATAAATTTTGTCTTTTCGAGAAAATAATGATCATTGTTTAAAAATAAAAGTGACTTGTTAACTATAAATAATTCGTAACGAGGTCCGCAACACAAAAATGCGTTACTGGAAACTAACCATGGACCATAAATTAAAGAGTCCGAGGCGCGGAGCCGTATGTTCTAATATTTCAGGCTGACTACAAAGGCGATGCTGTGTGCAGGGAGGAGTTATTATCTGAGCATAACTGACCTGCAACTTGCTAACACACAATTTCCGTTCTAATTTTCGGTTCCCAGATTTAATTTTCAACTCGTGCAAAATTATTAATTTGAATGAATAACTTTGTAATTCAAGCAAATAAATCTTCAGTTAATTACACGCGAAATATCTCGAAGATAGACCCCACTGACAATTCCTCTGCCAAAAGTTTACGATTAATATGAGAAGTGACCTTCTTGCAAAATGATTTTACATGGTGATATAAAAAATCATAGGCTATAACATAAGGCTATATGATGTCTTATTAAAAAGTAAAATATATTCATGCTACTATGGGGCGGTAGACCTAATCTACACAAATATTTCCAACAGTATTCTTCCACTGATACATAATCCTATACTCATCACGCTTGGCAGGCACGGTGGTGATCGCTGTGTGGTATTATGGTACACGACGCTGCTACGTATCCTCTAGAAACTTTTTAGAGCTGTGACTATTCCATATAATTATTGCAGAAAGTCTAAATTATATATGATTATATCGCAGAAATTGAACCCGCGACCTACGATTGTAAGTCTCAATCCTTACCACTGAGTTACCACTGCTCATTTTATATATAAATATATTTAGTTCATAGAAAATAATTACGTTCCACCTAATGTTTGAGCGAATTTTTTATCTTTCTTCTTTTGTGATATTATTATCTATGTTTTATGGAGTGTTGTTGAATTAACTTTGTGATAACGCTGATAAAGGTACATAAAGCGAAGCTTTATTCACTGAGCTCAGTTCTATATTATTTATAAACATTTGGTTTCACCAGAGTCACTCTGCTTGCTTCCATTCAAACTGACTTTAATGTTATTAAATGTTCGAATCTTTATTTATAACGTTAATTTCATATTATTTTACTATCATTTGTATTAAATGTCAATTTATATTCCGGATTGGTTCCATTGACTAAAATTAGTGGTAAATAATGTCAAAACCTATTGAAAATTCTCTGCCGTAAGCAATGTGCGAGACATCAATGAACCCATTTAAGGAAACCATTCGAGAGTGAACGCTTTGCTCACAACATTGTCGAGGTGTATTCAATAGACACAACAAAGATGGGCCCATGACAATGTTGCGGCCAACTACGGGCGCCTAATGGTCCATTACTTCATTAGGCCAACGACCAGGCAGACGTAGTCACGATTCGTGAGAATGACCGCCTACCCCGTCGTCTTCGCTAGTGATTTCGTGACCTTGTCGGTAATCAATTATGTCGATACACGAAACCTTTTTTTAAAAAGGCTAAAGCTCTATGAAAAATCTTATTTACTTTTTTGCGTATATTTATTTTCACCAAGCGATCAACCATCAACTAATTCAAACTTTTTTTTGGATAAATCACCTACAGAAGGGATTCTAAATAAAACATTTCTTTGCCATTATTACTACACTTTATTATCAATATTACACTTTATTATAATACGAAATATTTTACATCAATATCATCATCAGCTACATCAGTTGTAAGACGTCATGCGTAAGGCTGCTAAAAATGAACAGCCTGTATATTTTTCCAATAGTACCAGTTTAAAACGGCCATCCAACCTCTTACGACGACTTTAACAAAGTCGCCTGTCTGTCTATATATATTATATATATAATACCAAAATTAGATCAAAATATACGTTGTTTTAGCCGTTTCAGAATTAAAATAAACAAAACCAAACATGTCGAGTAATCAACGTACTGTCGAAAACACCGTAAATCTGTTATTTTGTATTTAACGTTAGATTAACGGGCTATTTCGACTCAAAGGCATCGCTGGTTTTTTTAATAATTCAAGTTAATAAAATAATATTTTTTCAAAGCATTCATCGGAAATGTCAGTAGTTGATTCATATATCGAAATAGAACATTGATTTCGATTATTCAAACAAATTACTAGATAAATAAATGAAAGAGTACATCACTAGAGCGTCGCGTACCGAATGGCCCGACCTCTTTAGCTTTCACTTTAGTATCTAAATCACGCAGTACCAATCGGAAATTTCCATTTCTTTCACACAATCCATACAAAGGGTTTAATGAAAAAGGTACTTTACTCTAACCTAATTTTTCGCACATTTTTTTTTTCTAAACACACTACTCTTGTTAGTTGCTTTAATTGGTTTTCGTTTGGTTCAATTATAAAAGATTTTGTAGTAAAAACGTTTTAAACATGATGTTTTTTGCTATTTTGCGTTAATTTTCACACAATTAAAAAACATAAAGTTAAGAAAATCAAGATTCAGCAGTCGTTTATAAATAGTTAATACAGTTTATTTTATTTATGAACTCAGCATGGATATATAAGATTATAGATTATAGGTGTAAAATCTGTAAAAGAATGAATGTTAAGCACATTTGTAAGTATAAAACTTTGAAGCTTTCAAAGCTGTAACTAATCAACCTATATATACCCAATTTTGTACATTTTTCGACAACTCTAGTAACTTTAATTATCTTTTGTGATATCTATGTTTTAGTTTATTTTAATTTATTTCAGGTTTATTTTTGTTTAAATTACTTCAAAGCATTATTTTTACATTTCCAAAAAATTATGGACCTATCCCAATTTTTTCATGATTCATGGTCATACTATGCGATCTCTAACAATCTCGTTCATCAAATAGAAAAATTAAGTACTATTATCCTATAAAATTTATGATAATAACATGTAACAGAGTTTATAACAACAAAGTTACGGACTTGAATCAGTAAGTTAATAAATTTGACGAAGCTCACGCCGCACCCAACTATAAACACTTGCTAATCACTCAACGTATACAACCCATAGGACACAAAACGAATGGAGTAGTATTTATGATCAATTTTATTAATACCATTTTCTTTAAAAGGTATAAGCAGCGTCTTGAAGCAGTAAAACGGTTTTATATCGAAATTAATGTTTGAGGATTGATCGTTACGTTTATGTTATGTTCCACTCATACGGTACAAATAAATACATAAAATTTAGAAGTAAATAACATTTATTATAACTTAAACCTAAATAAAAAGTATATGAAAGCTTTCTTCTATCATCTTTTATTGTAATAATTTGATATCTGTTCATTAAATTAGTGTTGTTTGTGAAAAACAGAAAGGGCCCAGCGGATTTTTAACTTGAAGTGATAGTAGGCAGGCCACGTAGTCAGGTGGCCGCTGAGGACTTATAGGTCTCAGGAAGATACCACTTACCCGCAATTACAGTGCAGTACGTTCATCCATAAGGACAAACAATCGTATTAAGGTTGTCGGAAGATGTTGGGTACAGGTCACTTCCAACCAGTCTGCTTAACAATTTATAGGGAAGGCTTATGGCCGGAAGTCTCTTATAGCTGCAATGATGAAGATGAACAGAGTGCTGAGGATATTATAGCTAACAAATAATCGTATTAAAGAAGGTAGAGAAAAATATTTAAATATAAAAATATTCTTGCGTTTGCGTGCTTCTGTTTGCAGAGACGTGGCAAGTAAACATGTAATTACTTGACCAATATGGAAAATGGCAAGCGTAAAGTATGTTTAATTAATTAGTTTCACCTCTCACGGCGGTAGCCCGTGCCCGCTCTGCCGTGCAAATGGTAATCATAATATTTACTTTTCTAGACTGTATTCCACGTACTTTTAACCATGTTTTCGATACTTTTAAGTAACAGATCATTTTAAGTAATATTATCTTAAATCAAGTTTTATTGAATCTTTATTAATTGTATATTATTATAATTATATTATAGATCTTAGTCATTAACTGTAATAGTAATGTAATATAATACGTTATTTTTTTTCTATATTTGAACTTGTACAACTATATAACCAATTAATCTGTACAATTTTATGTACGAGCATATTTGTAAAAATGTTTACAGTACCCGGAGATAAATATTGCACGTCGACCTATAGAAAGAGACAATTGGCTAATTTTGACTTCGTAGTTATCTCTGTCCCACACTACCTATGTGACATTTAGTCACTTGTGCGACAGAGCAGCGTTGCAGCGTGTGTAATATTTATCGCCGGGTATTGTAAGTATCTATCCTTGATTATATGATCTATCTAAAGAATTGTATGTTTAAGCAATTCTAGAAAATTTACGTAGCATTAGCATTCTTTAAATAAGACGTCAATAATAAACGTATAGCGATAGAAATAAGCGCAGCGGTTGTCGCCATTTAGATAGAGACTCACCACTAATAATTTTCTATGAAAACAAAAAAAAACCCTATTGTTGTAGATATAATCATGTTTGCACAATAACACAGCTTTTACTTTTATGATTGCGGGCGCATTAACGACATTACTTTCCCGCCGTAACAATCGATCACTACGGAGACAGTTTACGAAGTTCAGAAGAGGTCACACGACAGTTAACGGTCACGTCTAGCCATGCCGGGGTGCTGACGTCAATATCAAAAGAAAACTATCGCAAATTACGTTTCTTCATAATAATTTTATTAATAACATGGCGATATATCATTACAATTTTAACTGTAAGATATCCAGTGCTGAAAAGGCCTCCTTCATAGATTTTCGACAAGACCAGTTGGAAGCCGCCTCCATAATTTCTTATCTCAAGAAACATTTTTAGTTAAGAAGGCAAAAAATATTAAAAGTTATCAGAACATCTCACATAAACGCTGCATAGTACGAAGTTCAGCCTATGTAAATTTGGAGTCGCAATTATTCAAATATCACGATATATGCTTAGTTAAACGCTAAAGTGCGGTAATATGTCTATTATCCCCGCATTAAACTGAAGTGAGGTTAAGCTAAACAGCAGCGTCATGCGAACTAACATCTCGTGTCGAAACTCCGCACCATTTTAAGTGTAATTGTTGTGAGCTGATTTAAATAAAGGCAGCTAAGCTCGCCGTGTATTTAACTTTGATAATAACATTTAAGTAAGCTGTTACATTCATTTACTTACTGATTTAGGCAAACATTAATTATTACATATGTGTATATTTTGCAACATAAGAAAATAGTTATTAACATGAATTTTCGAATCGCATCGATAGATGGCGCTCGAAGTCGATTCTATCGCGCTGTCGTTTACGGAGGAGAATCGTGTTTTTCAAAAAGTTTCATTTCAGTAATAACTCTGTGTAACCCATGCCGAAGCTTTTTCTAAGACTAGGTACAACAGTATGCATTGAACACTAGTAACTACTAAAGCTAGTGTGTTAAATTCAGCAATACCAAAAATGCTGATGGTTATCACTTATGTGACCTTTAACAAAAAAGCACAAGTGAATGGTTAATAAAGTAAATTTTAGTCACTAAGTTCTTATATTGCTCAGGCTCCATGAGGCCAAAGGCTCTGAGAATGCTCCGGAGACTGTTAGCCGATTCGAGCCCATAAAGTGTATCCAAAAAGGCTGAACCTGAGGATCGATCAATTGCTAATTCTCATTTTTAGGCAAAGGACGCCATACGCGTTCCCCAAAGATCTTCACGATGACTGGTCTTGCGCTGCACCTCTCCAGCGACGTCCAGCAATCTTCACTGTTTCATCGGTCCACCTAGTGGCGCGGCACGGGTTGGCCCCTATCAGCTCGTGGTCGCCACTTGAGAACATTTGCGATGCGAGCGATGTGCCCAGCTAACTGTCACTTCAGACGAACATGGTCATATTGTATACATGGTATTTATGATAGAACATGGTGATATAGTGTATTTACCCATAAGAGAAAATTGTGTAAGAAAAATTGTAAAATGTTATGAAACGCCCTGGTGCCTCGCAGCTGGGAGAAGAAAGATCCGTATCAAATAGCGGCAACCCTCTCCCAACTGTCTGCGTTTAGTTAAAGTGAATAATAAATATTGTAAAAAAAAAAACACTAGCGATACAAATTAGAATTAATAAAAAAAGAACATGGTGAGAATTTGTTAAGACGTTTTTCAAGGCGTTACTAATGGGAAAAGCAGTAGGGAAAAGAAGCTCTAACAATGCTGTTATCATTAATGGAGAAAAAAAACTACCAGGTACATTATTTATGGTAAGCCATACTCACTTAAGATTGCGTCTGTTATGATTATGTATTGTTTTCTCCTGACCGCCGCTTTATGACATTATAACAACTATTTCAAGTGTGCTTGTGGCAGTAATTAGAAATACTTCAGATGTGAAAATGAACTTATAAAAGTTATTTTAAAACAAATATATCTCTTGTTTTACGATTAGAGCCGTTAAAACTTAATCACGTAATAAACTTAACGGCCCACTAAACTGCAATTTAAATTAGTGTTTTAATGGTGGCAGTAGTTATGTAAATATCTAAACAACTGAGATTTTCGAATTCATAGACCAGAGTACAGAAGTGTCGTAATAAAATTATTAATTTCAGATACTTTTAATTAGGCAATTTCAAATATAGAATACTGCTGCATTGATGATAACGTTTAAAGAGTTTATAATTTCAAATTAATTAACATTGTTGAATTACGTTAATGTTTATTTAAAATAAGCGTTGTGTTCTGCCGGATACCGCAGACTCATCATCACCAGGTGGTTGGGATGAACCAAATTCCTTGAAGTGTGAAAGATGGCGGAAGACTGTGAAAAGGACCTTGTAACGATCCCTCTGACTGTTTTACCAAGATCACAGGCATGATTTTTGCGTGCCAAGATCGAGCGGTACTTTTATACGCAACTACCCACATCAAACTACAGAGCGTGCAATTTGTTACTATCCCCATCTATCGGCGCGATAAAACACGAAATAATTACGTTCCGTCAAATCATCAACAAGTCACCCGATATATGCAATGCAAGGTATAAGCCTTCACCAAAGATCGTTGCTGCTGCGAAAATACTCACATATATTTTTAATTAATTAAAATCGATATTGTGAACTATATTTTAATTATTTATTTTTGATTGGTCTGTCCAGCATTGGAAGTTCTATAGCTGAAATAATGATGACGATGATTGCAATTAAAACCGATAAGTGTGATAAGTGGCTGCACACATTGTGGTTAGATATCACTATACGGATAATTAAAAAAACTCCTTTTGTCCACTGCACAAAAATAGTAAAGAGTTTTGTCTCTCTTACAAGTACACAGCACTTGTATTGCACACGTAATACATACTGTATTCGTGTTGAAGTCTCATTTTGTGAAAACGTGTTGCGACGTCCGTCCGGGCTGACACCCGCACACGTTGCCTCTAAACAGCGATACGAGAAATTGTGCAAAATATTCTCGCAGAGGACGTGAAACATGAGCCTTGTTTTAGAATCTTATTACGAAGTTGTGGATTTTTAAAATGTAATGTCTGTACGTGTTAAGCGAAACTTTGTTTTTCATACAATATAGGTTGTTATTTACTTAAGTAGTTTTTTCCATTGTCATCAATATCAAATATTTTTTTTAATAAATGCCGCAAAACATTATTGGACTACAATTAACAAAATAAAAAACTCGTATTAGTAATAAATTAACGAAAAAATCTTATTATTCAATAAATGAATATTTAAATGATAAGAATCCTTGGCAGTGGTGTCGCTTAAATCTATATTTATCTGGTAAAGTGTATATCTATAAATCTGTGTTAAGCTTTAATAGAAAATATGTTGTGGAATTTCGCCCTGCTTCTTCTCCACAAATATAACACCTTGCGAAGCAAAGCAAAAATAAAACAGATTAAAAAATATAAGAAAATATAAATAATAAGAGTTCTAATAAAACTTTCGATATTGGTTAAACGAATTTTATCTTTATATTTAATTGTTTACGAGATTTTGACAAGGATATACGTAACCCATCTCGCGATTCTAGTGCGAATTGATTATAAAGTTCTTGAAAATTTTCTTTTTAAGTGTCTGTAAAAATCGATAATGTTTTGCGATAGGCCGCCCATTTTCCTTATTTTTTTGGCCTATGTGATTTCTTCTTATGTTTATTAACGTACCAAAAAATGTAATTTAACTAAATAAAATATAAATACGATATTTCTTAAAGTGTAAAATAGAATATAAAGGGCAAATAAAAATAAAAACAAATTCTGTAGTATAATTAAAACTGTCAATCGTTGTTTATTTTGGATTATCATCTATTATATTCATTGCCCAATCCAAAATGACTGTACGATCCCGAGTATTGTTACCTTCGTCGTGTAAAATGAATTAACATAAATATTTACTATAATCTGCTTACTACTGTAAATATGCCAAACCATACTATATTTATAAAACAAATTCGTAATTATTCGAAACAAACAATGGAACCTATTGTTTAAGGATATTTATGAATTTATTTCAATAATAACGGGTTTTTTTATATTTATTTTCGACCCTTTCTTACTTAGGATGGACTTCCGCAAAGTAACGCCTGAATCTATTTGATATTTTTAAAATGGCTACTATCTTTAAACAATGTTTCTAAGTGTTACAAAACTAAAAAAAACTAAGCCACGAAGCAAGAAATGGTATGTATAATCACTTAACATAATGTGATGTGTGGTACAACATTGATTCAGGAGTCATCACCACGTGACGCATCTATGGGCGCTTAAACCATATTATGACACATAAGTAAATATGGCAAGTGTGAATCAACAAATACTGTAGAGATCGATTATCTTTTGATGAACCATTAAAAATATAAAAGACATGCAAAATGTAAATAATAACTTCGTAAATAATAATTTGGGTTAGCTTGTCATTCCTAGTTTGTAACCTCTTTGTGTGCGTCCACACTGAAGGCGCGGTGACTGGAGCCTAGGCGGGCGCGGCGAGCGGGGGCGTGCGGTGGCCACAGTAAAGGCGCGAGCTCTTGTAGCGGTTTGACGTACATCAGGTGTTGTAAACTATTATGGACGAGGATTTGCTATTTTTACTAGACAGTCCGATTCTGATATGGGAGGTGTTGAACACTAGAGATGGTGTGCACGAAAAAAATAAAAAAAGAGCAATAACTGGTGAATTTGATAAGTTATATGAAGAATTGAGATTATACTCTACAAAATTCTTTCAGTATACTCGAATGCCCGTGTCAACCTTTGACTACATACTAAGTAAAATATGGATGTTTGCTTTGCCAAATCGGTGGTTTAGATTGAATTGCACATATAAAAGATTCAGTATCTATCGCCATTTTACGACAAACAAAACAAACAGACGCGCATACGCCGAGCGACAAGACTGAATTGGTTTGTTACCCCCGCCACCCGCGCTTTGGGTCGCTCGTTGACTAGGCCAGTAGTGGGGCCAAAACGCGCGGACAGAAGGGTTTGAAACTTAGGCGCGCTGTCTCGCCCAGTCCCGTCGCACTAGGCTTCCGCCTTAGTCACTACAATATGGACGCAAAGGCGCGTTTCATATGTTTGATACTTCGCGCCCGTCGTCGCAACCGCGCTAGGCTCGCACTATGGACGCACACTTTGTCTCCCATGCAACAAAGAAGTTAATTCACAAAACTTGTGTTCTATCAAACCGTTTAAGACACAAATGTTTCTAATCATGAATCTTTATTGCATTGTCGTGGTTTTTGATTTCATATCAAGGGAAAGTAATCGTGGGACAAACTTTTTTTATCATCTTTTATTTACAATGCTCTTATATTATTATTTAAACTTCTATGAATGCGCAGTGATGAAAATAATAAATTAGATAATAATAAAGTTTTTCCAAGAAACTAAAATAAAATAAAGTTGTACACTATGGACACTTAAAAGAATGTATAACCTTCCGTGTCCATGGTAAGAGTTAAAAAATATTATAATTTCGCTAATGAAGTTTAACCGGCATTATTTTTTAATAATATATCTATTTCAAGTTAACTCTTTAGTATAATATTTCTACTTTTTTATTTAACACCAATAGGTTTGTTCACTTTTTAGTGATTGCAGTACTAAATCGTAAATGCTAATTTTTGGTAAAATTTTTCCAATTTTTGGTCAATTTAGTAGTTAGTATCAGACTTCGTTTTTAAAAATGATTAGATGTTACCAATGTTTCAAGTGATAAAAATAGGCATAGCGAAAAAATTAAATTGAACTTTCTAATGATTCAAATATTTAATAAAGAATAATACGGAACTATAATAGAAAGTTCTAGAAAAGCCGCAAAACTGAGTGGGCTATTAAATATCAATATTTGTTTAATCTTTATAAATTTCCTGTCGAATGCAGACGTTTGTACGTAATCGGTAGCCATATCTAATTTTTTAACTCAGACCGCAAAGCAGTCTAACCACAAAGTACTAATCAGTAAAAATGTTTATGTGGTTAAGAAAATATCTCAAGCATTATGTTAAATAATAATTTGAAAACTCTTATATCATACTAAAATGTGCTGTACACACGTTTTGTTCAAATTGATGAAATAATTTTCAAGTGCTTCATTTCAATATGTTTTAATTAGTGTGCCTCTAATTAAAGCGAACATCAAAGGGCATATCAATATAAACGATTAAATGTTCATTACAAATCAAATAGTGAAACATCAAAGTATAATTCGTAAACGAGTAATAATTTCAGCTCAAATAAGACCATCAGTTACAAGCTAAGGTTATAACAAAACAACACGCGCGTTATTGTCTCATCTGACAGCTGTCAACCGCCGCCATCTTGGCCCGGACGACGTTTGAAAATCCCAACGTATAGTGGCAACAAATATAATATTAGTATTATTATATTAATGCAGTATAATTACTATATAATAAATGATAAATTTCCAGTCAAATTAACGTTATTGTATATATTTTATTTCATTTAACACGATAAAATTAAAATAAGATTTTACAAATAATTTTTAAAATACGTAAAGTGAAGAGTCAATCAGAGCTTTAATATGATGATAAGCCGAGTATAATGACTATGGATGCAATGAATACGTCGTTTTTATGCTATAATGTTTTTCTAAAAGCTTAAATTACCTCGAAACTAAGATAAAAAATATAAACATAAATATTGGGCTCTGCCTAGAAGTCACCGAACACTAACTAAAAATTATCATGCACTCAGCGCTACTTCACTAGTATGTAAAAAAATGAATATTCTCCAATGAGTTTTAAAACTATTGTTTTAATTATTAGTTACAATAATTTATTTTACATAGGTATATAAAGATAATGATGGATCTGTGACAATATAAAAAATAACAAAAATCGTATAAATGAAAAAGTGAATTAGTACAACTAAACTTTATAAGGTTTCTGAATGCATAATGCTTATCTATATTCAAATCGTTAAAAGTAACAAGAAATATCTGAAAAGGATTATTTTGGGACAGGATCTTCAAAATCTGAAAAGGCCTCGGGGCGGTCCTCGATCGATCTTAGAAAAGTATGTTTATTTCTTTAGTAATAAATTTAATGGTTAATAAAATCTTAAACGTGTTAATATTTTTTTTTATTCTTTATCGCACCCCCTTGATAGTTGTCTTACATCTATACTTATTAATGAGTTAAATCAACATAGTTTGTTCCAGAATAAATGCTACTAATTTGCATCACTAGTCACTGGTGTAAGTTTTTAACTACTATAAATTATCATAAATAAAACGTATGCTTGAAGATAATAATTCATGGATAATACCCACTAGAATTTTACGTTAATAAATTAGGGAAACATTTTTCATTTAGTAAAATAATATGTCTGTAAGATTATTCTAGCACTTACCACAACGCTTTACAACTATGTGCGGTGGTTAATAGTATCTACAGTCACTTCAAGTACATAATTCAAAATTATCATTATCATTATAACCGTAAGTCGGCTACTGCTGAACATAGGAATCTTACATAGATTTCTAATATGACAGGTCGAAAGCGGCTTGCATCCAGCGTTCTTTGACACCACAACTACCAAGCCCCAGAGGTCGTTTGAGAACGAACTCCTTATTCCTAAATCCTTCTCGTAGTTCGTGTTCGTGGCTGTGAGCTTGCCAATAAGACTAGCGAGAGTAATGCAAAATAATTAAAAAATAAATAAATATATGGTGGGCTATGAGGAAGCGATTAATATGAAAAATAAAAGTAATTTTAAGGTTTTACAACAATAACGTGGCGAAACAAAAGCATTTCTCTGCAAAAGCTTCATGTATAGGGCACATAAAAGACAAAGAATTGTTACTACAACAACGTTCTGTAAATATTCTTTTCACTAGCTAATGAGCTCGCCATTTCAGGGGCCATCTTTTTAGGTTGACATCTGTCATCGATTCCCGCCTTTTTGCGGCTACGTCGAACTGTAATGATGAAACTGATACAGCTATTAAAATAGCGCTCTATCGTTTAAAAATATGTGATATAAAATTCGGACACGGATTTTTCTACATTTTAATTTACTTACCACACACGTCAATTATGTCATTAATAAGAATTGTGACAACTCTCACTAATTTCACATCAACTTCATAATAACTATAAAGACCAAGAATTGGTTGGTTCTTTGGTAGAAATACAGTTATTCATAATAATTTTTTGGTTGTAAAAGTTATTTCATTTACTAAAAACGACGCTGTTAACAAAACAAAAAGATAACCTACTAATAATCGAACGATATAATGTTCTAAAACAAATAGAGTTATTAACGAGAAATACTGTGGGAATTGACTTCATAACTTTACCAATGTTCTAATAAATTAGGTAGAGCATTTCGAATAAAACAAATCCTTTAATTTGAAATTTTGTGAGCGTTTACAATTTAAATTTACAAAGTAAGGGCTTGTTCCTTTAATAATACGTAGCCCATGGAACACTTTATGACACCGACACATGTCGCCAAACAAATAAATAGCAGTTCGAAGTTTTAACGAACATCAGACTACAGTTATTATGAAATTCGTTAGGTCCGGGCGCGCGAAATGTTCCCGTGAATATTTATCAGCGAAATTATTTCGAGCCAGGGACAACTAAGCTCGCGTGGACTTTACAGAATTTATGTAAATCATAGGGCTATTGAGACGCCGGAATGGAACTTCGCCCTTCAAAACTGTGTACTCAAATTTACGTAATGTCAAATTCAAAGCATTATCGAGTTATCATAAAAATCTTTTCTATATTTCTCTTTCTTTCTCCCTTTATTATTTAGATTTTTTTCCGTTTCTAGTAATAACAGTAATGTATGATAATTGTCGCTAATGATGTTCAGGAAATGTCCAATATTTCTTAAGGAAGGACTTTCAGGCAAAGGTATCGCTCTGCTTAAAAGATTATCAAAAATTTATCAGTACGTACGACTGCCCACAAAGTGGACAGATGCCCTCCATAAGATCGTCAATCGTGTCAGTCCTAAAGAAAATCTATAAAGAAAGCCTTTGCCCAGCAGTGGTCGTCCTATGATTAAAATTATGATGATGATTAAAAAAACCTTTAATTTATTGTGTCTTTAATTTTAATAATATCTATTTAAATACCTTATTATGTGTTTGTGACAAAAAAATTGATTTTATTAAAAAAGAATCCACAAAGATAATATGTACTAACCTCTCTAGGTTTAGATGTCTAGATTTTTAACTAACAAATAGTCAATTTAGTTTATAGGTAGATTAGTTGGGTAAAGAAACGATTTAAGCTGCATTCCAATGTCGAGTAACAGTATAAAGCTCGACTTTGAATGGATTTCCCTTCGGATTGTAAATGTGCAATGAAGTCAGCGATGAAAGACTTAACAGCGTTACGTCTGCGACTTGATATTGTTATGAACATTTATGAACCGCTGAAACTGGTAGTACGTTGAATAATGAGTCTCTTTCATTCAATTTATCTACGCTCATTATAAAACGGGAGTTCAGTAGTTACTTTTATGTTTCTTTTGATACAAAAGTCTTCTCAACCTTTATGCATGTGTTAGTTGTTTTAACAACGTGCTAACACAATATAAAATAACGTAAAAAGAGTGTAGATGAATATAATCAAGGCACAAGAAAGAGAGTTCTTTGGTTGGTCTTTGAAGATGCCAAACTGTTAGTAAAATATAAGTTTCTCTAGAAGTGTGTTATAATCTCCAGCATGGCATTAGAGATGTCGGCAAATTAATTATTTCCGTGAAATAGCAGTACCTAGAGACCCGAGCCGAGACTCCTCGGTAAGCTTCACTACTCTCTCGATTCGAAGTCCAAAAGCCAGGTCTTGAGATCGTAGTTCGCGGGTTCAATTACCGGGATACTATCTTATACAATTTACGTTTTGTATGTTAAATAAATAGTTTTGCCACTGCTCACTAACAAGCTTACATAAGATATGCAGCGGTATCCTCTGCGTACCATAATACCACACTGCTATGACTAACCCTGCTAAGCGTGACGATTATGAAACATCTTTCCATAGATGTCTTTGGAGAACGCTTATGTCTTGCAATAGGTGTATGGGTTGATACGACGACTATGTTTTTATGTATATAAACCGGGTGTCTTATAAGCCAACGTCAATTCAAAATGAAAGCGATAAGGTAGGTAGTGACTAACTTAAAATTATCAATTAAATCTACATATGTTACGCGTTTTTAAAATTATTGTAAAAAGAAAACACATTTTTTTAGAGTGTATAAATGTTATTTAGTTGTTGTTTTGTTGTTGAGTAACCCTTTTAAGAAACAAAATAGCACTTTGTGACTATCTACGCATTTAAAATTATTACCACACCCAACTTTTTATTTTATCAATTAACTGATAATTGAAATTCGAAACGAATACCATAAAATATTTAATTAAATACGTGATATATTACGTAAAATATAACATGTCATAAACGAAATCGAATCACTGAAAAACCAATTATTGATTTAATTAGTACGAGTGAAGCTTGTTTCGAATCGCCTTTCATTTTGCAAGAACAATTGAACGTTATTTATGAGAAATATAAATTTTCCGAGAGGTAAGCGAAACCGGTATGCGATAACAACAGTTTTCCATCTGCCACAGATAAATAAAACAGATGAGTGTAGCGTTAGAAGCAAACAATTTGTTTCCTCCTCTTTCAACAAAGGCAAGAGTAATAGGAGATGTACGCCGCGGTGTGCATCAAAAATTTTGCTCCTGAATTTCACGATGCGTTACGCTGGGCTATGTAAATTTATTGCAGCGCGTTCTCAAAATAACGAAGAAAAACAGGCGCGGCCAAATATACCACAGACTATACTTTTTATTATTATTAATATATTTCAACTTCTTCGTAATATTATTTATTTGCAAATGCAGCATGTCCATTATGTATATTACTTTTTAATATTTTCATTAAGGCTTATGAAAGGTTCTTTTAAGAAAAAATATTATAAATTAAGTAGTGAAAACAACAAACTAAATGACTACACCGATCGTTCGCTGTCAAATACATGAGATCAGTCAAGAATCAAAAGGTATATTCGCATTGTAATCAAAACAAAAAATATCGTGTACGCCGCTTGATAATAAAAATAAAATCACATTATTAATATAGTCGCAGTGTACGAAATATAAAACAAATTATTATAAGTATTCATTTGTTATTAAGAAGTTAAATAAATAAATGAAATGATCACCGATAACTTCTGACAATACTTAGTAGACTGTCAGGACGAGTTAAAAAAATTAACTTATTATTATTAATTTTCCAATTTTAGGAAGTTTCTTCCAACTTTTTTTGCCAAAAATGTTATTGGTCTACCGACATTAACTTTCGTATGATTATTCCGAAGTTTTTCACTCCTACAAGATGGCAAAACACAGCGGAAAAAAATTGGCATAGGTTTTAGGGCAGTAATATACATTTAACTGGGATTATTATAATTAAATTTTCCTTAGCAATACTTTGTTTACACGTATCATCTAGAAACAATGAATGTTAGACGCATTCGCCTAATAATTTCACTAAATACAGTGCCATTCCATCAACATAGAAGTAACTAGACAAAATTGTTTGGTACCTAAATGTAATATAACGAAATTTTACATTTGGGTTTGCTACAGAATTATAATTTGGCAACTATATTTCTATTAACAATTCTAATACAGTAGCAGTATAATTTAGTACTGAAATTCTAATTTAGTAATACAGTAGCGTTAATTAATTGAAATCGTTAACTGTCGTAATAGTTCAGAGAGAGAACGGAATCCGTTTTATTGTATACTTGCGGTCTCCGATGTTGATAATGAGACCGTTAAATAATATCGAAATTTTCCTCTCAAACGAAATTTTCAAATCTTGGTGGCTTTGTTATCGTGGTATTATAAACGGAGGTATCTTTGAAGGTATAACGTATGCGGTATTATCACGAATCTCATGTCGTTTAATTATTGAAGTTTCTGTAATATTTTGAATTATATGTAAGATATAAGAGATCGGAATAGATAGAGAGATTCAACGTAAATGTGATCGCACGTAAATATGTCCAATTTGTTTTTAATAATAACGATTTTGTTGAAAAACGAAGTGATTTTGCAAGTTATCACCAACTATTACGATTTGTCATACAAATTTAATACTAGAACTAGAACAAAGGTCTTTTTTCATCTTTTCTCGCGATTCTATATAAGTAATCTTCATAAGAGATGATTTAAATTGTCTTCCACGCAGTTTTGATCTTAATCCATATGAAAGCCTACATCCTTCAGTATTATCTTAAATGTTAAGTTTGCGTAAAAACCCGATATCCATTGTGCATTTCTACAAAATAACTTATAAATATTATTGTATTTTGTTTATGTTATTTTGTAGATTTAAATATTTTTCTGGTGAAATCATTGGCCCGAAACATTTGACTCGTATATCTAATCTGAAGGTGCCGCGAACAAATGTGATCTTATATGTCAAAAGCCAGAGCATTAACGGCATTTTGTTCAAGTCAAAGCGTCTCATGTGTTATGGAGGTGAACCGGCTTATCTGGTCACTGTATTGAAAAAATATTAATAACATTTCTTTTTTCCTTCGTTCATCCGGAACTGGAGAAAGGTTTTCCTCGTAGATTTACAATGAGACCGGTTGAAAGCGGTCTGAATCTAGCGCTTTGCGATACGGTCCTTCCGACCTTAGACCTTCTACGCCACGCTTGCCGGTCCGCGGTCTCCAGTCCAGGACGTTAAGGTTTCAGCGGCCATTCATCACTGTCAATCTACTGGACTTGTTGAGCAAACTATCCCCGAAAATATCCCTTTTCATGGTATTTAATGGAATCAGGCGTTACCTCGCGGAACATCCTAAGCAAGAAAAGGACCAATATTTAGCCACTTCCGCACATGCAGTGGTAGTCGTGCAATAAAGTGAACCGCCCGCCAGCCCGCTGATAAATGCGTATGCGGTAAACAATGCGAATCACACAACCGCCACCGCCAAATTACTCATCACGTGTTTCACCCCTCCACGGGGCATCTTCAGGAGTTACGTTACTACCACTGCATGTGCGGAAGTGGCTAAATATTGGTCCTTTTCATGGCTCACATAAAAATATTTAACTTCATATTTTGCTTAGTAATATCTTGTGAAAGATTTTCAGTCGAATTCTAAATTTAAAAGTCGGTACTTTATTGATGAATCAATCATAGTCAAGTGTCAAGTTCTATTTGACATTTTAATGTAAAAGACAAAGGCGTTGGTGATCATAGAACCACATGAGCGACGTTTGATGTATGTGTTCATAAATTCTATTATGAATAAATTATACTTGAGAGTGGAGCTGCGAATCACACAACTAATTAATCCAACTGTTCAACTGTAGTCATGCGACATTAACTCTGATATGACATCGATAATGTATGTCGCTGTATATGTTTCATATCATTTCTGTTGAAGAACGTCCTCTGCTAGACAACAGAGAAGCCCCATACTTTCACTCAGTGTTATTCAAAGACCTTAACATGGTATTTTCACCTTGTGGGCGGACACCTTACACTGTGCTTGCCGATCTATGATTTTCACCGCAGAATCCTTCCGTGGGCTCTGTGGCCTGTCCATTGTTAATACTAGTTGCCAACAGTGTGATGTCTGTCGATAACTTTTGTTCGACTACGGGTCTCCGCACACAAAATTCAATATTCGAAAATCCATTCGGAAATAATTCTGCTCGCGTTTTTATATATCTTGTATGATCTTGAGGTACTATACCAGTGCTGTTAAAACTACGGTAGTATGCGTAAACATTGATATACTTTTGACATAAGGCATAGAAAACCTGTGTTTTTGCCGGCAGGATTTCTGAATATCTCATTTGTTGTTTAGCTGCAAAAGGTTATCCCGTGTAGGATTATGTGTACTAAAAAAGATCTAAGTATCGCCGCCGCAAAAGCATAATTCTGTGGTTCTAAAAGGATATTTTTATGAAAAGTAGTTTAACACATAACAGTTGCTGGTGATAAATAACAAGCTTAGCGTAAATATATACAGGAAAAAAAACAGTTTTAATTTATGTTTTTGTTTTTAAACACAGTGCGTAACTACCTTTTAAAGTCAAAATTATTTTTCATAATCGTCTTTCAAACGTGGGTAATTTCTTATCCTACACGCCTGTCATACAAAAAGGTATATATTTTTTTTAATTTCGCGTTTGAGGTATAAAAAAAAAATCAGTCCAAAAATGCGATTAAAAAAAGGTAACGTATGCAGCTTACAAACTAATTTCAGTTGATGTCAGGATTTCGTTTGATTCATTTCCGCCTTTGTGTGCGCGTTCACTTTGTCACCCTTTGAACGGCGGTCGATCCGATTTTGCGTAGAGTGAAATATTTCGGAGCGTCGCAATCGAAAACAATTTGATTTTTATTTATTTTACACAATTTAATGGGTGTATCTTGATGTTTATAGATTAACTATATTGCGTATCTTTTATATCGTATATATTTTTATTAATATCGTATATTACTTTCCGAATATTTAACGGTATATATGCAATATGCCGGGCGGTTAGTAAAAAGATTATGATGAGAGTGATGATATCGTCACATATATCATATCCAAATTTAAACTGCACATATTCCGTTTTAAACTCTTGTGTGAATTTTATGGGTATCCGATAGAGCATATAAAATTCGCGTCAATAAAATGCTCCTTATTTAAACACTTCGCCTGTTTGTCAGAATTGTAAATACGCAAAAAATAATTCTATTTCAATAACTAGAATCTAGTTATCTCAGACATAAGCTCCGTTTCAGTTCGCATTTCGGGAGCGCATACAGGTATCGCATAATCCCATTCTGGCATCTCTTTCACCATCCTACGTTGAAACATAGTTATATATATTTTTGAACAGCTCTTATATATACACAAAGGAGAGCTGTCATGTTTCTGCGGTTCACGTGGACTAGTGTAGAGAAGACAGAGGTTCACAGATTTTTTTTCACATAGACCACGTTCAGACTTTAGCTGGTTTCGGTGGACTCCCAGCAGAGAAAAATGTAAAGATTAGATAAGATCTTTAAAAATTCGACACGTATTGAATATCAGTAGTCAGGGAGCTTCCTAAAATTATACCTGCTAACCTTAATAGGTAAAATTAAGCTAACATTAAAGTTGACTTTCGAAAGAGATTAAATTTTAGTGAATCTCCTACTAATGAGCTACTATCCACTAATGAATTTTGAACCCATTTTTGAAAGTCAACGTGCGCCTGGAGTCACAGTTACGGTTGTTTAGGGTGGGACCCCTAAACTCCCACTAGCTTCAGTGACTCCAAGGCGGGCGATGGATCGAAGTAGTCTCAAACCACCGTGATCGCACCACGAGGTTTCGGGGATAGCGTGGACTATCCTGTACCCTGGGACGTGCTATCTAAAATAGCAAAACACGAGGGAAGACCGAGTGATCCATGACCGGGAGATACCGCGGTCCCTCATATCGCGCAGAGAGCGATTATCGGGGGCTTTAGTGGGTAGGAATCGCAAATATTCATGTCAAAAATAGAGCATCTTGAACATCCGAAACATTTCCCCCCAAAACCAAAAAAGAAAAAGGTCCCTGTTAAGTTTCCATGGATCCCTGAAAGTCTATCTGAACAACTATGGGAAACATTAGTATAGACCATCATAGTGTTTACACTCCGTGTTTGGCACTAATCGGTGTAACATAACTCCTGAAGACGCCCCGTGGAGGGGTCAAACACGTGTTGAGTGATTTGGCGGTGGCAGTTGTGTGATTCGCATTGTTTGCCGCATGCGCATTTATCAGCGGGCTGGCCGGCGGTGCACTTTGTACCACGACTACTACTGCATGTGCGGGAGTAGCTAAATATTGGTCCTTTTCTTACTTAGTATAGACCTCCGCTAGGTAACGCCTGATACCATTAAATATTAAAGATTACTCCGCTTTTTAACATAAGACCGTCCATAAAATCCTAAAATAAATAAAAAAAAAACTATGATGTCCTAGCTACTCAATAACATTAATAATTATATCGTTGGGTTAATTTAATGGAGAAAAAAATATCAAACGTCCAGCGGCGCTGTGCTAAGCGCCGACGGAGCGTGTCGCGGGTTCGCCGGAAGCTTCGACCGTTACCATAATTACTCTACCGCTTCATTTCCGGCGCGGTTTTCGAAGAAAGTCAGTTGGGCATTGGCTTGAATTTTTTTCGTTTCGGAATTTACTTTTCCTTTGCTTTTACGTACGTGACAGATGGTAATAACTTGCCAGTTGGCGGTCTTAGAAATATAATTTTCATTTCTAGAACTTTTTTAACATAAAAATCGACTACTTCGACCGATAGTAGTTATAAAACTGGAGAATGTTTCAAAAAAATATATTTTACCTAATTGCCGCTGAAATAAACCAATTTCCGCAGTCAATCCAAATCTTCAAAGGCAGAACGAATTGCATAATCCTAAGTCGTTAAGCCCATGCCATTTCCCGCTGAAATTCACTTAGCATTTCCGACTTGATTAACTTAAAACGTTGATATATTTAGACTGAGTACTGTAAGCTTTTATTAAGGTTTTTAGATGTACAATATTAAGTATGACAGGTAGATAAGTTCTGTATTGTTCCTAATCTGGAAAAGTTTTTCGTGACCTCTGTGAAGAAAGTCAATTGGCATTAAATAAATCATATATAAATAAAAATGTTTCGCATTATCTCAAGCTCGCTAACCACAAAAATAGAAAACAGCTAAATCAATTCCAGTTTTATTTATGATATTATTCAAATATAATATAATAGTAAAAACTGCGCTGTGAAATTCGCGTACAAACAACAAGTAGAGTGAATCAAAACACTTATATTTAGCTGTCAAACATTTGATGTCAATCAAAACCAAAAAAGGTGTTTTGAGTTATCGTGTATCAAATATTTTTCCAGTGTACAAAATAAGAAACTTATTTATGTATCGTAGTTCATTATTATGACTTTAAATCAATATATAATATATTCACTCTTAAATATGTTTTATATACTTATTTTTTCTATTGGATTGGCCAATAAATATCCCTAGTACAATTTATTGGAGCAGGTAGTAGATATTAACATGAAAACTTACAAAAAGTTTTGCTACACCTTACTCTTGTCGACACGTCGGCCACGTTCATTATAAACAATCATCATCATTTTTGCTATAAGATGTCAACAGCTGAACATAGCCTCTTTTATATTCCGAACATGATAGTTTGGAAACTGCTTGCATATTCATATAATTTCGTTCTATTTAATCAGCCATCATGGTCCTCATTTCAGTCGTGGGACGTCCACAACTGGGCATAAGCTTCCCCTATGGATTTACTATAGGACCGGTTAAAAGCGGTCTGCAGCTAGCGTCTTTTAAAGACATTAACAAGTTTGTGTGTTTACCTCTTGAACAGTTTAAATGAAATTATGTGGCTTCAACTTTAGTTTTTCTTTATCTTTCAAGGAGTAAGTAAGTTTACGGTTTATCAAGTAAACTTTATGATGGTGTAGCTTTCCGAAGGCATTTAATTGATGGTGTTTCATACCAATTTTAGTAATTTATCTAAAAGCTAATAAAACAGTTAGGTCGGTCGTAAATCGTGAGCGCATTTCAAACGTATAAATGGGACAATAATAAATGCTTCCAATTCATCAAGTTTATGGTCCGTAATGACTACCAACAACCCCTCAGGACGTTTCCGGTTAAAATTCGATAAAATCTAAACTAAATTGTAATGTATAGATAATTGTTTTGTCACCTGTATTACCATACCAAGGGGAGCGATTGACGAAATAGTATTTGACTTTGTACTTATGGTAAATTGACGTTAGACAAATTTTTGAATGGCAACCATATCTATAGCTCCCGGCATTTGATTTGACACATCACAAAGTTTCGTTTAACTATTAATGTTTTGTACAAACAATGATAAATTACATACGAATCTTTATACAAGATGATTATAAAAAGGTTTAAAACTTTTAAAGTGGAGAATGTATAGCACATTTATCAGCAAAAGCTATAAAGCTTATACACCTAAAATCAATCAACCTGTATATACCCTAATTGTCGAGTATATTTTAGAGTACAGATAGTAAACGAAAATTATTTTTAGTACGTTGTTATTCAAAATTTAAAAAAAAATTGTATTGTCGCTACGTTATTTATTATTTCTGGAATCATTGATTTTTGATAGGATCTACATATACATTGTTTGCCAGCAAATTACCTGTACATTCATCGCTTTAAAGTTTTTTTTATAACTTATATGAATAATTCTGACGTCCGAAAATAAATGCTGTTTTATTCAACATTCACCATCCATTTGTCGGAATTATATTTTTATTGAAATACAATATAAAAGAATCACATGAAAATTTTCTTAGACGATATAGAAATGGAAACTCGTATTTAAATTGCAGAACGCACACGTAACCTCAAAGTAGGAACCGTCTGAGAGCGCGGTCAGAGAGCTGTGTTTGCAATAAACTTGAAGCAATTCAGAGATTTCTAGAAAATTGTTTGCAGTAAGACTAAGCGGATAGATACAATAGCTTGCGTAGGTATAAATGCAGATAATAATACTAATTTATTAAAAGTAATTTTATGTTTAATGCGTACTCACGTACCGGATTATTTGCGCAGAAACTTTTTATCCATAAAATGAAATACAGAGTACACAAATGGAGTCGTTAATCTCCTTTTCTTTCAACTAACGTTAATTTTAATAATAAGTTTTCTTTTATCTATAATCTTCTTTGTTAATGCAAGGTTAACAACAAAGTATAATTTTACGACTTAAAAAGTATCGTAAACTTTTTCTTTTAAATTTAAAAACATTCTTTTTTTAAAACGATCAGTTGAGGAATTGTTCAAGGCCTTTCGAAGCAGTGGGGAGGCCACATTTCGTGTAGAATAGACGGCTGCTTGCAATCTTGCTATGGTTGTCGAAAGTCGCTGGATGCAGGTCGCTTCCTATCAATCCTATTAGAAATATCTGGGGGAGTACTATGCCCAGCAGTGGACATCTTACGGCTAAAATGAGGTTGAGGATGATGATGAAGATCTGAAAATTTGTTTAACAAATTAGATGTAATAATTCATATCACAATTTCTCTAAAAACAGCACGTAGTCATTGCTTTAATAAATCGATATAATAATTGTTTGTTAAAGTGCTACCGAAGCCGTTGTACCGCGCCTAAGGTATGCGCGACGGGAGGAATTTTCGGTCGTTCCGTTCGGACAACATTCGCGACGGTCACTCATACTCTTTTTTCCTCGGCTCCCAACGCGCCGCGCATTCCTAAAGCGCACTACAGCGATTTCAGTAGTGGTATACTACATAAGGCTTTTATCATCCAAGTTCTAATAAGGTATTTAAAATAAATATCGTTACAAAGTACGATTACAGAACCCTCTAAGCAATAAACACTAAACCCTCTTGCCGTGAACACACGTGGCCTTGAAGTTATTTATAAATTTAAGTGTACGGTTCTCGGAAATTCTTATCGAGTACTATCTCGAACTTACTAGAGCCTTATCCGTAGTATAAATAAATACTTACTCCCCATGACGGCAATGCAGTGTTGTTTTTCGAGTTATAAGATAAAGATCTACGATCAGTGATATAAAAGTGACTATTTGGTAAGTTATTTGGACAGTAATTACTTAAGCGATTTAGAAGCGTAGTTTGGACTAAACGAAAGTAAACTTTGTGTTAAAGTAGGGTGACCGTGATCTGAGAA